>NC_072418.2:23517500-24142500 GCF_028858775.2 Pan troglodytes
CTTTGTGTCCATGTGTTCTTATTATTTAGCTCTTATCAATGAGAACATGCATTTGGTTTTCTGTTTCTGTTTTAGGTTCCTAAGGATAATGGTCTCCAGCGTCGTCTATGTTGCTGCAAATAACTTAAACTTTTTTTTTTTTTTTTTTTTTTTTTGAGACAGAGTCTCGCTCTGTCACCCAGGCTGGAGTGCAGTGGTGCGATCTCGGCTCACTGCAAGCTCCGCCTCCCGGGTTCATGCCATTCTCCTGCCTCAGCCTCCCGAGTAGCTGGGACTACAGGCGTCTGCCACCACGCCTAGCTAATTTTTTGTATTTTTAGTAGAGAATTTTTAGTGTTAGCCAGGATGATCTCAATCTCCTGACCTTGTGATCCACCTGCCTCGGCCTCCCAAAGTGCTGGGATTACAGGCGTGAGCCACCATACCCGGCCTTGCAAATAACTTAATCTTGTTTTTGTTTAATTTATTTATTTTTTGAGATGGAGTTTTCACTCTTGTTGCCCAGGCTGGAGTGTGATGGCGCCACCTCAGCTCACCACAACCTCCGCCTCCTGGGTTCAAGCAATTTTCTTGCCTCAGCCTCCCGAGTAGCTGGGATTACAGGCATGCGCCACCACTCATGGCTAATTTTATATTTTTAGTAGAGATGGGGTTTCACCATGTTGCCCAGGCTGGTCTCAAACTCCTGACCGCAGGTGATCCGCCTGCCTCAGCCTCCCAAAATGCTGGGATTACAGGCTGAGCCACCACGCCCAGCTTGTTTTTTTTTGTTTTTGTTTTTTTTGTTTTTTTATTGGCCACATAATCTTCCATCATGTTTATATACCATACTTTGTTTTTATTAAATCTTCTATTTTATTTAATTAATTTATTTATTTGGAGACAGTGTTTCACTCTGTCGCAAAGGCTGAAGTGCAGTGGTGCAATCTTGGCTCACTTCAGCCTCAACCTTCCAGGCTCAAGGCACCCTCTTCAGCCCCCTAAGTAACTGGGACTACAAGCATGCACCACCATACCCAGTTAACTTCTTTTTCTATCGTTTGTAGAGATGGGGTTTTGTCATGTTGCCCAGGCTGGTCTTGAACTGTTGAGCTAAGGTAATCCACCTGCCTCAGCCTCCCAAAGTGCCAGGATTACAAGTGTGAACCACCTCACCTGACCATACCTTATTATTTTAATCTAGTCTACATTAATAGGCAATTAGATTTGTTCCATGTGTTTGTTTTTTGTTTGTTTGAGACGGAGTCTCACTCTGTTGCCCAGACCAGAGCGCAGTGGCACCATCTCAGCTCACTGCAAACTCTGTCTCCTGGGTTCAAACGATTCTCCTGCCTCAGTTTCCTATGTAGCTGGGACTACAGGCACATGTAACCACACCTGGCTAAATTTTGTATTTTTAGTAGAGATGGTGTTTTGCCATATTGGCTAGGCTAGCCTTGAACTCCTGACCTCAGGTGATCCACCAGCCTCAGCCTCCCAAAGTGCTGGGATTACTGGCATGAGCCACTGAGCCCAGCCCATGTCTTTGTTATTGCAAACAGTGTTGTAATAAACATGCATATGCATGTGTCTTTATGGTAGAATAGTTTATATTTCTTTGGATATATACTCAGTTTGGAGGTTGCTGGGTCAAACAGTAATTCTGTTTTCAGTTCTGTGAGGAATCACCACACTGCTTTTCACAATGGTTGAACTAATTTACCCTCCCACCAGCAGTGTATAAACATTCCATTTTCTCTGCAACCTTACCAGCATGTTACTAACTTTGGTTTTTGAGACAGTCTCACTCTGTCACCCAGGCTGGAGTACAGTGGTGTGATCTCAGCTCATTGCAACCTCCACCTCCTTGATTCAATAGATTCTCATGCCTTAGTTTCTGGAGTAGCTGGAACTACAGATGTGCGCCACCAAGCCTGACTAATTTTTGTATTTTTAGTAAAGATAGGATTTCTCCATATTGGCCAGGCTGCTCTCAAACTCATGACCTCAAGTGATCTGCCTGCCTTGGCCTCCCAAAGTGCTGGGGTTACCGCACCCAGCCTGTTACTTTCTAACAACAGCCATTCTGATTGGTGTGAGATGGTGTCTCATTGTGGTTTTTGTTAGTTTGTTTTTGGCATTTCTGTAGTGATTAGTGGTGAGCATTTTTTGCACATGCTTGTTAGCCACATGTTTGTCTTCTTTTGAAAAGCATCTGTTCATGTTTTTTTGCCTACTTTTTAATGAAGTTTTTTTTTCTGTAAACCTGCCTAACTTCTTTATGAATTCTGGGTATTAAACCTTTGTCAGGAACATAGTTTGCAAATATTTTTGTTTATTTGGTATGTTGTCTGTTTACTCCATTGATAGTTTCCTTTGCTGTGAAGAAGCTCTTTAATTAGGTCCCTGTTGGGAAAAAGCTGGGTGTTGGGAGGGAAACTGAGGCAGGGCTTGCATAATGTCCTCTGGAATGTGTCTAGACCTGCTGGCTCCTTGCTTCTAGCTTTCCTAGGTTCCTATTCCCATTATCTCAAGTAGCAGAACATGTTCCTTATAATGCTAAACCATCACAGCTGTAGATCATGCGCCTGCTCTTTTGACCTCCACGTTCTCACCACCTGTTTCTTTGTTGGATTATCAGTAAATACCGTGGGCTCCCAGAGCTCAGGGCCTTCACAGCCTCCATAATGGTGATGGCCCCCTGGTGTTCCATCTTTTTTTTTTTTTTTTGAGACGGAGTCTCGCTCTGTCACCCAGGCTGGAATGCAGTGGTGTGATCTCAGCTCACTGCAAGCTCCGCGTCCCGGGTTCACGCCATTCTCCTGCCTCAGCCTCCCGAGTAGCTGGGACTACAGGCGCCCGCCACGACACTCAGCTAATTTTTTTTTTGTATTTTTAGTAGAGATGGGGCTTCACTGTGGTCTCGATCTCCTGACCTCATGATCCGCCCGCCTCAGCCTCCCAAAGTGCTGGGATTACAGGCGTGAGCCACCGCGCCTAGCCTGGTGTCCCACCTTTGTATCTCAAACTGTCTTTTTTCTCAATCCTTTGACTCCACTGGACTTTGTCACCCCCACGACCTGATGTTGGGTCTGATCACCCCAAGAGGTCCCATTTGTCAATTTTTGCTTTTGTTGCAGTTGCTTTTGGTATCTTCATCATGATACATGTAGATACGTGTGGTAAGACAGTGAAACTCCAGGGCCTCATATGACTCTATGGTGAGGCCAGAATCAAGTATGAAGGCTTCAAGCTACATTCCTGAGAGTTAAGTGCCACATTTGCACTAAAGGGTGGCTTCAGGACCTGTTCTGTTTGGGTTTGGTAGGGACAGGGCAGTTGCCCATATTTTCATATTTTCATTACTGTAGTAGAAATTGTTGGGAGGGCACCTGTGGACGGTAAAAGAGGAACATATATTTTTATTTCCGTGGAGCAACTCATTGTTCCTGAATCTCTTCTGTTATAAAGGAGAAAGATGAGTGGACTTTTTGGTCTTGGTCCTTCTGTCTGTGAGTGTGAGGCTAGTAGGTAAGCAGGTGGTGCTGATGCCTTTAAGGGACTTTTCTCAAGATGCAGGTGTTACTTGTCCAGAGAATTTTATCTGAAAAGGATTTCTAGAGGAGGAGAAAGAGGAAAAATGCTTCTTTTCAGCTAAACATGTCTCAGATCAAGAGCTGTGTCCACTCTGCCTCCTGGAGTGCCATGAGTTTAGTACTTGCAAACCTTTACTTCTCTACTTCTGTTTTCCCTCCCCAATGATTTTGTTTCACATACTTTTAAAAATTCTTGTGATAGTCAAGGATCTCTAAAAAATATTTCTATCCTATGTATGAGAGCCTTCTCTACATCATGGCTTCTTATATCCAATGCAGAATTCCTACCATGAATTTATGATCTGCCATATTAAAAGTGTTCCTTTTGTGGCTGCTGAACATGGGAAGATGTGGATACTCAAGATTCCTATTGGGGGAAAGCTGGGGTCCTTAGTAAAGATGGAGAACATAAAATGTTGAGGTGTCGCCTGTGTTCTCCATTAGCTCTATGCAGAACAGGATTAAGAATATGCTTATTTAAACAGGATGGCATTTATTTATTTATTTATTTATTTATTTTTATTTTTTGAGGCAGAGTCTCGCTCTGTTGCCCAGGCTAGAGTGCAGTGGCCCAATCTCAGCTCACTGCAAGCTCCGCCTCCTGGGTTCATGCTTTTCTCCTGCCTCAACCTCCCAAGTAGCTGGGACTACAGGCGCCCACCACCACACCCGGCTAATTTTTTGTATTTTTAGTAGAGACGGGGTTTCACTGTGTTAGCCAGGATGGTCTTGATCTCCTGACATCATGATCCGCCTGCCTCAGCCTCCCAAAGTGCTGGGATTACAGGTGTGAGCCACCACGCCCAGCCTGTTCAGGATAGCATTTATTACCCAGGAAGTTCTGGAGAAGATTATTCAGAGATACCTGCTTTCTAGGATGCTAAAGAAGGACTACTTAAAATCATTACTAAAAATTATAGAACGTGGGAGATATCTTGACCTTCGCATAAAACTGATTTTTCTTTATGGTTAAATTCAGTCTATAATTGACTTTTTGAGGGGCAGTATCTCAGCAGTGATGTTGTGTTCTTCTGTGTGCATCAGCACATCATAAAAATTTATTCTAGTGTTGTTGATGTTAATAATTTGCTTGGTTAAAGAGCTCTCTGACTTTTTTTCACTATAGAGTTAATTGTTTTTCTCTTTATTGTTAAGTATCTTTATGTAGCTAATAAACTATCACATTTAATCTGGCACCTGCCCTTTTTTCTTAGGTTTTTTTGTTTGTTTTTTGCACATGTGTGTCTTTGGAAAATGAAGGCTCTTATCTTTGTTTACAGACCAGAAAAGTTGGGAAAAACACAATCTCTTTCACTTACTGAATGTCTGACAAAATAGTCTTCTGGGGTCAAAAACATTGGCATTGCTAGTAACCTTGTTAGAATTTTAAAAACTCAGACTTTATTCCAGATCTTCTGGGGGAAAAAAAAAAAAGCTTCACAACAGGATCTCCAGTTTATTGTACATATTTAAATTTGAGAGGTACCATCTAACTCAACATGTCTTTTTTTGTCTGAAAAATATACACAACTCATTATGATGTAAATATAGCACTCAAAAATGTATACGTTTGTGTCCTTAATTATATTCTTTATCATCCAGAAAAGTATTATATATGCACTGGTGTTGTGGATCTTATGCCATTCTCTGCCCTCAGAGTAATACATTAGAGAATATTTCTGTGTTAAAAATTATTGGATAATTTCAGTTATTCTTATAAGTCAGAACCAATTCTCTTTACTCTCTCATTTCACCTTAAGTCAAATAATAAATTCTGCCCATGGCCACTTGGTAAATATATCTGTGTCTCTGTGCTTGTGTTTTTCAGGAGACGTTGACATTTAGGGATGTGGCCATAGAATTCTCTCTGGAGGAGTGGGAATGCCTGAACCCTGCTCAGCAGAATTTATATATGAATGTGATGTTAGAGAACTACAAAAACCTGGTCTTCTTGGGTGAGAATAACTTTAATACATAAGTCTTAATATACCCTAAACGTTTTATGTCTCTTTTTTTGTAGAATTTTCTTTGGTAATTTATGCTTTGTATAAATGAGTTTCTGATCCCAGTTTTCAAGAAAATCTTGATGATTTGTCTCTGTAGAAAAGAATTTCTTCAACATGTTTCATCCTGACCTGAACTTTCCACATTCCTGAGCTGATCTGCATCCTTCACTCTAGATTAGTGGTAATTCCAGAAATTTGGTGGCATAAAATATTGCCCGTATCTTAAAATCTATTTTCCACCGTCAATTTTTGATTCATGAGTACCAGGTAGTGAAATTAAGGACCTACAAATTTAAAATATTTTCTAAATAGTTAGAGATGTGCCTCATTAATTAGTATTTTAGGATTAATTTTCTAAAATATTCTATTATATCCTTTTTACTGAGCACAGTACTAGGTTGGTAACTAGAGAATATAAGCAAGATTTATGCTATTTACTTTTAATAAAGCAGGTATTGCTGTCTCTAAGCAAGACCCGATCACCAGTCTAGAGCAAGAAAAAGAGCCCTGGAATATGAAGATATGTGAGATCGTGGATGAATCCCCAGGTAGGTGAGAGTGAACACAACAGATGACACAGATGAGAGGTACAAAGGTAAAAAAAAAAAAAAAAGCAAGCCGGCCCTTACAATGTGATTTGGGAAGCTGTTTTGCAAAGTATATAGTTTCTGGGAAGACTGAATATTTTCTTAAAATTTTCTCTCACTAAAGGGCATCTTCTGTCTTATGCTTTTAAATTCTCTAAGAATTTTCCTTTTCCTTGGGTGAACACACAAATATCTGCATAATTTTGAAAAACACTGTTTTGTTTTGTTTTGTTTTGTTTTGTTTTGTTTTGTTTTTTGAGACAGAGTTTCGCTTTGGTTGCCCAGGCTGGATTGCAGTAGCGTGATCTCGACTCACTGCAACCTGTGCCTTTTGGGTTCGACGATTTTCCTGCCTCAGTCTCCTGGGTAGCTGAGATTACAGGCGCCTGCCACCACACCCGGCTAATTGTTTTGTATTTTTAGTAGAGATGGGTTTTTACCATGTTGGCCAGGCTGGTCTTGTACTCCTGTCCTCAAGTGATCTGCGCACCTAGGCCTCCCAAAGTGTGGGATTACAAGTGTGAGCCACCGTGCCCAGCTGGAAAACTCTATGTTACATTATTTTTTAGTTCTCTTTTTGCATCCTGTCTGAAATATGTGAGAGTAGTGGTTTCTGTTCCATTAGGGGTTTCTTGTTAATTTTTCTGCATAGTCCATCCTGTTTTTATTACTATAGTCTTAAAATATAGTTTGAAATTATAAATTATGATGTCCTGTCCCTCTGCTTTGTTCTTTTTTTTCTCAAGAATGCTTTGGCTATTTGAAGTTTATTGTAGTTTCTTGTAAATTTTAGAATCGTATTTTCTATTGTGAAAAAAATGCCACTGGAATTTTATTAGGAAGTTTATTGAATGTGTAGATGACTTTAGATAATATGGCACTTTAACAATATTTATTCTTTCAATCCATAGACATGAAATTTTGTGTTGTTGTTGAGACAGAGTCTCGCTCTGTCACCCAGGCTGGAATGCAGTGGTGCAATCTCAGCTCACTGCAACCTCCACTTTCTGAGTTCAAGTGATTCTCCTGCCTCAGCCTCCCTAATAGCTGGGATTACAGGCATGTGCCACCACGCCCAGCTAATTTTTGTATTTTTAGTAGAGACGGGGTTTCACCTTGTTGTCCAGGCTGGTCTCGATCTCCTGACCTTGTGATCCGCCCGCCTTGGCCTCCCAAAGTGCTGGGATTACAGGCGTGAGTCACCATGCCCAGCCGACATAAAATATTTTTAAATTTATTTTTGTCTTCTCTAATTTCTTTCATTGATATCTTATATATTTCATTGTAAAGACCTACCTTGGCCAGCCGCAGTGTCTCACACCTGTAATCCCAGCTCTTTGGGAGGCCAGGGAGGGTGGATCACCTCAGGTCAGGAGTTCGAGATCAGCCTGACCAACATGGAGAAACCCCGTCTCTACTAAAAATACAAAAGTGGCTGGCCATATTACAGGCATAGATTACATGCCTGTAATCCCAGCTACTCAGGAGGCTAAGGCAGGAGAATCGCTTCAACCCAGGAGGCAGAGGTTGTGGTGAGCCAAGATGGCACCATTGCACTCCAGCCTGGGCAGCATGAGCAAAACTCCATCTCAATAAAACAAAAAGATTTTTTACCTTCTTGGTTAAATTGGTTTTCAGAAATTTATTATTTTAATACTATTATAAATAAGATTGTTTTTCTTTATTGCATCAGATAGTTTAAGTGTATGGAAGCATAACGTATGTTAATTTTATATTTTGCTAATTTACTGACTGTATTTATTAGTTTAGACAATTTTGTTGTTGTTGTTCAAGACAGAGTCTCACTGTGTCACCCAGGCTGGAGTGCAATGGCGCGATCTTAGCTCACTGCAACCTCCACCTCCTGGGTTCAAATTATTCTCCCGCAGCCTCTCAAGTAGCTGGGACTACAGGCGCCCACCACTACACCTGGCTAATTTTTTTTGTAGTTTTAGTAGAGACAGGGTTTCACTATGTTAGCCAGGCTGTTCTTGAAGTCCTGACCTCGTGATTTGCCCGCCTCGGCCCCCAAAAGTGCTGGGATTACAGGTGTGAGCCACCAAGCCCGGCTTTTTAGACAAATTTTAATGTACTGTTTATGGTTTTTTATATAATAAGATCATACGATCCACAAAAAGCAACTTTTTACTTATTTCTCTTCAATTCCAATGGCTTTTTAAAAATGTTTTTGACTAATCCTTGTGCCATACACTTTCAGTGCTACATTAAAATAGAAGCATTGACAATGGGCACAATATAGTTTTATATTGATATCTGTGAATTTGAAGGAGCAAACAACTCCTTAAGCTTTTGTTATCTGGTTTCAGGAGGTAAAGATCTTTTTCTGTTGTGTCCCTAGGGTGATGGGATGCTCTCTGGGTTTGTAGTGAAGAGGGGTTGTAGCTTGGTCACAAGACTGCTCAGTCTGCACTAGCATCCACCTTTAGATGGTTTGTTACCAAGGGCTTGGGTAATCGTAATTTCCATTTTATTTTTGGACAGATTATTCTTTAAGACTTTGATCTGTAGGGCAGACACGAGGGCAATGTCTGCAGTTGGCTCCATATATAATGGCCCTTATATCAGGATGTGAATGGGTTTGCCTTTCACTGAGTACCAGAGAGGATTTCCTCAGGTCACTGTGTGGGTTTCTACTTAAGCAAAACTGGTCATGAACTGTGGCTCAGAGAGCTGGAACTGAGTCATTAAACTACTTCAGGGACTACAGTAAAAACCAAGGCCTGTAGGCCTGTCTGCGTGGCTGCAAATGGGTGTCTTCCTCCAGGTCTCTGGAAGGGCAGGACCTCTCTTAGACTGTAACTGGGAAGAGTTTGGGATGGTTACAGAGTTAACTTCAGAATTCTCTGTTGGACCAAGTTGGGTGGGCCATTTCTTGGTCTGTAGCCAAAACCAGGGGTCCTGTAGTTTCTCACATGAATAAGTGCCTGTCCTCTGAAAAAACACTCCTCAATCTTGGGCTTTAGCAGAGTTTCACAACTCCCTCCCTGGGTCTCAAAGCTCTTCTAAAGGCACTTACTTTGGAGATGGGATCTTGTTTATCATCCGGGCTGGTCTGGAAATCCTGGCCTGCAGCAATTCTCCAACCTCAGTGTACCATGTAGCAGTCATTACAGATGTGAGCCATGATGTCTGGCTGTCTCATAAAGGCATTTTTTTGTCAGGGATGACTGAAAAACTTTTTTGCTGTGGTGAGGATAATCAAATAGAGCACCTTTTATTTTTTCATGTCACTGATGTTACTCTTTCTATACATTTTTACTTTCTATTTTCCATTTCAAACTTGTCTGTAATTTTAGATTTGGACATTTAGGACAATATGCTAGAATTTACATGTTATGCCTGAAATAAATTAGATAATTGATAGGCACTCCATATTACTAGAATGGTTACTTAAATTTAAGTTTGCTGCAGGTAAAAAGGAATTATAGGATTTTCACCCACTTTCTTCAGCATATATCTAAATGATAATTTACTTGTAAATATTTGTTTTACATATCAGAGGCTCTAACCCTATTTTGAAAAATATAAGTTTTAATTTAGCAATGTAATGCTGTTCTTTGCTTAAGTTGGATTACAACAGTTTCATTTTGTGTAAGAATAGCATATATTTAAAACATAAAAATTATCACATTTCTTTTACATGCTTATTAAAAGTTTCTCATTAGTATGTTCTATTTATAATTATACTGCATATTCTGTGAAATTTTACTGCCACATAGTGCATGCCAATTATTCGAAATACCTGCCTTCCATGAGTACACAAATATTGTAGTTATCCAGACAATTCTTTTTTAAAGGTATATTAATGTTGCATACCAGATTTTATGAGTAAACGTGTCTCTTACTGTTGTGCAGTTTTCATGTTAGTGTTTTTTCAGTGTAGGTTTCTTAACATCAGCTTATTGTGTTTTTTAGTTTTTCTTATATAATTTTAGCCAATTTGCAGTTCTGTTTGTATACTTTAAGTCAATGTGATGTTTAATTAAGAGATAAATCAGCCATACATCTATCACAATCGGATTATATATGTGTGTGTGTTTATCTATAAATATGACCCCAATATTGGTTATGGCTTATCTTGTATATATTCTTTCTTAGCTGATTTTCAGTGGGTATTTTATCTTGTCTAAGCGAGTAGTCATGGAAATACTTTCATTATGTCTTATTATCTCCATGTGTCTAATGATGAATATATATTTCCTTTGTGTGAGAGAAACACTTTTTGTGATTTGAAGGTAATTTTTGAGAAGATTTGTAATTTAGTATTTTTTCCATTTTTCCTTTAGAAAAAGTAATTGTTGTAAAAACACATAACAGGCCTGGCTCGGTGGCTCACGCCTGTAATCCCAGCACTTTGGAGGCTGAGGCAGGCAGCTCACTTAAGATCAGGAGTTCCAGACCAGCCTGGTCAACATGGTGAAACCCTGTCTCTACTAAAAATACAAAAATTAGCTGGACATGGTGGCCTATGCCTGTTGTTCGGGCTACACAGGAGACTGAGGCAGGAGAGTCGCTTAAACCCAGGAGGCAGAGGTTGCAGTGAGCCGAGATCACGCCACTGCACTCCAACCTGGGTGACAGAGCGAGATTATGTCTCAAAAAAATGAGAAGAAAAAACAGTAAAAACATATTAAAATTTAGCATCTTAAGTCTATTTAAGTGCACATTTCAGGGCCAGACGTGGTGGCTCACATCTGTAATCCCTGGATTTTGGGAGGCCAAGACAGGAGTATCATTTGAGCCCAGCCTGGGCAACATTCGGAGATTCCCTCTCTACAAAAATTTTTAAAAATATCCAGGCATGTTAGTGTGCACCTGTGGTCCCAGCTATTTGGGAGATTGAGGGGAGGATTACTTGAGCCTGGGAGTTTGAGGCTGAAGTGAGGCATAATTTTGCCACTGTACTTCAGCTTGAGTGACAGAGACCCTGTCTCAAAAAGAAGCTGTACATTTCAGTCATGTTAAATATATTCACATTGTTATGCAAAAGACTTCTAGAAATTTTACATCTTGTGAAACTAAAACTCAGTACCCATTTAAGTAGCAAGAACCCATTTTACCCTCTCCGCGGCCCTTGACAAACACCATTCCTCTTTGTTTTTATGAGTGTGACTGCTTAAGATATCTCATATACATAGTGGAATCATACAGTTTTTATCATTTTGTTATGGGCTTATTTCCCATGACATAATATTTTCAAAGTTTATCTTAAAATGTGACAAGATTTATTTGATTATATTTGATTTAATTATGATAATATTTGATAATCTTTGATTTCTGTGATATTTCATTGGATGTATATGTTACATTTTTTATGTGTTTGTAAATTTAGAGACAACTGGGTTGCTTCTGCCTTTTGGCTTTTGTGAATACTGGTACAATAAACATGGATGTTCAAATTTGTGTTCCAGGCCCTGTGCTTCATATTTTGGAAATATATTCATAAGTGAGATTGCTGTATTTGATGATAATTCCATTTTTAATTAAGAAGAATTTATAACATTTAAAATAATGGTTGCATCTTGTTTTCTACCAACAGTCAACATAGTTTTATTTTCATTGCATCATCAACAGATTTGGTGTTTTAACAAAAGGTATAGTGGCCATTGTAATGAGTGTGAGGCAATTTTGTTTTTTCATTTTGTTTATTTATATATTTATTTATTTATTTATTTATTGTGATGAAGTCTTACTGTTATCACCCAGGCTGGGGTACAATGGTGCAATGGCTCACTGCAACCTCTGCCTCCTGGATTCCAACAATTCTCCTGCCTCAGCCTCCCGAGTAGCTGAGATTACAGGTACCTGCCATCATGCCTGGCTAGTTTTTGTATTTTTAGTAGAAACGGGGGTTTTCACCATGTTGGCCAGGCTGGTCTTGAACTCCTAACTTCAGGTGATCCTACCTGACTCGGCCTCCCAAAGTGCTGGGATTACAGTCGTGAGGTGAGCGCCTGGCCTCATTTTTATTTTTATATGTTTCTCTGCAAATCATTAATTCTGCTTTTCTTTTCAAATGTTTTATCCCATTTGGGTATATTTTTTGATGAAAATTATTTTTTCATTTCTTTCTTTTTTTTTTTTTTTTTTGAGACAGAGTCTCACTCTGTCTCCCAGACTGGGGTGCAATCGTGTGATCTTGGCTCACTGCAAACTCTGCCTCCTGGGTTTAAGTGATTCTCCTGCCTCAGCCTGCCTCAGCCTTCTCAGTAGCTATAGGTGCCTACCACCATGCCTGGCTGACTTTTGTATTTTTAGTAGAGTTTCACCATCTTGGTCAGGCCAGTCTTGAACTCCTGACCTTGTGATTCACCCGCCTCGGCCTCTCAAAGTGCTGGGATTACCTGCGTGAGCCACCGGGCCTGGCCTTACTTTTTCATTTCTAAATAAAGTTATTCAACTTTATTGTTCAGTTTTAAGAGTTGTTCATATACTCTGAATATTAACTACTTTCACTTGTGAGTTCCATATATTTTCACCCACTTCCTAGATGACATTTTCAGTCTATTGAATTTTTTTTAATGTGCAGAAATTCTGAAGTATAGTGTAGTTAAATATTTCTGTTCTTTCCTTTGTTGCATATGCATTTAATGTCGTATCTTAGGAAATGGTGCCAAGACCCATGTCAAGTTTTTTTTCTAAGAGATTCGCTAGTTTTTTGTTTTTTTGTTTTTCTGTTTTTTCTTTTTATGTCTAAGCATTTTATTTGAAATATTTTTTGGCCAGGCGCAGTGGCTCATGCCTATAATCTCAGCACTTTGGGAGATGGAGGCAGGTGAATCACTTGAGGTCAGGAGTTGGAGACCAGCCTGGCCAACATGGTAAAAGCCCGTCTCCACTAAAAATACAAAAATTAGCCGGGCGTGCTAGTGCATGCCTGTAGTCCCAGCTACTCGGGAGGCTGAGGCAGGAGAATTGTTTGAACCCGGAAGGTATAAGTTGCAGTGAGCCGAGATCATGCCATTGCACTCCAGCCTTGGTGACAGAATGAGACTCCATCTCAAAAAAAATAAATAGGCCGGGCGCGGTGGCATATGCCTGTAATTCCAGCATGTTGGGAGGCTAAGGTGGGAGGGTCACGTGAGGGTCAGGAGGTTGAGACCAGAGTGGCCAACATAGTGAAACCCCATCTCTACTAAAAAATACAAAACTTAGCTGGACATTGTGGCATGTGCCTGTAGTCCCACCTACTTGGGAACCTGAGGCAGGAGAATCACTTGAATCTGGGAGGCGGAGATTTCAGTGAGCCGAGGTCGCACCCCTGCACTCCAGTCTGGGCAATAGAGTGAGACTCCGTCACTCCAAAAATAAATAAATAAAAAAAATAAAATCGGGCCGGGCACGGTGTCTCACCCTTGTAATCCCAGCACTTTGGGAGGCCGAGGCGGGCAGATCATGAGGTCGGGAGTTTGAGACCAGCCTGACCAACATGGTGAGACCCCATCTCTACTAAAAATACAAAAATTAGCTGGGCGTGGTGGCAGGCGCCTGTAATCCCAGCTACTCAGGAGGCTGAGTCAGGAGAATCACTTGAACCTGGGAGGCAGATGTTGTAGTGAGCCAAGATCGTGCCACTGCACTCCAGCCTGGGTGACAGAGCAAGACTCCGTCTAAAAAAAAAAAAAAAAAAAACAAATATTTTTTGTATATGGTTCAAGGAAATGATTCAACTTTATCAGTGTTATTATCCAGTTTATGGCACTATTTTTTGAAAAGATTATCTCTTCTCTGTTGTGTGCTCATGGCAACCTTGTGGAAGATCATGTAATCATATACAGAAGGCTTCATTTCTGGGCTCTCCACTCTTTTCTTTCATCTGTTTATCTGCCTTTGTGTCAGTACCATACTGTTTTTGTTATTTTAGCTTATGTATGTATGTATGTATGTATGTTTTGAGATGGAGTCTAGCTCTGTCACCAGGCTGGAGTGCAGTGGTGCGATCTCGGCTCACTGCACCTCTGCCTCCCGGGTTCAAGCGATTATCCTGCCTCCAGCTCCTAAGTGGCTGGGATTACAGGCACACGCTGCCACACCCCGCTAATTTTTGTATTCTTAGTAGAGATGGGATTTCGCCATGTTGGCAAGGATGGTCTCGATCCCCTGACCTCGTGATCCACCCACCTCAGCCTCCCAAAGTGCTGGGCTTACAGACATGAGCCACGGTACCTGGCTTATTTTAGCTTTTAATATGTTTTAAAATTTGGAAGTATAATGCCTCTTTGTTCTTTTTCCTGGGCGTTTGGCTGGTTATAGTTCCAAATCAAATTTTTAAATTTTAGACAAGTTTTCTTTCTTTTTTTTTTTGAGACGGAATTTCGCTCTTGTTGCCCAGGCTGGAGTACAATGGCGCAATCTCGGCTTACCGCAACCTCCGCCTCCCGGGTTCAAGCAATTCTCCTGCCTCAGCCTCCGGAGTAGCTGGGATTACAGGCATGTGCCACCACGCCTGGCTAATTTTGTATGTTTAGTAGAGATGGGGTTTCTCCATGTTGGTCAGGCTGGTCTTGAACTCCTGACCTCAGGTGATCCGCCCGCCTTGGCCTCCCAAGATGCTGGGATTGCAGGTGTAAGCCACCACACCCAGCCATAGACAAGATTTCTATAATGAAACTGTACTTTTGGGATTTTTAAAGAGCTTATATTGAATTTGTTTCCCACTGTAGTTTGTATTGACATCTTAACAAAATTAATTTTATTGACCATTGAACAAAAATACGTTGAAGAGTGTCTTTTATTTTTATTTTATTTGTTTTAGAAACAGGGTTTTCTTATGTTGTCCATGCTAGTTTTGAACCTCTGAGCTCAAGCAATCTTCCTGCCCAGCCTTCCTAAATGCTAGTATTGGAGGCATGAGCCACCGTACTCAACCCATGTGTTTTATTTTTAGATATTCTTGGATTTGCCAGTTTTACTTTTTAATTTCTAGTTTTATTCAGTTTTGGTCAGAAAACAAAGTGTATGATTTTGGTCTTCTTATTTATTGTCGTTTTGAGACAGGATCATATTTATCACCCATGCTGGAGTACATTGACATAAATTTGACTCACTGCAACCTCAGCCTTCTTGACTCAAGCGATCTTTCCACC
Organism: Pan troglodytes; assembly: GCF_028858775.2. Classification (NCBI taxonomy): domain Eukaryota; kingdom Metazoa; phylum Chordata; class Mammalia; order Primates; family Hominidae; genus Pan; species Pan troglodytes. The sequence goes on from NC_072418.2 coordinate 23,532,776, forward strand.
TCAGCCTCCTATGTAGCTGAGACTACAGACATGCACTACCATGCCTCGCTAATTTTTTTGGTTATTTGTAGTAATGGGTCTCACTAGACAGGGTCTCACTGTGTTACTCAGGCTGGTGTCAATCTTCTGATCCCAAGTGATCCTCCCACCTTCATCTTCCAAATTATTGGGATTGTAGGTACCAACCACACATCCAGCCGGTATTTAATAAGACTTGTTATGTGTCCTAACAGAATACATCAGGTGCAAATAAGAACATTGTGTTGTTTCTTGCTTTTAACTGAAAAGTTTTGTACCTATCTGTTAAGCCTAGTCGGTCTGTGGTATGGTTTGGATGTCTATGTCCTGCAAACCTCATGCTGCAATGTAATCCTCAATGTTAGATGTGAAACCTGGTGGGAGGTGTTTGGGTCATGGGGACAAATTCTTCCTGAATGCCTTTGTGCTATCCTGGTCATGAGAAAGTTTTCACTCCATTAATTCAAATGAGAGCTGGTTCATTTAAAGAAAGTGACTCCTTCACCTCACGCTTGCCATCTCTTACCATGTGATATGTCCAGTTACTCTTTGTCTTCCACCATGATTGTAAGTTTCCTGAGACCCTCACCAGAAGCAGATGCTGTTACACCCTTCTTGTACAGTCTGCTGAGCTGTGAGCCAAATAAACCTTCTTTCTTTATAAGTTATACACTCAGGTATTCCTCTTTATGCAAAATAGTTAATACAGTCTATAATGTCTGTTTTCTGTTTTCTTATTGATCTTTTATCTGAATTTTCTATTTATTATTGCAAATGATGTCTTGATCTCTACAATTATGTTGCTATGTATTTCTTGCTTCACCTTTGCCAAAATTTGCTTTGTATATTTTGGAAACCTCATGTTATATATACAGACACATATACATATAAATAGATATGATAGTTATAGATTCCTGGTAAATTGACCCATTTGACCATTATGTAATACTGTGTTTGTCCTATGCTAGTACTTGACTTAAAATACATCCAATATAATTATTACCACCTCACCCAATTGTGGTTACTATTTGCATGGAATATAGTTTTTTTCCATTCTGTTACTTTCAACCTATTTGACTTAATGCTAAAATGAGTCTCTTATAGACAGCAAATTGTATGCTTTTTAACTTAAGCCACTAAGCCATCTTATTTTTTTCTTTTTATAAATTTATTTATTTTTGAGATAAAGTCTCACTCTGTCAACCGGGCTGGTTTGCAGTGGCATGATCATGACTCACTGCAGCCTCAACCTTCCAAACTCAGATGATCTCATTTCAGCTTCTTGAGTAGCTGGGTTGCAAATATTTGCCATCCCAAGCCCAGATAGTTTTTTGTACCTTTTTCTGTAGATACAATTTTTTGCCCTGTTGTCTAGGTTGGTCTCAAACTCCTGAGTTAAAGTGATCAGATTCCTCAACCTCCAAAAGTTCTGAGATTACATTTTTTAAATAAGTAGTTTAATTAATTTTTATTTAAAATGACTGCTTAAAGATATAAAGTTACTATTACCAGTTTCATTGTTGTTGTTTTTTTTAATTTAATTTAATGTAATTTAATTTTATTTCAGGATACATGTGCAGGATGTGAAGGTTTGTTACATAAGTAAACGTGTGCCATGGTGGTTTGCTGCACTTATTAACCCCTCACCTCGGTGATAAGCCCTGCATGCATTAGCTATTTATCCTGATTCTCTCCCTCCCCTGCAACAGGCCCCAGTGTGTGTTGTTTCCCTCCATATGTCCATGTGTTCTTATTGTTCAGTTTCCACTTATAAGTGAGAACATGTCGTGTTTGGTTTTCTGTTCCTGTGTTAGTTTGCTGAAAATAATGGCTTCCAGCTCCATCTCTGTCTTTGCAAAGTACGTGATCTTGTTCCTTTTTTATGGCTGCATAGTAGTCTATGGTGCATATGTACCACGTTTTCTTTATCCAGTCTGTCATAGATGGGCATTTGGGTTGATGCCATGTCTTTGCTATTGTGAATTGTGCTGCAGTGAAGATACACATCCATGTATCTTTACAGTAGAATGATCTATATTCCTTTGGTATATACCCAGTATAATGGGATCGTTGGGTCCAATAGTATATCTGGTTCTAGGTCTTTGAGGAATCGCCATACTGGCTTTCACAATGGTTGAACTAATTTACATTCCCACCAAAAGTATAAAAGCATTTCTATTTCTCCATAGCCTCACCAACATCTGTTGTTTCTTGGCTTTTTAGTAATCACCATTTTGATGGCATGAAATGGTATCTCATTGTAGTTTTGATTTGCATTTGTTTAATGATCACTGATGTTGAGCTTTTTTTCATGTTTTATTGGCCACATAAATGTCTTTTGAGACGTGTTTCTTCTTGTTCTTTGCTTACTTTTTAATGAGGTTGTTTGTTTTATTCTTGTAAATTTGTTTAAGTTCTTTGTAGACTCTGGATATTAACCTTTGTCAGATGGATAGATTGCAAAAATGTTCTCCCATTCTGTAGATTGTCTGTTCACTCTGATAATTTATTTTGCTGTGCAGAAGCTCTTTAATTAGATACCATTTGTCAATGTTTGCTTTTGTTGCAATTGCTTTTGACGCTTTCATCATGAAATCTTTGCCCATGCCTATGTCCTGAATGGTATTGCCTAAATTTTATTTTAGGGTTCTTGTAGTTTTGGGCTTCAAATTTAAGTTTTCAATTCATCTTGAGTTAATTTTTGTATAAGTGTAAGAAAGGGGGTCCAGTTTCAGTTTTCTGCCTATGGCTAGCTAGTTCTCCCAGCACCATTTATTAAAAGGGAATCCTTTTCCCATTTCTTGTTTTTGTCAGGTTTTTCAAAGATCAGATGGTTGTAGATATGCAGTCTTAGATTTCTGAGTTCTCTATTCTGTTCCATTGGTCTATGTGTCTGTTTTTATAACAGTACCAGGCAGCTTTGGTTACTATAGTCTTGTAGTATAGTTTGAAGTTGGATATCATGATGCCTCCAGCTTTGTTCTTTTTGCTTAGGATTCTCTTGGCTATATGGGGTCTTTTGGGGTTTCATATGAATTTTAAAATAGTTTTTTTCTAATTCTGTGAAGAATATCAGTAGTAGTTTAGTCAGAATAGCATGGAATCTATAAATTACTTTGAGCAGTATGGCCATTTTTACAATATTGATTCTTTCTGTCTTGTTGTTTGTGTCCTCTCTGATTTTCTTGTGCAGCGGTTTGTAGTTCTCCTTGAAGAGGTCTATCACTTCCCTTGTTAGCTGTATTCCTTGGTACTTTATTCTCTTTGTAGCAGTTGTGAATGGGAGTTTATTCATGATTTGGCTGTCTGCTTGTTTATGGTTGGTGTATTGAAATGCTTGTGATATTTGCACATTGATTTTGTATCCTGAGACTTTGCTGAAGTTGCTTATTAGATGAAGAAGCTTTTGGGCTGAGACAATGGGGCTTTCTAGATCTAGGATCATGTTGTCTGCAAACATGTCGTCTGCAAGCTTCTGCAGACAGAAGTTTGACTTCCTAATTGAATACTGCTTATTTATTTCTCTTGCCTGATTTCGCTGGCCGGAACTTCCAATACTATCTTAAATAGGAGTGGTAAGAGGGCATTCTTGTCTAGTGCTAGTTTTCAAGGGGAATGCTTCCAGTTTTTGCCCTTTTAGTATGATATTGGCTGTGGGTTTGTCATAGATAGTTCTTACTATTTTGATGTATGTTCCATGAATACCTAGTTTATTGAGAGTTTTTAACATGAAGGGGTGTTGAATTTGATCGAAGGCCTTTTCTGCATCTATTGAGATAATCGTGTGGTTTTTGTCTTTAAATCTGTTTATGTGATGAATTATGTTTATCGATTTTTGTATGTTGAACTAGCCTTGCATCCCAGGAATAAAGCTGACTTGATTGTGGTGGATAAGCTTTTTAATGTGTTGCTAGATTCAGTCTGCAAGTATTTTATTGAGAATGTTTGTATTAATGTTTATCAGGGATATTGGCTTGAAGGTTTGTTTTTTTGTTTGTTTGTTTTTGTTATATCTCTGCCAGGTCTTGATATCAGGATGATGCTGGCCTCATAGAATGAGTTAAGGAGAGGCCCCTCCTTTTCTATCATTTGGAATAGTTTCAGAAGAAATGGTACTCTTTGTACCTCTGGTAGAATTTAGCTATAAATTCATCTGGCCCTGGACTTTTTATGGTTGGTAGGCTATTGGCTATTTGTTACCACCTCAATGTCAGAACTTGTTATGGGTCTATTCAGGGATTCAACTTCTTCCTGTTCAGACTTGAAAGGATGGATATGTCCAGGAGTTTATCCATTTCTTCTAGATTTTCCAGTTTTTGTGCACAGAGGTGTTTATAGTGTTTTCTGAAAGTTGTTTTTATTTCTATGGGGTCAGTGGTGATATCCCCTTTATCATTTTTTATTGTCTATTTCATTCATCTCTCTTTATAGCTAGTGTCTATTTTATTAATTTTGTCAAAAAAACAGCTCCTGGATTCATTGATTTTTTTTTTTGAAGGGTTTTTTTGTGTCTCTGTGTCCTTCACTTCCAGTCTGAATCTGGTTATTTCTTGTCTTCTGCTAGCTTTAAGGTTTGTTTGCTCTTGGTTTTCTCGTTCTTTTAGTTGTGATGTTAGGGTGTCCATTTGAGATCTTTCTGGCTTTTTCATTTGGGTATTTAGTGCTATAAATTTCCCCATGAACACTGCTTTAGCTGTATGCCAGAGATTCTGGTACATTGTCTCTTCATTCTCATTGGTTTCAAATAGTTTTTTGATTTCTGATTTTTTTTTTTTTTTGAGACGGAGTTCTTCTCTTGCCGCCCAGGCTGGATTGCAGTGGCGCAATCTCGGCTCACTGCAACCTCTGCCTCCCAGATTCAAGTGATTCTCCTGCCTCAGCCTCCCAAGTAGCTGGGATTACCAGCACCCACCACCATGCTGGGCTAATATTATGTATTTTTAGTAGACATTGTGTGTTTCACCATGTTTGCCAGGCTTGTCTCGAACTCCTGACCTCAGGTGATCTGCCTACCTCGGCCTCCCAAAGTGCTGGGATTACAGGTGTGAGCCACCATGCCCAGCCAAAGCCTACAGCACCCGGTATTCCCAGGTGGTCTCCCCTCCAAGTCCCAGCAAGGCCCGACCCTGCTTAGCTTCCGAGATTGGGCACGGTCAGAAGGGTGTGGCTGTGGATGCCAGCCTCTGATTTAATTTTATTATTTAGCCAGAAGTCATTCAGTAGCAGGTTGCTCAATTTCCATGTAGTTGTGTGGTTTTGAGTGAGTTTCTTACTCGTGAGTTTTTTTGTTTTGTTTTTGTTTGTTTGTTTGTTTGTTTGAGACAGAGTGTTACACTGTCACCCAGGCTGGGGTGCAGTGGCATGTTATGATTTCAGTTCTTTTGCATTTGCTGAGAAGTGTTTTACTTCCAATTATGTTACAATTTTTTTCTTTTCTTTTTTCTTTTTTTTTTTTTTTTTTTGAGACCGAGTCTCGCTCTGTCACCCAGGCTGGAGTGCAATGGCACAATCTTGGCTCACTGTAACCTCCACCTCCCAGGTTCAAGCGATTCTCCTGTCTCAGCCTCCTGAGTAGCTGGGATTACAGGCACATACTGCCACGCCTGGCTAATTTTTTTTTGTATTTTTAGTAGAGACGGGGTTTCTCTGTGTTCCCCAGGCTGGATTTGAACTCTTGAGTTCAGGCAATCCACCCACCTTGGCCTCCCAAAGTGCTAGGGTTACAAGCGTGAGCCACCATGCCCAGCCATATGATCAATTTTAGAGTAAGTGCCATGTGGAACTTAGAAGAATGTGTATTGTGTTGTTTGTGGCTGGAGAGTTCTGTAGATATCTGTCAGGTCCACTTGACCCACAGCTGAGTTCAAGCCTTGTTACTTTTCTGTCTCAATGATCTGTCTAATATTAACAGTGGGGTGTTAAAGACTCTCACTATTATTATGTGGAAGTCTAAGTCTCTTTATAGTTCTCTAAGAATGTGTTTTATGAATCTGGGTGCTCCTTGAATTGATCTCTTTACCATTATGTAACGCACTTCTTTGTCTTTTTTGATCTTTGTTGGTTTGAAGTTTGTTTTGTCAGAAACTATGATTGAAGGCTGGGCTCGGTGGCTCACGCCTGTAATCCCAGCACTTTGGGAGGCCAAGGTGGACAGATCACAAGGTCAGGAGATCAGGACCATCCTGGCTAACACAGTGAAACCTCGTCTCTACTAAAAATACAAAAAATTAGCCAGGTGTGGTGGCGGGCGCCTGTAGTCCCAGCTACTTGGGAGGCTGAGGCGGGAGAATGACATGAACCCAGGAGATGGAGCTTGCAGTGAGCTGAGATTGCACCACCGCACTCCAACCTAGGTGACAGAGCAAGACTCCATCTCAAAAAAAAAAAAAAAAAAAAAGAAACTATGATTGCAACCCCTGCTTTTTTTCCTGCTTTTATTTGCTTTGTAATTTTCCTCCATTCTTTAATTTGAGCCTACATTTGTCTTTTCATGCGAAATGGGTCTCTTGAATACAGTACACAAATGGGTCGTGACTCTTTATCCAGTTTGCCCTTCTATGTCTTTCAATTGAGGCATTCAGCCTATTACATTTAAGGCTAATATTGTTATGTTTGATTTTGATTCTATCCAAGTGGTGCTAGCTGCTTATTTTGCAGAGTCGTTGATGTAGTTGTTTTATAGCATCATTCATCTTTGTACTTCACTGTGTTTTTGCAGTGGCTGGTAATGGTTTTTTTCTTCCCATATTTAGTGCTTCCTTAATAGCTCTATCTAGCAAGGCAGGCCTGGTGGTCATGTATTCCTTCAGCATTTGCTTCTCTGAAAAGAATTTTATTTTTCTCCAGTTACAAAGACTTAGTAGTGTTATTTTATTGTTTTATTTGATTCTTGTATCTTTGTTCCTCATTTTCTCTTTTTCTGTCTCTGTGTCTTTTTTATACTTATCTTGATATGCTTTTACTTCTTTCTTATTTTGTTTCGTGTATCTATTCAGATATATTCTTGGTGGTATATTGGGAATTACATAATACCTCTAAAAGATAAAACAGTGTATTTTAATCTGGTAAAAAATGAACTTCAGCTGGATTCATAAATTTTTTCTCATTATATCTGCCCTCAAATTTGTCATTGATGTTGCTAATCATATATTTTATGTTGTATATCATTAACAAATGTTTATAATGATTTCTATTCTTTTACCTTTCAAATTTTAGAGAATAATTAAAAATGTTTTTTGTGCCATTATTATAATGCTAAGAAATTCCATTTTTGTGTATGTGCATTTTTCCCTAGAAAATAATGTATTTTATATGATAAAATTATTATTTATAAAATTACTTTATTTAATCGTATTATTTTCAGTAGAAGCAACTGCTTTCAGCATCTTTTATGTTTAGGGCATATGAAGTGCCAATATATTTTTTCAGAATTTGGTTATTTTTGAAGGTTTTTTTCTTTTTATTGGGCAGGACTGGTATTATTCTCACTTGATAGCTATTTTTTTTAGGACTTTGACTATATCACAGTTTCCTTCCGGCCTGCAAAGCTTTTGTTGACAGTTCACTGACTATCTTATAAGACTGTGCTTGTAAATGACATGCCATTTTTATCTTGCAGCTCCATTCTCTTCTTGTCTGTGGTTTTTGAAATTGTGCTTATATATGTGTTTGTTATAAATATCTTTGTGTGTATCCTAATTGTTTGTTGAGCTTCTTCATTTTGACAATATTTTTTCTTTCAGAATTTTTGAGTTATATTTTCTTTTGATATTTTTTACCTTTACAATTTCTGTTTTTTGGATATTTTAAATATTTTTTTCTTATCAGTTTTTTCTGGTTTTCTATAGTTCTCTGTATTCCTATTTTACTCATTGACTATTCAATTTATTTTTAATTTTTAAAATTAATATATACATCTTTTTTATGGTTTCTGAAAATTTTATAATATTTTTGATAGAACCATTTTGCCCTATTTTGTATTCATTGTAATCTTTGATTAAAATTTAGACATTAAATAAAGCTACCTGACACAGTTTTTATCATGTAGCTTTCTCCTGGCATAGTCTGAAAACAATTATCTTGGTTAGAGATCCTGGTAGACTCTCAAACATGTTCTTAGAATGTATCTTGTCTAAAATTTTGTGTTTACTTTTTAGTTAAAGGAGTTTATTTCTGCTTCATCTTAATCAGTAACCATTTGCTCTGTTTTCTGTCTGTTGTACTGCAGTCTCTCTGCTGCTGTAACAATTACCTTTGGTCTCAAGACCCAAACTATAACTCCAAAATATACCACCATTTTTTTCAGCACTTTATGTTACGGGAGACCAGTTTCTGGAAAGGCCCCTAGAAGCAAGTAATATAGATGTATGTGCCAGTATTTTACTTGTTTATTAAAAAAGAAACCAAAAGTTAGCAATTTACTTTGAAAGGCAGTATGTTATATTGTTGAGTAGGAAGAACTGTGTTGGGCAAAGGTAATGGACTTTTCTTTTTCTTCTGTGTCTTTGCATTCCTGTGTACTCATCTGTGTACTCACCTGGGGAACTTTACATGCTTATTTATAAGTTTTCCTTATGTATTTTGGTCAGTATGCTTTTATTACATTTATATGTCTATGAAGGATTTAGGGCCTGTGGTATTTTATTATGCCATCTTGCTTATGTAGTTTGTATAATATAGGTTAGATTTGTAAAGTATGTTTATCAGAGTCTAGTAAGTTGAATAATTTGTTGTTTTTATTTCTTTCAGCTATGTGTTCTTCTTTTATCAGAGACCTTTGGCCAGAGCAAGACATAAAAGATTCTTTTCAACAAGTGATACTGAGAAGACATGGCAAATGTGAACATGAGAATTTACAGTTAAGAAAAGGCTCCGCAAATGTGGTTGAGTGTAAGGTGTACAAAAAAGGTTATAATGAACTAAACCAGTGTTTGACAACTACGCAGAGCAAAATATTTCCATGTGATAAATATATAAAAGTCTTTCATAAAATTTTCAATTCAAATAGACACAAGACAAGACATACTGGAGAGAAACCTTTCAAATGTAAAAAATGTGATGAATCATTTTGCATGCTTTTACACCTACATCAACATAAAAGAATTCATATTAGAGAGAATTCTTACCAATGTGAAGAATGTGACAAAGTGTTTAAGCGGTTCTCAACCCTTACTAGACACAAGAGAGTTCATACTGGAGAGAAACCCTTCAAATGTGAAGAATGTGGCAAAGCTTTTAAGCACTCCTCAACCCTTACTACACATAAGATGATTCATACTGGAGAGAAACCCTACAGATGTGAAGAATGTGGCAAAGCCTTCTACCATTCTTCACACCTTACTACACATAAGGTAATTCATACTGGAGAGAAGCCCTTCAAATGTGAAGAATGTGGTAAAGCTTTTAACCACCCTTCAGCCCTTACTACACATAAGTTCATTCATGTTAAAGAAAAACCCTACAAATGTGAAGAATGTGACAAAGCTTTTAACCGATTCTCATACCTTACTAAACATAAGATAATTCATTCTGGAGAGAAATCTTACAAATGTGAAGAATGTGGCAAAGGCTTTAACTGGTCCTCAACCCTTACAAAACATAAAAGAATTCATACTGGAGAGAAACCCTACAAATGTGAAGAATGTGGCAAAGCCTTTAATGTGTCTTCACACCTTACTACACATAAGATGATTCATACTGGAGAGAAACCCTACAAATGTGAAGAATGTGGCAAAGCCTTTAACCACTCCTCAAAACTTACTATACATAAGATAATTCATACTGGAGAGAAACCTTACAAATGTGAAGAATGTGGCAAAGCTTTTAACCAATCCTCAAACCTTACCAAACATAAGATAATTCATACTGGAGAGAAACTCTACAAATGTGAAGAATGTGGCAAAGCTTTTAACCGATCCTCAAACCTTACTACACATAAGAGAATTCACACTGGAGAGAAACCCTACAAATGTGAAGAATGTGGCAAAGCTTTCAACCGATCCTCAAACCTTACTAAACATAACATAATTCATACTGGAGAGAAATCTTACAAATGTGAAGAATGTGGTAAAGCCTTTAACCAATCCTCAACTCTTACTAAACATAGGAAAATTCAGCAAGGCATGGTGGCTCATGCCTGTAATCCCAACACTTTGAGAGGACTAGGTGAGCAGATCACGAGGTCAGGAGTTCAAGACCAGCCTGGCCAACATGGTAAAACCCCATTTCTACTAAAAATACAAAAATTTGCTGGGTGTGGTGGCAGGCGCCTGTAATCCCAGCTACTTCGGAGGCAGAGGCAGGAGAATCATTTGAACCTGGGAGGCAGAGGTTGCCGTGAGCCGAGATCGTGCCATTCTACTCCAGCCTGAGCCACAAGGCAAGACTCTGTCTCAAAAAAAAAAAAAAAAAGAAAAGAAAATTCATACTGGAAAGAAACCCTACAATTGTGAAGAATCTGCCAGTGCTTTCAACCAGTCCTCGAACCTTTTTAAGAAAATAATTTATACTGGAGAGAAATTCTACAAATGTGAAGAGTATGGCAAAGCCTTTAATCAGTCTTCAACTCTTACTAGGCATTAAAAATTCATACTGTACAGAAACCCTACGAGGGTGAAAAACATGGCAAAGCCTTTAACAAGCCCTCAATTCTTAACAGACATAACATGATTTATACTGGAAAGAAACTCTGCAAACCAGAAAGATCTGGCAATGCTTTTGACAACACCTCAAACTTTTCTAACCATAAAAGAAATTATATTGGTGAGAAATCTTAGAAATCTGAAGAATGAGACAAAGCCTTTAAATGGTTGTCACACTTGATTGTAGGTAAGATAATTCGTACTGGAGAAAACACCTACATGTGTGAACAATGTGGCAAAACTTAACCAGTGCTCACACCTTATTGCACAGGAAAGCATTTGTACTTGAGATAAATTATACAAATATAAAGACTGAAAAAGCCATTAATATATGTTCATATCTCAACACCAGATAGTTCATACTTAATAAAAGCATTATAAGTACAATTACTGTCAAAAGACCTTTCAGAAAATACAAGCTTTTGACCAGGCGTGGTGGCTCAGGCCTATAATCCCAGCACTTTGGTAGGCCAAGGCAGGTGGATCATGAGGTCAGGAGTTTGAGACCAGCCTATCCAAGATGGTGAAACCCCATCTCTACTAAAAATACAACAATTAGCCGGTTGCGGTGGTGGTGCCTGTAATCCCAGCTACTCAAGAGGCTGAGGCAGGAGAATCACTTGAACTTGGGGAGGGAGAGGTTGCAGTGAGCTGAGATTGCACTCTAGCCTGGGCCACAGAGCAAGACTCCATCTAAAAAGTAAAAAAAAAGAAAATATGAACTTTACAGTGAAGAATATTTATTTTGAAGATGAATGTTACAAATACAAAGTGGGTAGTAGTGCCTTTACTTGTATCACAGATCTTATTGTAGACATTTTTTGTAGAGGAAAAACTCTGAAGCACTTTCACACTTTGTTCAATATCAGGGAATTTATATTGAAGAAAAATCATGCAAATGTAGTAAATTTGGAAAAACACTTTTTCAAAAACTACAGCTTAGAAAACAGAGTTCATACTAGAATATATTTTTGCAGATGCAGTAAAAGTTAAAAAAAATTTAATCCATAAGTAAGTCTGTGTAAATATCAGAATTTATGGTAGAAATACATAAGGCACTGACAACATCAGATATACTAAATCAGAGGGCTGAGTATAGAAAATTAAAGTTGGTAGAAAAATTATTTGTATATAACTTTAAGAGGATCAGAAGGTTTTTTGCAGTTATAATTACATTCAAAGTATACTTTATTTCTTGAAAAATATTACAGATTTTTTGAAAAGTGAATAATGATGTCATTCAACTCTGAAATTCCTGCCGTTTCTTCATTCCTATTGGATTCACATGTGAAAGCATGGGATCAATTATTGCTGTATCAAAGATATGAAAGATTCTTTCTTTGTTTTGTTCTGTTTTTTTGAGACGGAGTTTTGCTCTTTCGTCCAGGCTGGAGCGCAGTGGCGTGATCTCGGCTCACTGCAACCTTCAATTTCCAGTTTCAAGCGATTCTCCTGCCTCAGCCTCCTGAGTAGCTGGGATTACAGGCGCATATCACCACACCCAGCTAATTTTTATGTTTCTAGTACAGACAGGATTTCATCATGTTGGCCAGGCTGGTCTCAATCTCCTCACCTTGTGATCCACCCACCTTGGCCTCCAAAGGTGCTGGGATTACACAGGCATGAGCCACTGCTCCTGGCAAGAGATTCTTTTTTATTAGGTGGGCATTATTTGTGATCTTTTCTATTGAAAAGTAAAAACATTCGAATGTAAGATGCATAATGAAAATGTAAGTGGAGAGGTTCTTTGGGGTTAACTTATAATATTGAGTGGTGCATGAGGTTGGTGTTCAGAGTAATATTCTGCATTATGAAAAAACATTTAATTTTATTTAAAATTTAGTATATTATACTAATTGTACTTTTATATAAGATGCAGTACATTTTTAAAATTTTAGATTGTGTGAAGTTAATAGTTTAACATTTTTAACATGTTAAATACTATTGTGCATTCAATGAAGCATTATTATACCACAAACTTTACCCTGTTCCACCTTACTCAAGGGTATAGGTAAAAGATGGTAACGATATACTATTTAGTAACATAATGGATTAACATCTCTAGTAATTTTTTTTGCCAGTGGCTTTAAACCGCAAATAAGTTAAAGAATATTGTTTCTGTAGGTTAAATTTTTATTTTGTTTTTAATCATTTAAATTTAATTTTGGTGGGTACATAATATGAGTATATATTTATGCACTTATATGGCATATTTTAGTACAGGAATACAATATATAATAATAGCATCAGGGTTAAGTGAGGCATCCTTCACCCATAGCATTTCTCCTTTGTTTTACAAACAATCCAAACCTACACTTTTTAAAATTTTGTTGTTGTTGTTATTCTTGTTGTTGTTGAGACGGAGTCTCGCTCTGTCGCCCAGGCTGGAGTGTGCAATCTCGGCTCACTGCAAGCTCCACTTCCCGGGTTCACGCCATTTTCCTGCCTCAGCCTCCCAAGTAGCTAGGACTACAGGCGCCCACCACCATGCCCGGCTAATTTTTTGTATTTTTGGTAGAGATGGGGTTTCACCATGTTAGCCAGGATGGTCTCAATCTCCTGACCTCGTGATCTGGTCTCGATCTCCTGACCTCATGATCTGCCTGCCTTGACCTCCCAAAGTGCTGGGATTACAGGCATGAGCCACCGTGCCTGGCCACTTTTTTTAAATTTTAAAATGTACAATTGTTATTTACTATAGAGTTATTTTTATGGTCATAATACAAATTATATATGAGTATAAATAAAATTCATTTCTAAACTCTTAATATTTTTTCCAAATTGTTATATATTTTTCTTTGAACATGTGGCCTGTCTGCCTGCAAACATGCAGACTTTTTGATTCACATAGAGTTAAATATGTATTAGTCTAAAGACAAACTTTAGGTGTAAGAAAATTATGGAATAAGTGTGTGTGTGTGAGTATGAGTTTGTACCTATTTTCAGAAAAGAACAATATGGGAATAATCATTTTAATAAGGTGGCTACTATAAAACTAAAAACCTTAAAAAATGCTGAAAGCAAATGTGTACTTTGTGCTTTGTATTGAATTTATTACTGTACAATCCATGACTTACAGTTCTGAACCTTTTCATGCAAATTCTCTGTATATACTTGCCTGGTACTCATGCTAGACCCATACTTTTTTTGTTTCTTACATATTTTTTTGTTTTATGGTTTAGGAAGTATTCATTATATGAGCTGGTCTGTGATTATAAGAATTTTTATGAAATTTAGTGCACACAAAATAATTTTTAGATGTAATTCCAAAAGTAGTGTATTAAGTTACATTTTATTTAGTGAGAGCACTCCATTTTGTTCTTTTAAGGGGAGAACAATATATAAGTTTTCTTTTCTTTAGTGATTGTTCCTTTCACTTTTTATAATTGACATAAGTATATTTATTTATTGAGTCAATTTGTTCAGGTAAGTACTGGGGGGCTTCATAAGTCATGAGGATGTTTTTATATATAAATGTAGCAAACATACATTACAGTTCTTACTGTGTAATCGATGCTCCATAATAATTCACAAATATTCCTGCTGGAGTTAGTTTGTAATTTCAAGTCAGAAATGAAAAATATCAATGGTGAAGAAATAAGATTGATTCTTCATATGGAGTGGACATTTTTTCCAGACTATAAAACTGAATCTTGCTGAATTTAAAGAGAAATTCTGGCCGAGGCAGATGGATCACCTGAGGTTAGGAGTTTCAGACCAGCCTGGTGAAACCCGGTCTCTACTAATAAACTACAAAAATTAGCTGATTGTGGTGGCATCCACCTGTAGCCCAGCTACTCAGGAGGCTGAGGCAGGAGAATTGCTTGAACCCGGGAGGCGAAGATTGTGGTGAGCCGAGATTGTGCCATTGCACTACAGCCTGGGTGACAGAGCGAGACTCATAAAAAAAAAATAAATTCTGCTTCTTTTATTTTCTACTTCTCTTCAGATTTGTTTCTCGTATGTATTTTCCAACTATGTATGCATCACAGCCCTTCTTTTTCTGAGTTATAGCTACAGTTTTCTCACTGTTCTCTTCACGCCATTTCATTTCACCTGGTACTTTGTAGATTTTGATGACAAAATTCTATTTTTAGTGCACTTAAAAATGGATTTTAACTGGTGAGTTCGCTTATCAATATAACATTCAGATTAGTTAATTAAGATAAAAGCCAGGTGTGGTGGCTCACGCCTCTAATCCCAGCACTTTGGGAGGCCGAGGCAAGTGGATCACTTGAGCTCAGGAGTTTGAGACCAGCCTGACCAACATGGTGAAACCCCGTGTCTACTACAAATACAAAATTAGCCAGGTGTGGTGGCGCATGCCTGTAATCCCAGCTACTCGGGAGGCTGATGCAGGAGAATCGCTTGAACCCAGGAGGCAGAGGTTGCAGTGAGCCGAAATTACGCCATTGCACTCCAGCCTGGACAAGAGCAAAACTCTGTCTCAAAAAAAAAAAAAAAAAAAAAAAAAGATTAAAGGCGCACAATGTCCACAGGCAAGAGGATTAAATTAGCATTGCCTTTCTTTGTTTTTAAAAGAAAAATCTTATTAGATTCTTATACAAAGTGTGGCAAATATAAAACTTGCTTGAAAATATGGAAATTAAATTTTTAAGAGAGTTAATAGTAAACGAATTTAATTTTCTTTTTTTATTTTTACTTTTTATTTTTTAGAGACAGAGTCTTGCTCTGTCTCCCAGGCTGGAGTGCAGTGGTGTGATCTTGGCTCACTGCAAGCTCCGCCTTCCGGGTTCACGCCATTCTCCCGCCTCAGCCTCCCGAGTAGCTGGGACTACAGGCGCCCGCTACCGCACCCGTCTAATTTTTTTGTATTTTTAGTAGAGACGGGATTTCACCATGTTAGCCAGGATGGTCTCAATCTCCTGACCTCGTGATCCGCCCGCCTCGACCTCCCAAAGTGGTGGGATTACAGGCATGAGCCACAGTGCCCGGCCACGAATTTAATTTTCTATGATATAATTACAGCACAATTTACATTTCCGTGCAGAATCTTTTAAGTGTGGTGGTAAAGATTGCAAAATAATAAAATGACCTCTGAATTTAAAATTTAGAAAAATATGTCTTTTCTATATTGATTTTACAATTTGGAGAAATTTCTCTTATTTTTTATATTTTTTCTTTTAGTGGGAGAAGTTTAGTCTACGGTTTTTATTTTTAGTCACCAAGCTGTAGCCAACTCCTGGGTCATTTTCTCTGAAAAACATTTGGAGATCATGACAAGTTTTGGATTAAAACATTCTGTTATTTTGCATGCAAACTAGTTTACTGTGTTCACAGACTGGCCAGTCATGGGACCATAAGCAACACCTGCCCCTTTAGTGGCTTTCATACCATTACCACCAGTACCAGAAACTCCAGGTGCCCCAAGCTTAAAGTAAAAATCCTAAAGTACCTTGGCTCCTCCCATGCAATGTGCTGGGTCCAAACCATGCTGCTAAATATCAGAGTTCCTATGGTTATGACTGACAAATGACAATAATAGCCCCAAAATACATATTTTTGATACTATTTAGCCAAGATTACCACAAAGATACAGTATTTGACACATTCTTATTCTATAACATTTTGAAAATATTTTCTCTTGACAGATAAAAATGTGTACTTTTTCTGTAGAACATAATATTTTGAACATGCTGTTAAATATCAGAGTTCCTATGATTATGACTAAAAAATTAAATGACAATAGTCCCCAAACTATGTATTTTCATACTATTTAGCCAAAATAATCACAAAGACACAGTATTTGACACATTGTTATTCTTTTATGTCTTAAAAATATTTTCTTTCAACTTGACAAAATGTGTGCTTTTTCTGTAGAACGTATTTTGAAGTATATATACATTGTTATTATTTCTAGGTAATTAATACCTCACATAGTTAACATTTTTGTGGTGAGACCACGTGACATTGTCTTATCATTTTTCAAAAATCCAAATACATTATTATGAACTATAGTCACCATGTTGTACAATAAATCTCTTGAACTTATTTCTCCTATTGACTATAATTACTTATTATTTGACAGACTTTCCAAACCCCCATTTCTTCTAAATACCTTGGCATCTGATGGTCACCATTTTACTCTATACATCAATGGGATTAAGATTTTTGGAATCCATGTATAGGTGAAATCATGAAATATTAATCTTTCTGTGCCTGGCCTATCCCAACTAATATAATGTCCTCCAGCTTAATCCATGTAATTTAAAATAATATAATTTTTTTCTTTTTTTTTTTTTTTAAGGCCAGGTGTGGTGTCTTACACCTGTAATCCCAGCACTGTGGGAAGCCAGGGCAGGTGGATTGCTTGAGCCCAGGAGTTTGAGACCAGCCTGGTCAACATGGAAAATCCCCGTCTCTACAAAAAAAAAAAAAAAAAATCTCAGCTGGGCATGGGCATGGTAGTGCATGCCTGTAATCCCAGCTACTCCAGAGGCTGAGGCATGAGAATCCCTTGAGCCAGGGATGCAGAGGTTGCAGTGAACTGAGATTGTGCCACTGCACTGCAGCCTGGGTAACAGAGTGAGACTCGGTCTCAAGAGAAAAGAAATTTTCTTATTTTAAAAATAATATTCTGTTGTGTATATCTACCACATTGTCTTCATTTACTCATTAGATGTTAAACTGTTTATTCTGTATTTTGGCTATTGTGAAAAGTGCTACAAACAGAATTGCAAATGTTTCTTCATTCTGATTTTATTTGTTTTGGATATATATCCAGTAGTGCAATTGCTGTTATGACATGGTAGTTTAAGTTTTTTGAGAAATCTCTATTTTGTTTTTCATAATGGCTGTCTTCATTTACATTCCAAACCAACAGTGCGCAAGCCTTCCCTTTTCTTCACATCTTTACCAACACTTTTTCTTTTTAATAAGAGTCATTCTAACAGGAATGAGTTGATATCTCCTAGTTTTGTTTTTTCTTTTTTGGCTTGCCTTTTTGTGATAATTGACATTGAGCATTTTTAAATATATCAGTTGGCCATTATGTATGTATTTTCTTGAAAAATACTTATTTCAGCTACTTATTTTTAATAGTTACTTATTTTTGTTGTATTGTCATTTGAGTTTTTTATATTTTTTTGATATTAACCCTTTGTCACATGTATAATTTGCAAATATTTTCTCCCTTTTTTTAGTTGTCACATTCTGTTCATTGTATCAGATTCTGTGCAGCAGCTTTTTAATTTGAAGTGATCTGACTGACTTGTTCTTCCTTTTGTGTCCTGGGATATTTAGGTTAAATCAAAAAACTTGCTGCCCAGACCAATGTTATGGGGCTTTCACTCTATTTTCTGGTAGTAGTAGTTTAAGAGTTTTAGGCCTTACATTTAAGTGGCTAATTTATTTTGAGTTTATTTTTACATATGGTGTGAGATGAGGGTCTCACTTTTTTTTCTCTGCATGTGGACATAAAGTTTTCTAAACATCATTTATTGAAGATACTGTTATTTCCCTTAAAAAAAAAAGTCACCTGTATTTAAAATCAGTTAGCTGTAAATACACTGATATATTTCTGCTCTCTTTTTCTTCTGCTCCATTGGCCTATATCTCTGTTTTTATTCAAGTGACATACTGTTTTGGTTACCACAGTTTTGTAGTGTATTTCAAAGTCAGGGTGATACCTTCTTTTGTCTTGATTGCTTTGGCTATTTAGGGTGTTTTGTGGTACCATATGAATTTTAGATATGCTTTTTAAAAATGTCTATGAAGTATGTCACTGGTATTTTGATAGAGGTTGCATTATATCTGCAGATCATTTTGTGTAATACAAATATTTAACTATTAAAAATGCCAGTTCATGAATGAGTAATATTATTCCATTTATGTGTTACTTAATTTGTATAATGTTCTTTAGAGTAGAATATAAGGTGTTTCAACTTTTTGGTTAAATTTACTTCAAACTATAGTTAGGTAGATGGAATTTTTTTGAATTTCATTTTGAGATAGTTACTAATGTATAGAAATGCTATGACTTTTTGATGATGTTTTTGTATTTTGAAAGTTTAATAAATTTTGTTTGTTTATTTATTTTTTGTTGTTGTTGTTGTTTCAAATGGAGTCTCAGTCTATCGCCCAGGCTGGAATGCAGTGGTGCATTTTACTTTGCAAGCTTTTACACCGTCTCACTGGAGTCAGTTTGTTGTTGTTTTTGTTGCTTGTCTTTTGGGATACTGTAGCAGGATTGATAAGAAATCAGAGAGACTGATGAGGTTGAGGAGGATATTTATTATTTAGGTGCACTGGCCTAGTCGGATTAACATCCAAAGGACTGAGCCCTGAACAAAGAGTTAAGTTACCCTTTAAGCATTTTGTGGGACGGCAGGGGGAGATCTGTGCAGGGAGAAGCATATTACAGAAGCGAGAAACAAAGACAGTTATTCAATTAATTGTGACATGCATTACATAATTTTTTACTTTCCAAGGAAAAACATGTTTTACAACTTGAGTTTATCTATCTAGTGACCTTGCAGCTGCACAGCTAGAGAAACAGGGTCTTCAAAATGCCTGGGAAAGGAGGAGAGATAAGCCTTGCTAGCCACAGAAAAACAGGCCATTAATTTTTAAAGGACTCCAGCTCTTTCTCTTTCTCAGAAGGAATTGGTTTTTCTTACATACAACTGAGTTTCTGCTTACACATTCTTTAATTTCTTTTAATTTCTGTTCCAATACTATTTTTTTGGTCACAAATTTTTCACTTTTTTTTTTTCTTTCTTTGAGACGGATCTCACTCTGTTGCCCAGGCTGGAGTGCAGTGGCGTGATCTTGGCTCACTGCAAGCTCTGCCTCCCAGATTCACACCATTCTCCTGCCTCAGCCTCCTGAGTAGCTGGGACTGCAGGTGCCCACCACCACACCTGGCTAATTTTTTGTATTTTTAGTAGAGACTGGGTTTCACTGTGTTAGCCAGGATGGTCTCAATCTCCTGACCTCGTGCTCTGCCTGCCTTGGCCTCCCGAAGTGCTGGGATTACAGGCATGAGCCACCACATCTGGCCCAATTTTTTTTACTCTTTTTCTTTTACTATATTTATTTCACTATTCTTCTGCCCCCTTACATAATTTCTATCCAGGGGGTAGAAATTATGTCTGTGTTTTCCCCTCATTATCAGCATCTGATTGGCTGACCAGCAATTTGTCTCCAAGAAATGAAAGCTGGGTTAGGTGAAGGCAATTTTAACAGCTTTTCAAAGTTAGAGTACACCAGAAGATTCCTCTTAGCCCCAGGGTATCCACTTGCTCCCTAGAAAGGATACACTCCATACTTCAGGTCATCCTAAGGGAGAAAATAAACCAGAAGCTGATATCCACCGGACATTCAAGCTGACATAAGCATGGCAGATATCTCGGTTTATCCCCAGATAGTACTAAGCCCAGGACCAGCAAAAAACTAAAGGGTGGCTGAGGACACATCACCCCATAAATTTTCCAAAGCAGAACTTTGACCCAAAAACATTCTGATAAGATCTCTGTGCCTAGAGAAGATAAAACGAAAAGAGACACAGAGATTTTCTACAATACAACATCGGGGGATTATTATTTGCTTTCTCCTCATGGGAAATATTTACAAACAGTTAATACAACTTCTTAAAAGCACCATTTAATGCTTTGCCAAAAAATAATTAATTAAAATATGATATAAAAAAGTACACTAAAAGACAAAGAAGTGATAATGTGAATTAGGAAGGAAAAGTTGGCATTTAGGAATGCCAGAAGAACCTGGAAATTTAGTATCTTACTGCAAGCCAGAGTGAGGCTGGAGATATGGGGCATGGGAGTTTAGACTTAAAAAACCCTGCTTGGGACACAGGTGAAAAATGCAGCAGAAAATCAGTTCCCCATGCTGTGTGAAAATAATTAAGTGGCAGGCAATTAGACTGAGGTGTCTCTAGTCCCTGGGTTCATACTTTAAAAAAAACTAACTCAGGTGCATTATTTTTAATTACTACATTCAGAGAAACAAAATTCAGGCTTCACCAACTATAAACTGCCCATTAAGCTCTGATTACATAACCAGGAAATTTTCACCTTTAATCTATTGAAGTAGGAACTTAAGAAAATAGCAGAATAATAGCATAAGTAATAATAGTAAAGATTATAGTAATAGAGAAATAACAATAGCTCATAGAATGAATTGCTGTATTAACCAAGGCTAAAAAGAATTTAAGTAGCCCCCCTGAAGTTAGAAGAGAATATTAACTGTCTGTCCCAGGAAACATTAACCACATCTACCTTCCACATATTTTGTAGGCTCTGTAAACTCTTGTTTCTTTCTTCCTTGCACAGCTGCAAGGTCACAAGACAGATAAGCATAAGCTGCAAACCAAGTTTTCCCAGAGATGTAAGACATGTTGCAAAAGTGTCACAGCAGCCTTTGTTCTCATTTCTGTAAGCCTGCTTCCTGCTTCACACAGTGCCCACCTCAAAATGCTTAAAGGGGACTCATTTTCTTTGCTCTGGGCTCAGAGTTTCAGGACATGTGTCCGCTGTGCCAGTGTGCACCTTAAATATACACTTTCCTTCACTCCATTTCGTCTCTCCAGTTCCTTACTTTCCCACAACAGTACAAATTAAGAAACCACGTAATTGTAACTAACCAATTACTAAATTTGGTTTTCTTCATTATGCATTTTACAAAATGTCAAGCGCATCCAGGTGAAGAGACCACCAAACAGGATTTGTGTGAGCAACAAGCCTGTTTATTCACTTGGGTGCAAGCGGGCTAAGTCCAGAAAGAGAGTCAGCAAAGGGAGATAGCAGAGGGGCAGCTTTATCGGGAACAAGTCATAATGGTAGAATGTCATAAGGTGGGTTAACTAGTTAAGGCAGGAACTGGCTGTTTCACTTCTTTGTGATTTTTTGGCTGCTCCAGACTTCTTGGCTCCTGCAGGCCATCTGGACATATATGTGCAGGTCACAGGGGTTATAATGGCTGAGCTTCAGCTGAGGCCTGACATTCCTGTCTTTTTATTTTTAAAATATAAAGTTATAAGAAAAGATAAAGAAAATATAACTTTTTAGTGAGGGTCATTGGGGTAGGGGTGATATTTCTCAGGACTGCTTCAAGCATGACCAGGGACTGCGTGGACACCTTAAAGAAAATTTTATTATGAGTTAGTCCAGTAAGTTTCAGGTCTAGCGTGCATTTTTTATGTGGCTAAAAAGGTGCCAGTTAGCATATTTTTTAGCTTGGAACTGCCCTAAGAAAATAAGTTCTCTAAAAACAGTAATCAGGCATATTAGCTTTAATATAGGTGGCGATGAGTTTTTAGACCAAAGAAGGAATAATGTTTTATGTACCAAAGCTTTTTGTCCCCATTTTCCATCACATGAATAGGATTCCCTGTTGTTAAGCCAACAACCTATTATATTACTTTTTTTCCATAGGTGTGGGTGGCGATGTGAATGGAGAAGTTCAATAGTTGTGATTGCAGATCCTATGCAGGAGAGATAATAAGTAAAATAATCTTTGTTTCCTGGATAAAGCTGAGGAAGAATAAATTTTTCATGAGCTAAGAGCCACTTGCCCTGAGTTGGAAAGACTGGTAGAGCAGGTTTTCAGAAGAGGAGTAGGTGGGGGTGATAGAGGAGAAAGAAAAATATTGGCCTTTTGGAGTGAGGGCTGGAATATTTGTGGGTGTGGAGGCATTTGCTATTTCTTTTGCTGTTCTGTCAGCACAGGCATTTCCTTTAGCAATAAGATGAGTTGGTTTCTGGTGTCCTTTACAATGAATGACCCCAGCCTTGGCTGGCAGGAGAGCAGCCTTAAGGAGAGCCTTTATTAGAGAGGCATTGATAATGTAAGAGCCTTGTGTGGTGAGGAAACCTCTTTCAGCCCACATAACAGCATGGTGGTGCAGGATATGGAAGGCATATTTAGAGCCAGTATAAATATTGACGTACAGTACCTTTGCAAGAGTGAGGGCCCGAGTTAAGGCAATGAGTTCGGCTCGCTGAGAGCTAGTGGAGTGGTGCAGAGCAGTAGCCTCAATGAAAGATGTGGAAGAGACTATAGCATAGCCTGCCTTTGCTGGTGAGTAGCAATTAGGCCAAGACATTTTAACAAAATTATCCACTACCCTGACTATTCCTGGAATACAGCCGCATCTCATTGCCGCCCTTCTTCCCAAACCAAAGCCTGCTTTGCTTCCTCCCCTTGTATCTCTCCACCTTAATCCGCAAGTATGGGATACCTCTACTCCCTCTTTGGCAACTGACCATGCACCCCTTACCATTCCATTAAAACCTAATCACCCTTACCCCACTCAATGCTAGTATCCCATCCCACAGCAGGCTTTAAAGGGACTGAAGCCTGTTATCACTTGCCTGCTACAGCATGGGCTTCTAAAGCCTACAAATTCTCCTTACAATTCCTCTGAATTACAATTCAGAGGACTATGCTGAGAACTGCCATCAATAAACCAAGTGTGATCAGGGTGAGAAATAGGAAAGATGGAAATATGGGGAAATGGAGTGAATGCCAGGTGGATCAGAGACATACAGTCATGGGGGTCAGGTGTGGTGTCAGGAATAATGTGGAAGACTGGACTGAAGTCTGGGCCAGGAACAAGGGTAATTATGGGAGACTCAATAAAGAGCGAGTATAGCCAAGGAAGCCAAAGGAAGTATATGCATCAGGTGTGAGGAAGAAAACAAATTTTGAATGTTATGAGACTTGTGGAGAGTGAGTTGAGCATAGTTTGTGATTTTGAGGACCTCTAAAAGTATTAGAGTGGTGGCAGTCACTGCACACAGACATGAGGGCCAGGCTAAAACAGTAAGGTCAAATTGTTTGGACAAAAAGGCTACAGGGCATGGTCCCGGTCCTTGTGTAAGAATTCCGACCACACAGCCCTGCACTTTGGCTGTGTATAGTGAAAAGGGTTGGGATGAGTCAGGGAGAGCTGGTGTGGGAGCAGTTTTTAGAGCTGTTTTTAAGGAATAGAAAGAGGAGTTGGGAGAGGATTTGGGATCTATGGGGTCGGCTGTGTTTTCCTTTATGAGTTTATATAACAGTTTTGTTAGGATGGCAAACCCAGGTATCCAAAGGCGAAAGTATCCAACCACGCCTACAAAGGAAAGGAGGTGATGCTTTGGTGGTGGGGATAGGGGTCTGTGAGATTAACTGAACACAGTCTGTAGGAAGAGTGCATGTATGTTGACAAAGGACTATGATGAGATATGTAACACTAGGGGAAGAAATTTGAGCCTTAGAGGGGGATAGTTGGTACCCCTTTGAGTAGAGATGTTAAAGAAGTAGGATACTGTTCTGATGGGAAGATTGGTAAGAGGAGCTGCAAAGAAGAAGGTCGTCAACATATTGGATAAGGTGAGAAGCAGAGGGGTGGAAAGAAAGTCAATCATGAGAAAAGGCTTGGCTGAAGTAATGAGGGCTGTCCCTGAAGCCTTGTGGCAGTACAGCCCAGGTAAGCTGCTGGGACTGATGGGTGTCAGGGTCAGTCCAGGTAAAAGCAAAGAGAGGCTGGGATGAAGGGTGCAAGGGAATAGTGAAAAGGGCATCTTTAAGATCAAGAATGGAATAGTGAGCTGTGGAGGAAGGTATTGAGGTTAAAAGAGTGTACGGGTTGGGCACCACAGGGTGGACAGGCAAAACAATTTGGTTGATAAGGCACAGATCCTGAACTAACCTGTAACACTTGTCCGGTTTTTGGACAGGTAAAATGGGGGAATTGTAAGGAGAATTTGTAGGCT
The DNA here is from genome assembly GCF_028858775.2 of Pan troglodytes. Taxonomy (NCBI): domain Eukaryota; kingdom Metazoa; phylum Chordata; class Mammalia; order Primates; family Hominidae; genus Pan; species Pan troglodytes. The sequence continues at coordinate 23,557,170 of NC_072418.2, forward strand.
TTAGAAGCCCATGCTGTAGCAGGCGAGTGATAACAGGCTTCAGTCCCTTTAAAGCCTGCTGTGGGATGAGATACTGGCATTGAGTGGGGTAAGGGTGATTAGATTTTAATGGAATGGTAAGGGGTGCGTGGTCAGTTGCCAAAGAGGGAGTAGAGGTATCCCATACTTGCGGATTAAGGTGGAGAGTTACAAGGGGAGGATGCAAAACAGGCTTTGGGTTGGGAAGAAGGGCAGCAATGAGATGCAGCTGTATTCCAGGAATAGTCAGGGTAGTGGATAATTTTGTTAAAATGTCTTGGCCTAATAAGGAAACTGGGCAGGTGGGGATAACTAAAAAAGAGTACATAAAAGAATGTTGTCCAAGTTGGCACCAGAGTGGGGGAGTTTAAAGAGGTTTAGAAGCCTGGCCGTCAATACCCACAATAGTTACAGAGGCAAGGGAAACAGGCCCTTGAAAAGAAGGTAATGTGGAGGGGGTAGCCTCCATATTGACTAAGAAGGGGACGGACTTACCCTCCACTGTAAGAGTTACCTGAAGCTTGGCATCCATGATGGTCCAGGGGGCTTCCGAGACGATCGAGCAGCATCAGTCTTGCCAAGGAGATCTGGGAAGGAGTCAGCCAGAGAGCTTTGAGCCAGAGCTCCAGGGGCCTTAGAAGTGGCTGCAATATTAGTTGGACAGTTTGATTTCCAGTGGGGTCCTGCTCAGATGGGACACAGCTTAGGAGGAATCCTGGGCTGTAGGCAGTCCTTGGCCCAGTGGCCAGTTTTGTGGCACTTGAAGCAAGGTCCATGAGGAGGTTTTAAAGGAGTGCCCAGAGGCTGTGGTTTGGTTGTTCTGCAGTTTTTGTGTTCCAAAGGCATGGCTGGAGTTTGTCTTACAGTGGAGGCAAGCAGTTGCAGCTCTGAAAGATGTTGCCACTTGGCTGCCTCTTGTCTATTGTTGAACACCTTGAAGGCAAGATTGATTAATTCTTGTTGTGGGGTTTGAGGGCCAGATTCCAATTTTTGAAGCTTTCTTTAATGTCAGGAGGTGACTGGGTGATAAAATGCATATTGAGAATAAGATGGCCTTCTGGCCCTTCACCGTTTAGGGGCTGTAAAGTGTCTAAGGGTGGCCGCCAAATGGGCCATGAACTGGGCAGGGTTTTTATATTTGATGAAAAAGAGCCTAAATGCTAACTGATTTGAGGGAGGTTGGATAAAGAAAAAAGGAGAATTAACCTTGACTATGCCTTCAGCTCCAGCCATCTCTCTATGAGGAAATTGTTGGGCAGGTTGGGGAGGGCTAGTCACAGAATGAAACTGTAAGCTGGACCAGGTGTGAGGGGGGAGGTGATAGAAGGATTATAGGGTGGGGGAGTGGAGGCTGAGGAAGAATTGCTTGGCATGGGGAGGAGCAGCCTGGGGAGGAGGGAAAAGTTCAGATGGGTCCATAGAAAAGGAGGATTTAAAGGACCCAGAGCTTGGGGTGGAGACTGAAGGTACAGACAGGAGAGAAAGAAGAAAGATTTGAGATGAGTCACGTTGGGAGCAGAGACTAGGGAGGGACCAATGTGTAAAGAATGCCTGGACGTCAGGCACTTCAGACCATTTGCCCATTTTTTGATAAAACTTATCTAGGTCTTGTAGAATGGAGAAATCAAAAGTGTCATTTTCTGGCCATTTAGAGCCATTTTCAAGTTTGTACTGGGGCCAAGCAGTGTTGCAGAAGAAAATAAGATGCTTAGGTTTTAGGTCAGGTAAGAGTTGAAGAGGTTTTGAGTTTTTTAGAACACAGGTTAAGAGGGAAGAAGGAGGAATGGAGGGCAGAAGGTTGCCCGTAGTAAAAAGGTAAGTTTAGAGAAAAGAGAGGGTAGAGACACAGAGAGAGAGGGGTGGTACTTGCCACCCACAGGAGGTGGTACTTGCCACCAAGGTGAAGGATCAAGGCAGGCATCCCCGCGGTGATCAAACACATCTAGAATGTGGGTGAATAATCAGGCAGGCATCCCCGCAGTGATTAGACACCAAGGGAAGACTGTCTTCCCGAGTCTGTGACTAGCACTGGAGTTTTGGATCCATGGATAAAACGCGTCTCCTCTGTCTCTACCAGAAAGGGAAAGGAAATGAAGGGAAAGGAGAGATTGAAGGGTGGTGCCAAAATTGAAAGGAGAAAGAGGTTGAGGGATAGCAAGAGAGGTTGGAGAAGAGAATAAAAAGATGCTGCTTACCCGATTTAAAATTGGTGAGATGTTTTTTGGGCCAGTCTGAGGACCCGAGTTTGTAGGTGGATTTTCTCATGGAGCAAAAGGCAGGAGGACAGGAGATTCATTTCCCAAGGGAGGTCCCCCGATCCGAGTCATGGCACCAAATGTCAAGCACATCCAGGTGAAGAGACCACCAAACAGGCTTTGTGTGAGCAACAAGGCTGTTTATTCACTTGGGTGCAAGTGGGCTGAGTCCAAAAAGAGAGTCGGCAAAGGGAGATAGGAGAGGGGCAGCTCTATAGGGCTTGGGTAGACAGTGGAAAGTTACAGTTAAAAGTAGTTATCTATTGTTAGCAGGGGAGGGGGTCACAAGGTGCATGGTGGAGAGATCATGGGACTCATTGTCCAGAAGAATCACAGGACAATCACAGGGTCGATTGATCAGTTAAGGTGGGGCAAGGAAAAGTCACAATGGTGGAATGTTGTAATGTTGGTTAATCAGTTAAGGCAGGAACTGGCTGTTTCACTTTCTTTGTGGTTTTTTGGCTGCTACAGACTTCTTGACTCCTGCAGGCCATTTGGACATATATATGCAGGTCACAGGGGTTATAATGGCTGAGCTTCAGCTCAGATGCCTGACGCAAAACACTTTCCTTCAAGCCTCTCCCATAAACCACAAACTACAAACCATAGCTGGGTGCTCTACAATTCTAAAACCACTCTTTAATTAAATTCTCAAATATTTTGGAATGACTCCCATAAAGTTTTAATAGGCAAAAATAGGAGCTGGGAACCCCACAGAACAAAGTTCTTCCCATTCCTGGCACTCTCATCATTTCAAGGCTTCCGGGGGTCCCAGCGTCTTAGCTGTGGATCTATAGGGGAAGAAGACACAGAGCAATGAAGATGAGACCTGGAACTCAAGCTGCAGTGAGAGACAAAGGCCCCACCAAACCTGGAAGTCGCCCTGCTGGCTCCAGCTGCATGCCTGATTGGACAGTTCCCAGCCCAGAGTCACTGATTGGATAACTTTTGTTTTGTTTTGTTTTGTTTTGTTTTGAGATGGAATCTCGCTCTGTCATTCAGGCTAGAGTGCAGTGGCATGATGGCTCACTGCAACCTCCGCCTCTCAGGTTCAAGCAATTCTTCTCCTTCGGCCTCCTGAGTAGCTGGGACTGCAGGCATGAGCCATGGCGTCCAGCCTGTATAATGTTTAAAACCCCACCCTCTCAGGCCCTGAGTGACAGAAGATATGATTAAATGATGGGCTGCAGTCCTCTAAGGCAGGGCTTCCTCCCTGAGGTGAGCTAGACCCACCCCAGAGGATATTTGCATTCAACCTTGCGCATAAGGTCATACGCATTTGTAAATAATATATCATATGGCGGCCAGGCACGGGGGCTCATGCCTGTAATACCAGCACTTTGGGAGGTCGAGGTGGGTGGATCACGAGGTCAGGAGTTCAAGACCAGCCTGGCCAACATGGTGAAATCCCATCTCTACTAAAAATACAAAAATTAGCCTGGCATGGTGGGCAGCACCTGTGGCGCAGGTGGCACATGTGGGCTGCAGGAGCCAATCTGCTACTCTGGAGGCTGAGGTAGAGAATTGCCTGAACCCGGGAGGTGGAGGTTGCAGTGAGCAGAAATCATGCCACTGCACTCCAGCCTGGGCGACAGAGTGAGACTCCAGAGTGAGACTCCATTTCAAAAAAATATACATGGCTATACACAAACGAAAATAACATAATAACACATGTTTTAAAATTTCAGCTTTTTTTGGCCAAGCGCGGTGGCTCATGCTTGTAATCCAAACACTTTGGGAGGGTGAGGCAGGAGGATCATGAGGTCAGGAGTTCCAGACCAGCCTGATCAACATGGTGAAACCCCGCCTCTACTAAAAAATTAACTTTGGGAGGCCAAGGCAGGTGAATCACCTGAGGTCGGGAGTTTGAGACCAGTCTGACCAACATGGAGAAACCCCATCTCTATTAAAAATACAAAATTAGCTGGGTGTGGTGGCACATGCCTGTAATCCCAGCTACTCGGGAGGCTGAGGCAGGAGAATTGCTTGAACCCCCGGGAGGTGGAGGTTGCAGTGAGTTGAGATTGCGCCATTGCACTATAGCCTGGGCAACAAGAGCAAAACTCCATCTCAAAATAAATTAGCCAGGTGTAGTGACGTGTGCCTGCAATCCTAGCCACTCAGGAGGCTAAGCCAGAAGAATCACTTGTACCTGGGAGGCAGAGGTTACAGTGAGCTGAGATCATGCCACTGCACTCCAGCCTGGGTGACAAAGTGAGACTCCATCTCCATGGAAAAAAAAAAAAAAGAATTCAGCTTTTTTACCTTCCTGGTTTACAGTCCTTTGAGTAGGCAGCCTGAGATTTTTAAAAGGAGGTAATTCTCTGAAATAGAATGTGAGACACATGTGAATTTTGAATTTTCTGGTAGCCAAACTTTAAAAAGAAACAAAGAACAGGTTGAATTGATTGTAAGAATGTAGTTAACCCAATATATCCAAAATATCATTTTAATGTGTGAGGAATATGTAATTATTAATGAAGTATATAAATATTTGCAGCTAAATTTTTGAAAATAACTGCATATTTTACCTTTCTAGCACATTGCAGTTCAGACCAGGCACATTCCAGGCAGCCAGGAGCCACACATGGCAGCTCTGATGTCAGTGGTGTGAAGGGCCAGAGAGGAAGGAAGGGCCTCTCCCTACTAACATCTGTCTTCAGTTCCGAGGGTGAAACAGATAGTGGCCATAGAAAGAGTGGAGGCCAGCAGGAATAAAATAACCACAGGTAAACCACTGCTGGCCACCTGTTGCCCACCTTCCTTTTAGAGATCAGGCAGTGAACAAAGGATGATGGGGCCACAGGAGAAAAAAACTCTACATCTTCAGTTCTGTCCACACTCTTGAACTCCAATGTTTAGATATGGAGAAAATAGATTAAAGGCATTTATTTTGCTATTTGGCCTTGGCCCTAATTGTCTGGCTGTGGTTATCGGTTTTCTTGAGTAGTGACTGCACTCCTGTGCACTCCTGGAGTGACTGCACAGAACTTCAGGCGATCTGCCTGCCTCAGCCTCCTGAAGTGGTGGGATTACAGGTGTGAGCCGCCACGCCCAGCCAAAATCTTCTACATATAAGTGTATGCCATGAGTGCACACAAGAGGCCTTTTTTGATTTCTGTCATTTGTAGAGCCATAAGAAAAAAACAGTGAACAAAGAGTGTATGATAGCAAAGATGTCTTGATTTTTGATCTTATAAAAAAAAAAAAGTCTATCTGGGCCAGGTGCAGTGGCTCATGCTTGTAATCCCAGCACTTTCAGAGGCCGAGGTGGGTGGATCACAAGGTCAGGAGTTCGAGACCAGCCTGGCCAATATGGTGAAACCCCAACTCTACTAAAAATACAAAAACTAGTTGGACATGGTGGCACACGCCTGTAGTCCCAGCTACTCGGGAGGCTGAGGCAGAAGAATCGCTTGAACCCGGGAGGTGGAGGTTGCAGTGAGCCACCACCACACCACTGCACTCCAGCCTGGATGAGAGAGCAAGGCTCTGTCTCAAAAAAAAAAAAAAAAAAAAAAGCTATCTATATCAATGTTGCCATCCACTTTTGAGAAGAAACTTTACTGGTTAGCTTTACCTTAAGATCTCCAATGGATATACAATTGCAAATGTTTGGAGGGGTCCTTCTGAGTCATGAGATTATTAACCCAAAGTTCAAGGTCCTGAAGTCTTGCTGCAGCGTGGATGGCAAGCAGACTCAATCTCCGGGTTATAGATTATAAAGAGTTTTACTGTCCTCAGTCAGTAGACCATTAAAAGTATTCTTTACCTGGTGAAAATATGCTTTGCCATAATGCACTGAAGTTTTGCTGCATTTGATCATATTAGACTTCAGTAGCAGAAGATACATGAGGTTCTATTATCTGGTGCATAAGACATCCAATGACTATTTTATAATAGTCAACACATTTTTTTCACTCTCAGTGAATCTGATTGTCATCAGTCTCAACTACAAAAACAATCCAGTCCATTTAGTTAGCTTTGCTTAACACTATTTTATCAGGGCTGGGTGCAGTGGCTTGCTCCTGTAATCTCAGCACTTTGGGAGGCTGAGGCAAGTGGATAACCTGAGGTCAGGAATTCAAGACCAGCCTGGTAAATATGGTGAAACCTCGTCTCTACTAAAAATACAAAAATTAGCCAGGCATGGTGGCAAGTGCCTGTAATCCCAGCTACTTGGGAGGCTGAGGCAGGATAATGGCTGAATCCGAGAGGCGGAGGTTGCAGTGAGTCGAGACGGCACCATTCGATTTATTTATACATAAATAGACTGTAACTTATTATTGTACCAACCACTGTGTTTTTACCAATAAAATAACATCAAGTGTTCAAGCCATGTTCAAATAAGGCAAATCCCAAGCTGTAGTCAATCTGGCTGTTTCTACACCTCGTCTTTATTTTCTGTATGTCCTTTTGCTTTTTCTGTCCATAAATCTGTTTTCATCATGTGGCTGTGCTGGAGTCTCTCTGACCCTGTTCTGGATTCACAGGCTGCCCAATTTGCAAATTATTCTATGCTCAAATAAACTGTTAAATATAATTTCTCTAAAGTTTTTTTCTTTTAGGCTGGGCACGGTGGCTCACACCTGTAATCCCAGCACTTTGGGAGGCCAGGGCGGGTAGATCACGAGATCAGGAGTTCAAGACCAGCCTGGCCAACATGGTGAAACCCCGTTTCTACCAAAAATACAAAAAAAATTAGCTGGGCATAGTGGCGTGCACCTGTAATCCCAGCTACTCGGGAGCCTGAAGCAGGAGAATTGCTGAACCCAGGAGGCAGAGGCTGCAGTGAGCAGAGATTAGGCCACTGCACTCCAGGATGGGCAAAAGAGCAAGACTTGGTCTCAAAAAAAAAAAAAAAGTTTCTTTCTTTTAAAAGTTTTCAAATTTTTTTATATGATGAAAAATAAATAATGTGTTGTTGGGCCTCGATTTCCTAAACTCATCCCTCAGCTATTTCCTTAAATTATTCTATGTCTTTTCAAAATGCTTCTTCAATTTCTTTTCTTTTTTTGAGACAGGGTCTCACTCTACCAACCAGTCTTGATTGCAGTGGTGTAACCAATCATGGCTCACTTCAGCCTTCACCTTCCAGGCTCAAGCAATCCTCCTGCCTCTGCCATCTAAGTAGCTGGGACTACAGGCATGCACCACCATGGCTGGCTAAATTTTATTTTATTTTATTTTTCATGGAAACATTATCTTATTATGTTGCCCAGGCTGCACTGGAACTCCTGAGCTCACGTAATTCTCCCATCTCAGGCTACCAAAGTGCTAACAATACAGGTGTGAGCCAGCTAGTGCTTCTGCAATTTCTTGAGATGATTATTCCCAATGATAAACAGTACTGAGCACAAATCTGAAAGGAATCTGGTTTCCTCTGTACAAGTGTCACTCTCCAGGATTTCAAGGGTCTAGGGCAGGGCAGCTACTTTGTAGTGTGATCTATGGAGGTACATGGGCTTTGGAGTCAGACAGAGTTAATCCTGAGTCTCAGCCCAGCCACTTAGTATCTGTGGGTCTTTGGACAATTTTCTTGGTGTGAAAGAGTTCTATGAACCACATATGGAAAAGAGGTAGATTGGTACTAATTGCAAAATGGTGGCAATTTTTTATCTCTTCTGTATCCATGCCCATTGCCAGGTGCTTTTACAACTGGTTTCCATCAAGATCCAGAATCTGTTTTCCAAACCCTAGATCTGGCTGGCCTTATTGGCTCAGAGCGGTAGAAACTTGTGAACATGACAGTGGGCTAGTTTGGGGCCCAGGCTCAAATGGTCTTGAATGCTTCTGTTTTTCTTTCAGAATGCTGCCATCTCCTTGAATAAAGCCATGTTAGCCAGCTGGAAAATAAGATACCATGGGAAGGAGAAGCAAGGTGCCCTGTTGACAGCCCCAGAACTAGAAGCTCACCCCCAGAAGCACAGCTGGCTAGTCAACAAGCAGCTGATGATACATGTCTCAAAGAGCTCAGCTGAGACCAGAAGAATGGCCCCACTCAGCCTAGCCTAAATGGCTGACCATCTCAATTATGAACTAATAAGTTTTGGATGATTTGTTATGCTACAATAGCTAACTAATACATGCACCCAGTGCAGATAGGACACCAGGATTCAATGACAGGTTGATTACTAGTTACCTTCTAACAGTGGGCACCCTGTAGGTACTGATTTTTTCCCCTGATTTAAAGTTGGATGTCTTGTAACAGAATGTTGAGTAATGCAGAAATACACGTAGACATGTATGCATGTGATTGGTGCTTATACCCACACAGTCCCACACACCACAGGAGAAAACAGATAACTACGGCCTGACCACTAGGGCCAAGGCCAATAGCAAAATAAGTTTTGCCTTTAATCTGTTTTCTCCATATCTAAACATTTGAGGTCAAGAGTGTGGACAGATCTGAAGACACAGAGTTTTATTATCCTGTGGCCCCAACATTCTTTGTTCACTGTCTGATCTCTGGAAGAAAATGGGCAACAGGTGGCTATCAGTGGTCTCCTTGTGGTTATTTTGTTCTTGCTGCCCTCTGCTCTTTCTATGGCCACTATCTGTTCCACCCTCAGAACTGAAGGGAGATGTTGGTAGGGAGAGGCTTTTCCTTCACCTCTGGCAGAAAAGGTTTGCTGGGGCCCTTCACCTCCCGACATCAGAGCTACACTTCAATGTGGAAGCTTTGGTCATGTGTGGCTCCTGAGTGCCTGGAATGTTCCTGGTCTGAACTGTGATGTGCTAGAAAGGTAAAATACAGAGTTAGTTTCAAAGATTTAGTTTCAAATATTTATATACTTTATTAATAATCACATATTTCTCACACATTAAAATGAAAATTTTTTGATATATTGGGTTAAATTGTTACAATCAATTCAACCTGTTACTTTTTTTTTTTTTTTTTAAGTTTGGTTACTAGAAAATTTAAAATTTACATATGGCTCACATTTTATTTCAGAAAATTACCTCCGTTCTAAAATTTCAGCCGGCCTGCTCAAAGACCAGAAGCCGGGAAGGTCATAAAATCCGAAATTTTAAAATAATTGTTATTATATTCTTTTCATTTGTGAATAGGCATACAGTATGTTATTTATAAATGCATGTGACTTTACACACAAGGTTAAATGCAAATTCCCTCTGGGGTGGGCCTGGCTAAGCTCTGGGAGGAAGCCCTGCCTGAAAAGACTGCAGCCTAAGCTGTCACTCTTTCTTCACTCAGCCCAGCATCTGTTCGCATCTTCTGTCACTCAGGGCCTGAGAAGGTGGGGTTTTAAACGTTATCCAATCAGCGACGCTAGGCTGGGAACCGTCCAATCAGGCACGCAGCTGGAGCGGACAGGACGGCTTCCGGGATGTGGCGGGGCCTTTGTCTCTCGCTGCAGCCTGAGCTCCAGGTCCCCCCTTCACTGCTCTGTGTCCTCTGCTCCTAGAGGCCCAACATCTGTGGCCCTGTGACCTGCAGGTATTGGGAGACCCACAGCTAAGACACCGGGACCCCCTGAAAGCCTAGAAATGGTGAGAGTGCCGGGTCGGACATCCCGAGAGAGGGGAAGGGCTGGTTGTAACCGGTGGGAAGTGGCTGTGGCGGGACTCAGGCCTCCCCGCAGTCAGCTCCACAGTCTGCGCCCCGAGTTCTCCTTGCCCAGCTCGGCCTCAGTCCCCTCCAGCCATAAGATGGCGGCTGCGCTGACAGTCGGGACCCCAGGCGTCCTGTCTCTTCACTGCACAGTGACTGTGCCCTGGCCTGGAGTCCTCTCTGGGCAGCTCTGCACCCGCAGCGCCGCGTCTTTCCCAAATTGTGCAGGGACCACGGGAGGGTCTTCAGGGGACAGTTCTGACTCGGGGTGCGGGTTCATGAATGGGAAGAGCTTTGTTCCGTGGAGTTCCCAGTTCCTCTTGTCTTCTGTTAAAAATATATGGGAGTCACTACAAAAACATTAAATAATTTAATCAAAGAGTGATTCAAAAATTGTGGAGCACCCAGCTGTGGTTTGTAATCTGTGCTTCATGGGCGGGACTTGAAGAAAAGACTTTTATAAAAAGCATGATGAAGAAAACCAAATTCAGTAATTGGTTAGGTAGAGTTACATAGTTTCTTAGTTTGTACAATAAAGGTGAAAATTTCCTGATTATGTAATCAGAGGTTAATTGGCAGTTTATAGTTGGTTAGGGCTGAGTTTTGTTTCTCTCAATGTAGTAATTTACTGAAAAATGCACGTCAGTTAGATTTTTTTAAAGTAGGAACCCAGGGACTAAAGACACCTCCGTCTAATTGCCTGCCTTTTAATTATTTTCACAGTCCATGGGGAGCTGATTTTCCGCTGCATTTTTCACCTGTGTCCCAAGCAGGGTCTTAAGTCTAACCCCCATTCCTCATTTCTCCAGCCTCCCTCTGGCTTGCAGTAAGATACTAAATTTCCAGTTCCTTCTGGTGTTTCCAAATGCCAGCTTTTCCTCCCTAATTCACGTTATCGCCTATTTGTCTTTTAGTGTACTTTTCTATACCGTATTTTAATTATTTTTTGACAAAGCATTAAATGACGCTTTTTAAAAAGTTTTTTAAAAGATATTTTTTAAAAAAATATCTGTAAACATTTCCCATGAGAAGAAAGCAAAGAATAATCCCCTGATACTGTATTGTTAAAACTCTCTGTGCCTTTTCTCCTTGTATCTTCTCTAGGCACAGAGATCTTGTCAGAATGTTTTTCGGTCGAGGTTTTCCTTTGGAAACTTTATGGGGTGATGTGTCCTCAGCCACCTTTTAGTTTTTTTCTGGTCGTGGGTTTCAGTGCTGTCTGGGGATGAACTAAGATATCCACCGTGGTTATGTCAGCTAAAGTGCCTAGTGAATATCAGCTTCTGGTTTATTTTCTTCCATAGGACGACCTGAAATATGGAGTGTATCCTCTCAAGGAAGCAAGTGGATGCCCTGGGGCTGAGAGGAATCTTCTAGTGTACTCTTATTTTGAAAAGGTAACCTCTTGAGACATTAAAATTGTCTATGCCCAACCCAGCTTTCATTTCTTGGGGACACATTGCTGGTCAGCCAGTCCGATGCTGGCGCTGATGGGAAAACACAGAAATAATGTTGCCCCCTGGATTGTCTTAGGGGGCAGAAAGATAATGAAATAAATATAGTGGAAGAAAAATAGTGTTAAAAAGTGAAAAATTTGTGACAGATAAAATAGTATCCCAAAAGACCAGAAAAAAACAAAAACAAAAACAAAAAAACCTGACTCTAGTGAGATGGTGTAAGAGCTTGCAAAGTAAAATGCACCTGGAGCAGTCACCGAGAAATACTGCAGTGTCTCCTGTATGGGTGGTTCATGAGCACATAAGTGAGCAGGAGTGGGTGGAAGAATCTCCCAAGTGATTGAATGGCCTGACTTGAAACATGAGTCAGACACACATTTGTTTTTTAATCAGCACTGCCACTCCCTGGGTTTGTCACCTTGAAAATATTTGTTTACTTATTTTGACCTCACTTTTTTAGCTGTAAATTGCATTATATTAGTAGGGCTTGAAAGGTAGGATTTTTTTTTTTTTTTTGAAACAAGTTTCACTCTTGCTGCCCAGGCTGCAGAGGGATTGATCTTGGCTCACTACAACCTCTGTCTCCCAGGTTCAAGCAATTCTCCTACCTCAGCCTCCTAAGTAGCTGAGATTACAGGCACACACCACCACACCCAGCTAATTTTTTGTATTTTTTTTTAGTAGAGACAGGGTTTCACCATGTTGGCCAGGCTGGTCTCGAACTCCTGACCTCAGATGATCTGCCTGCCTCAGCCTCCTAAAGTGCTGGGATTGCAGGCATGAGCCACTGTGCCTGGCAGGTAGGAAAATATTTACAAAGGGCATAAAAGAGGTGGGTTTTAGAAAAAAAATTAATGTCTAATTATGTATCCCATTTGTTAAAAATTCTCATTTACCTTTTTCTTTCCCAAAGTGAGTTTACAAGTTTCCTCAGATGTGTTTTTTTTATGGCTGGGTGCATTCAAACAGAATTCCAAGGCTTAGCTTTTAGAATGCTAGCTACCAAGGAAAAGAATAGGGAAAAATCTCTATTCATTCTGGCTGTACAGAATGAATACATTTCCATGAGATAATGTGGTAGATAATTGGTGAGTTACATAGATTCATGAAAACATCAGTTGCTCTTTTTGCAGGGTGAATTTGTGACTAAATATCTCTGTTCAAATCCTGTTATCTTGATTTCTGAGTTTCATGCTACATTTTATGAGATGAAACTTGGTATCACCTAGAAGTATTCCCATATAACTGTTTACTACATGGTTTTTAATGAAAACGATAAAATAATAGATATGTTGTCTGAAAGGAATGGATACTTTTGCTTCTCTTATTTAGGTACAAAATGTAAGTACCTTAAAATTTCCTTTCCTTATATGAACACTGTGTTTGAGTAATTTTGCTGGATTTTTCAAACACATAGTTTCGAAAACCAAGTGAGTAACTCTAAGGTGGAAATTAAAGGTTGAGCCCAGTGACTAAGAGCTAAGGCTAATATTGAGCCTACAAAAGGAGGTTATGAAAGGCCCACCTATGCGGTGGCTCACGCCTGTAATCCCAGCACTTTGGGAGGCCAAGGTGGGTGGATCACGAGGTCAGGAGATCGAGACCATCCTGGCTAACACGGTGAAAGCCTGTCTCTACTAAAAATACAAAAAAATTAGCCAGGCGTAGTGGTGGGCGCCTGTAGTCCCAGCTTACTCGGGAGGCTGAGGCAGGAGAATGGCATGAACCCGAGAGGCGGAGCTTACAGTGAGCCAAGATCGCGCCACTGCACTCCAGCCTGGGCGACAGAGCGAGACGCTATCTCAAAAAGAAACAAAGAAACAAATAAAAGCCCAGCTAGTTTTTTTCTGGGGATCCTCCCCTGCAGATGTCCCAGTCTGCTCAACCCAGCCATGGAAGAAGCCTTTCTGCTGACACAGCCCTGGAAAGCTGGGGACCCACAGGCAAATGCAGTTAGGATTCAGATGAAAGGGGACTGAGAGGATCTTACTGATGATGTTGTTATTGTTTTGAGGCAGTTTCTAGGCTTTGGAATATCAAAGTTAGATTTATGTAAAAAAAAATTCCAAAAGACTATTGCAACAGGAGGAAGTACCAATTATAAAAACTTTAAGTATTGGAAAGTTTAGGCTGACAAGGGCTTTCTTTCCTAGGGAGGAGCAAACAAGATTAGAAAGAAGGTGGGAGGGGAATGGCAAATGAAATGGCAAATGAACCGTGAAAAATCAGATTTTAGATCAGAGAATGTTTTACCATGAAGTCAGCATGTTCTTAGACGAGACATAAAATAAGTTTGTATGTTGAATCAGACTGAGGATAGTTCAAAGTTCTGGAGCCTGTGAAAAATTTTATTTAGACCACTGAAGACAAATGCAGCTGATTCTTTTAATTGGAAAAATAAGAAAATGTGCAGAGTTCTACCAGAAAGAGGTCCCAATCCAAGCCCCAAAAGAGGGTTCTTGGATTTTGCTCAAGAAAAAATTCAGGGTGAGTCCATACAGTAAAGTAAAAGGAAGTATTAAGAAAATATCACAAGGTCAGGAGTTTGAGACCAGCCTGATCAAGATGGTGAAACCCTGTCTCTACTAAAAACATAAAAATTAGCCAGGCTTGGTGGTGCACACCTGTAATCCCAGCTACTCAGGAGACTGAGGCAAAAGAATCACTTGAACCCAGGAGGCAGAGGTTGTAGTGAGCCGAGACCGTGCCACTGCACTCCAGCCTGGGTGACAGAGTGACACTCTGTCTGAAAAAAAAAAAAAAAAAAAAAGAAGAAAGTAAAGGAATAAAAGAATGGCTTACTCCATAGGCAGAGCAGCCCAAGGGTTGCTGTTTGCACATTTTTATGGTTATTTCTTGATTATATGCTAAACAAGGAATGGATTATTTATGCCTCCCAATTTTAGACAATATAGGATAGCTTCCTAATGTTTCCATATTTGTAAGCTGTCATGACACTTGTGGGAGTGTAGCAGTGAGGGCAATCAGAGGTCACTCTCGTCACATCTTGGTTTTGGTGGGTTTTATTTGACTTCTTTATTGCAACCTGTTTTGTCCACAAGGTCTTTATGACTTGTATCTTGTGCTGACCTTCTTTCCTACCCTGTTACTTAGAATGCCTAACCATCCAGGAATGCAGCCCAGTCAGTCTCAGTCCTATTTTACCCAGCCCCTATTCAAAATAGATTTGCTCTGGTTCCTCTGACATCTCCCCCATCTTTTTCACAAGGGCACACTTAATCCTGAGGGTTGTAGAGGGATGAAGATCCATTTTCTGTAACTACTTCATGCTGAATAGGGGTGATGATATTTTTGCCTAACTATTCAGTTTTCTTGACCCTGAAACAAAGGATCAGTGACATTTTATGCGAAGTCAAAAAGTATTACTTTCATCTTCCATTAGTTCAGTCCCTTCAGTTAATTCCTGTTCTGTTTGATAGTCATGAACATTCCAGTTCTCCATGTATACTGAATGTTTTTTCTCTATTCTAATGTTACAATTTCTAAAGTTATCACAAACTTGCATTTAAGAACATCTGTTGCTGGGCACAGTGGCTCCTGCCCGTAATCTCAGCCCTTTGGGAGGCCAAGGCAGGTGGATTATCTGACGTCAGGAGTTCAAGACCAGCCTGACCAACATGGTGAAACCCTGTCTCTACTAAAAATACAAAAAAAATAGCTGGATGTGGTGGTGGACGCCTGTAATCCCAGCCTAGTTGGGAGGCTGAGGCAAGAGAATTACTCGAACCTGGGAGGCAGAGGTTGCAGTGAGCTGAGATTGCATCATTACACTCCAGCCTGGGCAACAGAGTAAGACTCCATCTCAAAAGAAAAAAAAAAAATAGAACATCTGTCAAAGTTAACTATAAATCATCTTTTGAAGAGTACCAACACAAGATGATTGTCTGGATGGCAAAGTCTTAGGGCAGTCACAGTGAAAAAAAAAAAAAACCATGATTGACAAGGAAATTTGGTTAGCTCTGTGTCATATAATAATTTTATGTAACGATTGTGATTATTAATGATGTTTTACCATGAAGTCAGCATGTTCTTAGAAGAGACATAAAATAAGGTTGCATGTTGACTCAGACTGAGGATAGTTATATTATCATATTAGTTATATTAGTCATATTAGAATTACAGGAGTTTCCCTTAATTTTGGAACACATACCAATAACATATTTACACAAATATAGTCCAAAAATAGTCAAACATGATTTCACAGTTGACAGCCTTTTCTGTGTGATTTTTATACTAAATGAGCCAAATTTTTACTATTTTATATTTGTGTATGATTTATGTCGAACCCAATTCTTAGTGAATTTTTTTTAATTTTTTTTTTTTTGAGACAGAGTCTCGCCCCGTTGCCTAGGCTGGAGTGCTATGGCAGGATCTCAGCTCACTGGAACCTCTGCCTCCTGGGTTCAAGTGATTCTCCTGCCTCAGCCTCTTGAGTAGCTGGATTACAGGTGCACACCACCATACCTGGCTAATTTTTTTGTATCTTTAGTAGAGACTGGGTTTCATCATGTTGGCCAGGCTGGTCTCGAACTCCTGACCTTGTGATCGGCCCGCCTTGGCCTCCCAAAGTGCTGAGATTACAGACATGAGCCACCATGCCCGGCCTCTTAATGAATCTTTATAGACAAATCTATCCAATTTTAATGTTTGACCATAAGGTAGTATTCTCATAAACCTTTTATAACTCTTCACAAAGTCCTTGTTGTTAGAGTAGATCAGTGCTTTAAGAGAAATCTGTCATTTTTATCTCAATGTTCAATTTCTAGAAAAAACAATACCTATTTAACTTTAGTCAGTATGTTGACACACAGAATCTCTTTTGCAATTAAATTTTAGCAAATCTTCCACAATTTGTTTAAACCTTCAGTTTTATTCTATCTAATCTAAAACATTCCTTTAACCTTTTAATCTAGGCAAAAAAATCCACATTTCCATGTCTTCTTGTATAACCTTTTATCAAAAACATATTTCACTTTCGCTGAATTCCTTGCATGTAAAACTGTTTTTTAGTAGTCAAAATTAGATGTTACAATGTTAACTCTTAGCAACTTTTACTTTTGATGAAAACCTTGGTAAGTAAGGAATTTTAATTACATACTAGGAGTGAAGTCTAGGACACAGACACAAGTGTATATAAGGTCTGACTCCAATGTATTAATAGTTAGGGGGTGTGGCTAACTTGATGTGTCCCAGGCCTTACTTAGCTGTAAAACAGGCAAGTTGTACAGTGAACAGTCATAGTGGCATTTTGAGAAGTCTTAATTTAAGAGGCCTAATGACCTTTAAATTGTACAACATTTCTTGCATAAATTTCCTTCAGTGAATTATTTCATGACTTATACAGACCATCTACAATATGTTTGGGCTTTCTGATTTGTCCTAAACATCCCTCTTTTTAAATAACCAGTCATTTTACTTTAGGATAAGAATTTACTATACAACATCTTTTCTTATATAAAGTCTCTTTTCTTTATAACCTTTGTATATTTAGGGGACATGGCTAATTCCATATGTCTCAAGGCCTTATTTAGAATCTACTGGCTTCAAGATAGGTAAATTGAGCAATTTTTAAAAGTCAAAGAGCCAATATATGACCTTAAAATATTTGGTAAATCTAATATGTGACCTATATAACTTAGATCAAATGTTTATATTTTGAAGACTTTTTATTTTCCCAATGATCTTTAAAACTGTTTTTATTTCCAAAAGATTACTTGTCACATGAACTAAAAGGTGTTACACTTTTAACTTTTCTGACAAAATATTTGATTTACACTCTTACTATTTTTAAACCAATTAATCAGAGTTCTTTCATATCACACACACAACACATGTAAATACAAAGACAGAAGATTCAGTAGTTGTAAGGTTTTTCTTTGTCAATTTCTTTCTTTTTTTTTTTTTTTGAAGGAAAGTTTGTATTATTTTAATTATTTTTATGTATAGAAAACTCAACAGTGTACATTTAACCCAGTTGAGTGGCAAGTTCTTTAGTCTTTGCCTTTTTGAGCTTGGCGATCTGAGCCACAGACTTGAGACCCAGGGCCTTCCCTCCCCAGTGATGGCGGATCTCATCCTGTCATTGTAATTGGTCCTGATAGCTTCCCCCAGCTTAGCCAAAGCACCTTTGTCTTCTGAGTTAACCTGTGTGAAGACGACAGTGGTGCAGGTCTTCCTGTGGACTAGACGTCCTAGTCTTACCTTCCCCTTGATAATGCAGTAAGGGACTCCCCTTTTATGACACAGGGCAGGCAAGAAGACAACCAGCTTGATGGGATCCACATCATGCGCAATCACCACCAGCTGAACTTTCTTTTTCTCCACCAAGGTGGTGACAGTGTTAACTCCTGCTCGAAGGACACGTGGTCTCTTAATAAGGATGTCCCCTTTGTCAGCAGCTTTCTTCTCGGCCCGGGCCAACAGCCTCTGCTTCTTCTCTTGCTTTGTCTCTGGTCTGTACTTGTAGGCTAGCTTAAGCAGCTGAGTAGCTGTTTGGTGGTCCAGGCCCTGGGTGAACTGGTTAATCACAGAAAAACACTTTCAGCCACCTATAGAGGATGGCTCTTTGCTGCTGCAACCTGATATAGTGGGGCCATTTCGGGTGAGGTCCCTTTTGGGCTGGATGTCCTGCCCAGTGCCACAATTCTTAGGCCTTTTCTCAAACAGGAAATTCACCACTTTCTTGGCCTCCTGCTGCTTCACAACAGCAGGGGTTGGAGCCACCTTCTTCCCCTAGGCCTGCTTTCCTTTTGGCATCTTGGGTCGGGGAAGGAGAGCTTCTTTGTCAGTTTCTTAATTGGATTACTAGTTTCAGCGTGGAGCCCAGGGCCAGGAAAGCATGTCGTTTTTATGGCCTAAAAAGTAAACAGAGCTGGAAAACAAAACAGATCCTCCTAAATTAAGGGTACCATTTTTAAATCAGATCTTGGATCTAAAAAGGAGAGAATTAGTTAATCCCAAGGGAAGTCTTATTTCTCAGTAGGGGTTGGGGATACCTCCATATTTCCTAGGTGGTCAAGATTATGTTTCTCTGATCCAAATATGAAGAACTGAGTATTTCCCCATAATTGCCATTAGCCATTCCAAAAGTATAGTTCTCACCTAGTTATTACATGCCAAGTTTCTTTTATAATGTGAAGTAATTTCTGATATCCCTCAAAGTCAAAAACATCAGATAACGCATTGCAAAACGAACAGAACCTTAGATTTTGAGAAGGCTCTATCCACCTTCAATTTTTGGAGTTTCATGAGGAAAAAGGGGTGTTTCTCAAAAGAGGGCCTGCGGCACCTCTTCTGTTTTTCCCAAGGTGTCCCAGCCTGTTAGAGCTTGAATATCTGCTGTACTTAAGCTGACTTTTAACCACAGTGCTTTTTTTTTCTTTTTTTTTTTTTGGAATGGAGTCTCGCTCTGTCGCCCAGGCTGGAATGCAGTGGCGCTCGCTATCTTGGCTCACTGTAATATCTGCCTCCCAGGTTCAAGTGATTCTCCTGCCTCAGCCTCCTGAGTTGCTGGGACTACAGGCGAGTACCACCACACCAGGCTAATTTTTTGTATTTTTAGTACAGATGGGGTTTCACCATGTTAACCAGAATGGTTCTATCTCCTGACCTTGTGATCAGCCCACCTTGGACTCCTAAAGTGCTGGGATTACAGGTGTGAGCCAATGACCACAGTGATCAGTGCTCTTTTAAAAAGTCCTTTTAAATTTCTTATTACCAGACTTTATTCAGGTCAAACAGCCAATATCTCTGGCTTTTGAATTTTACCAAAAGTAACTTCACAGGTGTTCTGAAAAGAAAATTCAAGGTGGTTCCTGGAGGGGAAGAGAATCAACAAATGGTAAAGCTCACCCAAATATCAAATAAGAAAGTACTCATTCCCTAAGCTGGGAATTGAATCCTGAACCTGGGCCACCATTATGATGGTGGAGACCAAGAGAAAATACTGTCATGTGGTCACAAGGTGGAGCTTCCAAGGCCATGAGTGAGCACTTTTCTGAGCCATCTTGAACAGCAGCCTTAAGGGGTCCTAGGCCTGCATTCTATCCTAAGGTATCCCTCTTAATGACAGAAGAATACAGAAAGACAAATTTATAGCTCAAAGTACAACAGATTTGTTACAGCTTAAGACTAACCTCACAAATGCATTCCCATATTAATTAGAACTTTACATAGAAGATAAACAGTATTTTTTTTCACCATTCATTCAATCAGTTTGCATAGAGAGGCTAGAAGTCTGGTCAGAAATTTGTACACTTTTGCCAGCATGCCAGGCTTCTGGGTTCCATTTCCCCGAGTGGCCCTAGTGATGTGGCTGGCTGCACCACAGCCCCGTGGGCCAAGCCACAACAAAAAGAAAAATTATCTTTTTCTGGCCAGATCAAAATATATGTGACAACATAGACATTAGCCACTCTTCTTAACAACCAATATGAAACTGGCAAGACTTAAACTTGGCCCCAGTTGGGCCCTGTCATTGTTAATTCAACTTAATAATCAGGAGTTTTATCTTGTGGTCTCTAGGCAAGATGGTTACTCTGAGTAATATAAAATAAGAAAGAGAAAAGAGAGAAAAAGCATTGTCTGTGGCAGGGTGGGAAGGCAAAGAGCTGAGGGGTCCAGAGAAAGACCTACTCATTGCAGCGATAATAAAAAGTTGAGGTGGCCGCTTCTTGGTAGGAAAGAGATTTTTTTCCCAACGGTCCCATTAGCACTTAAGTTTTCCCTTTTGGAGAAGAAAAAGATCCCCATGTCCCATGGTCCTGTAGATGCCTAATTCTGTCACCCATAGCCATCAGCAAAGAGTGCAAGACAGATTAATCCAAAAAGAATAGCAATGAATGTCCCACAGTGTCAAACCAGTTCTTAGCTGAGATGGATTTTACTGAGAGGGGTCTGTAACTTTCTGAATCTTAGGAAGGAATATAACCTTTCTAAGCTCGGCCTCAAATCCAAGTTCAGTCAAGCATCCTTGTCTTTTATTAAGAGGAGCCTTTAACCCACTGTGTCTTAGGAGAGACTCTAATTCTCTTAAGTTGTGCCTCTAACCCAATCCCATCCTTTACTCAGGTATATGCACACCACTCACCCAAAGTCAGCTGATTGGTGCACACAGATGATTTTCCTTTGGGTCAGAGGTCTCTTAAGTATAGTCCCTTTGTGGTTACCAGAAAGATGTTACCGGAAAGAAGTTCTGATCCAGACCCCAAGAGAGGGTTCTTAGATCTCTCTCAAGAAAGAATTGAGGGCGAGTCCGTAAAGTGATAGCAAGTTAATGAAGAAAGTAAGTAAATAGAAGAATGGCTTTCTCTATAGGCAGAGCAGCGGCTGCTAGTTGCACATTTTTATGGTTATTTCTTGATTATATGCTAAACAAGGGGTGGAATATTTATGCCTCTCCTTTTTCAACTATTTTAAGATAACTTCCAGACATTGCCATGGCATTTATAAACTATCATAGCACTGGTGGGAGTGTAGCAGAGAGGACAACCACAGGTCAGTCTCATCACCATGTTAATTTTGGTGGGTTTTATCCAGCTTCTATACTGCAAACTGTGTTATCAGCCAGGTCTTTATGACCTGTATCTTGTGCTGACCTCCTATCTCATCTTGTGAGTTAGAATGTCTGACCATCTGGGAATTCAGCCCAGTGGGTCTCAGCGTTATTTTTACTCAGCCTCTATTCAAAATAGAGGCTGCTCTGGTTCAATACACCTCTGACAGAGTCTGTGTCTGGCTATGTGATAAATAAGAAAAGAGAGCACCATCTAAGTCATAATGGGAAGGGTGTTTCTTTCCATAAACTATTTCTAGAGAACACAAAGGATGAAGAATTTTATTAATCACAGCTATTTACCCAGATTATGTTTGTGATTCATCATTCCCCACCTCTTTTCTTTGTCATATACATTTCTTCCATTTGACTTTTCCTGGGTTGTACTTTTTATAATAAACTAGTAAACATAACTACAGTGTTTTGCTGAGTTCTGTGAGTAGCTTGATCTAATTATTGAACTTGAGGAAGGCTGTGGGAGTCCCCATTTTTTTTTCTTTTTTGAGACAAAGTTTCGCTCTTGTTGTCCAGTTTGGAGTACAGTGCCGTGATCTTGGCTCACCACAACCTCTGCCTTCCGAGTTCAAGCGATTCTCCTGCCTCAGCCTCCCTAGTAGCTGGGATTACAGGTGCCCACCACCATGCCCGTCTAATTTTGTATTTTTAGTAGAGACGGGGTTTCTTCATGTTGGTCAGGCTGGTCTCAAACGCCCAACCTCAGTTGAGCCACCTGCCTTGGCCTCCCAAAGTACTGGGATTACAGGCATGAGCCGCCGCACCCATTGGGAGTCCCCAAATTTTTTTTTTTTAATTATACTTTAAGTTTTATGGTACATGTGCACAACGTGCAGGTTAGTTATATATGTATACATGTGCCATGTTGGTGTGCTGCACCCATTAACTCATCATTTAACATTAGGTATATCTCCTAATGCTATCCCTCCCCCCTCCACCCCACAACAGGCCCCAGTGTGTGATGTTCCCCTTCCTGTGTCCATGTGTTCTCATTGTTCAATTCCCACCTGTGAGTGAGAACATGCGGTGTTTGGTTTTTTGTCCTTGCGATAGTTTGCTGAGAATGATGGTTTCCAACTTCGTCCATGTCCCTACAAAGGACATGAACTCATCATTTTTTATGGCTGCATAGTATTCCATGGTGTATATGTGCCACATTTTCTTAATCCAGTCTATCATTGTTGGACATTTGGCTTGGTTCCAAGTCTTTGCTATTGTGAATAGTGCTGCAGTAAACATATGTGTGCATGTGTCTTTATAGCAGCATGATTTATAAACTTTTGGGTATATACCCAGTAATGGGATTGCTGGGTCAAATGGTATTTCTAGTTCCAGATCCCTGAGGAATCGCCACACTGACTTCCCCAATGGTTGAACTAGTTTACAGTCCCACCAACAGTGTAAAAGTGTTCCTATTTCTCCACATCCTCTCAAGCACCTGTTGTTTCCTGACTTTTTAATGATCGCCATTCTAACTGGTGTGAGATGGTATCTCATTGTGGTTTTGATTTGCATTTCTCTGATGGCCAGTGATGATGAGCATTTTTTCATGTATCTGTTGGCTGCATAAATGCCTTCTTTTGAGAAGTGTCTGTTCATATCCTTTGCCCACTTGTTGATGGGGTTGTTTGTTTTTTTCTTATAAATTTGTCTGAGTTCATTGCTGATTCTGGATATTAGCCCTTTGTCAGATGAGTAGATTGCAAAAATTTTCTTCCATTCTGTAGGTTGCCTGTTCACTCTGATGGTGGTTTCTTTTGCTGTGCAGAAGCTCTTTAGTTTAATTAGATCCCATTTGTCAATTTTGGCTTTTGTTGCCGTTGCTTTTGGTGTTTTAGACATGAAGTCCTTGCCCATGCCTATGTCCTGAATGGTATTGCCTAGATTTTCTTCTAGGGTTTTTATGGTTTTAGGTCTAACATTTAAGTCTTTAATCCATCTTGAATTAATTTTTGTATAAGGTGTAAGGAAAGGATCCAGTTTCAGCTTTCTACATATGGTTAGCCAGTTTTCCCAGCACCATTTATTAAATAGGGAATCGTTTCCCCATTTCTTGTTTTTGTCAGGTTTGTCAAAGATCAGATGGTTGTAGATATGCAGCATTATTTCTGAGGGCTCTGTTCTGTTCCATTGGTCTAGGTCTCTGTTTTGGTACCAGTACCATGCTGTTTTGGTTACTGTAGCCTTGTTGTATAGTTTGAAGTCAGGTAGCATGATGCCTCCAGCTTTGTTCTTTTGGCTTAGGATTGACTTGGCAATGTGGGCTCTTTTTTGGTTCCATATGAACTTTAAAGTAGTTTTTTCCAATTCTGTGAAGAAAGTCATTGGTAGCTTGATGGGGATGGCATTGAATCTATAAATTACCTTGCGGAGTCCCCAATTTTTAAACAGTAGCTCAGAAGCATAGATGAGCCTATGGGGTTTGTCACTGGCATCTGGAATGAGGACAGTGTTGTGGGACTGAGATCTGAATCAGGGTCTATGCTGACTCTGGGTGGTGTCAGAATTGAAATGTTAGACACTGAGTTGCTGTTTGAGAATTGCTTGGTGTTCAGCAAACTCTACAGATTTGGTGGCAGAAGGAAGATATCCCAGAGCCCTGTCCTGATATAAAATGAGTGTCTGCAAATGGGAGGCTCTTCTCTCCTGCACACAGGCTTTCACACTACCCATTGTCTTGGGATCCCAGGGCTCCTGCCAGGATTGAAGAGGATGAAAACTTAAAGGAAAGGAGCTCTGATGACAGACCCCCTTTTCACAAAGCTGCCACCACAGGATTCCCACCCACTCCCAAATATGCCCACTAGACATTGATGTATCCACACCTCTCCCAGCACTAGGCACCACCCTCAGGAATTTCACTATAGCATTGTTGATTTTAGTGTTTCTTGACAAAAACCCACAAAAGTGTCTACAAGTCTCCTGGCATATCCCCACATGCAGACGCTGAATCTGCCACAGCAACCTGTTTTCCCCACCAAGCTAGGGTTCTGGGCCACCTGTTCATAATCTCATCTGCCTACAGGCACACAGAAATAAATCAGAGTCCAGCCCCACCTGGGCCACCATCTGTAGAACAAACAACTCCCTGCACCTACATTGCACTCTTCCCCACGCATGGATTTTTTTTTTTCTTTTAACTTTTCTTTTTGGTTAAGGGGTCCATGTGCAGCTTTGTTATATAGGTAAAATTGTGTCATGGGGGTTTGGTGTAGATTGTTTTGTCACTGAGGTACTAAGCGTAAAACCGAACAGGTATTTTTTTCTGATCCTTCTTGTCCTTTCGTTCTGCATTCTCAACTAGGCCTCAGTGTCTGTCGTTCCCTTCTTTGTGTCCATGTGTTATTATTATTTAGCTCTTATAAATGATAGCATGCATTTGGTTTTGTTTCACTTTAGCTTTCTAAGGATAATGGTCTCCAGCATCATCTATGTTGCTGCAAATAACTTAATCTTGTTTTTTTTTTTTAATGGCCACATAATCTTCCATGATGTTTATGTACCGTACTTTGTTTTTTATTAAATCTTCTATTTTATTTAATTAATTTATTTGGAGACTGTGTTTCACTCTGTCACAAAGGCTGAAGTGCAGTGGTGCAATCTTGACTCACTTCATCCTCAACCTTCCAGGCTCAAGGCACCCTCTTACTTCAGCCCCCAAAGTAGCTGGGACTACATCCATGCACCACCATGCCCAGCTAACTTCTTTTTCTATCTTTTGTAGAGATGAGTTTTGCCATGTTGCCCAGGGTGGTCTTGAATGCTTGAGCTAAGGCAATCCACCTGCCTCGGCCTCCCAAAGTGCTGAGATTACAAGTGTGAACCACCTCACCCAACCATACCATATTATTTTAATCTAGTCTACCATTAATAGGCAATTAGGTTTGTTTTATGTCTTTGTTTGTTTGTTTGAGATGGAGTCTTACTCTGTCACCCAGACTAGAGTGCAGTGGTACCGTCTCACCTCACTGCAACCTCTGCCTCCTGGGTTCAAGCAATTCTCCTGCTTCAGCCTCCCATGTAGCTGGGACTGCAGGCATGTGCCATCACGCCCGGCTAATTTTTGTATTTTTAGTAGAGACAGAGTTTTGCCATGGGATTACTGTACGCAGCCTATTATTGACTTTCTAATTACAGCCATTCTGATTGGTGTGAGGTGGTATCTCATTGTGGTCTTTTTTTGCTTGTTTTTTGTATTTCTCTAGTGATTAGTGGTGAGCATTTGTTGCACATGCTTGTTAGCCACGTTTGTCTTCTTTTGAAAAGCATCTGTTCATGTTTTTTGCCTACTTTTTTTTCTTTTTTTTTAGACAGAGTCTTGCTCTGTCCCAGGCTGGAGTGTAGTGGTGGGACCTTGGCTCACTGCAACCTCCGCCTCCTAGGTTCAAGCTATTCTCCTGCCTCAGCCTCCCGAGTAGCTGGGATTACAGGTGTACGCCACCACGCCTGGCTAATTTTTTTGGATTTTTTTAGTAGAGACGGGGTTTCACCATGTTGGCCAGGTTTCGAACCCGACCCCACGATCCGCCCGCCTCGGCCTCCCAAAGTGCTGGGATTACAGGCATGAGCCACCACACCCGGCCATTTGTCTACTTTTTAATGAATTTTTTTTTTTTTTAAGCTCTGTATTCTGCTGCCTTGTTCTGTGAGTCTGTTTTTGTACCAATACCGTTCTGCTTTTGTTACCGTAGCCCTCTAGTGAGTGTGGTTTGAAGTGGGGTAATGTAATGCCTCCAGCTTTGTTCTTTTTGCTTAAAATTGCCTTGGCAATTCAGGCTCATTTTGGTTCCATATAAATTTTAAAATAGTTATTTTTTAGTTAACAGCGTTTTGGTAGTTTGATACAAATAGCATTAAATTGGTAAATGTCCTTGGGCAGTTTGGCCATTTTAATAATATTGATCTTTTCTATCTGTGAGCATAACATGTTTTTTTAATTTGTTTGTGTCATCTCTGACTTCTTTTGTTGTTGTTGAGACAGAGTCTTGCTCTGTCACCCAGGCTGGAGTGCAATGGTGCGATCTCAGCTTACTGCAACCTCTGCCTCCCTGGTTCAAGCTATTCTCCTGCCTCAGCTTCCCAAGT
Source organism: Pan troglodytes (assembly GCF_028858775.2). Lineage (NCBI taxonomy): Eukaryota > Metazoa > Chordata > Mammalia > Primates > Hominidae > Pan > Pan troglodytes. Next base: position 23,583,147 of record NC_072418.2, read on the forward strand.
AGCTGGGATTACAGTCACATGCCACCATGCCTGGCTAATTTTTTTTGTATTTTTAGTGGAGACAGGGTTTCACCATGTTGGTCAGGCTGGTCTCAAACTCCTGACCTCGTGATCCGCCCACCTCGGACTCCCAAAGTGCTGGGATACAGGTGTGAGCTACTGGGCCTGGCCATCTCTGACTTCTTTAAGCAGTATTTTGTCATTCTTGTTATAGAGATCTTTCACCTCCCTGGTTAGCTGTATTCCTAGATATTCCATTCTTTTTGTGGCAGTTGTGAATGGGATTATGTTTTTGATTTGGCTTTCGGCTTGGATGTTGTTGATGTAAACGGATGCTATTGATTTAGTACCCTGAAACTTTGCTGGAGTTGTTTATCAGTTTAAACAGCTTTTTGCTGAGACTATAGGGTTTTGAAGATATAGAATCTTGTCATCTGAACATAAGGATAGTTTGACTTCCTCTCTTCTCTTTTGGATGTCTTTTATTTTAATCTTTTTCCTGATTGCTGTGGCCAGGACTTCCAATTCTGTGTTGAATAGGAGTTTTGAGGGAAGGCATTCTTGTCTTGTGCCAGTTTTCAAGGAGGAATGCATCCAGCTTGTGTCCATTCAGTATGTTGGCTGTAAGTTTGTCATAGATGACTCATTATTTTGACGTATGTACCTTCAATGCCTAGTTTGTTGAGGGTTTTAAACATGAAGGATGTTAAATTATATTGAGAGTGTTTTTAGCATCTATTGAGATAATCTTGTGGGTTTTGTCTTTAGTTCTGTTTATGTGATGAATAATATTCATTAATTGTTGTATGTTGAAAAAACCTTGCATACCAGAGATATAGCCTACTTGATCACACTGGATTAACTTGATGTTCTCCTGGATTTGGTTTGCCAGTATTTTGTTGAGAAAGTTTTCTTCAGTGTTCATCAAGGATATTGGCCTGAAGTTTTCTATTTTTTGTTTTATCTCTGCCAGGTTTTGGTATCAGAATTCTATATAGAATTATGATATATATATATAGTATACAAAAAGTGTATACTATTCTTTTTGTTGTTGTTGTTGTTGTTGGAGGCGGAGTCTCACTCTGTTGCCAGGCTGGAGTGCAGTGGCGCGATCTCGGCTTACCACAACCTCCGCCTCCCGAGCTCAAGTGATTCGCCTGCCTTAGCCTCACAAGTAGCTGGGACTACAGGCCTGGGCCACCACACCCAGGTAATTTTTGTATTTCTCGTAAAGACGGGGTTTCACCATGTTGGCCAGGATCGTCTTGATCTCTTGACCTCATGATCTGCCCGCCTTAGCCTTTCAAAGTGCTGGGATTACAGGCATGAGCCACTGCACCTGGCTGATGCTATTCTTATATAATGAGTTGAAAAGGAGTCCCTTTTACTCAGTATTTTAAAATAATTTTGGTAGAATTGATACCAGCTCTTTGTACATCAGGTAGAATTCACCTGCAAATTTGTCTGGTCCTGTTCTTTTTTTGGTTATTAGGCTATTTATTACTAATTCAATTTTGGAACTTGTTAGCCTATTCAGGGATTCTGTTTTGTTGCTGTTGTTATTGTTCAGTCTTTGGAGGATGTATCTTTGCTCCAAGGTTACAGTCCTAAACTTGGCCCAAGTGAACTCTCTACTTATATTCATGTTGCCTCAGCCTTTTTTTTTTTTTTAGGTAGACATATTACTTAGAGTATGCTAGAACAGCCTCTATGAGGAGATTTTTCCTTTGATTGTACTTTACTTGATGTAACACCCAAGGATGCAAGCCGGGTTGATCCCACCTAGAATCTGCACATAACATCTTGCTTCTGCCTGGGATTCACAAGACAGGGCCAGACTTTGGATTGAGAATATACAGAAAACCAATAGGAGGCATTTTCTGCATTGTGAGATGTCATCATAGACATCTGAAACCCCCCTTTGAGAATGTGGCTTTTTAAGCTTTTTAGATCTTGTTCAATGACCTGTTACAGTTATGTAAGAGGCTCCAGGTATAAATAGAGTCTGATGACAGAATCTTTAAGTTTAAACAAGCATCTTAAGAGTGAGAGATCAAGGCCACAAAATATCCAGAGCCATGACAACCACACCTATACCTACGTGTAAAATGTCATGCTGGAGCAGAGTATTCTTGTCTTTCCTCTTACCCAAAAGTGAATGAATCAGGATAGGTGATCCAGGTTCAGGAGCTCCACCAGAGCAGTTCCATTTTCTATTTAGAATCAGCCTGAGTCTCTCCATCCTGGCTTATCAGTGGGCCCTCAGCCGTGGATCACTAAGAACCCTCTCACAATCACTTAGGCATCTTTGAGACATTTGAGGATGTCCAGGGCAGGACTGTGTCAGGTTGACAAGAGTGATTAATTCTGCTTCTCTCAGTATAAGAGAAAGAAGTAATCCTGTGTTTTTTACTCCCTTCATATAAGAGGTCACTTTAGTTGGTACCAAGATGAGAGTTTCTCCAGTTTCCTAGTACTTAGGTGAAAGACAAAGAGGAGGTCTGGTGACTCAAATAAACTAATTGCTTCCATTTCATATGGTCATTCAAAACATAGATGAACCAGGTGCGGTGGATCATGCCTGTAATCCCAGCACTTTGGGAGGCCGAGGTGGGTGGATCACGAGGTCAAAACATCAAGACCATCCTGGCCAACATGGTGAAACCCCATCTCTGCTAAAAATACAAAAATTAGCTGGGCTTGGTGGCACGTGCCTGTAGTCCCAGCTACTCAGGAGGCTGAGGCAGGAGAATCTCTTGAACCTGGGAGGTGGAGGTTGCAGTGAGCTGAGATCATGCCACTGAACTCCAGCCTGGTGACAGAGCAAAGTTCCATCTCTAAATAAATAAATAAATAAATAAATAAAGCAGTCATGATCCCTACCATCCAGGAACTTTTAGTCTAGACTAGCAACTGGGTACATGGTTGAATTAAGTATCGTATGGTTAGTACAATGAATAGATGTGTACAAAAAAACTTGAGCTTTATTTGGGCCACTTTTTTTATATTGTTGTGACTTCTGATATCATCTGAAGGAATATTTATGGACAGGAGAATTGTTATTATTATTTGTGTTTCTTTTACCTTGCTAAGAATACATATATATCATCTGATAAAATTATCCTAGAAAACCTTGAGAGATTTGTTTAAGTTGCTTATTATTATATGTTATAACATTGAAAGGGCAGATTAAAGTTACATAAACTCTGGGATTTTAGTTTCTCTTAGGTAAGCTTAGGAAAAACTGAACTGGAAATACCCCAGTGGCATAGAGAACAGAATTCTACTGAGGGTCCAATGCCTAACCCAGGTCTGTTTTGTTTGTTTGTTTGTCTAAGATGGAGTTTTGCTCTTGTTGCGCAGGCTGGAGTGCAATGGCGCAATCTAGGCTAACTGCAACCTCCACCTCCCTGGTTCAAGTGATTCTCCTGCCTCATCCTCCCGAGTAGCTGGGATTACAGGCTTGCACCACCATGCCCGGCTAATTTTTGTATTTTTAGTAGAGATAAGTTTTCTCCATGTTGGTAAGACTGATCTCGAACTCCCGACCTCAGGTGATTTTCCCACCTAGGCCTCCCAAAGTGTTGGGATTACAGGCGTGAGCCACCGCACCAAGCGTTCACCCCTTGTTTTTTGTTTTTTTGTTTTTTGCTTTTTTCAGTTGGAGTCTTGCTCTTGTTTCCCAGGCTGGAGTGTAGTGGTGCAACCTCGGCTCACTGCAACCTCTGCCTCCCAGGTTCAAGCAATTCTTGTGCCTCAGCCTCCCAAGTAACTGGGATTACAGGTGCCCGTCACCACATCCAGCTAATTGTGTGTGTGTGTGTGTGTGTGTGTGTGTGTGTATGTGTTTTCTTGAAATGGAGTCTTGCTCTGTCGCTCAGGCTGGAATGCAGTGGCATGATCTTGGCACACTGCAACCTCCATCTATGGGAGTCAAGCGATTGTCCTGCTGCAGCCTCCTGAGTAGCTGGGATTACAGGCACCTGCCACCATGCCCATCTAATTTTTGTATATTTAGTAGAGACAGGGTTTCACCATGTTGGACAGGCTGGTTTTGAACTCCTGACCTCAGGTAATCCACCTGCCTCACCCTCCCAAAGTGCTGCGATTACAGGCATGAGCCACTGTACCCGGCAATTTTTGTATCTTCAGTGGAGACAGGGTTTCACCATTTTGGCCAGGCTGGTCTTGAACTCCTGACCTCAGGCGTCTCACCCACCTCAGCCTCCCAAAGTGCTGGGATTACAGGCATGACCACCACACCCGACCAGATTCACCCTTTTTGGAGCCCTTATTTAGGTCTGGCCCCACCCTGGAGTCTTGCATCACAAAAGTGATTTAAAAAGATGAGAGTTTTTGCTGGTGAATCCTGCTGCCTTTCTAGAGCTGGTGCTCAAAATTTCAGAAACCCAAAAGCAGGTAAATGAGAAAAATAAACTGTATATTTTGGGATCCTAATTTTTAAATTTTGTGTTAAAACCAGTGCTTACAGAAATATTCCATTTAGCAACTTGTTTTCTATTCCTGCAGATCCAGTAGTTGCTCCACAAGTAACAAAAAAGTAAATATAAACACAATAAAAATTTCTCTAAACTACATTAAATTCTCTCATTCTATATCCCTCCTATCTGTCTATATTTAGCTTTTATTCTATACATTTTATTTTTAAAAATGACAGAGAAACAGATGAAGAAATAAAAATGCTGAACCCTTTATCTAAATCCTGGGAATTATTGAACACTTAGAGTCAACTTCCAGGGTGTTATGAGGATTAAGTCACATAATGTGTTATTCCCCACATAGTGCTCTGTAACATACTCTTGAGCAGATAGTACCTGCTTAATAAACATTGCATTATTACATGTTTACATGTTGTTTTTCAAATGCAGAATTATTCTGAAATTGCTGCTTTCTGTTTCCTCTGTAAACTTTAAAGAGCCAGCAAAGAATACGAAACGTTTGGATGGAGATTGGTTGTCTCCATTTGTACCAGAAATATTTGTGTTGTGACAACAGAGCTGAGTGTAAGGGACTCTGTGCTGTGCCTGCTTTCTCTACTGCTAATAATGAACCCAGGGGTAGCAACATCAGCATTGGCAGGGGACTTGTTTGAAATACCCATTCATGGACTTTTTCCAAACCTGCAGATTCACATTACATAGATTGGGACCAAAATTCCCAAGTAATGTTGGTTTTTTTTGAGACGGAGTCTCGCTCTGTCACCCAGGCTGAAGTGTAATGGCACGATCTCGTCTCACTGCAACCTCTGCCCCCTGGGTTTAAGCGATTCTCCTGCCTCAGCCTCCTGAGTAGCTGGGATTACAGGCATGCACCACCACGCCAGCTAATTTTTTATTTTTAGTAGAGATGAGGTTTCTCCCTGTTTGTCAGGCTGGTCTTGAACTCCAGACCTCAGATGATCCGCCCCACTCCACGTCCCAAAGTGCTGGGATTACAGGCGGGAGTCACTGCTCCTGATCCTATTACCAAGTAATTTTTAAGCTCATTAAAGCTTGAGAGGCAGTGCTTATCAGCCCACTTCTCTCATTAGGATTACATGGTGAAATCCTGACTCTACTAAAAATACAAAAATTAGCTGGGTGTGGTGGTGTGTGCCTGTAATCCCAGCTACTCGGGAGGCTGAGGCGGGAGAATCACTTGAACCTGGGAGGCGGATGTTGCAGTGAGCTGAGATTGCACCATTACACTCGAGCCTGGTAAGAGCGTGAAACTCCATCTCAAAAAAAAAAAAAAAAAAAAAATTTGCAGAAATCTCTTTACTTGTGCCCTTTCCACAGTTTCTATTTATTGTTCTGGGTGGAAGCATCCATGTTGTTTTAATGAAGGGCCTCATGTGACTCTAAGCTGAGGCCAGAATCAAATATGAGGGCTTCAAAATACATTCATGAGAGTGAAGTGCCACCTTTGCACTAAAGGGTGGTCACAGGGCCTGTTCAGTTTGGGTTTGGTAGGGACAGGGCAGTGTGGTGCATATTTCCATTACTGTAGCAGAATTTGCTGGTGTCTGTGGCAGGGGAGGGCACCTGTGGACAGGAAAAGAGGAACATATATTTTTATTTCCATGGAGCAGCTCATTTTTTCCTGAATCTCTTCTGTTATAAAGGAGAGAAATGCATGGACTTTTTGGTCTTGGTCCTTCTGTCTGTGGGTGTGACACTAGTAGGTAAGCAGGTGGTGCTGATGCTTTTAAGGGAATTTTCTCAAGATGCAGGTGTTACTTGTCCAGAGAATTTTATCTGAAAAGGATTTCTAGAGGAGGAGAAAGAGGAAAAATGCTTCTTTTCAGCTAAACATGTCACAGATCAAGAGCTGTGTCCACTCTGCCTCCTGGAGTGCCATGAGTTTAGTACTTGGAAACCTCTGCTTGTGTTTTTCCTCCCCAATGAGTTTGTTTCAGGTACTTTTAAAAATTCTTGTGATAGTCAAGGGTCTCTAAAAAATATTTGTTTCCGGCCGGGCGCGGTGGCTCATGCCTTTAATCCCAGGATTTTGGGAGGCCGAGGCAGGTGGATCACTTGAGGTTGGGCATTCAAGACCAGCCTGACCAAGATGGATAAACCCCGTCTCTACTAAAAATACAAAATTAGACAGGCATGGTAGCACATGCCTGTCATCCTAGCTACTAGGAGGCTGAGGCAGGAGAATCACTTGAACCTGGCAGACGGAGGTTGTGGTGAGCCAAGATCACACCATTGCACTTCACCCTGGGCAACGAGTGAAACTGTCTCAAAAAAAAAAAAAAAAAAAAAGTTTTCCTATGTACCAGACCCTTCTCTACATCATGGCTTCTTATATGCAATGCAGAATTCCTACCATGAATTTATGATCTGCCATATTAAAAGTGTTCCTTTTGTGGCTGTTGAACATGGGAAGATGTGGATACTCAAGATTCCTACTGGGGAAAAGCTGGGGTCCTTAGTAAAGATGGAGAACATATAATGTTGTGGTTTCATCTAAACCCAGGAAGTTGTGAAAAAATTATTAAGAGATACCTGCTTTCTAGAGTGCTAAAGACTACTTAAAATCATTATTAAAATTATGGAATGCGGGAGATATCTTGACCTTTGCATAAAACTGATTTTTTAATGGTTAAATTCAGTCTATAGTTGACTTTTTGAGGGGCAATATCTCAGCAGTGATGCTGTGTTCTTCTGTGTGCATCAGCACATCATAGAAATTTGTTCTAGTGTAGTTGATGTTAATAATTTACTTGGTTAAAGAGCTCTGTGACTTTTTTTCACTATAGAGTTAATTATTTTTATCTTTATTATTAAGTATCTTTATACAGCTAATGTGCATAAACCATCACAATTAATCTGGTGCCTGCCCTTTTTTCTTAGGTTTTTTTGTTTTTGTTTTTTTTTGCATGTGTCTGTCTTTGGAAAATGAAGACACTTAATTTTGTTTACAAGCCAGAAACATTGGGAAAAACACAGTCTCTTTCACTTGCCTAATGTTTGACAAAATAGTCTTCCTGGGATAAAAACATTGGCATTACTAGTGACCTTTTTAGAATTTTAAAAACTCAGACTTTATTCCAGATCTTCTGAAAAATATAAAAAAATCTTCACGGCAGGATCTCCAGTTTATCATGCACATTTAAATTTGAGAGGTACCTTCTGACTCAACATATTTTTCTTTGTCTGAAAAATATACACAACTCATTATGATGTAAGTATAGCACTCAATAATGTATATGTTTGTGTTTGTGTCCTTAATTATATACTTTGTCATCCAGAGAAGTATCATATATGCACTGGTGTTGTGGATCTTAGGCCATTCTCTGCCCTCAGAGTAGGAGAATACATTAGAAAATATTTGTGTTAAAAATTATTGGATAATTTCAGTTATTCTTATAAGTCAGAATCAGTTCTCTTTACTATCTCATTTCACCTTAATTCAAATAATAAATTCTGCCCATGGCCACTTGTTAAATATATGTGTGTCTGTGTGTACGTGTTTTTCAGGAGACATTGACATTTAGGGATGTGGCCATAGAATTCTCTCTGGAGGAGTGGGAATGCCTGAACCCTGCTCAGCAGAATTTATATATGAATGTGATGTTAGAGAACTACAAAAACCTGGTCTTCTTGGGTGAGAATAACTTTAATACACAATTCTTAATATGCCCTAAATGTTTTATGTCTCTTTTTTTGTAGATTTTTTTTGATAATTTATGCTTTGTATAAATGAGTTTCTGATCCCAGTTTTCAAGAAAATCTTGATGATTTGTCCATGTGGAAAAGAATTTCTTCAACATGTTTCATCTTGATCTGAACTTTCCACATTCCTGAGCTGATGTGTATCCTTCACTCTAGATTAGTGATAATTCCAGAAATTTAGTGGCATAAAATATCACTGCCTATATCTTAAAATCTATTTGCCATCACCAATTTTTGATTCAGGTAGTAAAATTAAAAACCTACAAATTTAAAATATTTTCTAAATAGTTAGAGATGTCTCTCTTTAATCAGTATTTTCAGATTTATTTTATTTTATTTATTTATTTTTTTGAGATGGAATCTCACCCTGTCACCCAGGCCGGAGTGCAGTGGTGCGATCTCGGCTCACTGCAACCTCCACCCTGGGTTCAAGCGATTCTCCTGCCTCAGCCTCCCAAGTAGCTGGGATTACAGGTGCACACCTCCACACCCAGCAAATTTTTATGTTAGTAGATACAGTGTTTCACCATGTTGGCCAGGCTGGTCTCAAACTCCTGACCTCAGGAGATCCGCCCACCTCACCCTTCCAAAGTGCTGGGATTACAGGCGTGAGCCACTGCGCCTGGCTAAAACACTTTTTTTTTTTTTTTTTTGAGACGGAAGTTTGCTCTTGTTGCCTAGGCTGGAGTGCAATGCACTATCTTGGCTCAGTGCCACCTCCACCTCCCGGGTCCAAGCAATTCTCCTCCTTAGCCTCTGGAGTTGCTGGGACTACAGGCACCTGCCACCATGCCCAGCTAATTTTGTATTTTTAGTAGAGATGGGGTTTCACCATGTTGGACAGGTTGGTCTCAAACTCCTGACCTCAGGTGATCTGTCCGTCTCGGCCTCCCAAAGTGCTGAGATAACAGGCATGAGCAACTGCGCCCAGCCTTTGGATTAATTTTCTAAAATATTCTATCACATCCTTTTTACTGAGCACAGTACTAGGTTAGTAATTAGAGAATATAGGCAAGATTCATGTTATTTATTTTTAATAAAGCAGGTGTTGCTGTCTCTAAGCAAGACCCAGTCACCTGTCTGGAGCAAGAAAAAGAGCCCTGGAATATGAAGAGACATGAGATGGTTGATGAACCCTCAGGTAGGTGAGAGTGAAAAAAAACAGATGACACAGATGAGAGGTCCAAAGCTTAAAAAAAAAAAATGTGCCAGTCCTTACAGTGTGTTTTGGGAAGCTGTGTTATAAAGCATGTAGTTTCTGGGAGGCCTGAATATTTTCTTAAAATTTTTTCTTACATAGGGACATCTTCTGTCTTATGCTTTTAAATTCTCTAAGAATTCTACTTTTCCTTGGGGGATCTTCCTTCAAGTCTACAAGAGAGCCAAAGCATATTGTCATAGCATATAAAAGACTGTCATAGCATATAATCTGACTGCTTTTTTATTGTTTTGGGGGACACACAAATATCTGTATGATTTTGAAAAATTCTTTGTTAAATTATTTTTTAGTTCTCTTTTTGAATCCTGTCTGAAATATGTGAGAGTAGTGATTTCTGTTCCATTAGGGGTTTCTTGTTAATTTTTTTGCATATTCCATCCTCTTTGTATTACTATAGTCTTAAGATATAGTTTGAAATTATAAATTATCATGTCCCTCTGCTTTGTTCTTTTTTCTCAAGAATGCTTTGGCTATTTGAAATTTATTACAATTTCTTGTAACTTTTAGAATTGTATTTCCTATTGTGAAAAAAATACCACTGGAATTATCATGGGGAGTTTATTAAATGTATAGATTACTTTAGATAATATGGCATTTTAACAATATTCTTTCAATCCAAGACATGAATTTTTTTTTTTTTTTTTTTTTTTTGAGACAGAATCTCACTCTGTCATCAGGCTGGAGTGCAGTGGCACAATCTTGGCTCACTGCAACCTCCACCTCCTGTGTTCAAGCGATTCTCCTGCTTCAGCCTTCTGAGTAGCTGGGACTACAGGCATGTGCCACCACACATAGCTAATTTTTTATATTTTTAATACAGCTGGGGTTTCACCGTGCTGTTCAGACTGGTCTCAAACTCCTGACCTTGTGATCTGCCCACCTCGGCCTCCCAAAGTGCTGGGATTACGGGTGTAAGCCACTGTGCCTGGCCAACATGAAATATTTTAAAATTTATTTTTGTCTTCTCTAATTTTTTTCATTGATATATATTTCATTGTAAAGATTTTTTACCTTCTTCGTTATATTTGTTCTCAGAAATTTATTTTAATGCTATTATTAATAAGACTGTTTTCTTCCTCTATTGTATCAGATAGTTTTAAGTGTATGGAACCATAACTTTATGTTAATTTTATATTTTGTTAAGTTACTGACTATTTATTAGTTTAGACAAATTTTTCTTTTTTTTCTTTTTTTGAGACACAGTCTCACTGTGTTGCCTAGGCTGGAGTGCAATGGCATAATCTCAGCTCACTGCAACCTCTGCATCCTAGGTTCAAGCGATTCTCCTGCCTCAGCCTCCTAAGTAGTTGGGATTACAGGCACTCGGCACCATGCCCAGCTAAATTTTTTTTTGCATTTTTAGTAAGACGAAATTTCACTCTGTTGGCCAGGCTGGTCTTGAACTTCTGACCTTGTGATTTGCCCCCCTCAGCCTCCCAAAATGCTGGGATTACAGGTGTGAACCACCGCGCCTGGCTGTTTAGACAAATTTTAATGTACTGTTTATGGTTTTTTTATATATAAGATCATATGATCCACAAACAGCAACTTTTTACTTATTTCTCTTTAATTCCAATGGCTTTTAAAAAATGTTCTTGACTAATTCTTGTGCCACATACTTTCAGTGCTACATTAAAATAGAAGCATTGACAATGGGCACAATATAGTTTTATATTGGTATCTGTGAATTTGAAGGAGCAAACAACTCCTTAGCTTTTATAAACAGGTTTCAGGAGGTAAAGATCTTTTTCTGTTGTGTCCCTAGGGTGATGGAATGCCCTCTGGGTTTGTAGTGAAGAGGGGTTGTAGCTTTGTCACAAGGCTGCTGGGTCTGCGCTAGAGTCCACCTTTAGATGGCTTGTCACAAGGGCTTGGGTAATTGTAATTCCCATCTTATTTTTGGACAGATTGTATATATTCTTTAAGACTTTGATCTGTAGGGCAGATACTAGGGCAGATTTCTGCAGTTGGCTCCTTATATAATGGCCCTATCAGGATGTGAATGGGTTTGCCCTTCACTGAGTACCAGAGAGGATTTCTTCAGGTCACTGTGTGGGTTTCTATTTAGGAAAAACTGATCATGATCTGCGGCTCAGAGAGCTGGAACTGAGTCATTAAACTGCTTCAGGGACCACAGTAAAAACCAAGGTCTGTAAACCTGTCTGCATGGCTGCAAATAGGTGTCTTCCTCCAGGTCTCTGGAAGGGCAGGACCTTTCCTAGACTGTAACTGGGAGGAGTTTGGGATGGTTACAGAGTTAACTTCAGAATTCTCTGTTGGACCAAGTTGGGTGGGCCATTTCTTGATCTGTAGCCAAAACCAAGGGTCCTGTAATTTCCCACATGAATAAGTGCCTGTCCTCTGAAAAAACACTCCTCAATCTTGGGCTTTAGCAGAGTTTCACAACTCCCTCCCTGCATCTCAAAGCTCTCTTAAAGGCACTTACTTTGGGGATGGGATCTTGTTTATCATCTGGGCTGGTTTGGGAATCCAGGCCTGCAGCAATTCTCCAACCTCAATGTACCATGTAGCTGCCATTAAATATGTGAGCCATGATGGCTGGCTGTCTCATGAAGGCATTTTTTGTCAGGGATGACTGAATAATTTTTTTGTTGTGGCGAGGATAATCAAATAGAGCACCTTCTATTTTTTTATGTCACTGATGTTACTCTTTCTATACATTTTTACTTTCTATTTTCCATTTCAAACTTCTCTGTCATTTTAGATTCAGACATTTAGGACAATATGCTAGAATTTACATGTTATGCCTGAAGTAAATTAGATAATTGGTAGGCACTCCATATTACTAAAATGGTTACTTATAAATTTAAGTTTGCTGCAGGTAAAAAGGAATTATAGGATTTTCACCCACTTTCTTCAGCATATATCTAAATGATAACATAATTTCTTTTCTTTTCTTTTCTTTTCTTTTTTTTTTCTTTTCTTTTCTTTTCTTTCTTTATGAGATGGAGTGTCAATCTGTCACCCAGGCTGGAGTGCAGTGGCATGATCTCAGCTCACTGCAACCTGCACCTCCCAGGTTATAGCTATTCTGCTGCCTCAGCCTCCTGAATAGCTGGGACTACAGGCGTGTGCCACCACATGTAGTTACTTTTTTGTATTTTTAGTAGAGATAGGGTTTCACCATATTGGCCAGGCTGGTCTCGAACTCCTGACCTTGTGATCCACCTGCCTCGGCCTCCCAAATTGCTGGGATTACAGGCGTGAGCCATTGTGCCCGGCCCAACATAATTTATTTCTAAATATTTGTTTTACATATCAGAGGCTGTAACCCTATTTTGCAAAATATACGTTTAAATTTAGCAATGTAATGCTATTCTTTGCTTCTAAAGTTGAATTACAGTGGTCTCAATTTTGTGTAAGAATAGCATATATTTAAAACGTAAAATTTATCATATTTTTTACATGCTTATTTAAAAAGTTTCTTATTAGACTATTCTATTTATAATTATACTGCATATTCTGTGAAATTTTACTGCCATACAGTGCGTGCCAATAATTCAAAATACCTGCCTTCCCTGAGTACACAGTCAACTATTGTAGTTATCTAGACAATTCTTTTTTAATGGTACTTTAATGTTGCATACCAGATTTTATGAGTAAACATGTCTCTTATTACGCAGTTTCTTATTAGCGTTTTTTCAGTATAGGTTTCTTAACATCAGCTTGTTGTGTTTTTTAGTTTTTCTTATATAATTTTAGCCAATTTGCAATTCTGTTTGTATACTTTAAGTCAATGTGAGGTGTAATTAAGAGATAAGTCAGCCATACGTCTATCACGATCAGATTATATATGTGTGTGTGTTTATAAATATGACCCCAATATTGGTTATGACTTATCTCATATATATTCTTTCTTAGCTGATTTTCAGTGGCTGTTTTATCTTGTCTAAGTGAGTAGTCATGAAAATATTTTCATTATGTCTTATTTTCACCATGTTTCTAATGATGAATATATATATATATATATATATATATATATATTTTTTTTTTTTTTTTTTTTTTTAGACAGAGTCTCGCCTTTTCGCCCAGGCTGGTGTGCAGTGGCACAGTCTCCGCTCACGGCAACCTCCACCTCCCGGGTTCAAGTGATTCTCCTGCCTCAGCCTCCTGGGTTGCTGGGACTACAGGCATCTGCCACCATGCCCGGCTAATTTTTTGTATTTTTAGTAGAGACGGGATTTCACCGTGTTAGCCAGGATGGTCTCAATCTCCTGACCTCGTGATCCACCTGCCTTGGCCTCCCAAAGTTCTGGGATTACAGGCATGAGCCACCGCACCTGGCCTGAATATATATTTTCTTTGTGTGAGAAAAACATTTTTGTGATTTGAAGGATATTTTGAGAAGATTTATAATTCTGTATTTTTTTCTGTTTTTCCTTTAGAAAAATTAATTGTTGTAAAAACACATAACAGGCCAGTCACGGTGGCTCATGCCTATAATCCCAGCACTTTGGGAGGCAGAGGCAGGCAGATCACTTAGGGTCAGGAGCTCCAGACCAGCCTGGCCAATATGGTGAAACCCTGTCTCTACTAAAATACAAAATTAGCCAGACATGGTGGTGTATGCCTGTAATTTGAGCTATAGAGGAGACTGAGGCAGGAGAGTCACTTAAACCCAGGAGACAGAGGTTGCAGTGAGCTGAGATCATGCCACCACACTCCAGCCTGGGTGAGAGAGTGAGATTCCATCTCAAAAAAAAAAAAAAAGAAAGAAAAAGAAACAATAAAAACACATAACATAAAATTTAGCATCTTAAATCTATTTAAGTGCACATTTCAGGGCCAGACATGGTGGTGGCTCACGTTTGTAATCCCTGGATTTTGGGAAGCCAACACAGCAGTATCATTTGAGCCCCAAAGTTTGAGACTAGCCTGGGCAACATATGGAGATTTCCTCTCTATAAAAATTTTTAAAAATATCTAGGCATAGTGTTGTGCACCTGTGGACCCCGCTATATGGGAGATTTAGGGAGGATTACTTGAGCCTAGGAGTTTGAGGCTGAAGTGAGACATAATTGTGCCGCTGCACTTTAGCTTGGGTGACAAAGTGGACCCTGTCTTAAAAAGAAGCTATACATTTCAGGGATGTTAAATATATTCACATTGTTATGCAAAAGACTTCTAGAAATTTTACATGTTGTGAAACTAAAACCCAATATCCATTTAAGTGACAAGATGCCATTTTACCCTCTCCCCAGTGCTTGACAAACACCCTTCCACTTTGTTTTTATGAGTGTGACTACTTAAGCTATCTCATATAAGTAGAATTATATAGTATTCATCATTTTGTTTCTGGCTTATTTCAAGTGACATAATATTTTCAAAGTTTATCTTAAAATGTGACAAGATTTCTTTGATAATATTTGATTTAATTATGAAAACATTTGATCTTTGATTTCTGTGATATTTCATTGAATATATATGTTACATTTTTGATGTGTTTATAACTTAAGAGACACCTGGGTTGCTTCTGCCTTTTGGCTTTTGTGAGTAAGGGTACAATAAACATGGATGTTCAAATATGTCTTCTAGGTCCTGTGTTGGATAGTTTGGATATAGCTTCGTAAGAGTGGGATTGCTGTATTTGATAATTCCATTGTTAATTATTTAAGAAGCATGTATAACATTTTTAAATAATGGCTGCTTCCTTCTTTTCTACCAACAATCAGCATAGGCTTTATTTTCATTGTATCATCAACAGATTTTGTGTTTTAAAAAACATGTATATTTTTAAACATATAGTATAGTGGCCATTGTAATGAGATTTTATTTATTTATTATTTTTTATTTTTTGAGATGGAGTCTTGCTGTTGTCATCCAGGCCTGCTGTTGTCACCCAGGCAATGGCACGATGGCTCACTGCAACCTCCGCCTCCTGGGTTCCATAAATTCTCCTGCCTCAGCCTCCTGAGTAGCTGAGGTTACAGGTGCCCGCCACCATGCCAGGCTAATTTTTATATTTTTAGTAGAGATGGGGCTTTCACAGTGTTGGCCAGGCTGGTCTTGAACTCCTGACCTCAGATGATCCATCCACCTCGGCCTGCCAAGGTGCTGGGATTACATGCGTGAGCCACCACACCTGGCCTCATTTTTATTTTTATGAGTTTCTCTACAAATCATTAATTTTGCTTTTCTTTTCAAATGGTTTTTCCCATTTGAATATCTTTTTTGATGAAAATTTAGTTCAATTATTTTTTCTTTTTTTTTTTTTTTTTTTGGGAGTCTCACTCTCTCACCCAGGCTGGAGTGCAATGGCGCAATCTCGGCTCACTGCAACCTCTGCCTCCTGGGTTCAAGCGATTCTCCTGCCTCAGCCTCCTGAGTAGCTGGGATTACAGGCGCCAAAATTACTCTTTGTCTTCCACCATGATTGTAAGTTTCCTGAGACCCTCACCGGAAGCAGATGCTGTTACATCCTTCTTGTACAGTCTGCTGAACTGTGAGCCAAATAAACCTTCTTTCTTTGTAAGTTACACACTCAGGTATTCCTCTATCTGCAAAATAGTTAATACAGTCTATAATGCCTGTTTTCTGTTTTCTTATTGATATTTTATCTGAATTTTCTATTTATTATTGCAAATGATGTCTTGATCTCCACAATTATGTTGCTATGTATTTCTTCCTTCACGTTTGTCAACGTTTGCTTTATATATTTTGGAGCCCTTATGTCATATGTATGTATACATATAAATAGATATGATAGTTACAGATTCCTGGTAAATTGACTCATTTGACCGTTATATAATATCGTGTTTATCCTATGCTGTTACATACAAGCATATGTCCTATGCTGTTATATACAAGCATATTATATACAATATAATTATTACCACCTCACCCAATTGTGGTTACTCTTTGCATGGAATATAGATTTTTTCAGTTCTGTTACTTTCAACCTATTTGACTCAATGCTAAAATGCCTCTCTTATAGATAGCAAATTGTATACTTTTTAACTTAAGCTACTAAGGCATCTTATTTCTTTTTCTTTTTATAAATGTATGTATGTATGTATTTATGTATGTATTTTTATTTTTATTTTTTTGAGATGGCATCTCGCTCTGTCACCCAGGCTGGAGAGCAATGGCATCGATCTCTGCTCACTGCAACCTCCACCTCCTAGATTCAAGCGATATTCCTTCCTCAGCCTCCCAAGTAGCTGGGAGTACAGGCGTGGTGGCTAATTTTTGTATTTTTAGTAGAGACGGGGTTTCACCATGTTGGTCAGGCTGGTCCCAATCTGACCTTGTGATCTGCCCGCCTTGGTCTCCCAAAGTGCTGGGATTACAGGCATGAGCCGCTGCGCCTGGCCAATGTATTTATTTTTGAGATAAAGTCTCACTCTGTCATCCAGGCTGGTTTGCAGTGGCATGATCACGACTCACTGCAGCCTCAACCTCCCAAACTCAGATGATCTCATTTCAGTTTCTTGAGTAACTGGGTTGCAAATGTTTGCCATCCCAAACCGAGATAGTTTTTTGTACTTTTTTCTGTAGAGACAGTTTTGTGCCCTGTTGTCTAGGTTGGTCTCAAACTCCTGAGTTAAAGTGATCAGCTCCCTTGGCCTCCCAAAGTTCTGAGATTACATTATTTTTATTAAGTGATTTAACTAACTTATTTTTAAAATGACTGCTTAAAGATATAAAGTTACTATTACCAGTTTTATTGTTGTTCTTTTTTTAAGTTTAATTTAATTTAATTTTATGTTCCAGGATACATGTGCAGGATGTGCAGGTTTGTTACATAAGTAAATGTGTGCTGTGGTGGTTTGCTGCACCTATTAACCCCTCACCTCGGTGTTAAGCCCTGCATGCATTAGCTATTTATCCTGATTCTCTCCCTCCCCGTGACAGACCCCAGTGTGTGTTGTTTCCCTCCATATGTCCATGTGTTCTTATTGTTCAACTCCCACTTATAAGTGAGAACATATGGTGTTTGGTTTTCTGTTCTTGTATTAGTTTGCTGAAAATAATGGCTTCCAGCTCCATCTCTGTCTTTGCAAAGTACATAATCTTGTTCCTTTTCATGGCTGCATATTAGTCTATGGTGCATATGTACCACATTTTCTTTATCCAGTCTGTCATAGATGGGCATTTGGGTTGATGCCATGTCTTTGCTATTGTGAATGTTGCTGCAGTGAAGATACACATCCAGGTATCTTCATAATAGAATGATTTATATTCCTTTGGGTATATACCCAGTAATGGGATTGTTGGGTCCAATAGTATATCTGGTTCTAGGTCTTTGAGGAATCGCCATACTGGCTTTCACAATGGTTGAACTAATTTACATTCCCACTAAAAGTGCAACAGTATTTCTATTTCTCCATAGCCTCCCCACCATCTGTTATTTCTTGATTTTTTAATAATCACCTTTCTGACTGGGGTGAGATGGTACCTCATTGTGGTTTTGATTTCCATTTCTTTAATGATCACTGATGTTGAGCTCCACATAAATGTCTTCTTTTGAGAAATGTTTCTTCTTGTTCTTTGCTCACTTTTTTTTTTTTTTTTTTTTGAGACTGAGTTTTGCTCTTGTTGCCCAGGCTGGAATGCAATGGTGCAAACTCAGCTCACTGCCACCTCCGCCTCCCAAGATCAAGTGATTCTTCTGCCTCAGCCTCCTGAGTAGCTGGCATTACAGGCATGTGCCGCCATGCCTGGCTAATTTTTTGTATTTTTGGTAGAGGTGGGGTTTCTCCATGTTGGTCAGAGCTGGTCTCAAACTCCCAGTCTCAGGCGATCCTCCCACCTCGGCCTCCCAAAGTGCTGGGGTTATAGCCGTGAGCCACTGTGCCCGGCCTTTGTTCACTTTTTAATGGGGTTGTTTAATTCTTGTAAATTTGTTTAAATTCTTTGTAGACTCTGGATATTAACCTTAGTCAGATGGATAGATTGCAAAAATGTTCTCCCATTCTGTAGATCGTCTGTTCACTCTGATGATAATTTATTTTATTTTATTTTATTTTATTTTTTCAGACAGAGTTCTGCTCTGTCACCCAGGCTGGAGTGCAGTGGCACGGTCTTGGCTCACTGCAACCTCCACCTCCCGGGTTCAAGCAATTCTCTGCCTCAGCTTCCAGAGTAGCTGGGATTACAGGCGCCTGCCACCATGCCCGGCTAATTTTTGTATTTTTAGTAGAGATGGGGTTTCACCATCTTAGCCAGGCTGGTCTTGAACTCCTGACCCCATCCTCATCTACCCCCTTTGGCCTCCCAAAGCACTGTGGTTACAGGCGTGAGCCACCACACCTGGTGATAATTACTTTTGCTGTGCAGTAGCTCTTTAGTTTAATTAGATCCCATTTGTCAATGTTTGCTTTTCTTGCAGTTGCTTTTGACGTTTTCATCATGAAATCTTTGCCCATGCCTATGTCCTGAGTGGTATTGCCTAGATTTTCTTCAGGGGTTCTTGTAGTTTTGGGTTTCACATTTAAGTCTTTAATTCATCTTGAGTTAATTTTTTATAGGCATAAGAAAGAGGTCCAATTTCAATTTTCTGCATATGGCTAGCCAGTTCTCCCAGCACCATTTATTAAAAGGGAATCCTTTTCCATTTCTTGTTTTTGTCAGGGTTTTCAAAGATCAAATGGTTGTAGATATGCAATCTTATTTCTCAGTTCTCTATTCTATTCCATTGGTCTATATGTATGTTTTTATAACAGTACTAGGCAGCTTTGGTTACTACAGCTTTGTAGTATAGTTTGAAGTTGGATATCATGATGCCTCCAGCTTTGTTCTTTTTGCTTAGAATTCTCTTGACTAGGCCAGGCACAGTGGCTCACGCCTGTCATCTCAGCATTTTGGGAGGCCGAGGCGGGTGGATCACTTGAGGTCAGGAGTTTGAGAAAAGCCTGGCTAACATAGTGAAACCCTGTCTCTACTAAAAATACAAAAAATTAGCCTGGCATGGTGACACATTCCTGTAATCCCAGCTACTTGGGAGGCTGAGGCAGGAGAATCGCTTGAACCTGGGAGGCGGAGGTTGCAATGAGCTGAGATCATGCCATTGCACTCCTGCCTGGGTGACAGAGCGAGACTCTGTCTCAAAAAACAAAAAGAATTATCTTGGCTAGATGGGGTCTTTTGGGTTTTCATATGAGTTTTAAATTTTTTTTTTCTAATTCTGTGAAGAATGTTAGTGGTAGTGTAGTCAGAATAGCATGGAATCTATAAATTACTTTGAGCAGTATGGCCATTTTTACAATATTCTTTCTATCTTTTTTATTTGTTTGTGTCCTCTCTGATTTTCTTGGGCAGTGGTTTGTAGTTCTCCTTGAAGAGGTCCTTCACTTCCCTTGTTAGATTTACTCCTTGGTACTTTGTTCTCTTTGTAGCAATTGTGAATGGGAGTTTATTCATGATTTCGCTCTCTGTTTGTTTATTGTTGGTGTATTGAAATGTTTGTGATTTTGGCACATTGATTTTGTATCCTGAGACTTTGCTGAAGTTGCTTATTAGATGAAGAAGCTTTTGGGCTGAGACAATGGGGCTTTCTAGATCTAGGATCATGTCATCTACAAACAGAGACAGTTTGACTTCCTATTTGAATATCACTTATTTATTTCTCTCGCCTGATTTCTCTGGCCAGAACTTCCAATACTATGTTAAATAGGAGTGGTGGGAGAGGGCATCCTTGTCTAGTGCCAGTTTTCAAGGGGAATGCTTCCAGCTTTTGCCCTTTTATATTGGCTATGGGTTTGTCATAGATCTTATTATTTTGATGTATGTTTCATGAATACCTTGTTTATTGAGAGTTTTTAACATGAAGGGATGTTGAATTTGATCGAAGGCCTTTTCCGCATTTTTGAGATAATCATGTAGTTTTTGTCTTTAGATCTGTTTATGTGATGAATTACATCGATTTTTGTATGCTGAACCAGCCTTCCATCCCGGGAATAAAGCTGACTTGAATTACGTCAATTTTTGTATGTTGAACCAGCCTTGCATCCTGGGAATAAAGCTTTTTGACGTGCTGCTGGATTCAGTTTGCCAGCATTTTATTGAGAATTTTTGCATTGATGTTTATCAGGAATATTGACTTGAAGGTTTGTGTGTGTGTGTGTGTGTGTGTGTGTGTGTGTGTGTGTGTATGTGTGTGTGTTGTTGTTGTTGTTTTATTTTGTTATATCTCTGCCAGGTCTTGATATCAGGATGATGCTGGCCTCATAGAATGAGTTAAGGAGAGGCCCCTCCTTTTCCATCATTTGGAATAGTTTCAGAAGAAATGGTACCAGATCCTCTTTGTGCCTCTGGTAGAATTCAGCTATAAATTTATCTGATCCTGGACTTTTTTTGTTGGTAGGCTGTTCCCACCTCAATTTCAGAACTTGTCATTGGTCTATGCAGCGATTCAACTTCTTCCTGGTTCAGTCTTGAAAGGATGGATGTGTCCAGGAATTTATCCATTTCTTCTAGATGTTCCAGTTTATGTGCACAGAGGTGTTTATAGTATTTTCCGAACATTGTTTTTATTTCTGTGGGGTCAGTGATGATAGCCCCTTTATCATTTTTTATTGTTTATTGCATTTTTCTCTCTTGTTTTATTAGTCTAGCTAGCAGTCTATTTTATTAATTTTGTCAAAAAAAACAGCTCCTGGATTCATTGAGTTTTTTTGAAGGGTTTTTTGGGTCTTTATGTCGTTCACTTCCACTCTGAATCTGGTTATTTCTTGTCTTCTGCTAGCTTGAAGTTTTGTTTGCTCTTGGTTTTCTCGTTCTTTTAGTTATGATGTTAGGGTGTCCATTTAAGATCTTTCTAGCTTTTTGATGTGAGTACTTAGTGCTATAAATTTCCCTCTTAACACTGCTTTAGCTGTGTTCCAGAGATTCTGGTACATTATCTTTTTTTTTTTTTTTTTTTGAGACGGAGTCTCGCTCTGACTCCCAGGCTGGAGTGTAGTGGTGTGATCTCAGCTCACTGCAACCTCCGCCTCCCAGGTTCAAGCAATTCTCCTGCCTCAGCTTCCCATGTAGCTGGGACTACAGGTGCCGGCCACCAAGCAAGGCTAATTTTTATATTTTTAGTAGAGACGGGGTTTCACCATATTGGTCAGGCTGGTCTCGAACTCCCGACCTCAGGTGATCTGTCCGCCTCAGCCTCCCAAAGTGCTGGGATTACATGTGTGAGCCACCACGCCCGGCTACATTGTCTCTTCATTCTCATTGGTTTCAAATAATTTTTTGATTTCTGATTTAGTTGTATTATTTACCCAGAAATAAAGAGGAGCAAGTTGTTCATTCAGGAAATTCATTCAGGAGTAGGTTGTTCAGTTTCGTTGTAGTTGTGGGATTTTGAGTAGCTGGGATTACAGGCGCCCACCACCACACCCAGCTAATTTTTTGTATTTTTAGTAGAGATGGGGTTTCACTATGTTGGTCAGGCTGGTCCCAAACTGTGTCATGACTCTTTATCCAGCTTGCCCTTCTGTGTCTTTCAGTTGAGGTATTCAGCCTATTACATTTAAGGTTAGTATTTTTATGTGTGATTTTGATTCTGTCCAAGTGGTGCTAGCTGCTTATTTTGCAGAGTTGTTGATGTAGTTGTTTTATAGCATAATTGATCTTTGTACTTCAGTGTGTTTTTGCAATGGCTGGTAATGGTTTTTTCTTCTTAACCTTAGTGCTTCTTTCAGGAGCTCTAGCAAGGCAGGCCTGGCGGTGATGTGCTCCCTCAGCATTTGCTTGTCTGAAAAGAATTTTATTTTTCTCCACTTATGCAGACTTACTATTGTTATTTTGTTAATTGTTTTATTTGCTTCTTGTATCTTTGTTCCTCATTTTCTCTTTTTCTGTCTTTGTGTCTTTGTTGTACTTATCTTGGTATGCTTTTACTTCTTTCTCATTTGTTGTGTGTACTTACGCAAATGTATTCTTGGGGTTACCTTGGGGATTATGTAAAACCTCTAAAAGATACAACAATGTATTTTAATCTGGTAAAAAATGAACTTCAGGCCGGGTGTAGTGGCTCACACCTATATCCCAGCACTTTGGGAGGCCGAGGCAGGCAGATCACAAGGTCAAGAGATCGAGACCACCCTGGCCAATATGGTGAAACCCTATCTCTACTAAAAATACAAAAATTAGCTGGGCATGGTGGTGCACACCTGTAGTCCCAGTTACTCGGGAGGCTGAGGCAAGAGAATCACTCGAACCCAGGAGGCGGATGTTGCCGTGAGCTAAGATTGCACCATCCAGCCTGGTGACAGAGTGAGACTCCATATCAAAAAAAAAAAAAAAGAACTTCAGTTGCATTCAAAAATTTTTTCTCAATCTGCCTTCAAATTTGTCATTGATGTTGCTAATTGTGTATTTTATGTTGTATATTCGCTAACAAATGTTTATAATGATTTCTATTCTTGTACCTTTCAAATTTTAGAGAATAATTAATATTTTTTGCACTATTATTATAATGCTAAGAAATTCCATTTTTGTGTATGTGCATTTTTTTCCCCAGAGAATAATGTCTTTTATATGATGTGTTGTTTTGTTGAATCATGTTATTTTCAGTAGCAGCAACGATTTTCAGCACCTTTTATACGTAAGGCATATGAAAAGCCAATGTACTTTTTCAGTATTTGGTTATTTTTAAAGGTTTTTTTTCTTTTTACTTGGAAGGACAGATATGCTGATGGTGTTATTCTCACTTGTTAGCTATTTTTTTTCAGGACTTTGACTATATCACACAGTTTCCTTCTGGCCTGCAAAGTTTTTGTTGACAGTTCACCAGCTATCTCATAAGACTATGCTTGTAAATGACATGTCGTTTTTATCTTGCAGCTCCATTCTCTTCTTGTCTGTGACTTTTGAAATTGTGCTTATATATGTGTTTGTTATAAATATCTTTGTGTGTATCCTAGTGTGTTTGTTGAGCTTCTTCATTTTGACATTATTTTTTCTTTCAGAATTTTTTAGTTATATTTTCCTTTATAATTTCTGTTTTTTGGATATTTTAAATATTTTTGTTATTCTCATTTTTTCTGATTTTCTATAGTTGTCTGTGTCCTTATTTTACTCATTGAGTATTCAATTTATTTTAAATTTTTAAAATTAATGTATACATCTTTTTTATGGTTTCTTTCTGAAAATCTTATAATTTTGGTGGAACGATTTTGCCCTATTTTGTATTCATTGTAATCTTTGATTAATATTTGGACATTAAATATAGCTACCTGTCACATTGTTTATAATGTAGCTTTGTCCTGGCATAGTCTGAAAACAATTATCTTGGTTTGAGATCCTGTGAGACTCTCAAACATGTTCTTTGAATGTGTCTTGTCTAAAATTTTGTGTTTATTTTTTAGTTAAAGGAGTTTCTGTTTCATCTTAATCAGCAATCATTTGCTGTATCTGTTCCCTGTCTGTGGTACTGCAGTCTCTCTGTTGCTGTAACATTTACCTTTGGTCTCAGCAGAAATAAACTGTAACTCCAAAATATACCACCATTTCTTTCAGCACTCTATGTTATGGGAGACCAGTTTCTGGAAAGGCCCCTAGAAGCAAGTAATATAGATGTATGTGCCAGTGTTTTACTTGTTTATTAAAAAAGAAACGAAAAGTTAGCAATTTACTTTGAAAGGCACTATGTTGTATTGTTGAGTAGGAAGAACTGTGTTGGGTAAATGTAACAGACTTTTCTTTTTCTTCTGTGTCTTTGCATTCCTGTGTACACATCTGTGTACTCACCTGGGGAACTTTACACACTTGTTTATAAGTTGTCCTCAAATATATTTTGGTCAGTATATTTTTATTAGATTTATATGTCTGTGAAGGATTTAGGGCCTATGGTATTTTTTTATGGCATCTTGTTTATATAGTTTGTATAATATAGGTTAGATTTGTAAAGTATGTTTATCAGTCTAGTAAGTTGAATAATTTGTTGTTTGTATTTCTTTCAGCTATGTGTTCTTATTTTACCAAAGACCTTTGGCCAGAGCAAGACATAAAAGATTCTTTTCAACAAGTAATACTGAGAAGACATGGCAAATGTGAACATGAGAATTTACAGTTAAGAAAAGGCTCCGCAAGTGTAGATGAGTATAAGGTGCACAAAGAAGGTTATAATGAACTAAACCAGTGTTTGACAACCACCCAGAGCAAAATATTTTCATGTGATAAATATGTGAAAGTCTTTCATAAATTCTTAAATGCAAATAGACATAAGACAAGACATACTGGAAAGAAACCTTTCAAATGTAAAAAATGTGGCAAATCATTTTGCATGCTTTTACACCTAAGTCAACATAAAAGAATTCATATTAGAGAGAATTCTTACCAATGTGAAGAATGTGGCAAAGCTTTTAAATGGTTCTCAACCCTTACTAGACACAAGAGAATTCATACTGGAGAGAAACCCTTCAAATGTGAAGAATGTGGCAAAGCTTTTAAGCAGTCCTCAACCCTTACTACACATAAGATAATTCATACTGGGGAGAAACCATATAGATGTGAAGAATGTGGCAAAGCCTTCAACCGGTCCTCACACCTTACTACACATAAGATAATTCATACTGGAGAGAAACCCTACAAATGTGAAGAATGTGGCAAAGCTTTTAACCAGTCTTCAACCCTTACTACACATAAGTTCATTCATGCTGGAGAGAAACCCTACAAATGTGAGGAATGTGACAAAGCTTTTAATCGATTCTCATACCTTACTAAACATAAGATAATTCATACTGGAGAAAAATCTTACAAATGTGAAGAATGTGGCAAAGGCTTTAATTGGTCCTCAACCCTTACTAAACATAAAAGAATTCATACTGGAGAGAAACCCTACAAATGTGAAGTGTGTGGCAAAGCCTTTAATGAGTCCTCAAACCTTACTACACATAAGATGATTCATACTGGAGAGAAACCCTACAAATGTGAAGAATGTGGCAAAGCTTTTAACCGGTCCCCACAACTTACTGCACATAAGATAATTCATACTGGAGAGAAACCTTACAAATGTGAAGAATGTGGCAAAGCTTTTAGCCAATCATCAATCCTTACTACACATAAGAGAATTCACACTGGAGAGAAACCCTACAAATGTGAAGAATGTGGCAAAGCTTTTAACCGATCCTCAAATCTTACTAAACATAAGATAATTCATACAGGAGAGAAATCTTACAAATGTGAAGAATGTGGTAAAGCCTTTAACCAATCCTCAACTCTTACTAAACATAGGAAAATTCATACTAGACAGAAACCCTACAACTGTGAAGAATGTGACAATACATTTAACCACTCCTCAAACCTTATTAAACAAAATAATTCATACTGGAGAGAAACTCTACAAATGTCAAGAATGTGGGAAAGCCTTTAAGCAGTCCTCAACTCTTACTAAGCATTAAATATTGGCCGGGTGCAGTGGCTTATGCAAAATGCCTCCCAGCATTTTGGGAGGCTGAGGCGGGTGGATCACCAGGTCAAGAGATCGAGACCATCCTGGCCAACATGGTGAAACCCTGTCTCTACTAAAAATACAAAAATTATCTGGGTGTGGTGGCACGTGCCTGTATTCCCATCTACTCGGGAGGCTTAGGCAGGATAATCACTTGAACCTGGGAGGTGGAAGTTGCAGTGAGCCAAGATTGTACCACTGCACTCCAGTTTGGCAACAGAGTGAGACTCCGTCTCAAAAAAAAATTTATACTGTACAAAAACCCCACAAGTGTGAAAAACATGGCAAAGCCTTTAAGAAGCCCTCAATTCTTAACAGACATAAGATAATTTATACTGGAGAGAAACTCTACAAATCAGAAAGATGTGACTACTTTTGACAACGCCTCAAACTCTTCTAACCATAAAAGTAATTATACTGGTGAGAAATCCTAGAAATCTGAAGAGTGAGATAAAGCCTTTAAATGGTTGTCACACTTGATTGTAGGTAAGATAATTCATACTGGAGAAAACGCCTACATGTGTGAACAATATGGCAAAACTTAATGCTCACACTTTATTGCTAGGAAAGCATTTATACTTGAGATAAATTATACAAATATAAAGACTGTGAAAAAGCCATCATTATCTGCTCACATTTTACTCAACACCAGAGAGTTCCTGCTTAATAAAAGCATTATAAGTGCAATTACTGTCAAAAGATCTTTCAGAAAATATAAGCTTTTTTAGTGAAGAGTATTTATTTTGAAATTGAACATCACAAATATAAAGAGGGTTGTAGTGCCTTTACTTGTATCACAGATCTTTTTGTAGACATTTTCTTCTAGAGGAAAACTCTGAAGCAGTTGATCAAACTTTGTTCAACATCAGGGAATTTATATTGAAAAATTGTGCAAATAAATTTGGAAAAACAATTTTTCAAAAACTACAGCTTAGAAATCAACAGTTATGCTAGAATATATTTTTTCCAGATGCACTAAAAGTAAAATATTTAATCCATAATTAAGTCTATGCAAATATCAGAGAATTTATGGTAGAAATATATAAGGTACTGACACTTCAGATATACTAAATCAGAGTGCTAAGTATAGAAAATCTAAAACTAAAGTTGGTAGAAAAGTTATTCGTATAGAACTTTAAGAGGATCAGAAGGTTTTTTGCAGAGTTATAATTACATTCAAAGTATACTTTATTTCTTGAAAAATATTACAGATTTTTTGAAAATTGAATAATGTCATTATTCAACTCTGAAATTATTTCCTGTTTCTTCATTCCTATTGGATTCACATGTGAAAGCATGGGGTTAATTGTCACTACATCAAAGATAAGAGAGATTCTTTGTTTGTTTGTTTGTTTGTTTGTTTTTTGAGACTGAGTTTCCCTCTTTTGCCCAGGCTGGAGTGCATTGGCATGATCTCAGCTCACTACAACCTCTGCCTTCTGGTTTCAAGCGACTCTCCTGCCTCAGCATCCCAAGTAGCTGGGATAACAGGTGCCGGCCACCATGCCCACCTAATTTTTGTATTTCTAGTAGAGATGGGGTTTCACCATATTGGCCAAGCTGGTCTTGACCTCCTGACCTCATGTGATCCGCCCGCCTCAGCCTCCCAAAGTGCTGGGATTACAGGCTTGAGCCACCACGCCCAGCCTGTAGCATATTTTAATAGGAGAATACAATATATAATAGTAACAGGGTTAAGTGAGGCATCCATCATCTGTAGCATTTCTCCTTTGTTTTACAAACAATCCAATTCTACACTTTTTAAAAATATTTTTAAATGTACAATTAAATTTTTATTTACCACAGTGTTATTTTTATGGTCATAATAAAAATTATATACGAGTATAAATGAAATTCATTTCTAAATTCTTAATAAATATTTTCTCATGCCAGGTGTGGTGGCTCACGTCTGTAATCCCAGCACTTTGACAGGCTGAGCGAGGGAGTGGATCTTGAGGTCAGCAGTTCGAGACCAGCATGGCCAATATGGAGAAATCCCGTCTCTACTAAAAATACAAAAATTAGCCAGGCGTGGTGACATGTGCCTGTAATCCCAGCTACTCAGGAGGCTGAGGCAGGAGAATCGCTTGAACCTGGGAGGTGGAGGTTGCAATGAGCCAAGATCACTCCACTGCACTCCAGCCTGGGCAACAGAGCGAGACTCCATCTCAAAAAGTAAAATATATTTTCAAATTTTCTGTATATTTTTCTTTGAACATGTGGTCTGTCTGCCTGCAAACATATACAGACTTTTAGTTTTGATTCACATAGAGTTAAATACATGTTAGTCTAAAGACAAATCTTAGGTGTAAGAAAATTATGGAGTTAAGTATGTGTGTGTGAGTATGAGTTTGTACATATTTTCAGAAGGAAAGAACAATATGGGAACAAAAATCATTTTAATATGATGACTACTATAAAACTGAAAACCTAAAAAATGCTGAAAGCAAATGTATACTTTTTAGTTTGTATTGAATTTATTATTGTACAGTGTATGACTTAGAGTTCTGAATCTTCCCAAGCAAATTCTCTGTATATACTTGCCTGGTACTCATGCTAGACCCATACTTTTTTTGTTTCTTACATTTTTTTTGTTTTATATGTTATGAAGTATTCATTATGTGAGCTGGTCTGCGATTATAAGAATTTTTAT
Source organism: Pan troglodytes (assembly GCF_028858775.2). NCBI lineage: Eukaryota > Metazoa > Chordata > Mammalia > Primates > Hominidae > Pan > Pan troglodytes. The sequence goes on from NC_072418.2 coordinate 23,611,610, forward strand.
GAAATTTAGTGCACACAAAATAATCTTTAGATGTAATTCCAAAAGTAGTGTATTAAGTTACATTTTATTTAGTGAGAGCACTCCATTTTGTTCTTTTAAGGGGAGAACAATATATAGGTTTTCTTTAGTGATTGTTCCTTTCACTTTTTATAATTGACATAAGCATATTTATTGAGTCAATTTGTTCAGCTAAGTACTAGGGAGGCTTCATTAGTCATGAGGATGTTTTTATATATAAATGTAGCAAACATATATTACAGTTTTCACCGTGTAATAGATTATCCATAATCATAAATATTCCTGCTGAAGTTAGTTTGTAACTTCAAGTCAAAGATGAAAAATATCAGTGGTGAAGATTGATTGTTCATATGGAGAGGACATTTTTTTTCCAGACTGTAAAACTGAATCTTGTTGAATTTGAAGAGAAATTCTGGCAGAGGCAGATGAATCACCTGAGGTCAGGAGTTTGAGACCAGCCTGATGAATATGGTGAAACCCAGTCTCTACTAATAAACTACAAAAATAGCCAGGCATGGTGTTGGGTGCCTGTAATCCCAGTTGGGAGGCTGAGGCAGGAGAATTGCTTGAACCCGGAGGTGAAGATTGGAGTAAGCCAAGATTGTGCCATTGCACTACAGCCTGGGTGACAGAGCGAGACTCCATATCAAAAAAAAAAAAAAAAGCCAGGCGTGGTGGCTCACGCCTGTAATCCCAGCACTTTGGGAGGCCAAGGTGGGCGAATCACTTGAGGTTGGGAGTTTGAGACCAGGTGACCAACATGGAGAAACTCCATCTCTACTAAAAAATACAAAATTAGCCCGGTGTGGTGGCGCATGCCTGTAATCCCAGCTACTCGGGAGACTGAGGCAGGAGAATCGCTTGAACACGACAGGTGGAGGTTGCAGTGTGGCGAGATTGCACCATTGCACTCCAGTCTGGGCGACGAGGGAAACTCCATCTGAAAAAAAAAGAGAAATTCTTTTATTTTCTACTTCTCTTCAGATTTGTTTGTCTTACGCATTTTCCAACTATGTATGCATCACAGCCCTTCTTTTTCTGAGTTATAGCTACAGTTTTCTTACTGTTGTCTTCATGCCATTTCATTTCACATAGTACTTTGTAGATTTTGATGAGGAAGTTGGTATTTTTAATGCACACAAAAATTGGTTTTAACTGGAGAGTTTGCTTATCAGAACAGTTAAGATAAAAGGCAGCCAGGTGTGGCTCACGCCTGTAATCCCAGCACTGAGGTAGGCCGAGGCGGGTGGATCACTTGAGGTCAGGAGTTTGAGACCAGCCTGACCAACATGGTGAAACCCTGTGTCTACTAAAAATACAAATTTAGCCACGCGTGGTGACGCACGCCTGTAATACCAGCTACTCGGAAGGCCGAGGGAGCAGAATCGCTTGAACCTGGGAAGTAGAGGTTGCGGTGAGCCGAGACTGGGCCACTGCACTTCAGCCTGGGCAACAAGAGCGAAATTCTGTCTAAAAAAAAAAAAAAAAAGATAAAAGGTGCAATACTGTCCACAGGTAAGATAATTAAATTAGTCAGCTTTGTTTTTAAAAGAAAAATCTGACTAGATTCTTATACAAAGTGTGGCAAATATAAAACTTGCTTGAAAATACAGAAATTAAATTTTTAAGAGAGTTAATGGTAAGTAAACAATTTTAAATTTAATTTTCTATGATATACTTACAGCACAACTTACATTTCCTTGCAGAATCTTTTATTTTTAAGTGTGAGTGTTAAAGGTTACAAAATAATGAAATGACTTCAGTGGATTTAAAATTTAGAAAAATAATGTCTTTTCTATATTGATTTTACAATTTGGAGAAATTTTTCACTCGTTTTTTATATTTTTTTTAGTGGGAGAGGTTTAGTGTACAGTTTTTATTTTTAGTCACCAAACTGTAGCCAACTCTTGGGTCATTTTCTCTGAAAAACATTTGGAGATCATGACAGCTTTTGGATTAAAACATTTCTGTTACTTTGCATGCAAACTAGTTTACTGTGTTCACAGACTGGCCAGTCATGGGACCATAAGCAACACCTGCTCTTTGAGTGTCTTTCGTACCATTACCATCAGCACCAGAAACTCCAGGTGCCCCAAGCTTAAAGTAAAAATCCTAAAGTACGTTGGCTCCTCCCATGCAATGTGCTGGGTCCAAACCATGCTGTTAAATATCAGAAGTTTCTATGGTTATGATTAAAAAATTAAATGACAATAATAGCCCCAAAACTATATATTTTTGATACTATTTAACCAAGATTATCACAAAGACACAGTATTTGACACATTGTTATTCTTCTATAATGTTTTATAAATATTTTAATGTGACAGGTAAAATCTGTACTTTTTCTGCAGAACATAATATTTTGAAGTATATATATAGTTAAATTATTATTTCTAGGTAATTAATAATTTATCTCACATTGGTCAGACATGGTGGCTCATGCTTGTAATCCCAGCCATTTGGGAGGCCGAGGCAGGCAGATCACATGAGGTCAGGAGTTTGGGACCAGCCTGGCGACCGTGGGGAAACCCCGTCTCTACTAAAAATACAAAATAAGCAGCGTGTGGTGACACATGCCTGTAATCCAGCTACCCGGGAGGCTGAGGCAGGAAAATGGCTCAAATCTGGGAGGTGGTTGTTACAGGGAGCCGAGATTGCACCACTGCACTCCAGACTGGGGGACAGAGTGACTATCAAAAAAAAAAAAACTTTACCTCATATGGTGAACATTTTTGTTTAGAGACCACATGACACTGTCATCATTTTTCAGAAATCCAAATACGTTATTATGAACTATAGTCACCATGTTGTACAATAAATCTCTTGAACTTATTTCTAACATTTGACTATAATTATGTATTATTTCACAAACATGTTTCCAGCCTTCCATTTCTTATAAATAACTTGCATCTGATGGTCACCATTTTACTCTCTACATCAATGGGATTAAGTTTTTTGGAATCCATGTGTAAGTGAAATTATGAGACACTAATCTTTCTGTGCCTTGCTTATCCCAACTAATACAGTGTCCTTCAACTTCATCCATGTGATTTAGAATAATAGTTTTTGTTTTTTTTTTTAAGGCCAGGAGTGGTGGCTCACACCTGTAATCCCAGCTCTGGGAGGCCAAGGCCAGTGGATTGCTTGAGCCCAGGAGTTTGAGACCAGCCTGGGCAACATGGAAAAACCCCATCTCTACTAAAAATACAAAAACAACAAAACAAAAACAAACAAAAAACACCTCAGTTGGGTGTGGTGGTGCAGGCCTGTAATCTCAGCTACTCCAGAGGCTGAGGCATGAGAATCCCTTGAACCACGGATGCAGAGGTTGCAGTGAACTGAGATCGTGCCACTGCACTCCATCCTGGGCAAGAGTGAGACTCGGTCTCAAGAGGAAAAATAAGGCATTTTTCTCATTTAAATAATAAATAGTATTCCATTATGTATATCAACCACATTGTCTTTATTTACTCATTAGATGTTGAACTGTTTATTGTGTATTTTGGCTATTGTGAAACAAGTGCTGCAAACAGAAGTGCAAATGTTTCTTTATTCTTATTTTGTTTTGGATATATACCCAGTAGTGTGATTGCTGTATTACATGGTAGTTTTTTTGATAAATCTGTATTTTGTTTTTCGTAATGGCTATCCTCATTTACGTTCACACCAACAGTGTGCAAGGATTCCCTTTTCTTCACGTCTTTACCAACACTTTTTTCTTTTTCTTTTAATAAGAGTTATTCTAACAGGAATGAGTTGATATAGGGATTTTTTTTTTTTTGGCTTGTCTTTTTGTGATAATAGTTAACATTGAGCATTTAAAAATATATCCGTTGGCCATATGTATGACTTTTCTTGAAAAATATTTATTTCAGCTATTTCCTTTTTTTTTTTTTTTTTCTTTTTGAGATGGAGTTTTGTTCTTGTTGCCCAGGCTGGAGTGCAATGGCACAATCTCGGCTCACTGCAACCCTTGCCTCCCGGATCAAGTGATTCTCCTGCCTCAGCCTCTCAAGTAGCTGGGATTACAGGCAAACGCCACCGCGCCCAGCTAATTTTGTATTTTTAGTAGAGACGGGGTTTTTCTATATTGGTCAGGCTGGTCTCGAACTTCTGACCTCTGGTGCCCACCTCAGCCTCCCAAAGTGCTGAGATTACAGGCATGAGCCACCGCGTCCGGCCTATTTACTTATTTTTAATAATTATTTTTTATTGTTGTCATTTTAAATACATTTTTGATATTAACGTCTTGTCACATGTATAGTTTGCAAATTTTTTCTCCCATGTTCTAGTTGTCACATTCTGTTGATTGTATCAGATTTTGTCCAGCAGCTTTTTAATTTGAAGTGATCTGACTTATTCTTCCTTTTGTGTCCTGGGATGTTTAGGTTAAATCAAAAAACTTGCGGCCAGGCGCAGTGGCTCACACCTGTAATCCCAGCACTTTGGGAGGCCGAGGCAGGTGGATCACGAGGTCAGAAGTTCGAGACCAGCCTGACCAACATGGTGAAATCCTGTCTCTACTAAAAATACAAATATTAGCTGGGTGTGGTTGCGCGTGTCCATAGTCTCAGCTACTCAGGAGGCTAAGGCAGGGGAATGGCTTAAACCCAGAGGCGGAGGTTGTAGTGAGCCAAGGTCATGCCACTGCACTCCAGCCTTGGCAACAGAATGAAACTCTGTCTCAAAAAAAAAAAAAAAAAAAAAAATTTGCTGCCCACAACAATGTTATAGGGCTTTTGCTCTATATTTTGGCAGTAGTGGTTTCAGAGTGTCAGGCCTTACATTTAAGTACTAATTTATTTCGCGTTTATTTTTACATATGGTGTGAGATGAGGGTCTCAATTTTTATCTCTGCATGTGGACATAAAGTTTTCTTAACATTTATTGAAGATTCTGTTCTTTTTAAGGTCACCTGTATTTAAAATCAACTGTAAATACATGGATATATTTCTGCTGTTTTTTTCTTCTGCTCCATTGACCTATGTCTCTGTTTTTATTCAAGTACCATACTGTTGGTTACCATAGCTATGTAGTGTATTTCAAAGTTAGTCACTTCTTTTGTCTTGATTGCTTTGGCTATTCAGGGTCTTTTGTGATACCATATGAATTTTAGATATACTTTTAAAACTTTTCTATGAAGTATATCACGTATTTCGATAGAGGTTGCATTATACCTGTAGGTCATTTTGTGTAATACAAATATTTATTAATGTCAGTTCATGAATAGTCCATTTATGTGTTAATTTCTATTCTTTAGAATGTAAGGCGTTTCAACTTTTTGGTTAAATTTATTTCAAACTATAGTTATTGTAGATGTAATTGTTTTTGAATTTCATTTTGGGATAGTTATTAATGTAGAGAAAGGCTATGACTTTTTGATGGTGCTTTTGTATTTTGAAAGTTTAATAAATTTTGTTTATTTATTTATTTTGAGATGGAGTCTCGGTCTGTCACACAGGCTCGAGTGCAGTGACACGATCTCGGCTCACTGCAACCTCTGCCTCCCTGGCTGAAGCGATTCTCCTGCCTCAGCCTCCTAAGTAGCTGTAACTACAGGCGCCTCCCACTACACCCAACTAATTTTTTTATTTCTATAGAGATGGGGTTTCCCTACGTTGGCCAGGCTGGTCTTGAACTCCTGACCTTGTGATCTGCCCACCTCGGCCTCCCAAAGTGCTGGAATTACAGGCAGGAGTCACTGCACCTTGCCTGTTTATAATTTTTCAGATTTACTAAAGTCTTAGGCTTTTTTATACTTCAGATTATGTATAGGGATAAAAGAAAATTATACAGGAATAATTTAACTTCCTTTTCTTCAATTTGGATGCCTTTGATTTTATTCTCTAATTTCTTTGTCTTGGATATTTAGTACCATGTTTAGTATGACTGACTAGAGTGGGCATCCTTGCCTTGTTCTAGCTCTTAGAGTAAAAGCTTACAACATATCCCTGTTTAGTATGTTGTTAGCAGTTTTTTGGTTATATATGGCATTATTGGCTGAAGTGCATTTGTTCTATACCTAATTTTTTCAGAGATTTATCATAAGGGAATGTCAAATTCTGTCAAACTTCTATTGTGCATCCATTTTTTTCTCTTTGCACTCTGCATATATTTAAGTTTTAGAGATGTGAAATCACAACTAATTCTGCATACATACAAAAAAGTCAGAGACTACTATGAACATCTCTATGCCTGCAAAATAGAAAATTTGGAGAAAATAAATAAACTCCTGGAAACATACAACTTTCCAGGATTAAACCAGGAAGGAACAGAACTCTTGAACCGGGCAAAAATGTATAAAATATATAATGAAATTGAATTAATTAAAAAAACCTACCAACTATAAGGAGCCCTGGATTATATAAAATCACAGCCGAATTTTAACACATATACAGAGATGAGCTGGTATTACTTCTACTGAATGTATTACTGAATGTATTCCAAAAAATCCAGGTGGAGTTCCACCCTAACTCATTATATAAAATTTGTATCGCTGCACGAGGTGGCTCACGCCTGTAATCCCAGCACTTTGGAAGGCCGAGGTGGGCGGGTCACCTGAGGTCGGGAGTTTGAGACCAGCCTGCCCAACGTGGTGAAACCCCATCTCTGCTAAAATACAAAATTAGCCAGGTGTAGTGGCACATGTCTGTAATCCCAGCTACTCGGGAGGCTGAGGCAGGAAAATCGCTTGAACCCGGGAGGTGGGGGTTGCAGTGAGCCGAGATCGCGCCATTGTACTCCAGCCTAGGCAATGAGTGAAACTCCATCTCAAAATAAATTAATTAATAAAATAAAATAAAAATCTGTATCATCTTGATACCAAAGTCTAGTGAAGACAACAACAACAAAACTATAGGCCAATATTTTGGGTGAACATTGAAACAAAAATCCTCCATGAAATAATAGCAAGCTGAGTTCACAGGCAAATCAAAAAGTTATTTTGGCACACTCGTGAACTTTATATCACATGTGCAAGGATGTTTCATCATATACAAGTCAATAACTGTGTTTCACCATACAATTAAAAGCAAAATTTTATATGATTAACACAATAGATGCAGAAAAAGCATTCAAGAAAATCCAGTATTCATTTATGAAAATATTCTCTAAGCAATGATGAAACATACCTCACAATAATAAGAGCCATCTATGACAAATCCTCAGCTAACATACTGAACAGACAAAAGGGGCATGCATTTCTCATTAGAAAAAAAATAAGACTATCCACTCTAAACAATTCTATTTAACATAGTTCTGGAAGTGCTAGATAAATCTAACAAAATGAAAAAATAAATGGCATCCAAATAGGAAAAGAAGAAGTGAAATTACCTTCACTCATGATATAATTCTCTACCTAGAAAACTTTAAGGATTTTACCAAAAGACTCCTAAGGTTAAAAATGACTTCAGCAAAGTCTTAGGATACAAAATTGATATACACAAATGAATAGCATTGCCTTACACCAATAACATTCAAGCTGAGAACAAAATCAAGAACAGTTTTCTTTACAATAGCCATAAACAAAAAATAATATACTTAGAAATACGTCAAACCAGGGAGGTAAAATATCTCTACAAGAACTATAAAACATTACTGAAAGTAATCAGAGACGATTCAAATAAAAAAGCTTTCTATGCTCATGGATTTGAAGAATGAATATAAAATGTCTATGCTGCCTAGAGCAGCCTACAAAATAAGTTTGCTTGTTTTTTTATCAAAATGTCGATTACTTTTTTTTTTTTTTTGAGACAGTGTTGCTCTGTGGCCTAGGCTGGAGTGCAGTGGTGCGATCTTGGCTCACTGTAACCTCCACCTCCTGGGTTCAAGTGAGTCTCCTACCTCAGCCTCCCAAGTAGCTGGGATTACAGGTGCCCACCAGCACACCTGGCTAATTTTTATGTTTTTAGTAGAGATCGACTTTTGCTGTGTTGGCCAGGCTGGTCTCAAACTCCTGGCCTCTCAAAGTGCTGGGATTACAGGTGCGACCCACCATGCCTGGCCCAACCCCATATTATTTCTGGTAACAAAGCACAGAAACATGATTTCTCGAATTTTGCCAGGATTTTAATTCACAAAAGAAAGGTGAATGCCATTAAAAGGTGTTTAATACACTCCCACCAGAAACAAGAGGCAAGGCAGGCCCTGGGGGGCCTCACAAAGGCGGTCTTACGCAAGGGTGAGAAAGCAGAGTTATCAGGGAAGTGGGACTATTGCTTTATGAACGTGATGATTGGAAGCAAAAACGTGGGGCTTTTTCCTATTGAATACAAAGTAAAATAATGAATGCTGGTGTCAGTGGTTGGGAATAACAACATTTGCAGGCTCATAAGAGCTGCCTGACAAAAAGCGTGTAAACAACAGTGATTGCTCCTGTGGCCCTGTGATTCAGCAGGTTTATGGAGCAGTTAAGAATCGCAGATGTCAAATGGCCAACACAGAATCTAACGACATGCTTAGTACAAATTATTATTAGTAGAAATGCTGAATTGCTTCATTTCTGCAATTTCTGCTGCTTCTTAAGATGCTTTTAATGAATAAAATCTGCCTTAAAATTTGATACCTGGTAACTTCTCTCTGTGAGTTTTGAATTGGCTGATGTAACCAAAATGCCAGCTCTTGCCGTCTAACTACCATTAAAAGGAACTTCTAAAGCTCCGAAGTGGTCAACAGTTTCACTTCCAACTTTTTTAAAAGATACATAATTTTCTAAAAAATTTTTCTTTATGGCCGATTGAATAGTTGGGCTTTGGCTAATTACTCATTAGCAATAGAATTATGTATATTTTTCAAACTCTAATACAGAACACTTAATGTATCAGACAACCATGATTATGATGTATATACCTGGTATAAACAATCTTTTTTGCATATTGAATTCTGCATTTTTTTCTTCCTTGATATGTATGAGATTCACCAGTACCAGTTTTTCTCTTGTGGTGGCATAGAGTTGATTGTCATTTGCATTATCTATTAAAAACCTGTGGCAGCTCATGGTATTATTGACCATATGTTCCTAGTGTCTTCTTGCATATTTAAATATTTTATTGCAGTGTAAAGTTTAATATTTAGATGTGTGATACATCTTTGGATAATCTGTAATTAAATTGATCTTTTGTAATGATGATGGTGATTAGCACACACTGAAAATCCAGCAAAGCAATTATTTTTCTCTTTTTAACTGGAAATCATATTTGTAAGTTGTGGTAGATATTATCATCAGTGTATTCATGATTCAATTTATATTTTGTGTATCTGGTTATAAATTTTATATAGCATTCAATTTGACAAAATATGAATCTATTTGATTTGAATTTAATGGTGTGTGTGTGTGTGAGTGTGTGTGTGTGTACTTCCTTGAACTTTAGGAAATTCTACAGATCTTATACAGATATGAATGTATCAGGCTTATATTTTTTGCAAGGCTATATATACATTTATTCTGTTTATTAAAATACTGGAATTGGTGTTATGTAGATATAGTTGTAGATATCAGAATAAAAATGGAATGTTGTGAAAATTACAACTTAATAAATATTTATGGCAAATAAATACAAGATAAAAATTATACATCTTTACAAGGTAGTTATTTACAATTGCTTAGAGCTTACCTGGCCAGCCAAGGCCTATCTTCTTCAAGACTGTGCTGAGGCCTGGCACGGTGGCTAATGCCTGTAATCCCAGCACTTTGGGAGACCAAGGCAGGTGGATCACCTGAGGTCAGGAGTTCCAGATCAGCCTGGCCAACATAGCGAAACCCAGTCTCTACTAAAAAAAAAAAAAAAAAAAAAAAAAAAAATTAGCCAGGCATGGTGGTGTGTGCCTGTAATCCCAGCTACCCAGAAGGCTGAGGCAGGAGAATGACTGGAACCCAGAGGACAGAGGCTGCAGTGAGCCAAGATTGCACCACTGCACTTTAGCCTGGGTGACAGAGCAAGACTGTGTCTCAAAAACAATAACAAAAAGATTGTGCTGAAATTGCACCTGCTTGGTTACAGTCTCTACTGGGGAGAAATAACCCTGACTGAGAATGATCAAAAAAAGAATAAATTTTTGGCAGAAAAATTCTCTGTGTAAAAAAACAGAGTTGTGTAAAAGAAAATTATGTTCAGAGAAAAACAAATTGACCAATTTTACCACAGTTATTTTTAAGAAAATAAATGCTTCAAAGTCAAATTAAATTTATTTAAAAATTGCAAATATAGTGGTGAATGAAATTAAAGGTCTCAGTCTTCACAGAGTTTACATTGTAAGGTTTGAAAAATAAAGACAATTTGAGAATAAATAATTCTTCATATAATGCTGGTGGCATAGGTAAGTTGGTACTACATCCTGGAAGAGGGCTCCCCAATGCCTATACAAGCTGAAGATACAAATACACTTTAGTTATATTTGTGGTTAAATATCTACATAGTTACACAAATTTTTCTTTTAAAAATGCACAAGACTGTTTACAGAAGCACTGACCAATCTGGAAAATCACCAAAATGTTCATAAAAAGTGGAATAAAGAAATTGTAGTGTATTTATATAATGGAACATTTTAGATCAATGAATATAGAAAGCACAACTTTCAATATTCACAACTTTCAAAGCAAAGCACAACTACAGGCAGCAACAGAGATCTATCTCACAAACAATGTTGAGCAGAATACGCTAGCCAAAAATGAGAATTTACTGTATTAATCCATTTATTTAAAGTTCAAAAACAGGCAAACCTCATTTATTGTATAAATAGCTAGAATATAAGTTACTCTTAAAGGAACAGTGATTGAAAAGGAGAATAAAGTGTAGCAGGATTTTTAAGGAATCAGAGAGACTGATGGGGTACAGGAGGATATTTATTAATTATTTAGGTGCACCGGCCCAGTCAGATTGACGTCTGATGGACTGAGCCCTAAACAAAGAGTTAAGTTACCTTTTAAGCATTTTGTGGGGCAAGGGGAGATCTGTGCATGGAGAAGCGTACTACAGAAGCAAGAAACAAAGACGGTTATTCAATTGAGACATGCATTACATCATTTCTTACTTTTCAAGGAGAAACATGTTTTGCAACTTGAGTTTATCTGTCTAGTGACCTTGCGGCTGCACAGCTAGGGAAAGAGGGTCTTCACAATGCTTGGGAAAGGAGGAGAGATAAGGCTCACTAGCCACAGAAAAACAGGCAGTTAATTCTTAAAGGACTCCAGCTCTTTCTCTTTCTCTGAAGGAAATGGGTTTTGTTACATACAACTGAGTTTCTGCTTATACACTCTAATTTCTTTTAATTCCTGTTCCATTCCCCACTTTGGTGCATTTTATAACAGAGGTGTTAATAGAAAGCACCACTATTTGCCACCTTCTCACAGAGCTGATCTGCTCCTTCTGGTAGCGGCTGATATTTTGTTAATACCATCAACTGCACGGTAATGTGTCGGGTTACTATTGCCTCTATAGTTGACTGAATACTCATAATAAACAGGGGTAAAAGGCAAGGGAGGATGAGGCAGATACCAAGAATAAGCAAGAACCCACCAATGAGGATTTTGAATCCTCCAAAGGTTGAGAACCATCCTCCAAACAAGGAATCTGGGGACCATCCAGACCAAGTCTGAACTGGAACATGGGCCAACCTGCGCATTCTAGCTATGATTTCCATGACAGCTTGGTCATTATCATCAATTTCTAGGCAACAGTTGGTTCAATTAAATTTTCCACATACTCCTCCTTCTGAGGCTAAGAGGTAATCTAAAGCCAATCTGTTTTGATATATAGCATTTCTCATTTGTTTTGCTTGTATTGCCAATAAATCTAGTGCTCTTGATGTTTCATTGGTTATAATTTCTAGGACTGCCTGCAACCTTATGATGAGGTTGAGCATATAGATTGGGTTGTGGTACCCCTGTGACCCATCTTGCGCCCAGGTAGCTGGCCCATAATATTTCATGATTCAGGCCATTCGTTTTCTTTCCAATTGCCTATGTCCACATCGTTTTTGATATTTGTGTCTATTTTTGTGATTATGCTTCTTCTAGTTCTTCCTTTATTTTTATCATAAACTGGATATCCTAAGAGTTCCTGTTGCTTTAGAGGAATTAGAAAGAAGGATGGCTTGACTGTTCCTAACACACATGACCCTGTCCATTTAGCTAGCAGTTGCTGATATGCCTGTGCTCCACAGATCCAATACAGGCCAGAGGGTGCCTTTCAAGCATTTGGAGCCTCTAGCTGATGCCAAGAGTGGCTTATAGTAGACAATCAAGAGAAAGGGTTTGGATCTGGTAAGTAGGAGTCAATCTGGGTGTTTCTTCATAGCTTTGTTTTTAGTATCATCATAATACTGTTGCCCTAGGCAGGTTGTTTCTCCTACTGCCTCTGTGAAAGCCTTCCCCCATTGAGCAATACAATACCTTCCAATTATGGAGGTTTTTAACAACCAGACACTGGCTAAGGCTGTTGGTTCACTGGCAGGGTTAAGCAAAGTGAAGTTATCTTATGGTATTAATTATTTTGCCTCCCATGGCCACTAGTCCCCCATATTATTTCCTCCACATACACAGCATGAGGAAATTCCTAAGCTGCCAGCTATGTTTTCAGCTAGTTGAGCAAATAAGTTTTTTGTTGATGGGGGAATCTCAGACACTGTCTGATCAAAATGCTTACAGAATGACTTATGGACCTGGAATTGTGAGGTTGGATGCATTTGAGTCCATCTAGTCTTTTTGAAAATTAGTAGTGGAATTCCAAGGCCTGCTGTTTTTCTATGAACTCGTAATAGTGCTGTCTGTCCTGTAGAACAAAAAGGTAGCTCTGGCTTTAAGACAGTAAAATTTAAAGGATTGCATGTTCTTGTCTTACAATCTGGTTTGTTTGACATACCACTCAGCAGAGCAGTCCTTCCTGAATAAAGGTGTTGGAGCTGTATTTGTGTAGACCACGGAATGTTACAGTCTGAGCATCTGATTTGTGGTTCTCCATACAGATGTTTAGGACTGCTGCTAAGCCTCTCTTGTGTCAAACCACTGCAGACTGCTTCTGTTTTTTTTAGGATTTGAACATATGCAGCATGGCAGGCATCAAAGTACAAGGAAATAGGCTCTTTATAGGAGGGAGGGGCTTCTTTGGTTCAAGCTATAAGCTCTCCTTCTTTTTCTCCCTCTGATTTAATATGTACCTCAAACCAGAATTCACAGGGTAAGAGCTTAGGGTCATAACATAAATATAGCTGATTATTTCCTGGGTCACAGACTGAATAGGTGGTCTGGTTGTATGTGCAGGTTCCTAACTTGGTTCCTGTACGTTCATAGTAGGTATGGTACAGTAGAGTTTTAACTACGTATTCCTTACCCAGGTAGTATGTACACAGTGTGAGCATCCTTCTAGAGATTTCTCCCCTTTTAGTATAGGCAGAAATGGTAATAACATCAGTGTATGTAATAGAAACATGCTTATACTACACATGTGCATGGCAAACCTTCCTCTAGGCATAGATATTTGCTGTAATAACATAACAACAGAACAATCAGTATTGACAGAATTATAACTAGGCTTATAAATTGTATCCACATTTACTTATCTGGAGATGGTCCTCTTAGCTTCAGCTGTGCATAGACTAGTCAGCTTCCGGGATGTGACTAGAGTAGAGCTTGCAGGATCCTCAAGCTTCAGCCACGCGTAGACTGACCAGCTTCCACTGTGATCAGAGCAGGGCAGTTGTCCTTCTTACTGGTGGTTGCGTTTCGCCGTAGGACTATTCAGGTGGGGCGATCTGTGTCTTGTTGGCTAATTCATTGGTCATCGTCAGGAGTCACTGCTGCCACTGGTTTCGGCTGGCTATGGTGAATCAAAGGTGTGACACCTGCGACTTTAACAGCAGTGGGAGTAGACATAATTACAATATGGGGCCCATCCCATAAGGGCCCCAGGGTTGTTGGATTCCACCTTTTAACCCAGACAGAGTCCCCTGGCTTATGTGGATGCACTACATCTCTTAGACTTAAAAGTATCCTTTCCCTTACCCAGCCTTTTACCTCCTGCATTGCCACTCCTCAAGCCTGCATCTGTGTTCTAAGGGTTAGCTCTCCTAACTCCTTTAAATGCCCTCTAATTTGATTAATGATTGCGGGTGGCCTTCTGAACAATATTTCATAGGGCAAGTACCCAGTTTGTTTTGTAGGTGTACACCTCACCTGGAGGAGGACCATGGGCAAGACCTGATCCCATCATAAGTGAGTTTACTGGCAAAATTTTTTAGTAGCTGTTTGAGTGTCTGATTCATCCGTTCCACCTTCTCTGAACTCTTTGGTCAGTAGGCTGTGTGCAATTTCCATTTGATCTTTAAAAGTTGAGTCAACTGTTGTACTACTTCTGCCGCAAATGCAGGACCATTGTCTGATCCTAGGGTTAAAGGCAACCCAAACCTTGATATGATGTCTTTTAGTAGCACCTTTGTCACCTCTTGTGCCTTTTCAGTTCTGGTGGGGAAGGCCTCAACTCACCCCGAGAAGGTGAAACAAACACTAGCATATACCAGTAACCTCCTGCTCAAGGCAACTCGGTAAGGTCTACAAGCAGGTTCTCACAAGGCACAGCTCCCATTTCCTGAATTTCTGGGGGTCGAGTAGGTCCTTGTTTTGGATTAGATATTGTTCGCAGGATAGACATTGTTCGCAAACAGCACGGGTGATGGCAGAGAGCCGTGGCACATAGAAGTGTTGACCTATCAAAGTCTCTAGGGCCGTGCTTCCAGCATGTGTTCCTTGATGGATCTGCTTCACAAACCTTGGGGCTATTGCCTCTGGGACAGCTAGCCTCCCATCAGAGAACAGCCACCATCCACCTTTAATATATGTTCCTGTTTCCTGGCCAAACCAAGCTTTTTCAATTGAAGAGTAATTGGGTACCTCTGGCAAAGGGGGCTCTATAAAGAGAGGCATTGCTAGAGTTATTTCTTCAGGTAAAACCTTGCTCATTGCTGCCCACCTAACTTCTTGGTCTGCCCTCCTGTTGCCCTGTGCCTCATAGCTTTTCCTAATTTGGTGTCCTTTGCAATGAATGAGAGCCACCTTCTCTGGAGCCCGTATGGCTTCTAATAATTGCAAAATTTCCTCTTTATTTTGTATTTCTTTTCCTTCAGTAGTCAGAAGTCCTCTCTATTGTATATTGCCCCATGGGTGTGCAGGGTTGCAAAAGCACAGTTTGAGTCAGTATATATGTTTACTTTTTCCCCTTGGCCAATAACAGTGCTCTGGATAATGCTATTATTAATTCAGCCTTCTGAGCAGAAGTCCCAGAAGTTAAGGCTTGAGCCTCGACCACCGAGTGTTGGGTCACTACTGTATACCCTGCATATCGCACCCCATTTGTTATGAAACTGCTACCATCAGTGAAGTATTCAACATCTGGGCTCTCCAAGGGGGTATCCCTTAGTTCTTCCTAGCTCGAGAACATTTTGTCCACTGAATACAGTGCAACAGTGGGGAAGGTCCTGCCAGCAGTGAGGCAACCCACCATTCTTCAAAGTGTGCTCCTCCACAGGCAGCAGGGTAGCTGGGTTCAAGAAATTTACAGTCTGTAGTGTTATCTGGAAATTTTACACAGAAAACTTTGACGCTTTAGCATTCTAAAGTTGGACAGGCAACGATGTCCTCTTTGGTCCATTAAGGAGACTACAGCATGTGGCACCCCAATTTTTAACTTCTGTCCTAGGGCTAGCTTGTTGGCATCTTCTATGAGGATTGCAGTAGCTGCCAATGCCCTGAGGCAGTGGTGCCAACCTAAGGCCACCTAGTCCAGTCTTTTGGATAAGTATGCTACCAGCCAATGTAAAGAGCCCAACAACTGAGTTAAGACTCCGACTGCCATTCCCTTTCGTTCATCCACATACAAAAGAAGGGTTTTTCTTACATCTGGCAACCCACATACTGAGGCCTGGATGAGAGCTTCCTTTATATCCTTGAAGGTCTTTTCTTGTTCCTTTTCCCATAGGAGGGGCTCTCTTTCCCTACCTTTGGTAGCCTCATGTAAGGGCCTTGCTATAAGGGAGAAGTTTGAAATCCAGATTCGGCAAAATCTCACCACCCCTAGAAACTCCCTGACCTGCCGCCTTGTAACTGGGTGGACAATGCACATACAGCCTCCTTGCGTGCACTTCCAAGCCTGCATTGGCCTTGGGATACTGTGAATCCTAGATATGCAACCTCCCAAAAACAGACTTCTGCCTTGTCCTTGAACACTTTATAACCAGCTTCACACAGCAGGTGAAGAAGCCTCTCTGTTCCTTGGAGGCATTCCTCCCTCTTAGGGGCAGTTAATAGCAAGTCATCAATGTATTGTAATAGCACAGAATTGTCACTAGATGACGCAATAGCCTCAAGGTCGGTAGCCAAAGCCTCCTTGAAGATAGTGGGAGAATTCTTAAACCCTTGTGGCAGCCTTCTCCGGGTATACTGCGATTGCGCCCACTGGAAGGCAAATATAGGCTGACTTTGGGGAACAAGCCTCAAGCAAAAGAAAGCATCCTTTAAGTCCAGACATGTGAACCCCGCGGCCTCAGCAGGAATATGTCACAACATTGTGTATGGGTTGGGCACTGTGGCATGGATAGTGGCAGTGGTCTTGTTTACCACCTAGAGGTCCTACACTGGCCTGTATTCACCATTTGGCTTGAGCACGGGCAGCAGAGGAGTATTCCAAGAGGACTTGCATTTCACTATAATCTCATGTTCATAGAGCTGATTTACATGTTTTGTTATGCCTTCAGTTGCCTCTCTGGGTAATGGGTATTAACGGACTCATACCAGGGTAGCATGAGGGTTAAGCTCTACTACCACCGGGGGTCTGTTTAGAACAAGTCCGGGGGGTTGTCCTCAGCCCATACACCTGGTACCTTGAAAAGCATTCCCCACGTATTGTGTAGGTCCAGCTCCAGCAGCCTCCTGGTACACAGTTCATAGAGCCGCCATTCCTCAGCTATTAGGAGAGCTAGAGTCAATACCATTGCCTTTGGCTTCCCTATCTCCAGGGTCATATTCCCATTAGGTGTAAAGGAAATTTGTGCCTGCATAGTTTCTGGAGTAAGTCTCTCCCCAACAAGGGCACTGGACAATTTGGCATATATAGAAACTCATGCTGCACTTCTTGTCCTCCAATAACACATCTCCTGGATTTGCAAAAAGGTCCCTTTTCTTTGGCCCCAGTAGCCCTTACAATAGTAGCACAGTTCTTTGTGGGGGGGCTAATTGGGTGAGTTACCACAGAGAAATCAGCTCTAGTGTCGACCAAAAAATTCATTGATCAGCCCCCTATTTCCATAGAAACCATAGCCACCCCCCGACCCCGGGGCCTAAAAAGATGGAACGCAGTCTCTCAGTCCTCAAAATTCTTGGCCCCTGCTAAGCCAATCAGATCAGGATCTGCCTTTGAGGCACCATGACTAGCAACAGAACGCCGCACTCGGGTGTTAGACCATTGACCATCATCTCCATCCTTTGCCTTTTTGGGACACTCATCTTTCCAGTGGCCTATTTGCCTGCACTTTGCACATTGGTTCCTGTCCAAAGGGGACAGGCTTTCCTCTCCCAGTCATGTCTGCCCTCTTCCTCAGCCTCTGCTTTGACCACGCCCTCTAGCAAATCCAGGTTTACTTTCTGCTAGTGAAGCAGCTGTAAATTGAACTGTGTCTTTATTTCTGTTTCTGGTTTTTCTTTCTTCCTTTCTCTCTGCCTCTTCTTCCCAGTTTATGTATACTTTGTTTGCTATTTCCAGGAGTTCACTAATATTTTTCCCTGCAAAGCCTTCCAGCTGCTGAAGCTTTTGTCTTCCTCCCTGTGCTTGCCTGACAAAGGTCATATTTATCATGTGTTGGTTTTCAGGAGGCTTTGGAATAATTGGAGTGTACAGCCTATATGCCTCACAAAGCCTTTCAAAGAATGCACTTGGGCTTTCATCAGGCTTTTGGCACATTTCTGACATTTTACTCATATTCATTGCCTGCCTTCCTCCTGCTTTTATCCCATTCAGGAGTGCCTTTCTATATAGCCGCAGCCATTCCATGTCCCTTGCCTCATTTGGGTCCCAGTTAGGGTCCTCATTTGGGTATCGCTCCAAGGCAAACTGGCATGGGTTAGGGATGGCCTCTGGGGCTTCCCCTTCTAACCAGCTGAGAGCTGCCTGATTAACTCTCCTACACTTCTCTGTATTAAATAAAGTTAGCAAAAGCTGCTGACAATCCGGCCAGGTCAGGTTATGTGTTATAATAAAAGCATTCGCCAAATCAATGAGAGCCTGAGGCTTTTCTGTATAGGAGGGGTATGCTGTTTCCAATTTAAGAGATCAGTAGTGGAGAAAGGCTGATAAACATAAAGCCTAGGGTTACCTTGTATCTGCCCCTGGTCATCATAAACTTGTGTCCTTGTCTCTTGAATTGGCATCTGCAAAGCCCATGGTAGGCCTCAGTGGAGGCACCCAGCTGCCTCGCCCTGTCCATCTTCCCTGTTTTTATCTAATGGGGGCTTCTTTTTCTCTGGGTGGGGGAGACTGAGCCTCACTTTCCTCTGAATCCGACTCTCCAGATGCTCCTGACTCTGCCTCCTGCCTTATTCTGGCCAAAGATGGGTAGACTGGCACATATGGGGGTGGACATTCCCTTTCCTCAGGTGGGACCTGAAGAACTGGTTTCAGCTGAGGCTTTGGGGATTCCTTTTCCTAGGAGACACTGGAAGCTTTAGGTTTCTCTGTTTTACTTTGGTTGTGCTGCCTGAGCCACTAATGCCTTGCAATATCCCTCTAGGCAGGGCTGTCGCCACTTGGGGCGAGTTTGCACCACATTGAGCCAAGAGTCTATATAGGGAAACTGGTCTGGGTATCCTGGTTGTCCTGCAACTCCAGTGACCACCTTAAACACACGGCCAATTAATTCCCTGTCTATTGTACCTTTAGAGGGCCACCCCATATTGAAAGCAGGCCCATCTATCTCACAGTATGTCCTTAACTTTTGAGCAACAAGTTTCATCCCATAATTACCTCTAAATCCTTTTTTAAAATTCTTTATCATGCACTCCAAAGGAGTTGGTTTCAATGCTTTCCCTCTCGTTTCCTCCCTTGCAGTGCACTTTCACTCTCACTTTCACTCTCAGGTCCACCAGACCAGGTCCTATTATGAGAGTTTTGGATGCTGCTTAGTCAGGAACATGCCTTCCCCTGTCACAGCCTGCTGCAGCTGCGACGCTGGTCCTTTCAGCCGTATGCAGCATCCTAGGTCTGATGTCCCCTGCACTCATGTCAGAGCACACAGCCCATGCTAAGGGATCTCTGCCTCCCCATGTCACTCCCTGCATTGGCCTCTCCTGAGACCATCTCTTTCACACACTTTCACACACCTCCCCTGCCCCAAGATTCCTCATTGGATGAAACTAGCCTGTCTCATGTCCTGGGTGAGCCTCTCTCATGTCCTGGGTATGTTCACGTGCACCCTCACCACTCCCAGTTGGGGTGGCAAGCCACTCTTGCCACCCTGCCAGCAAGCTCTACCTTGCTGCACTTGCTGCTCTATTGGCCCATTTCCTCATTTTTTTCCAGTTCCAGTGTTAGTGGGGACTTGAGGTGCATCCAAATTGGCAAGCCACTCCTGATGCCCCCAGCCACTCTAGGTTGGATTAGTGTTCATTCTCCGGGAGGTGATCAAGCTCCCCTTCATCCTCATGGGGATGGGCTTTGCTGCCTTGGGCACTTGCTCTTTACCGCAGTTCCTGAAGTGCTGGTATCATCCTGCAGCCCCATTCCCAGTTCCATTGCACTGCCAGGCAGGGTGCCAGAATATGGGGAGAGCTGGTTTCTATCCAGTTGAAGCTCCCCTGTGGTGTGCCTTGGATGCTGGGTCTCTCCTAGCCCCAGAGCTCTAGTCTCACAGGCAAAGGAGACAGTAAATCTGCCATCTCCAATCCCAGGAAAGCCCCCCACCCCCAAGAAATGTAGTGGGATTTTTAAGGAATCAGAGAGACCATTGGGGTTCAGGAGGATATTCATTAATTATTTAGGTGCACCAGCCATTGGATTAACATCCAAAGGACTGAGCCCTGAACAAAGAGTTAAGTTACCTTTTAAGCATTTAGTGGGGTAGGGGGAGATCTCTGCAGAGGGAAGCATACTACAGAAGTGAGAAACAAAGCCAGTTATTCAATTGAGATATGCATTACATCATTTCTTACTTTTCAAGGAGAAACATGTTTTGCGACTTGAGTTTGTCTGTCTAGTGACCTTGCAGCTGCACAGCAAGGGAATCAGGGTCTTCACAATGCTTGGGAAAGGAGGAGAGATAAGGCTCACTAACCACTGAAAAACAGGCAGTTAATTTTTAAAGGACTCCAGCTCTTTCTGTTTCTCAGGAGGAATTGGGTTTTCTTACATACAACTGAGTTTCTGCTTACACACTCTTTAATTTCTTTTAATTCCTGTTCCAAAAACAGGGGGAGTGCCCAGGTTGTTCACACTCTTCCATCACTGCATGCTGGGTTCCTGGTATATGCATTGTGTAAACATTCATCAAGCTGTTCTTTTATAATGTATGGATATTTTGTGTGAAATTAAAAACATATCTTTTTGATTTTTTATTTATCCTTTTTTATTTCTTCTTCAGTCACTTTTTGACACATACTTTTCTGGAAAAATGATAATTTTATCTAAATTTTTAAATTTAATAACATAAAATTGTTTAAAACAATATCATGTTTAAATCTTTTTATTATTATTTTTTTGAGATGGAGTCTTGCTCTGTAACCCAGGCTGGAGTGCAGTGGCACAATCTCGGCTCACTGCTACCTCTGCCTCCCAGGTTCAAGCAATTCTCCTGCCTCAGCCTCCAAAGTAGCTGGGATTACAGGTGCATGCCACCACGCCCAACTAATTTTTGTATTTTTAGTAAAGATGGGGCTTTGCCATGTTGGCTAGGATGTTCTCAATCTCTTGACCTCGTGATCCACCTGCCTCATCCTCCCAAAGTGCTGGGATTGCAGGCATGAGCCAACGTGCCTTAATATAGAAGGTATCTAAAATAAACTACAGCAAGTGTACATGATAAACTATTGATATCATAAACATTATAAGGATGCTACTGTCAAGATTTTTATTAAACATTGGATTTATGGTCCCAGCCAATGCATTAAAATGAGATCAGTTTTACAACTATACTTTAAAGTATAACAAGTCAATAAGCTAGTACCTAAACAATTGGTTCTACCTGGATAGATTGGATTCCCACACAGCAACTGACACGACAATTTTTCACATAGATTGAGAATTTAAAACTTTTAGGAGAAAATACAAGATAATATTGTTGTTATAACTGTGGGTGTAAAACAATTTCTTAAACATGGCACAATATAAAAACTTGCATAAACATATTTATAAATTAGATGAAATTTTAAAAACTTTTGATTATCAAGAACTTAGAAAAACATGTTTGAATAAAGATGGTGGAAAGGCAAATCATAACCAAGAAAAAATATGTAAAAAACACATATTACAAAAATTAGTATTTAGAAAATATGCACTACAGAATATGTATTAATATACAAAGAAATGAAATACATTAAAAATGGACAGATAGCACATCTTAAAACACAAATGACCAATTAACCTCTGAAAAATACCAATTTATTTAATGACTATGGAAATGCTAATTAAAACTCTAAATGATATACTTTTCTGATTCTCCATTTTGTCCAAAAATATGTCTAGTAATTCCAAGAGTTGATAAAAATAAAGTAATTGGAATTCACAAATAACCACTGGCAGTAGAATTCATTTATAAATTGATGTATATTCACACTGCGGCAGTAAAAATGGACAACTATAGCTATGCAAAGCAACATGGAAAAATAGAAACAATTGTAAATAAAAAAGCAAGTCACAGATGAAAACTTGTAGAATTGATCTAAAGTCAAAAAACAAGCAACACTGAAACGTATATTGTTTATAGATAAAATTGCATAAAGTAGGCCAGGCACCATGGCTCACGCCTGTAATCCCAGCATTTTGGGAGGCCGAGGTGGGTGAATCACAAGGTCAAGAGATTGAGACCGTCTGGCCCGCATGGTGAAACCCCGTCTCTACTAAAATTACAAAAATTAGCTGGACATGGTGTTGCATGCCTGTAGTCCCAGCTACTCGGGAGGCTGAAGCAGGAGAATTGCTTGAACCCAGGAGATGGAGGTTGCAGTGAGCTGAGATCATGCCACTGCACTCCAGCCTGGCAACTGAGCAAGACTCTGTCCAAAAAAAATTGCTTAAAATAAACGACAATATGAAATTCAGATACTGGTCACTTTTGGGTTAGGAGGTTGTTTTTTGTTTGTTTGTTTGTTTGAGATGGAATTTCACTCTTGTTGCCCAGGCTCAAGTGCAATGGCACAATCTCAGCTCACTGTAACCTATGCCTCCTGGGTTCAAGTGATTCTCCTGCCTCAGCCTCCCAAGTAGCTGGTATTACAGGCATATGCCACCACACCTGGCTAATTTTGTATTTTTAGTAGAGATGGGGTATCTCCATGATCATCAGGCTGGTCTTGAACTCCTGACCTCAGGTGATCTGCCTCCCTCAGCCTCCCAAAGTGCTGGGATTACAGGCATGAGCTACTGTGCCCAGCCAGGTTAGGAGGTTTATAGGAAAATTCAGAGGTATCCATTTCTCAGGAATGTGTGATGATTTTATGAAGTTACACTGAAAGTTTCATGAGAGTAGAGACCAATACTTTCTTTTCTATTTTATTTTCTAAGGCTGCCAAAAGGATACCATATTGTGTGTGGTCAACACACATTTATCAGTTAAAAGAATGAATACATACATATTCTTTGTAAAATGTGAAACTATGCAAATCAAGATTTTATTATTTTTATTTCCTATAGTTAACAGAATCAAATAGAAAATAATAAAGTATAAAATTCAGAAAGCACTATTGAAAGTTTAATGTTAACCTAGCACTTGCAGGTAAAAATATAGCAAAATTTTAAGTTTCCACATTTGTGACCATTATAATTACATCGAAATTGCCCCATGAGGAAGGAACATGAAATCTGACTTCAGTAGAGCACAATTTAAGAGGAAAAAGCTGAAATAAAAAGAAAAAGAAAAGAAAAGTATAAAAATTTGATTGGGTCAAATCTCTAAGTTATTCTCCATAGTTTTTTTTTTTTTTAGAAAATAATTTTTACCTCTGCTTAAGCAGAGTGAGGCTGGCTGGTGGAACCTAGGCCCCTCTGTCCCCCTCAGGTGGCAGTGGCTGATCTCTGGCCAGGCATGAGGGGTGCCTCCATGTATGAGTTCAGTCAGGGTGTGGAAAAAATTATAGAGAAAGATGCAAACCTTCTTGGAAGGCCAGGAGGTTTTTGCAAAGCTTCAGGAAGGAACGAGCCAAAGGTGGCTGTTCTTTCCCAGCGGTAATTAGACAGATGTAGATACAAAGGAATGTAGGGGAGCTTATCTAAAGACCTTGTTTACTCATGTTGTCCTAAGACCGAACTTTGATCATTTGTGGGCAGAACTGCTCTCTACTGGGGGATTGACAATGTTAATTACCCACTAATGGTGTTTACTCGAGACTTTTGTCATTTAATCTGTAATAAATAAATGTAAACTTCACCGGCTTATGGAGGTGGGTGCTGCTCATTCTGTTAGCACAGCCCCTTAGCTGCAGTGACAGGCAAAATATCTGTGTCAGTGTACGTCTTTCATCCATCACTGTGTCAGGGTCTGTGGGTCAGACCCGGCACTGCCATGCACTGGGCCTGAGGCTGCCCAGCCCAGCTGCTCCTCACTCCCCTGGACTCTTCCATGGTATCTCCAAGCCCCTGCATCATCCTATCTGTCTCTCTGATGAAAGGGGAGGTGGCAGCACAAAGATGATGGGGAAACTGCCCCACATGCCGAGGAAAGCTTGCCCAGCTGCACGAAATGCTCTGGTTGATGGGTTTCTGCGCACCAAGCTGGGCCATGACCAAGGGTTAGAGTGGAGGCGTACCAGGGTGAGGGTGCTTTGGCTGCTGCAGGAGCTGCCCTGCTGGCAGGAGGCAGCAATAGCCATGGTCACTGAAAACAAGGCTCTGCTGATAAATCTCAGACACCAGGATCAGAAGAAACTGGAGAAACTGCTGGAGAGCTTGAGCCAAATGGACAGACTGTTGGAGCAGCTGAGGGTGAAGCTGCATGAACATCACCAAGGATAGAAATGGAAATGATGAAGGAGTCTGGGAAATAAATGATAGAAGATAAAATACAGCCGTGAACATGGTAAGGTGATTACGATTCTGGTCCATTGGATCCCACCATCTCCAAGGCAGTAAATCTCATCACAGTCACCACCCAGCAAGTTGCCACCACAGCATTTCCTGTTTGTTCCTAAATAAATAAAGGTGATTCTCATCACAAGGGCAAATACAAATAGTAGTCTATTATGTTTTTAACTAAACTGTAGGGGTTTCATTTACTTTTTCTAAGTTCTCATAATTTTGAAAATGCGGTTGACATATATATGGCTTAAGAAGTTTTTGATAGGCTAACGTTACTTGAATTGTTCAAAAACCACTATATTTTAAATTAAGAAGAATAAACAATGTATTTGTTTTACATATTTAAAGCTTAGAGTCACAAATAATGCTCCTGTTTATGATTTGAAAACTTTAAAGTTTGGTTTTCCATCTGCACGTACAGAAAACATTGTATCACACCAAAACATGTGTTTTTTAAAGTGGCAGTCATAATTCCTGTCTGTCTGGATATATTTTGGACTTTTCTATGTTAAGCATAACATAAGAAAGAAATTTCATTAGCCGGGCATGTAGGCTTACGCCTGTAATCTCAGCACTTTAGGAGGCTGCAGCAGGTGCATTGTCTGAGGTCAGGAGTTTGAGACCAGCCTGGCCATCATAATGAAATCCCGTCTCTACTAAAAATACAAAAAATTAGCTGGACATGGTGGCAGCACCTGTAATCCCAGCTACTCAGGAGGGTGAGTCAGGAGAATCGCTTGAACCCGGGAGGCGTAAGTTGCAGTGAGCCGAGATCGTGCCATTGCGCTCGAGCCTGGGCAACAAGAACAAAACTCCATCTCAAAAAAGAAAAAGAAAAAAGAATTTCATTTTGTTTTAGGTAATCTAAGATTGTTGTACACAAAAAACTTTATATATTATGGTAGGGTTCAGGAAACTATGTATATAACCTAACATTAATATCACTTTATTTTTTTTTTTATTTTTTTAGTATTTATTGATCATTCTTGGGTGTTTCTCACAGAGGGGGATTTGGCAGGGTCATAGGACAATAGTGGAGGGAAGGTCAGCAGATAAACATGTGAACAAGGGTCTCTGGTTTTCCTAGACAGAGGATCCTGCGGCCTTCCCCAGTGTTTGTGTCCCTGGGTACTTGAGATTAGGGAGTGGTGATGACTCTTAAGGAGCATGCTGCCTTCAAGCATCTGTTTAACAAAGCACATCTTGCACCGCCCTTAATCCATTTAACCCTGAGTGGACACAGCACATGTTTCAGAGAGCAGGGGGTTGGGGGTAAGGTTATAGATTAACAGCATCCCAAGGCAGAAGAATTTTTCTTAGTACAGAACAAAATGGAGTCTCCCATGTCTACTTCTTTCTACACCAACACAGTAACAATCTGATCTCTTTTCCCCACATTTCCCCCTTTTCTATTAGACAAAACCGCCATAGTCATCATGGCCCGTTCTCAATGAGCTGTTGGGAACACCTCCCAGATGGGGTGGCGGCCAGGGAGAGGGGCTCCTCACTTCCCAGACGGGGTGGCTGGGCAGAGGCGCCCCCCACCTCCCAGACGGGGCAGTGGCCGGGCGGAGGCGCCCCCCACCTCCCTCCTGGATGGTGTGGCTGGCCCGGCGGGGGCTGCCCCCTCACCTCCCTCCCGGACGGGGTGGCTGGCCGGGCAGAGCTGCCCCCCCACCTCCCTCCCGGACGGGGCGGCTGGCCGGGCGGGGGCTGCCCCCCACCTCCTGGACAGGGCGGCTGCCGGGCGGAGGGTCTCCTCACTTCCCAGATGGGGCGGCTGCCAGGCGGAGGGGCTCCTCACTTCTCAGATGGGGCAGCCGGGCAGAGACGATCCTCACCTCCCAGATGGGGTGGTGGTCGGGCAGAGACACTCCTCAGTTCCCAGATGGGGTCGCGGCTGGGCAGAGGCGCTCCTCACATCCCAGACGGGGCGGCGGGGCAGAGGCGCTCCCCACATCTCAGACGATGGGCGGCCGGGCAGAGACACTCCTCACTTCCTAGATGGGATGGCGGCCGGGAAGAGGCGCTCCTCACTTCCCACACTGGGCGGCCGGTCAGAGGGGCTCCTCACATCCCAGACGATGGGCGGCCAGGCAGAGACGCTCCTCACTTCCCAGACGGGGTGGCGGCCGGGCAGAGGCTGCAATCTCAGCATGTTGGGAGGCCAAGGCAGGCAGCTGGGAGGTGGAGGTTGTAGCGAGCCGAGATCACGCCACTGCACTCCAGCCTGGGCAACATTGAGCACTGAGGGAGTGAGACTCCGTCTGCAATCCCGGCACCTCGGGAGGCCGAGGCAGGCAGATCACTCGCGGTCAGGAGCTGGAGACCAGCCCGGCCAACACGGCGAAACCCCATCTTCACCAAAAAATGCAAAAACCAGTCAGGTGTGGCGGCGCGCGCCTGCAATCCCAGGCACTCGGCAGGCTGAGGCAGGAGAATCAGGCAGGGAGGTTGCACTGAGCCGAGATGGCGGCAGTACAGTCCAGCCTCGGCTTTCACAACTTTAGTGGCATCAGAGGGAGACCGGGGAGAGGGAGACGAGGGAGAGGGAGATGAGGGAGAGGGAGACGAGGGAGAGGGACTAATATCACTATTTTCTGATGTCTAAATTTTTTTAGAACTTTTTTATTTTTACAAATGTCTCCACAAATTCTGGGATATTTTATAAAATAGCAGAATACTAAAGAAATGGGTGGTTTGCCATACTATATGAATACTGGTATTCAATTAAAATAACAATATTTTCATCAAAATTTAGACAATAGATTTAAATTTCTTGATTTTTCACTACAGTGATAGACATTCACAAATATTTCAGAAATCAGAGCTGTATTAGGTTTCACTTAGTAGTAATATGTATAAAAGATCAAGAATCTGTTCAAAATAGATATTTCTCATCAATAATTTGATGCTTTCAAATACCCAGAAGTTTTGTTTTAATCAGATGAAGTCTGAGGATAGTTTACTAGTTTTATTTTTTGTATGATGTGTTCACAATTTTCTAATTTAACCTAATATTGATGATAGTATACAAATCAACTTTTTTTTTCAAATCTCATAAGTCTATTTATTATGTTGTTGAAGATATTTTTAGTTAACATTCCTTCTTTCAGTATTTTTTACAGGAATTTACATCTAGTCAAATTTGCTTAACCTGTTAATCAGTGTCAGGTGCCAGATTCCAATTCATTTTTAGTGTGCCTGTACTTTTCTTTCTATAACCTCTGAACTAAATTTATATTACTTAATTAAATGTGATATAATACAACTCACATATTTAAAACAAAACCACCAGGTAAAATGAATTCTGGCTTAGTATAAAGAAGCTGTTACCAAATTAGTGTCACATATACAGATGGATGTGGCTCAACAAAATTTTACACAAAAATATTTGGATTGAACTACACGTGTTGCCATGACTTAGCCTCTAATGACCTTATAAATAAAGACAAATTAATACACATTTATTCATTTTCTTTCATTATGTCTAAAGGTAGCATGTCAGGAAATCTCATGCTACTGTCTGAAAAAACACATTCTACTGTTACCTAAGAAATCAACTGGATGGCATTTTTATAACCTTGCACCACATAAGGAAAAACTGCAATGTAGTCTGATAAATGCAGACTCCATCACATGGAAAAGGATAATCCAGAATGCCACTTTCAATACTTAAGTATTCAACCTTTTGGTTGAAAAATGTAGTAAAATAGAGCTCTTGGTAAGTTTTGTGTAGCTTAACATCAGCATAAATTAGGAAAAAATATCTTTTAAAATGTAAACAAACAAAAACCTACACCAAAAACAAAAACATTCACCAATGCATACATATTGACTGACGCTCCAGGGACATAAAATAATTTTTCCTGGGTACACAGCTAGTGACCCAAATCAAGCTCAAATGTGTGATTTTAAAAATTTCATTTTCCCACTTTTGACAATATTGACATAACAGCGAAATCTTACTCTCAGAGTTGATAGTTGAAAATAAACTAAGACAAGTACTGTTGAGGGAGGCTAGGTAGCCAAGAAGGTCACCATGTCCTTGGGACATGCAGCAGGCATGGCGATTGCATAGTGACAGCATATTGGCAACACAATAAGCCCCAACATTTGCATTGTATTTCAGCTCACTGAAGCACAGCTCTCTTCAGTAGGGAAGAGAGTTCTTTACTCCCCTGTAAAGAACATGCACATTTTGATTTTACTTGTCCTCTGACCTTTTACTCATTATAATAGTAAAAAACACACAAGTGAGTGGAGATTAAAGATGCTAATAGATATGTGACACATAAGCATGTACAGCCACTGTGTATATGCACCAACAAGACCACTCAGAACATGCTTACTACTAACACCACTTTCCACCTCTTCATAAATAATTATCTAAGACTCCCATAAATGGAGTCTCTCTAGTTCCAGTCTTTGCTGTCTCATTCTTATAAGCAGCCCACCCTGAATCCCTTCTCTCTTGGGGCTATTTTGCACCTAATTTTTAAAATAGTATTTCAACTTTGCAATAAATCCCTCTATGTTGCATCTTCGTTGTTTTGTGTCTCTTGTTTAAATTTTTGAAACTGAGAACCAAGGTCTCACAACAGCCATCAACACTATCGTGCTTTGTTTTGTATTCTTCATTAACATTATTTTTGGGAATATGTCAATATCTACATTTTAAACACAGCCCAAACTGCTAAATTAAAAATTTAAATGATTGTAAAAGCATGTATATTTTTCAAGTTTCAGCTTCATTACACTTTATGTATTCAAATTTTTAAAAAATTCTGCCAGGCACAGTGGCTCACGCCTGTAATCGCAGCACTTTGGGAGGCAGAGGCAGGCAGATCATCTGAGGTGAGGAGTTCAAGATCAGCCTGGGCAACACAGTGAAACCCCATCTCTACTAAAAATACAAAATTAGCTGACCGTGGTGGCATATGCCTATAATCCCAGCTACTCAGGAGGCTGAGGCAGGGGAATCACTTGAACCTGGGAAGTGGAGGATGCGGTGAGCCGAGATCGTGCCATTGCACTCCAGCCTGGGCCACAAGAGTAAATCTCCATCTCACCAAAAAAAAATTTAAAAAAAATAAAAAATATTGTGACACAAATATATCTGTCAAATTTAATATCTTACATAATAATTTGAATTCACTTCCAAAATGATTTATATTCATTTATTGTTATATTTACTTTTGACCAAATTTAGCTTTCCAAACTAAATAAAAACTGAAGCATGTTTTCAAAGTTTCAAGGAGCTAAAGTTTACTGGCATCAAATTCTCTGTAGTAAAATGAAAAAATAAAACCATCTTTTTATCAATAATATTTTATATCTGAGCACTTAAGCATCAAGGACAGGATTTTGGATGATGTTGAGTGAATATTTAAATTAATGAAGTAGAAAATAATTATCAGAATAGAATAAGTGATGGATACAGAAACAGAGCACTTGACAAAACCATTCAGGGTATGTTTGACAAACAAGAAGATTGTATAGGACCTGCACTGCACTGCACTACTAATGTAAAGCATTCTCTGTAACTTTAGTCTTTATTCTCAAGCTTACAACCACCACATACTCACATACACAGAATAAATAAGATTAACTCCTTTTCCTGGAAGGCAGTGATTCCTCTTTTATTCTATTACATCTGTTCCATATTGCTGTGATAATGCTGTTGAAGTGTACCCTCTTACACCAGAAGATCACCTGTGTGAATGTGAATAGACTGACACTGGAGAGGACCAGCTCAGCAAACACATTTGAACTGCCTCTTTGCATTTCAGGCAGTTAAAAATGCCTTTGAAGAGTGAAAATAAAGTTACTGCTGATTAAGCAGAGAGTTTAACATGGAAAAAGGTTTTTCAATTGTTTAAAAATTACGATGCATGGACTACAAGTTTTAAAATGTAAAATGCATCACATAATACTGCAAAAAAAAAAAAAAAAAAGAATAGAAATGATAGGGTTGGCCACAAAGGACAGCCAAAGCTCTATTATAGCAATATAGAAAAATACATATCTACTGCCAGAGGAAGGTAACTTGAAGTATTTGAGAAATGTACTCTAAAAATCTAAAATTGCTTTTAGTATTAATTTCTATAAAAAATGTTCCTTAAGCATTTTGAATTTTTGAAAAAGTTAAATACATGCTTTGGCAGTGTAGCTTCTCTGAATAATTTAAATAGAATAGAATAAAATAATACATATCAAAAGATCAACTTTTCTGGTAATGGATAACTTTCAGACTAAAAGAGTTAAACTTTACAAAATTTTATGCTGATCGATTTGATCAGAAACCTCTTTCCTGGAACTGGAAGAGATGACACAAAGATGGTGCTTTCATGTTGGGTGGGAGAGAAATGGTTACCAGGGGCTACATCATAGTTGTTTCACTAATCAACATTGATTTTCATTGCTATTTTGTCTAAATTAAGGTAATAATGGCCTCGATCCAAAAAATTTTCTTAAGTTGTCAATCAGCCATAATATTAACCAAACATGCATTAAAATGAAGGTATTTAAGTTATAATTTATATTTCCAAATTAAAATACTTCTGGAAATCTTTAAGGTTTTCTAGGTAGAGCATTATCAGTGAAGATAATTTAATTTCCTTTTTTTCTATTTAGATGCTTTTAATTTCTTTATTTTCTTGGATTGTTCTAACTAGGATGTCTAAAATTATGTTGAATAGGAGTGTTAGAATGGATATTTTTGTCTTATTTTTATTCTAATGGAGAATGCATGCAGCTATTGCCTTTTCAGTATAATGTTGGCTGAGGATTTTTAATACATGGCTCTTGCTATTTTGAGGTATGTTTTGTTAATGGTTTCTTTGTTGAGAATATTTTCATGAATGAATATTGGATTTCCTTGAGTGCATTTTCTGTGTCTATTGTGTTAATTGTATAATTTTTTAATTATCTCTACATGGTGAATTGCACTTATTGACTTGCATATGATTAAATATCTTTGCATAGGTGGAATTAAGCTCACGTGATTGTGGCAAAACGTTTTGATTTGCTTATGAACACAGATTGCTCGTATTTCATGGAGGATATTTGTTTCAATGTTTACCAAAAATATTGGCCTGTAGTTTCCTTTATTTGTTGTGCCTTCACTAGATTTTGGTATCAAGATAATATTGATTTTATAAAATGAGTTAGGGTGGAATTCCATCCTGAAGTTTTGGAGTACATGCAGTAGTAGTATGAGCTCATCTTTGTATATGAGGTAAAATTTTGTTGTGATTTTATATAATCCAGGGCTTTTATGGTTGGTAAGTTTTTTATTACTAATTCAATTTCATCATATATATTTTATACATTTTTGCCCTGTTCAAGACTTCTGTTTCTTCCTGGTTCAATCTTGGAAATTTGTGTGTATCCAGGAGTTTATTTATTTTCTTAAAATTTTCTAGTTTGCAGGCATAGCGATGTTCATAGTAGTCTCTGATGATTTTTTGTATATATATAGAATTAATTGTGATTTCACATCTCTAACATTTAAATAGATGCAGAGTACAAAAGAATAGATGCACACAATGGAAGTTTGGCAGAATTTGACATTCCTTTATGATAAATCTCTGAAAAAATTTGTTATAGATCAAATTATTGGCACCTCAGCCAATAAGTGCCACATACAACCAAAAAATGCACAGGTAACAACATACTAAACAGGGATATGTTGCAAGATTTTACTCAAGAGCTAGAACAAGACAAGGATGCCCACTCATCCTTGCTAAAGTCAGTCTTACTAAACATAGAATGAATCTAAGGCAAAGAAATTAGAGAATAAAATCAAAGGCATCCAGATTGGACAAAAGGAAGTTAATTATTCCTGTATAATTATCTTTTATCCTTATACATAATCTGAAGCATAGAAAACCCTAAGACTGGCTGGGTGCAGTGGCTCATGCCTGTAATCCCAATACTTTGGAGGCTGAGGCAGGCAGACTACCTGAGGTCAGGAGGATCGAGACCAGCCTGGCCAACATGGTGAAACCCAATCTCAACTAAAAATACAAAAAAAAAAAAAAAAAAAAAGTTAGCCAGGCCTGGTGGCACAATACCTGTAATCCCAGCTACTCTGGAGACTAATGCAGGAGAATTGCTTGAACCTGGGAGGTAGAGGTTGCAGTGAGCCGAGATCATGCCACTGCACTCCAGCCTGGGTGACAAACGTGAGACTCCATCTCAAAAAGAAAAGAAAAGAAAAGGCTAAGATTTTACTAAAAACTATTAAAAATAAACAAATTTATTAAGCTTTCAAAATACGAAAGTAACATCAAAGTCAGTAGCATTTCTACATATTAACTATCTCAAAATGAAAATTAAAAAACAATTTCATATACAATAACTATAGTAGTAAATTCAATACAAAGCAGAGAGTATACATTTGCTTTCAGCATTTTTGAGGCTTTTAGTTTTATACTAGTTAACTTGTTAAAATAATTTTTCCAATATTTCTTATGAAAATAAGTACAAACTTATACTAACACAGACTTACTTACTCCATCATTTCCTTACACATAAAGTTTATCTCTACAGTAATGTATATTTAACCCTCTGTATATCAAACCTAAAAGTCTGTATGTGTTTGCAGGCAGAAAGGACACATGTTCAAATATATATAGTTAAAAATTTTAAAATATGTACTCAGAACTCAGAAATGTATGTATTTTATTTATACTTGCATATGATTTCTATAATAACCATAAAAATATCACAGTAGTCAATAATAATTTAATCGTACTTTATTTTTTATTTCTTTTTTTGCTTGAGATGGAGTCTTGCAGTGTCCCCTGGGTTGGAGTGGAGTGGTGCCATCTCAGCTCACTGCAACCTCCACTTCCCAGGTTCCTGGCCATCTCAAACTCCTAATCTCAGGTGATCCATCCGCCAGGGCCTCCCAAAAGTGCTGGGATTACAGGCGTGAGCCACCGCACCCGGCCATAATTGTACATTTTAAAATAAGTAAAAGTGTACAATTGGATTGTTTGTAATACAAAGGATAAATGCTAGAGGTGATGGATACCACATGTATCTCAATGTGAGTATTATGTATTGTATTTGTGTATCAAAATATGCCATATATGCCATAAGTATATACACTCATGTACCCACAGAAATTAAGAAAAACAAATTAAATGATTAAGAATAAAAATTTAACCTACAGGAACAATATTCTTTAACTTATTTGCAGTTTAAAGCCACTGGCAAAAGAGATGACTAAAGATGTTAGTCCATTATGTTACCAAATAGTATATTGTTAACATTTTTTACCTATATTTTTGGGCAAAGTGGAAAAGGTTAATCTTTGTAGCACAATAACACTTCATTGAATGCACAATAGTATTTAACATGTTAAAAATGTTGAAACTATTAACTTCACACATAATCTAAAATTTTTAAAATGTACTGCATTTTATCATATAAAAGTACAATTAGTACAATATATGAATAATATACTACTAGTTTTCTCATAATGCAAAGAATATCACTCTTAACACCTACCTCGTGCATCACTCAATAGTATAAGTTAACCACAAAGAATCTCTCCACTTAGATTTTCATCATGCATCTTACATTCTAATATCCTTACTTGTACATAGAAAAGATCATAAATAATGCCCACCTAATGAAAAAGAATCTCTCATACCTTTGATGCAGCAAGAAATGATCACAAACTTTCACAAGTGAATAAGAATGAAGAAACAGCAGAAAATAATGACAGTTGAATTACATCATTTGCTTTCAAAAAATCTGTAATTTTTTCAAGAAATAAAGTATACTTTGAATGTAGTTATTACTCTGCAAAAAACTTTTACTCCTCTTAAAGTTATATACAAATAATTTTTATACCAACTTTAGTTTTAGATTATTTTCTATACTCAGAACTCTGATTTAGTATAACATCTGAAGTGTCAGTTCCTTATATATTTCTACTATAAATTCTCTGATATTTATGTAGACTTAAATTTGAATTAAATTTTTTTTTCATTTTTACTGCATTTTCAAAAACATATTGTAGTATAAACTCTGGTGTTTTCTAAGCTGTAGTTTTTGAAAATTTGTTTTCCCAAATTTATTACATTTGCAAGACAACTCTTCAATATAAATTCCCTGATGTTGAACAAAGTTTAAGCAACTCCTTTAGAGTTTTCCTCTAGTACAAAATGTGGACAATAAGATCTGATACAAGTAAAGCTACTACAACCCTCTTTACACGTGTAATGCTCATCTTCAATATAAATCCTCTTCTTCACTTTAAAGAATAAGATTTTCTGAAAGGTCTTTTGACGGTAATTGCACTTATCATGCTTTTATTAAGTATTAACTCTCTGGTGTTAGTAAGATGTGAGCAGATATTAATGTCTTTTTCACAGTCTATATTTGTACAATTTTTCTCAAATATGAATGCTTTTCTCTGCAATAAGGTGTATTAGTTAAAAATTTTGCCACCTTGTTCTCACTTGTAGGAATTTTTTCCACTATGAATTATATCACCTATAATCAAGTATGACAACCATTTAAAGACTTTGTCACATTCTTCACATTTCTAGGATTTCTCAGCAATATGATTTCTCTTATGGTTAGAAAAGTTTGAGGTATTGTCAAAAGCATTATCACATCTTTCTGGTTTGTAGAGTTTCTCTCCAGTATGAATTATCTTATGTGTGTTAAGAACTGAGGACTAGATAAAGCCTTTGCCGTATTTTTCACACTCATGGGGTTTCTCTCCAATATGAATTTTCTTATGTTTATTAAGAATTGAGGACTGGTTAAAGGCTTTGTCACATTCTTCACATTTGTAGGGTTTCTCTCCTGAATGAATTATTTTGTTCAATAAAGTTTTAGGACTGGTTAAAAGCTTTGCCACATTCTTCACAGTTGTAAGCAGCTTACATTATGTTTAGTAGGAGTTGAGGACTGGATAAAGGCTTTACCACATTCTTCACATTTGTAAGATTTTTCTCCAGTATGAGTTATGCTTAGTAAGTTTTGAGGATTGGTTAAAAGCTTTGCCACATTCTTCATATTTGTAGGGTTTCTCTCCAGCATGAATTATCATATGTGTAGTAAGGGTTGATGATTGGTTAAAATGTTTGCCACATTTTTCACATTTGTAGGGCTTCTCTCCAGTATAAATTATCTTATGTGCGGTAAGTTGGGGGGACAGGTTAAAGGCTTTGCCACATTCCTCACATTTGTAGGTTTTCTCTCCAGTATGAATTATCTTATGTTTAGTAATGGATGAAGATTTGTTAAAAGCTTTGCAAGATTTTTCATATTTGTATAATTTCTCTCCCTTATGAATTATTTTATGTTTAGTAAGGTATGAGAATCAGTAAAAAGCTTTGAGACATTCTTCATATTTGTAGGATTTCCAGCATGAATTATCTTATATGTAAGCAAGATTGAAAAGTGGTTAAAAGCTTTGTCACATTTTTCACATTTGTAGGATTTCTGTATGGTATGAATTCTCTTATGTTTAATAAGGGGTGAGGACCAGTTAAAGCCTTTGCCACATTCTTCACATTTGTAGAATTTCTCTCCAGTGTGAATTATCTTAAGTTTAGTAAGTATGAGAATCAATAGAAACCTTTGCCACATTCTTCACATTTGTAGGGTTTCTCTCCAGCAGGAATTATCTTATGTGTAGTAAGGTTTAAGTACTGGTTAAAAGCTTTTCCACATTCTTTAGTAAGGGGAGAGGACCAGTAAGGCCCTTTGCCACATTCTTCACATTTGTAGAATTTCTCCTCAGTATGAATTCCAATATGAATGACCTTATGTCTACTAAGGTATGAGGACCACTTAAAAGCTTTGCCACATTTGGCTGGGTGCAGTGGCTCAAGCCTGTAATCCCAGGACCTTGGGAGGCCAAGGCAGGCAGATCACGAGGTCAGAAGATCGAGACCATCCTGGCTAACATGGTGAAACCCCGTCTTTACTAAAAATACAAAAAATTAGCTGGGCGTGGTGGTGGCGGCCTGTAGTCCCAGCTACTCAGGAGGCTGAGGCAGGAGAATGGCATGAACCCGGGAGGCGGAGCTGGCAGTGAGCCAAGATTGCACCACCGTATTCCAGCCTGGGTGACAGCGAGACTCCATCTCAAAAAAAAAAAAAAAAAAAAGCTTTGCCACATTCTTCACATTTGTAGGGTTTCTCTCCAGTGTGAATTAGCTTATGTGTAATAAGGTTCAGAGACTGGTTAAAAGCTTTACCACATTCTTCACATTTGTAGGACTTTTCTCCAGTATAAATTATCTTATATATAGTAAAGGTTGGAAGATTGGTTAAAAGCTTTGCCACATTCTTCACACTTGTAGGGTTTCTCTTCAGTATGAATTATCTTATGTTTAGTAAGGGTTGAGAATATACTAAAGGCTTTGTAATGTTCTTCACATTTGTAGGGTTTCTGTCCAGTATGAATTCTTTTATGTGTGGTAGGGTGTGGGGACTGCTTAAAAGCTTTGCCACATTCTTCTCATCTGTAGAGTTTTTCTCCAGTATGAATTATCTTATGTATTGTAAGGGTTGAAGACTTGTTAAAAGCTTTGCCACATCTTTCACATTTGTAGGGTTTCTCTCCCCTATGAATTAGCTTATGCCTAGTAAGGCATGAGAATCTGTAGAAGGCTTTGCCACATTCTTCACATTTGTAGTGTTTCTCTTCAGTATGAATTATTTTATGTTTAGTAAGGGTTGAGAATACACTAAAGGCTTTGCCACATTCTTCACATTTGTAGGGTTTTTCTCCAGTATGAATTATCTTTTGTATAGTAAGGGTTGAAGATCAGTTAAAAGCTTTGCCACATTCTTCACATTGGTAAGAATTCTCTCTAATATGAATTCTTTTATGTTGAGTTAGGTGTAAAAGCATGCAAATTGATTTGCAACATTTTTTACATTTGAAAGGTCTCTTTCCAGTATGCCTGATCATATTTCTGTTTGAATTTAAAAATTTATGAGACTTTCATATATTTATCACATTGAAATATTTTGCTCTGGGTAGTTGTCAAACACTGGTTTAGTTCATTATAACCTTCTTTGGGCACATTACACTCATTCACACTTTCACAGTGTTTTCTTAAGTGTAAATCCTTACGTCCACATTTTCCACATTCTCTCTGTATCAGTTTTTGAAAAGAATCTTTAATGCTCAGCCCTGGCCAAAGGTCTTGGGCAAAATGAGAACATACAACTGAAAGAAATAAAAATAACAAATTACTCCACTTACTAGACTCAGATAAATATAGATTACAAATCTCACCTATAATATTATACAAACTACAT
The DNA here is from genome assembly GCF_028858775.2 of Pan troglodytes. NCBI lineage: Eukaryota > Metazoa > Chordata > Mammalia > Primates > Hominidae > Pan > Pan troglodytes. The sequence continues at coordinate 23,649,196 of NC_072418.2, forward strand.
AAACAAGATAGCATAGCAAAATACCAAAGGCCCTAATTTTTTTACAGTCATACACATGTAACAAAAACATACTAACCAAAATACATCTGAGAAAAAATTATAAATGAGTTAAGTGTTTGAAGTGCCCCAGATGAGCACAAAGCTACACAGAGGGGAAAAACAAAAGTTTGTTACATTTACCGATTATGGCTATTCCTACTCCCCAGTATAACATAATGCCTTTAGAAGTAAATTACCAGCTGGGCATGGTGGCTCAACCTGTAATCTCAGCTAATCAGGAGGCTGAGGTTGCAGTGAGCCAAGATTGTGCCATTGCAATCCAGCCTGGGAAACAGAGCAAGACTACATCTCAAAAAAAAAAAAAAAATTGCCAACTTTTAATTTTTTTTTTTTTTAAAGACAGGTAAAATACTGGCTCATAAATCTTTATTGCTTTCTTGTCGGGGCCTTTCTAGACACTGGTTTCTGTCTCTCATGACATTTAGTGCTGAAAGAAATGGTGGTATACTTTGGAATGACAGTTTGAGTCTGCTGAGACCAAAGGTAAATGTTAACGCAGTAAAGAAACTGCAGTGCCACTGAAAGAAAACAGGTGTAGCAAGTGATTACTGAGTATTAAGAAAAAAGATGAATATGGGTCAGACACGGTGGCTCACGCATGTATCCCAGCACCTTGGGAAGCCGAGGCGAGTGGATCACGAGTCAAGAGATCGAGATTATCCTGGCCAACATGGTGAAACCCCATCTCTACTAAAAATACAAAAATTAGCTGGACATGGTGGCACACACCTGTAGTCCCAGCTACTTGGGAGCCTGAGGTAGGAGAATCATTTGAACTGGGGAAGCGGAGGTTGCAGTGAGCTGAGATCGTGCCACTGCATTCCAGCCTGGTGACAGACTGACACTCCATCTGAAAAAAAAAAAAAGTGACCGGGCGTGGTGGCTCACGCCTGTAATCCCAGCACTTTGGGAGGCTGAGGCAGGCGGATCACGAGGTTAGGAGATCGAGACCATCCTGGCTAACATGGTGAAACCCCATCTCTACTAAAAATACAAAAAAAAAAAAAAAAAAAAAAAAAAAAAAGCCGGGTGTGGTGGCATGTGCCTGCAGTCCCAGCTACTTGGGAGGCTGAGGCAGGAGAATGGCGTGAACCCGGGAGTGGAGGTTGCAGTGAGCCTAGATCACGCCACTGCACTCCAACCTGGGGGACACAGCAAGACTCTGTGTCAAAAAAAAAAAAAAAAAAAAAGGAAAGAAAGAAAAAAGATGAATTATTTCCTTTAACTAAAAAATAAACACAAAATTTCACAAAAGACACATTTGAAGAACATGTTTAAGAGACTCTCAGAATCTCTAACTCAGACAATTGTTCAAGGTATGCCAGGGGAAAGCCACATTATAAAGATTGGGACAGGTAAGTTTTTTTATATTCAAATTTGAATAAAAGATTATGATGTGGCCAGGCGCAGTGGCTCACACCTGTAATTCCAGCACTTTGAGAGGCCGAGGTAGGCATATCACCTGAGGTCAGGAGTTCAAGACCAGCTTGACCAACATGAAGAAACCCCATTTCTACTAAAAATACAAAATTAGCCAGGCATGGTGATGGGCATCTGTAATCCCAGCTACTAGGGAGGCTGAGGCAGGAGAATCACTTGACTGGGAGGCGAGGTTGCGGTGAGCTGAGATCATGCCATTGCACCCCAGCTTGGGCAAGAAGAGGAAAACTCCATCTCAAAAAAAAAAAAACATTACATGTATATAAAATAGGGCAATGTGGTTCCATTAAAAATAATATAAAATTTTCAGAAAGAAACAATAAAAAATGTTTACATTAGTTTTAAAAATTGAAAATAAATTGAATAATACCCAATGAGTGAAAAAAGAACACAGAGAACTATAGGATATCAGAAAACTGGAAATAAGAATAAAAATACTTAAAATATTAGAAAAAAGAAATTATGGAGGTAAAAAATATATAAGGAATAACTGAAAAATCTTTTAAAAAATGACATAAAAATGAAGAAGCTCAACAAACAAACTAGGATACACACAAAGATATTTATATCAAACACATACGTAAGCACAATTTTAAAAGTCACAGAAAAGGGAACCTTGGGAGCTGCAAGATAAAAGTGATGTGTTGGCTGGGCATGGCAGCTCTCACCTGTAATCCCAGCACTTTGAGAGACCGAAGCAGGCAGATCACCTGAGGTCAGGAGTCCAAGACCAGCCTGTTCAATATGGAGAAACCTGTCTCTACTAAAAATACAAACTTAGCCGGGCGTAGTGGCACATTCCTGTAATAGCAGCTACTCGGGAGGCTGAGGCAGGAGAATCGCTTGAACCAAGGCGGCAGAAGTTGCAGTGAGCTGAGATCACAAAATTGCAATCAGCCTGGGCAAACAAGAGCAAAACTCCGTCTCAAAAAAAAAAAAAAAAAAAATGGTGATGTGTTATTTGCAAGAATACTCCTATGGGATAGCCAATGGATTCTCAACAAAAATTTTGCAGGCCAGAAGGAAACTGCATGATATATTTAAGGTTCAAAAAAAAAATCAAGTGAGTATAATACCATCACCAAATCTGTCCTGCCAAATAAAAAGAAAAAAAACCTCAAAAATAACTAAATTCTAAAACAGTATATTGGCACTGCCTTACATATAAAAGGTGCTGAAAGCAGTTGCTTCCAATGAAAATAACATGATTCAACAAAACAACATATAATCATATTAAAATACATTATTTTCTGGGAAAGATGTGCACAAACACAAAAATAAATTTCTTAGCACAAAGAATACATCTATATAGATACACAAAATAAGAAAGAAGAAAAAGCATAAAAAAATCAAAATAAAAAAGACACAAAGAGACAGAAAGAGAGAAAATGTGGGACACAGGTACAAGAATCAAATAGAAAAATAAACAAATATTAGTCCCTTTGTTTAAGAAAACTTTCCAAACAAGAGTTATACTTTCAATAAAGAAATTTATTTACAATTATTAAAAACCAAGATCCAATTTGCCTTTCTACAAGGGTCAGCTGACATCTAATGATAAAAAAGATACTGAAGGTGGCAAGATGGATTTAGACATTGGATGCAAATATTAACCAAATGAGAGCAGAAGAGGTCAAAATAGTATTACAATAGCTACATCTTAAGTCAAAAACTGTTATATTTTATATAAAGTACTTTAAGTCAAAACAGCAAAGAGACAAAGGACATTAAACAATAATAGATATATTTACTGGGAACCTATTGCAAATTTGTGTGTGTGTGTGTGTCTGTATTTCACACCAAGTTTTCAAATATATAAAGCAAATATTGACAGACAGGAAGAAACACCTAAACAGCAATATAATTATAGTAGGAAATTTCAATACCCTACTTTCTGTAATAAAAATAAAACAAGACAGAATATTAGTAAGTGAAGAGAGGAATTGAAGGCAGTATAATACAATTATTTTTAACAGTGGAATAGACAAGAGCCCTCAACAATATCAGGAAACACATTCTTATGAATAGCCTATACAACATTCTTTTTGATAGACCACCTGTTAGGCCAAAAAAAGGAGTCTTGAAAATTTGTTAAAATTGACATTTTGTGGATTACATTCTATAACCAAAATGGAATGTAAGTATAAAACAGAAAAAAAAATTTAAAATGTACAAATATATAGATATTTAACAACACACCCTTCAGCATGCTCCCGTTCAAAAGTTGAAATATTTTGAAGATGTCCATAATGCTCAATGTAATCTACAGATTTAATGCAATGGTTTCTTTTGTTTTGTTCTGTTTTGTTTTGTTTGGAGATGGAGTCTTGCTCTGTCACCCAGGCTGGAGTGCAGTTGCGCGATCTCAGCTCACTGCAACCTCTGCCTCCCAGGTTCAAGCAATTCTCCTGCCTCATCCTCCTGAGTACTGGGACTACAGGCATATACCACCATACCTGGCTAATTTTTGTATTTTTAGTAGAGATGAGGTTTCATCATACAGGCCAGGCTGGGTTCGAAATCCTGACCTCATGATCCACCTGCCTAAGCCTCCCAAAGTGCTGGGATTACAGGCATGAGCCCCCCACACCATCCAATAAAATGTTTTTAAAAATTTCTCATTCCATTTTTGAGGAAATAGAAATAGCAATCTCAAAAGTATATGGACTATCAAGAGAAAATGAAGTACCCAACAGTCTTCAAAAGAAGAAACAATGTTAAAGGCATTACAATTTCTGATTTGAAAACACATTACAAAGCTACAGAGTTAAAACGATTTGGGAGCTGAGCACAGTGGCTCATGCCTGTAATCCCAGAACTTTGGGAGGTCAAGGCGGCAGGATCACAATGAGGTCAGGAGTTTTAAACCAGCCTGGCCAACATGGTGAAACCCAGTCTCTGCTAAATATGCAAAAATTAGCTGAGTGTGGTGGCAGGCACCTGTAATCCCAGCTACTCAGGAGGCTGAGGCAGAAGAATCACTTGAACCCAGGAGGTGAGGTTGCAGTGAGCCATGATCATGCCATTGCAACCCAGCCTGGGTGACAAGAGTGAAACTCTGTCTCAAAAAAAAAAAAAGAATAAAGAAAAAGAAAGAAAATAGACTTTAAAAAAATCTGTATGAGTATAGTCATTAAAAAGTGAACTAATAAAATAGGCAGCACTTATATAAACTTTCATATACATGATCATATGAAGAGTTATTCGCATACCCATAATTATTGCAGCATTGTTACTGAAAGCCAATAGGTAGAAGCAATTCAAATTTCTGTAACAAAATTATTCAGTAGATGTAATTTGAAATAGAAAAATACCATATTATCATCCAGAGTTTTATAAGCAGGAAATACTCTAATACTCTTTATAGATAAATTTTGACATTATGCAAAATGAAATGAGTCGGCCACAAAAAGATAGAAATTATAAGAAATATATGAAGCAGTTACACTCTTAGAAAAAGAAAACAGAATGGTGTTTGGAAAATTCAGAAAACCAGAAAAATTGGTTGTTGTTTAATGTGTATTGAGATTTCGTTTTGAAAGATAAAAACATTTTAGAGATATGTTGCATAACATTGTCAATATAATATGACTAAACAGAATATTCAAAAATATTTGATAATAAATTTTATGTGTTTTTGACATGTAAAACTAATACCTAAAAATATAGAGTTATGAGAGTTTTAATATTATCTTCAAATCCCAAAGTGTTCCTTACACACAAAAATAATATAGATTCACAATAGACATTGAAATTAGGAGAATTTTTATGACTGCTCACCTAGACAAGATTGAACAACCATTTACAACAAACCTACATAACAAATATACAAGTTATTTTAAAAACAGCAATAATATTTATAGAGGGAAACAAACATAAAGGTAATGATATTGGAAGTAGACATATGGCTGATTCGTAGTTGATTTTGCTCAACACTGTCTTAAATTGTACAGAGTTAAACATTGTCATACACACTTATAATATAAATCAAAACAACAAAACACAATTAACTGGTTTGAGGTGGCATACCCTGAAATACATAACAAAAAATATAATATTGCCAAAGAAAATTAAAATTTAGAATGTAAAAATTATTGGACACCATCAAGTAGATCAATATATTCATGAAAGGAATCTTAAAGCCATATATAAAATAAAGCACTCTATTAAATATAAATATAAAGACACACATAGAATGTTTTACTGTCATAATGATGGTACATAAAACCTTTGAAGTTCTTCTATAGATATAAAAAACAAACATAAATCTGCACAAATCTGTTAATAGATACAAAATAAGATAACATAATTTGTAATACCTATAACAAACTGGAAAATATAGCAGTATAGCTTTTGTATTTAATTAATGTTATTATGAGATTAAAAGATACTGTTTTAACTTTAAGGTGTTTTATATAATCTCCATTTTTCAAGATGGTTACAATATACTTCAAGATGATTACATTATATTATAGGAAGTATGCAAAACAAAATTTTAAAAATCACAGCATGTCACAACAAAGTTAAACAAAAATTATGATAGTAAAACAGGTAATGAGAAAAAACATGTCTGCAAGAAACACATAAAACAGTAACAGTGAGGTGGTTTCTGTAGATCAGTAGACTTAGTCTTTCCCTCTGCTGGCTCTGAGGAATCTGGACAGTACAGATGTATGGAATTTCCCCCTGTGCAGCACACCCCCTACACCAAGGAGCAACCAGAGTGCTTTGTTAAGTGGTTCCTGGATCTTGTGCATCCTGACTTGGTGAGAACCCCCCCCCTCAAAAGGTGGTGTCAGACAACTTATAAAGGAGTGTTCCCATTGTCATCAGGTTGGTGCCCTTCTGGGAACAGGCCTTAAAGAAACTGGCCATAAACGGGATTTCTGCAGCAATGTGACATGCTCATGATGGCTATAATGCACACTGCTAGAAGTTGTTGCTTTACTGGAGCAGGCAAGGAACATCTGGCCTGCCCGGAGCAGAAAACTGCTCAAACCACGCACAATAGCAGGAGCAGCCTGTGCCTTAACAACATGTTTTTGCTACAGATAATCAGCCAGAGCCTGTTTCTCTACTCTTTGCTAAGAATGCTTTGTTTCCCATAAGGAATGCTTTTAGCTAATCTATAGCCTGTAGAAACAATGCTTATTACAGGCTTGCTGTCAGTAAATATGTGGGTCAAACTCAGTTTGTGGCTCTCAGCTCTAAAGGATGTTGCCCCTCTGACTCCCACTCTGCACTCTATTTCTGTGTCTTTGTCTTAATTCCTCTAGCGCCACTGGGTTAGGGTATCCATGACCGAGCTGGTCTCAGTAGTGTCCCTCTGGGATTAAGATCTCAGAGAAAGGAGGAGACAGTCATCTCTGCTGTTCTGCAGCCTCCACTGGTGACACCTCCAGGTGTGAGAGAAACCCAGACAAATAGAGTCTGAAGCGGATTCCAAGCAAATGACAGCAGCCCTACAGAAGAAGAGCCTGACTGTTAAAAGTAAAACAAAAAGACAGAAAGCAACAACAACAACAGCACCAACAAAAAAGTCCCCACAAAAACCCTATCCAAAGGTCAGCAGCCTCAAAGATCAAAGTTAGATAAACTCATGAAGATGAGAAGAATCAACAAACAAATGCTGAAAACTCAAAAAGCCAGAGCCCCTCTTCTCCAAATGATCACAACATATCTCCAACAAGGGCACTGAACTGGGTGAAAGCTGAAATGGATAAATTGACAGAAGTAGTCTTCAGAAAATGGGTAATAATAAACTTTGCTGAGCTAACAAAGCATGTTCTAAGCCAATGCAAAGAAGCTAAGAATCATAAAAAACTACTTTAGAGAGAAACAGAAATGACCTGAGGGAACTCAAAAACACAACATGAGAACTTCATAATGCAACCAGAAGTATCAATAACTGAGTAGACCAAGCAGAGGAAAGAATTTCAGAGCTTGAAGACTAGCTTGCTGAAATAAGACAGGCAGACAAGATTAAAAAAGAATAAAAAGGAATGAACAAAATCTCTGATAATTATAGGATTATGTAAAATGACCAAAACTATGACTGTTTGGGGTACCTTAAAGAGATCAAGAGAATGGAACCAAGTTGGAAAACATACTTCAGTGTATCATCCAGAAGAACTTTTCCAACCTAACACGACAGGCCAACATTCAAATTCAGAAAATCCAAAGAACCTCAGTAAGATGTTTCGTGAGAAAATCAACCCCAACACATGTAATCATCAGGTTCTTCAAGGTTGAAATGCAGGAAAAAATGATATGAACAGCCAGAAAGAAACGCCAGGTCACCTACAAAGGGAAGCTCATCAGACTAACAGTGGAACTCTAAGCAGAAATGTTGTGGGAAGTCAGGGACCCCAAATGGAGGGACTGGCTGAAGCCATGGCAGAAAAACATAAATTGTGAAGATTTCATGGACATTTATCACTTCCCCAGTCAATACTCTTGTGATTTCCTATGCCTGTATTTACTTTAATCTCTTAATCTCATCATCTTCATAAGCTGAGGATGTATGTGGCCTCAGGACCCTGTGATGATTGCATTAACTGCACAAATTGTTCATAAAGCATGTGTGTTTAAACAATATGAAATCTGGGCACCTTGAAAAAAGAACAAGATAACAGCAATGTTCAGGGAACAAGGGAGATAACCCTCAGGTCTGACTGCCTGAGAGCCAGGTGGAACAAACCATATTTCTCTTCTTATGAAAGTGAATAGGAGAAATATCACTGAATTCTTTTTCTCAGCAAGGAACAGCCGTGAGAAAGAGAATGCACTCCTAGGGAGAGGTCCCTGAAATGGCCGCTCTGGGAATGTCTGTCTTATACAGTTGCAGATAAGGGATGAAATAAGCCCCGGTCTCCCATAGCACTCCCAGGCCTATTAGGATGAGGAAATTCCCACCTAGTAAATTTTAGTCAGACAGTTTGTCTGCCCTCAAACCCTGTCTCCTGATAAGATGTTATCAATGACAATGTCTACCTGAAACTTCATTAGCAATTTTAATTTTGCCCCGGTGCTCTGCCCCTATTTGCCTTGTGACATTTTATTGCCTTGTGAAGCATGTGATCCCTGTGACCCACACCCTATTCATATACTCCCTCCCCTTTGAAAATCACTAATAAAAACTTGCTGGTTTTGCAGTTTGGGGGGCATCAGAGAACTTGCCGACATGTGATGTCTTCCACAGACACCCAGCTTCAAAATTTCTCCCTTTTGTACACTTTCCCTTTATTTCTCAGACTGGCTGACACTTAGGGAAATAGAAAAGAACTTATGTGAAATATTAGGGGTGGTTCCCCTGATACAGAAACCTTACAAGCCATAAAGATTGGAGGCCAGTATTCAACAGTCTTAAAGAAAATAATTTCCAACCAAGTATTTCATATTCTGCAAAATTACACTTTATAAGTTAAGGAGAAATAAAATCCTTGTCAGACAAACAAATGCTGAAGAAATTTGTCACCACCACACCTGCCTTGAAAGAACTCCTGAAAGAAGGACTAAATATAGAAAAGAAAAAGAATTACCAGCCACTGCAAAAACACACTGAAGTACAAAGACTAATGACACTGTGAAACATCAACAAGTCTGCAAAATAACCAACTAGAATGATGAAAAGGATCAAATTCACACAAAACTATATTAACCTTAAATGTAAATGAGTTAAATGCACCAAGAAAAGACACAGAATGACAAGCTAAATAAAGAGTCAGGACTCATTGGTGTGCTGTATTCAAGAGACCCATCTCACATGCAAAGACACAAATAGGCTCAAAATAAAAAAAGGAGGAAAATTTACTAAGCAAATAAAAGCAGAAAAAAAAAGCAGAGGTTGCAATCATAGTTTCTGACAAAACAGACTTTAAACCAACAAAGATCAAAAAAGATAAAGAAGAGCATTACGTAATGCTAAAATAATCAATTCAAGGAGCACCCAGATTAAACAAGCACATTCTTAGAGACCTACAAAAAGACTTAGATTGCCACACAACAATAGTGGGAGACTTTAACACCTCACTGCCAATATTAGACAGATAATTGAGAAAGAAAAGTAACATGGATATTCAGAACTTGAACTCAGCTCTGGGTCAAGTGAACCTGATAGATATCTACAGAACTCTCCAGCCAAAAACAACACAATACACATTCTTATAAGTGCCATCTTTTAGATGGAGTCTTGCCTTGTTGCCCAGGTGAAAATGGCTGGAATGCAATGGTGTGATCTGAGCTCACTGCAGCCTCCACCTCCAGGGTTCAAATGATTCTCCTGCCTCAGTCTCCTGAGCATCTGGGATTACAGGTGCATGTGACCACACCCAGCTAATTTCTTATATCTTTAGTAGAGATGGGGTTTCACCATGTTGGCCAGACTGGTCTTGAACTCCTGATCTTGTGATCCACCCGTCTTGGCCTCTCAAAGTGCTGGGATTACAGTAAGTGTGAGGTGAAGAAGTCAGGTTCTTTGAATAAACCAGCTCTCATTCGAATTAATGGAGTGAAAACTTTCTGATTATCAAAAAGATAGTGTCAAGGCATTTATGAGGAATTTTCCCCCTTAACAGACATGTACAAAACTTTCTACTTAAAAGTCAAAGAATACAAAATATTCTTATTTGCACATGATGTATTCAGTTAGGAAATATAACAAGTCTTATTAAATAATAACAGCTGGGGGTAGTGGCTAATATCTATAATTCCAACAACTTGGAAGATGAAAGTGAGGGAATCAGTTGGGACCAGAAGTTTGAGACCAGCCTGGATAACATAGTGAGACCCTGTCCCTACAGATAATAAAAAAATTAGCCAGGCATGGTTGTAAATGTCTGTAGTCTCAGCTACTTGGGACGTTTAGGTAAAAACGTCATTTGAGTCAAGGAGGCTGAGGTTGCAGTGAGGCAAAATTATGCCACTATACTCCAGCCTGAGTGACAAGTTTGATCCTTTCTCAAAATGACAACAACAAATAAATTTAAAACCAAAATCATACATGTGTGTTTTCTTAACAAAACTGAATGAAACCAGAAATTAAAAGCAAAAGTAATAATGGCAAATCCAAGAATATATAAAATTGAAACACACAGGCTGAGTACAGTGGCTCACAACCTCTAATACTGGCATTTTGGGAGGCTGAGGCAGGAGAATTTCTTGAGCCCAGGAGTTTGAAATTAGCCTGGGCCACATAGGAAATCCTTATCAAAAAAAAAAAAAAAAAAAAAAAAGAAAGGAAGAAAGAAAGAAAAAGAAAGAAAACTTAAAAAACACACTCTTCATCTCTTCATCATATTCTTGCTCAGGGGTCAAAAAATTTAATTGTGTTAAAATGTCAATACAACCTACAGTGGTGAACATATTAAGTATATTCTCTATAAAAATCACAATAGCACCGGGCATGGTGGCTCACGTCTGTAATCTCAGCACTTTGGGAGGCCGAGGTGGGTGGATCATGAGGTCAGGAGTTCGAGACCAGCCTAACCAACATGGTGAAACCCCGTCTCTACTAAAAATACAAAAATTAGCCAGGCGGGGTGGCAGGCACCTGTAATCCCAGCTACTTGGGAGACTGAGGCAGGAGAATCACTTGAAATGGGAACACAGAGGTTGCAGGTTGCAGTAAGCTGAGATCATGCACTCCAGCCTGGGCAAAAGAGCGAAACTCCATCTTAAAAAAAAAAAAAATCACAATGGCACAGTTTTATTACAGAAATATTGCTTAATATTTTAAAATTTGATTATAAACTATAACTAGCAAAACACCCATGAAAAAGAACAAAGAGACATTATACTTTCTGATTTTAACACATTAAAAGTTGCAATAAAAAAGTATGATACATACACAAAGGAAGATAAAAAGATGAAAGAACAGAATAGAGAGCCCAGAAATGAAGCCTTCTGTATATGATTACATGATCTCTTGCAAAGTTGCCATAAGCACACAATAGAGAAAAGATGATCAATCTTCTCAAAAAATAATGTTAAAAACTTAATATCGCTTTCCATGCTGACAGCACTCACACAAACATGGCGAATGTCCCTAAAACCCACTGGACTTTCTGTAAGAAGTGTGGCAAGCACCAACCCCACAAAGTGACACAGTACAAGAAGGGCAAGGATTCTCTGTATGCCCAGGGAAAGCAGCATTATGACAGGAAGCAGAATGGCTATGATGGGCAAACTAAGCCGATTTTCCAGAAAAAGGCTAAAACTACAAAGAAGATTGTGCTAAGTCTTGAGTGCATTGAGCCCAAATGCAGATCTTAGAGAATGCTGGCTATTAAAAGATGCAAGCATTTTGAACTGGGAGTAGATAAGAAGAGAAAGGACCAAGTGATCCAGTTCTAAGTGTCATCCTTTATTATGAAGACAATAAAATCTTGAGTTTATGTTAAAAAAAACTGAATATCAACACTGATAAAATAAAGTTACATCATTTCCTTGAACCATATAAAAAAATTTACAAAAAAAATACTTAAACATGTTGCAGGCCAAAAAAGTGAGGGTCATGATCAACTCAGTGTACCACTGGAGGCTATATGAGTAAACAGCAAGCTGTTCTCATGAATGCAGAATGTTGGCAAACCGACAAACTGCATGTGCCACCCAGAGGTTATGCTGAGGGCAGTCACACCCCAGGCACAAATGTTTCATGTGATTAGGCATACCTGAAGTCTAATAGCAATAACGAGAACCTGTGATCAATCAAGAGCTGACCAATCATTACCTCCTCCTCCCCGCTCTTTCTACCCTGTGAATTTGGGGATCTGTGGAAGCTCAGGGCAGCTGCCCTTGCTCACTAGAAGCTGGGAGCCCTTTTCTTCTTCCCCAGACCCTTTCCTTAAAGCATATTGCTTTTTCCTTGGTTTTCATTTCTTCATTCATCCTCCTTCGTTCAGTCCTGCAGTAACCGTGGCAAACCGTGGCAAGTGGTGCCCAACGTGGGACTTGATGAAGGGAACTGCAGGGTCATACAGGGACTTGCAGGGAACTGAAGGAACTTACAGGGCCTATAGGGACACATAGGGACAGACGAGGGACAGATAGGAAAAGATAAAGACTAGCAGAGACTTGCTGGGACAGAACAGGGACAGAATAGGGACAGAGACAGATAGGGTCCTATAGGGGCTTGAACAAGGAAGGTCTACAGGAGCAGAAAAAGAAGAAAAAAAAGAAAAGAAAAGAAATTAAAAAGTGAAACTGACCAGATGAAGGAGAAACCCCTTACGAGTCTGCTGGCAGCGATATACCCTAAAGATGTATTGGTCAGTGCCCTAAAAGGTACAGAGAATGGAAAGTTTTTGAATCAGGGTAACATGGGGGAAGAATTTGGCTATTTCTTTTCTCTTTTCTGTTTGGAGTTTGGTTTGTACTGTTCTTTTGTCATTGTTCCAAAATTTAAAAGAATTTTTTGCCCTACCCGCATCACCTATCGAGGGTGGTGAACAGAAGAGGGAGGATGAAAATTGGCTTGTATTGTTTCTTTTGTGGTTGCAGAAATGTTAACTTTAACTTTGGCTTTTGAAAGTGCAAACGTTTATTGTGGATGTTCACTGGCACCTGTGAGATGTGCAGAGAGCTTGGGAAATTTTCTCAGAGCCTGTCAAGATGTGAGAACTGAGCTGCATCGCTCTACAATGTTGGTTCAAGCAATGGCTAATTTAGTAGTTGATAAATCTAAAAAGAGCCAAGGGTCAAACTCTAAAGGGGGAAAATATTATAAGTGTAGAAAGATTGGACATTTCAAAAAAGAATGCCATCAGATCTCTGGGCAGAAGGGATTTGATAATGCAGTTTCCCCCCTAACAGAAAAAAATGCCAGGCCTTTGCCCTTGTTGCAATTAAGGAAATCATTGGGCTAATCGATGCCACTCAAAATTTCATCAAAACAACACCCCCCTGTCGGGGAATGAGAAAGGGGCCTGGACCTGGGCACCTCAAACAATGAGGGCATTCCCCATCCAGGCCACAACTCCATTTCAGGGGTGGGTTTCCGGAGGAGCATTGATTCCCTCTCCCCAGGAACACCTGGAAGCGCAGGATTACATCTCCCAGCCAGAGAATGGGTTACATTAATTGAAGGAGAAAAACCCACTAAGATGCCCGCTGGTATTTGGGTACCTTTGCCAATAGGATATATGGGATTAATTTTAGGTAGAAGTCATCTTAACTTACATAGCATTGTTGTAGTCCCTGGAGTTGTTGATTCTGATTGTGAAGGATAAATTCAAGTAGTGGTATTGTCACAAGATCTTTGGGATTTTTAACTAGAATATAATGCTCAACTGTTGCTTATTCCCTGTAAATTGATCTTTGGGTTTTTGAACTAGGAGATCAACTGTTGCTTGTTCCATGTAAATCGCACCCATCTTCACAAAAGGAGAAAGGAGGGAATTAAGGATTTGGAAGTACAACTACATGGGAAATTTATCTATCACAACCCATAGCATGTAATAGACCCACCTGTACAGTGCAAATTAAAGGAAAGAGTTTTTATGGGCTTATGGATATGGGAGCTGATGTGTCAGTAATATCTAAAAATAATTGGGCCCTATCTTGGCCCTTAAAACTAACTTCTACATCCCTAGTGAGAATAGGAGCAGCTCAAAGTGTTCAACAGAGTTCTATCCTGTCTCGGACCAGATGGACAGTTATATACTTTTCAACCTTATGTTACGAATATAGCTGTTAATCTATGGGGTCGAGATTTACTTACAGCATGGGATATGAGACTTACAAATGAAACTATTGATAATCCAGGATTTAAATGTTAAAGAAAATGGGATATCAGAATGGAAAAGCCTTAGGAAAATCCCTACAGGGAAACCCTGATCTAATATCAATAACTGGACACACAGATAGAAAAGGGTTAGGACATCAGGACTTCTGATGGGGAGGTCATTGATATTTCTCCTCCACCTACTGCTTTGCCGCTAGAGTGGCTGACTGACAAACCTGTATGGGTGGATCAGTGGCCCCTATCACAGGGGAAACTGATTCAACTCCATCAATTAGTAAAAGGGCAATTGGAAGCAGGACATATAGAAGAGTCGGTTGGCCCATGGAATTCACCAGTATTTGTGATTCCTAGGAAGTCAAGAAAATGGTGATTGCTGCATGATTTGAGAGCTATTGATGCACAGATTAAACCAATGGGTGCATTACAGCAAGGTCTGCCATCCACAGCAGCCATTCCAAGAGACTGGCCTTAAGTGGTAATAGATCTTGAGGATCTATTGTTTTTGCTGTACTGTTGCACGAGAAGGATGGGCCTCAATTTGTTTTCTCTGTGCCTTCTGTTAATCAGAAAGAGCCTGTCTCTCATTATCAATGGAAAGTTTACCCCATGGCAATTAGCCAAAGAGGCAGAAGCTGAGTTAGAACCACAAAAGCCTTTGCTTTTGTTTTGGTAGATTTATTAATGTGGGGACGAGAGTATTCGTGTGTCTGTAAAAAGTAAAGTAGAGGTTCCTCTTCAAAGACTTTCCTCCCCATTTAGGAACAAATAATAATTTCTCTTAGAAGCAAAATTTATTCAAAGACCTGTGCTAACATTCTTAAATATCTGCTAGCCGTGATAATCAATGTACTTTATGTTCTTAGCTCTCACAATGTAGCCTAAATATTTGCCCTGACATGCTTATACTAGTCCAAGCAAGCATTAGGTCATAGCCTGTTCCTCTTCCTTATTTGAAGGTGTTTTTACCTTTCTCAGCATCCACAAGTTACTCCCTCCTTCCTTTGTTCTCCTCTGCCTTTGACTCTTAAAAAATTCTAAGTTGCTAAACAATTGGGACACATACAGAATGTGAGATCCCATTCCGGCCAATGGAAACCAAACACAGCAGTAGGGTGGATGCATCAGGTTATAAATGACCCTGTCTCCTTTGTTTGGTATACTCTCATGGCAAAACTGCCGGTGAGTGTCCCCTTTCTGCAGGAAGTAAAAATGGCCTTGCTGAATAAATTAAATTTATGTTCAAATGCTATTTCTTTATGGCACCAGGGAACAAGCATTTCAAACATATCTTTACAGGAAATGAACAAACCGTGTGGGTGCCCTCAGGAACAAGGACCAACTGGAGTCATGCTGACATTAACCCTCATAACATAGGAACAGATCAAGAAAACCACACAAGAAGCTGATAAACTGCTGGAGTGCCAGGGTCAGGCAAAAACTCCTGACTCCATATTTGTGGCCAAGCTGGCTGTAATTTTCTGTACATCTGTAAGATCAGCTGGACCACCAGCTGGCAGTTGAGGGCTGTACAGTCTGAATTGCCTTTTTTCAACTAAAAACAAACAGGACGAGATGTTACAGGCCAAAAAAGTGAGGGAGGGTTGTGATCAACTCAGAGTACCACTGGACGCTATATGAGTAAACAGCAAGCTGTTCTCATGAATGCAGAATGTTGGCAAACTGACAAACTACATTTGCCACCCAGAGGTTATGCTGAGGGCAGTCACATCCCAGGCACAAGTGTTTCATGTGATTAGGCATACCTGAAGTCTAATAGCAACAATATGAACCTGTGATCAATCAAGCAGCTGACCAATCATTACCTCCTCCTCCCTGCTCTTTCTACCCAGTGAATTCGGGAGGCTGTGGAAACTCAGGGTGGCTGCCCTTGCTCACTAGAAGCTGGGAGCCCTCTTCTTCTCCAGACCCTTTCCTTAAAAGATATTGTTTTTTCTTTGGTTCTCATTTCTTTGTTCGTCCTTCGTTCAGTCCCGCAGTAACCGTGGCAATCTGTGACAGACATGCGGCCGGGTGCTGTGGCTCACGCCTGTAATCCCAGCACTTTGGGAGGTTGAGGCGGGTGGATCACCTGAGATAGAGAGTTTGAGACTAGCCTGACCAACATGGAGAAACCCCGTCTCTACTAAAAATACAAAATTAGCCAGGTGTGGTGGCATATGCCTGTAATCACAGCTACTCAGGAGACTGAGGCAAAAGAATCGCTTGAACCCAGGAGGCAGAAGTTGTGGTGACCTGAAATCATGCCATCGCACTCCAGCCTGGGCAACAAGAGTGAAACTCCATCTCAAAAACAAATAAAAAACTTAAACATAAAAAAATAACAAATCCCTTAGAAAAAAATAGAAAAAAGAGATGATATAGGTCTTGGCACCATTTTCTTAGAAATGACATTAAATGCATGAACAACAAAGAAAAAAAACAGAAAAATGTAAGCACACTATATTCAAAATTTCTGCACATTAAAAAAATATTCAATAGAGTGAAAAATGCCCTCTAGTAAACAAGTGAAAATATTTGCAAAACACATGTGATAGGAGTTAATATTCAGAATATATAAACACTCTTAAAATTGAACAATAAAGCTAAATTGATTTAGAAATGAGCAAATAATTGAACAAAATTTTCATCAGAAAAGATACACATATAGAAAAAAACATTTGAAATGACACAGAAAATTAATACTTTGTAGAGAAACACACAAAAATAACAATGAAAAAATTGCCTCACACCCATTACAATGGCCACTATAAAATTTTAAACACACCAAATCTGTTGATGATGCAATAAAAATGAAACCTATGTTGATTGTTAGTAGAAAACAAAGATACAGTCATTATTTTTAAATGTCATGTTTCTCAAATAATTAAAAATGGAATTATCAAATATAGCAATCCCATTTATGAATCTATAGTCAAAATATGCCACACAAGACATGGAAGACCTATTTGAACACTGATTTATTCACAAAAGCCAAAAGGCTGAAGCAACTAAGATGTCTCTTGATTTATGAACACATCAAAAATGTGACATATACATACAGTGAAATATTATTCTTAAGAAAGAAAATCTTGTCACATTTTAAGATGAGCTTTCCAAGTATTATGTCACCTATATAAGCCAGAAACAAAATGATGGATACCACATGATTCCACTTACATGAGATATCTTAAGTAGTCACACTTATAAAAACAGAAATTGGAAGGGTGTTTGTCAAGGGCTGGGAAGAGGGTACATGCGTTGTTGTTACTTAATGGGTACTGGGTTTTAGTTTCACAAGATGTAAAACTTTTAGAAGTCTTTTGCACAACAATGTGAATATACTTAACATGCTTGAAATGTACAGATTCGTTTTGAGACAGGTTCTCACTCTGTCACCCAAGCTGAAGTGAAGTGGCACAATTAAGGCTCACTTCAGCCTCAAATTTCAAGGCTCAAGTAATCCTCCCCTCTCAGTCTCCCAAGTAGCTGGAACCACAGGTGCACACGACCATACTTGGTTATTTTTTTAAAAAAAATTGTAAGAAGGAATCTTCATATGTTGCCCAGGCTGGTCTGAAACTTTTGGGTTCAAGTGATCTTCCTGTCTTTGCCTCCCAAATTTCTGAAATTACAGATGCGAGCCACCCACATGTCTGGTCCTGAAATGTACACTTGAACAGATTTAAGATGCTAAATTTTATGTTGTGTGTTTTTACAACAATTAATTTTCTAAAGGAAAAACTGAAAATAATACAGAATTATAACTCTTTCCAAAAATTACCTTCAAATCCCGGAAGTGTTTCTCTTACACAAAGGAAATATATATTCATCATTAAACACACTGTGAAAATAGGAAATGGTGAAAATATTTCCATGACTACTCACTTAGACAAGATAAAACGACCATTGAAAATCAGCTAAGAAACAATATACACAAGATAAACCATAACCAATATTGGGGTCATATTTATAGATAAACAAACATACATATATAATCTGATTGTGATAGACATATGGCTGATTTATCTCTTAATTAAACCTCACATTGACTTAAAGTGCACAAGCAGAATTGCAAATTGACTACAATTGTAATACATAAAAACAACCCCAAAACACAACAAGCTGATGTTAAGAAACCTACACGAAAAAAACCACTAATATAAAACTGCACAATAAGAGACAGGTTTACTGATAAAATTTGGTATGCAACATTAGTAAACCATTAAAAAAGAATTTGTGTAACTACAGTATTTGACTGTAACTGTGTACTCATCAAAGGTAGGTATTTTGAATCATTGGCAGTAAAATTTCAGGGAATATGCAGTATAATTATAAATAAAATATCCTGATGAGAAACTTTTTTTTTTTTTTGAGATGCAGTCTCGCATTGTCACCCAGGCTGGAGTGTAGTGTTGCGATCTCAGCTCACTGTAAGCTCCGCCTCCCAGGTTCACGCATATTCTCCTGCCTCAGCCTCCTGAGTAGCTGGGACTACAGGCACCCGCCACCACATCCGGCTAACTTTTTGTATTTTTACTAGAGATGGGGTTTCACTGTGTTAGTCAGGATGGTCTCAATCCCCTGACCTCGTGATCCGCCTGCCTCGGCCTCCCAAAGTGCTGGGATTACAGGTGTGAGCCACCATGCCGGGCCTCAAGAAACTTTTAATAAATAAGCATTTAAAAGAACCTAGTGACCGGGCACGGTGGCTCATGCCTGTAATCCCAGCACTTTGCAAGGCCAAGGCAGGTGGATCACCTGAGGTTAGCAGTTCGAGGCCAGCCAGGCCAACATGGTGAAACCCCATTTCTACTAAAAATACAAAAAAATTAGCTGGATGTGGTGGCGGGCACCTGTAATCCCAGATACTCGAGAGGTTGAGGCAGATGAATTGCTTGAACTTGGGAAGCGAAGATTTCAGTGAGTTGAGATCACACCATTGCACTCCAGCCTGGGCAACAAGAGTGAAACTCTGTCTCAAAAAAAAAAAAAAGAAAGAAAGAAAGAAAGAAAGAAAGAAGCAAGTGTTAACTTTTCTTTTCTTTTCTTTTCTTTTCTTTTTTGACATGGAGTTTTGCTCTTGTTGCTCAAGCTGAAGTGCAATGGAAATGATCTTGGCTCACCACAACCACCGCCTCCTGGGTTCAAGTGATTCTCCTGCCTCAGCCTCCCGAGTAGCTGGAATTACGGGCATGTGCCACCATACCCAGCTAATTTTGTATTTTTAGTAGAGATGGGATTTCTCCATTTTGGTCAGGATGGTCTCGAACTCCTGACCTCAGGTGATCTGCCCGCCTCAGCCTCCCAATGTGCTGGGATTACAGGCGTGAGACACCATGCCCAGCCACGATAACTTTTATGTTTTAAATATAAGCTATTCATACACAAAATAAAACTGATGTAATCCAACTTTAGAAGCAAAGAATAGCCTTACATTGCTAAATTTTAAAAAATATATTTTGCCAAATATAATTAGAGCCTCTGATATATTAAACAAATATTTAGCAATAAATTATGTTATCATTTAGATATATGGAAGAAAATAGGTGAAAATCTTATTTTTTTGCCTACAGCAAATTTAAATTTATAAGTAACGATTTTAGTAAATATGGAGTGTCTACCAATTATCTAAATTACTTTAGACAAAACATGTAAATTCTCACATATTGTCCTAAATGTCTGAATCTAAAATTACAGATAAGTTTGAAATAGAAAATAGCAAGTAAAAATGTATAGGAAAAGAAGCATCAGTAAGATGAAAAAATGAAAAGTGCTCTATTTGCTTATCCCTCCCACAGCAAGAACATTTCTCAGCCATTCTTTACATAAATTCCTTTATGAGAGAACCAGGCATCATGGCTCAAACCTGTAATGAAGATACATGGTACACTGAGGTTGGAGAATTGCTTCAGGCCAGGATTTCAAGACCAGCCTGGGTTATAAAGTGAGACCTCACCTCAAAAATAAGTGCCTTTGAGACAGCTTTGATATTTAGGGAGGCAGTTGTGAAATTCTGCTAAAGCCCAAGATTGAGGAGCATTCCTTTTCAGAGAGCAGGTCCTCATTCTGGTGGGAAACTATAGGACCTCTGGTCTTGGCTACAGACCAAGAAATGGCCCAACCAACTTGGTCACACTGAGAATTCTGAAGTTACTCTGTAACCGTCCCAAACTTCTCCCAGTTACAGTCTGGTAGAGACCCTGCCCTTCCAGAGACCTGGAGAAAGACAGCCATTTGTAGCCATGTAGGCAGGCCTACAGACCTTGGTTTTTACTGTGGTCCCTGAAGCAGTTCAATGACTCTGTTCCAGCTCCATGGGTAACAGTTCATGGCCAGTTCTGCCTACATAGAAACCTGCACAGTGACCTGAGGAAATCCTCTCTGGTACTCAGTGAAAGCCATACTCATTTGCATCCTGATATAAGGGCCACTATATATGGACCCGACTGCAGAAAGCTGCCCTAGAGTCTGCTCCACAGATAAAAGTCCTGAAGGATATTTAATCTGTTAAAAAACAAACAACGACAACAACAAAAAAAACCCAGCACTTTGGGAGGCCGAGGCAGGTGGATCACAAGGTCAAGAGATCAAGATCATCCTGGCCAATATGGTGAAACCCCATCTCTACTAAAAATACAAAAATTAGTTGGGCATGGTGGCACGCACCTGTAGTCGCAGCTACTTGGGAGGCTGAGGGAGGAGAATTGCTTGAACCCGGGAGGCAGAGGTTGCAGTGAGCCGAGCAACTCCAGCCTGCACTCCAGCCTGGAGACAGAGCAAGACTCCCATCTCAAAAAAAAAAAAAGAAAGAAAAAAGAAAACAAATGGGAATTACAACCACCCAAGCCCCTTGTAACAAGCCATCTAAATGTGGACCCTAGAGCAGACCCAGCAGCCTGGCGACCAAGTTACAACCCAACTCCACTACAAACCCAGAGGGCATCCCAGAACCCTGGGGACCCAACAAAAGCAGATCTTTACCTCCTGAAATCAGTATATGAAAATATAATGAGTTGTTTGCTTTTTCAAATTCATGGACACCAATATAAAAAACAATTGTGCCCATTATCAATGCTTCTATTTTAACACAGCACTGGAAGTATGTGGCAGAATAATGAATAAAAAACATTTTTAAAAGCCATTGAAATCAAAGACAAGTAAATAGTTGCTGTTTGAGGAATATATAATCTTATACATAAAAAACCATAGACAGTACATTGAAATTTGTCTAATAAATACACTCAGTAAATTAACAAAACATAAAATTAACATAAAAGTATAAGTTATTGTTCTATACACTTAAAACAAGCTATTGGATACAGTAGAAATAAAAAATATTTTACTAATTTTTTTTTTTTTTGAGACAGAGTCTTGCTCTGTGGCCCAGGCTGGAGTGTAATAATGTGATCTCTGCTCACTGCAACCTCCACTTCTTGGGTTCAAGTGATTCTGCTTGTTCAGCCTCCTGAGTAGCTGGGATTACAGGTGCCCACTGCCACACCTGACTAATTTTTTATACTTTCAGTCGAGATGGGGTTTCATCATGTTGGACAGACAGGTCTCAAACTCTTGAACTCAAGTGATCCATCCGCCTCAGCCTCCCAAAGTGCTGGAATTACAGGCCTCAGACACGGTACTGGCCAAGAAAACAATCTTTTTAAAAATATAATTAAAATACTAAATTTCTGAGAACAAATATAACCCAAGAGGTAAAAAATCTTAACAATGAAAGCTATAAATCAATGAAATTAGAGAAGACACAAATAAATTTTAAAATATTTCATATTTATGGAAAGAATAAATATTGTTAAAGTATCATATTCTCTAATCTATAGATTCAGCACAATTCCCATCAAAATTCCAGTGAAATTTTTTTTTACAGTAATGAAACTATAATTTTGAAATTTACAAGAAACTACAATAAACTTTGAATAGCCAAAGCAATCTTGAGGAAAAAGAACAAAGCAGAGGGACATCATACTTTATAATTTCAAACTATATTTCAAGAATATAGTAATAAAAACAGGAGGGAATGTGCAGAAAATTAACATAAAAACCAGCAGAACAGAGACCACTACTCTCACACATTTTAGACATGATGCAAAAAGATAACTAAAATAATAGTTTAACATAAAGTTCTCAAAATCATGCAGATATTTGTGTGTCCCCCAAAACAATGGAAAAGCAGTCAGATTGTGCAGTCTCTTATGTGCCATGAAGAGGACTTTGGCTCTCACTGTGAACTTGAAGAAAGATCGATGAAGGGAAAGTAGAATCCTTAGAGAATTTAAAGGCATAAGACAGAAGATGACCCTATGTGAGAAAAACAAAATGAAACACACACACCTCCGGCTTCCCAGAAACTATTTGCTTTGGAACAGAGCTTCCCAAATCACACTGTAGAGACTGGCTTTTGTTTTTTTTTAATCTTCCAACCTTTCATCTATGTCAACTGTTTCATTTAGTCTCACCTACCTGGGGTGTGGCTACCATACCGTGTCTCTTCATATTCCAGGGATCTTTTCCTTGCTCCTGACAGTTGATCAGATCTGGCTTAGAGAAACCAATACCTGCTTTATTAAAAATAAATAACATGAATCTTGCTCTTATTCTTTAATTACCAACCTAGTACCGTGCTTAGTAAAGAGGATGTAATAGAATATTCCAGAAAATTAATCCCAAACTACTATTTAATAACAGAAAGTTCTTAACATTTAGAAAATATTTTAAATTTGTAGCTCCTTAATTTCACCACCCAGTACTCATGAATCAAAAATAAGTGCTGGCAAATAGATTTTAACTTATGGGCAACAATATTTTATACTACTAAATTTTTGAAATTACCACTACTCTGGAGTGAAGGATACAGACCAGCTTGGGAAAGTAAAACATTCAGGCCAAGATAAAACATCTTGAAGAAATTTTTTTCTACAGAGATAATTTCTCAAGATTTTTTAAAAACAAAGATCAGAAATTCCTGTATGCAAAACATAAATTACCAAAAATTATTCAACAAAATAGAGAAATGAAACTTTTAGGGTATATAAGGAATTGTGTATTAGAGTTATTCTCACCCAAGAAGACCAGGTTTCTGTAGTTGTCTAAAATCACTTTCCTATACAAATCCTGCTGAGCAGTGTCCAGGCATTGCTACTCCTCCAGAGAGAATTTGATGGCCACATCCCTAAATGTCAACGGCCCCTAAAAAACACATGCGTGCACGCACACACACACACACACACACACATATTTACAAGTGTCAATGGGCAAAATTTATCATTTGAATTATGGTTAAATGAGAGAGTAAAGAAAATTTGTTCTGACTTATAGGAATGACTAAAATTATCCAACAATTTTCCACACAGAAATATTCTCTAATGTATTCTCTAACTCTGTGAGAAGAGAATGGTATAAGATCCACAACACCAGGGCATAGATGATACTTTTATGAATAATAAAGTATAAAACTAAAGGCATAAACACAAACATGTACATTTTTAGTGCTATATTTGCATCATAAAGAATGAGTTGTGTATATTTTTCAGACAAAAAAGACATGCTGAGTTAGAAGGCACCTCTCAAGTTTTAATATGTACAATAAACTGAAGATCTTGTGCAGATTTTTTTTTCCAGAAGATCTGGAATAAAATCTGAGTTTCTGAATTTCTAACAAGCTCACTAGTAATGCCAATGCGTTTGGCTGAAAAAGAATATTTTATCAAACATCTAGTAAGTGAAAGACCCTGTGTTTTACCCAATTTTTCTGGCCTGGAAACAAAGACAAGAGTCTTCATTCTTCAAAGACAGATATTTGTAAAGAAAACCTAAGAAAGAAAGGCAGCTGCCATATTAAATGTCATGGTTTATGCACAGCTCTTCTTTAGCTACACAAAGATACTTAATAATAAAGAGAAAAATAATTAACTCTATAGTGAAATAAATATTTCAGAGAGCTCTTTAAGTAAATTGTAAAATCAACTGCACTAGGATCAATTTTTATGATGTGCTGATGCACACAGAAGAACACATCACCACTGCTGAGATATTGCCCCTCAAAAAGTACAGTCTGAATTTAACCATACAGAAAAATCAGTTTTATGCAGAGTTCAAGATGCAGATATCTTCTATGTTCTGTAATTTTTAATAACAATTTAAAGTAGTCTTTCTTTAGCACCCTAGAGAGTGGGTATCTCTCAATAATTTTTTTTCAGAACTTTCTGGGTAATAAATGCTATCCTGTTTAAATAAGCATTTTCTTAGTCCTGTTCTGCATAGAGTTAATGGAGAAAACAGATGAAACCTCAACATTACATGTTCTCTATTTTTACTAAGGACCCCAGCTTTCCCCCAATAGGAATCTTGAATATCCATATCTTCCCATTTCAACAGCAACAAAGGGAACATTTTTAATAGTGCCGATTATGAATTCATGGTAAGAATTCCACATGGCATATAAGAAGCCATGATTTAGAGAGTGTAGAGAAGACTCTGGGTTATAGGAGAGAATTATTTTGCAGAGACCCTTGACTATCACAAGAATTTTTTAAAGTAGTTAAAACAAACTCATTAGGGGAAAAAAAACACAAGTAGAGAAGTAAAGGTTTGCAAGGACTAAACGCATGGCAATCCGGGAGGCAGAGTGGACACAGCTCTTCATCTGACACATGTTTAGCTGAAAAAAAGCCATTTTTCCTCTTTTGCCTTCTTTGGAAATCCTTTTCAGATGACATTCTCTGGAGAAGTTACACCTGCATCTTGAGAAAATTCCTTTAAAGTTGTCAGCACCACCTGTTTACCTGCTGGTCTCACACCCACAGAAAAAAGAACTAAGACCTGTAGAAAAAGCCCACCCATTTCTGTCCTTTATAACAGCAGAGATTCAGGAACAATGAGCTGCTCCATGAATATAAAAATATGTTTCTTTATTTTTGTCTTCAGGTGCTCGCCCTTGCCGCAAACACCAGCAATTTCTGCTACAGTAATGGAAATATGGGTGACACTGACCTCTCCCTATCAAACCCAAACAGAACAGACTCTGTGACCACCTTTTAGTGTAAAGGTGAAACTTAACTCTTATGAATGTATCTTGAACCCCTCACACTTGATTCTGTCCTCACCTTAGAGTCACATGAGACACAATTAAAACAGTGTGAATACTTTCACCTAGAATACTACGCAGAACGTGTGGAGCCTGTGGAGAGTAAAGAGATGTCTCCAAATTGGCCACATAATCCTCATGAGAAGCCTGGGCTGATAGCCACTTAGCTAAGCATTGCCTCTCAAGCCTTAATGAGCTCAAAAATCACTTGGTAATGTTGGCCCCACTCTATGTAACGTGATTCTGCAGGTTTGGAAAGGGTCCATGGATGGGTGTTTCAAAAAAGTCCCCTGTCAATGCTGATATTGCTCCCCCTGGGCTCATTATTAGCATTAGTTAGAGAAAACAGGCACAGCACAGTGTCCCTTACACTCAGCACTCTTGTCACAACACAAATATTTCTGGTACAAATAAAGACAAAATAACTTCATCTTAAAGTATCATATTCTTTGCTGGCTCCTTAAAGTTTACAGAGGACACAGAAGGCAACAATGTCTGAATAAGTCTGCATTTAAAAAACAACAGGTACACATGAACTAATGCAATGTTTATTAAGTGGCACTATGTTCTCAAGAGTATGTAACAGAGCACTGTGCTGGGAATAACACACTATGTGATTAAATCCTAATAACACCTTCAGAGTTCATACTAAGTTTTCAATAATTCTCAGGATTTAGATAAAGGGCCCAGAATTATTATTTCTTCCTGTTTCTCAATCACCAATTTTAACCAATAAACTAAAAGCTAAATATAGACAGATGAAGATATATAAAGAAATAAAGACATAAAAAGAGTTTAATGTAGTTTAGAGAATTTTTTTGTTTATATTTACTTGTTTATGACTTGCAGAGCAACTACTGGATCCGCAGGAATAGAAAACAAGTTGCTAAATGGAATGTTTCTGTAAGCACTGGTTTTAATACAAAATTTAGAAATTAAGATCTTAAAATGTATACTTTACTTTTCTTATGTATCTGCTTTTGGATTTCAGGATATTTTGATCAACCGCTCTAGAAAGTCAGCAGGATTTACCAGCCAAAACTTGAATCTTTATGAATCAGTTTTGTAAGAAAATACTCCAGAGTTGGGACAGACCTACAAGGTCTCCAAAAAGGGTGAATCTGATCAGAACTGGGGCAGGGAGAGGAACCTATGTAAAATTTGTTCTTTATGCCACTGGAGTATTTCCAGTTCTGTTTTTCCTAAGCTTACCTAAGAGAAACTTAAATCCCATAGTTTACGTAACTTTCATCTATTTTTGCCACTGCCCTGTCAATTTTATAACATAAACTAATAAGGAATTTAAATGAATCTTTTAAAGTTTTCTAGGATAATTTTATTAGGAGTTAAATATGCATTCTTAGAAAAGTAAAACAAACCCAAATAACAACAACAACTCTTCAGTCCATAAATATCCCTTCAGATAATAACATCAGAAGTCACGCCAATATTAAAAAAAAGTGGCTCAAAGTTTTGTGTTTTTTTTTTTTGCAAACATCTATTCACCGTACTAATAATATAATGCTTAATTCAACCATGTATTCAGTTGCTAGTCTAGACTAAAAGCTCCTGGATGGTAGGGACCATGACTGCTTCATCCATTTTTTGAATGACCATATGAAATAAAAGCAATTAGTTTATTTGTTTGAGTCACAAGACCTCCTCTTTGTCTTTCACCCAAGTACCAGAAAACTTGAGAAACTCTCGTCTGGGTACCAACCAAAGTTATCTCTTGTATGAGGGAGAAAAAAACACAGGATGATTCCTTTCTCTTACACCAAGACAGAAGCAGAAGAAGAGTGATTACACTCTTGTCAGCCTGACACAATTCTGCCCTGGACATCCTCAAATGTCTTTAAAACACCTAGGTGATTGTGAGAGGGTTCGCAGTGACCCAGGGCTGATGGCCCAGTGATAAGCCAGGCTGGAGAAACTCAGGCTGATTCTAAATAGAAAATGGAACTGCCATGGTGGAGCTCCAGAACCTGGATCACCTATCCTGATTTGTGAGCCCTTGGGTATGAAGAAGGACAAGAATACTGTACTCCAATATCACAATTTACAGGTAAGTATCATTGTGGTCATGGCTCTGGATACTTTGTGGCCTTGATTTCTCACTCTTAAGATGCTTGTTTATACTCATGGATTCTGTCATCAGATTCTATTTACACCTGGAGCCTCTCACAAACTGTAGCAGGTCACTGAACAAGATTGAAAAGCTTAAAGAGCCACACTCTCAAAGGGGAGCTTTAAGATGTCTACGCTGACATCTAACAATGCAGAAAATGCCTTCTGTTGGTTTTCAGTACATTCTCAATCCAAAGTACAGCCCTGTCTTGTAAATCCCAGGCAGAGGCCAGACCTTATGTGCAGATTCTAGGTGGGATCAACGTGACTCTGCATCCTTGGGTGTTACAGCAAGCACAGTACAATCAAAGGGGAGATTCCTTCATACAGGCTGCTCTAGCACATTCTAAGTAACACGTCTACCTAAAAGGAAAAAACTGAGGCAACATAAATATAAGTAGAGAGTTAATCTAGGCCAAGCTTGAGGATTGTAACCTTGGAGCAAAGATACATCCTCCAAAGACTGAACAAATAAGAAATTGAATCCCTGAATATAGCAATAACAAGCTCCAAAACTGAATTAGTATGAAATACCCTACCCACCAAAAAAAAAAACGAAGAATGAGACAAATTTACAGATGAATTCTACCAGATGTCAAAAGAAGAGCTGGTATCACTTCTACTAATATTATTTCAAAATATTGAGAAAAAGGGACTTTTTCCCACTCATTATATAAAAACAGCATTATTCTGATACCAAAATCTGGCAAATATAAAACAAGAAATAGAAAACTTGAGGCCAATATTTTTAATGAACATTGATGAAAATATTCTCAACAAAATACTGGACAACCAAATCCAGGAGAACATCAAAAAGCTAATCCACTATGATCAACTTGGCTGTATCTCTGAAATAAAAAATTGGTTCAACATACAATTAACAAATGTTACTCATCACATAAACAGAACTAAAGACAAAAACCACAAGGTTATTTCAGTAGATGTTTAAAAAGCTTTCAATAAAATTTACCATCCTTTACGTTTAAAACCCTCAAAAAACTAGGCATTCAAGGTACATACATCAAAATAATCAGTCATCTATGTATGACAAACTTACAGCAAACATACTAAATGGACACAAGCTGGAAGCATTCCTTCATGAAAACTGGCACAAGACAAGAATGCTTTCTCTCAAAACTCCTATTCAACATGGAATTGAAAGTCTTGGCCAAAACAATCAGGGAAGAGATAAAAGACATTCAAACGGGAAAAAAGAAAGTGAAACTATATTATCCCTATGTGCAGGTGATAAGATGCTATATCTTCAAAACCCTACAGTCTCAGCAGAAAAGCTCTTTAAATTGATAAACAACTTGAGCAAAGTTTCAGGGTACTAAGTCAGTAGCATCCCTGTACATCAACAATATCAAGCCAAAAGCCAAATCAAAAACATAATCCCATTCACAACTGCCACAAAAAGAATAGAATATCTAGGAATGCAGCAAACCAGGGAAGTGAAAGATCTCTGTGACAAGAATGAAAATATACTGCTTAGAGAAGTCAGAGATGACACAAACAAATGGAAAACCATTGTATGCTTATGAATAGAAAATATTAATATCATTAAAATGGTCAAACAGCCCAAGAAATTTACTGATTTAATGCTATTCCTATCAAACTACCAAAAACATTGTTAACAAAATGATAAAATATTTTAAAATTTGTATGGAACCAAAATAAGCCTGATAGCCAAGTCAATTTTAAGCAAAAAGAACAAAGCTGGCTGGTTGCGGTGGCTCATGCCTGTAATCCCAGCACTTTGGGAGTCTGAGGTGGATGGATCAGGAGGTCAGGGGTTCAAGACCAGCCTGGCCAACATAGTGAAACCCCATCTCTACTAAAAATACAAAAATTAGCTGGGCATGGTGATGCATGCCTGTAGTCCCAACTACTTGGGAGGCTGAGGCAGGAGAATTGCTTGAACCTGGGAGGTGGAGGTTACAGTGAGCCAAAATCACACCACTGTGCTCCAGTTTGGGCAACAGAATGAGACTCTGTCTAAAAAAAAAAAAAAAAAAAAAAAAAAAAAAGAATGATGCTGGAAGCATTGCATTGCTCCTCTTCAAACTACACTACAGTAACCAAAGCAACATTATACTGGTAAACAACAACAACAACAACAACAAAAAACAGACTCATAGAACAATGCAACAGAATAGAGAGCCCAGAAATAATGCCACACACCTCCAGTCATCTGATATTTGACAAAGCTGACAAGAGGAATGTAAAAAGAATTTCCTATTTAATAAATGGTGCTGAAATAACTAGCTAGCACTGTATGGAAGATTGAAACTGGTCCCCTTGCTTACACCATATATAAAAATCAACTCAAGATGAATAAAAGACTTAAATGCAAAACTTAAAAAAAAAACCTGCAAGATAAATAACCTAGAAAATACCATTCTAGGCATAGAAACTAGCAAAGATTACATGATAAAGATACCAAAAGCAATTGCAACAACAGCAAAAATTGACAAATTGAACCTAACTAAATTAAAAAGCTTTTTCACAGCAAAGGAAAATATCAAGAGACTAACCAATCTACAAAATTAAAAAAAATGCAAACTATTCTTCTTACAGAGATTTAATATACAGAATTAAGAAACTTATGCCAGGCTTGGTGAGTCACGCCTATAATCCCAACACTTTCGAAGGCTGAGGTGGGTGGATCATGAGGTCAGAAGTTCAAGACCAGCGTGGTCAACATAGTGAAACCATGTCTCTACTAAAAATACAAAAATTAGCCAGGTGTGGGGGCACACACCTGTAGTCCCAGCTACTCAGGAAGTTGAGGCAGGAGAATCACTTGAACCCAGGAGTCGGAGGTTGCAGTGAACTGAGACCACACCATTTCATTTCAGCCTGGGTGACAGGGTGAGAATTCCTCTCAAAAAAAAAAAAAAAAAAAAAGAGACTTAAACAACTTTACAAGAAAACAATATACTACCTCATTAAAAAGTAGGCAAAAAAAAAAAAAAACAAGAGATGCTTTTCAAAACAAATATGTGACTAACAAAAATATTTTTAAAATGCTCATCACAGCTGGGCATGGTGGCTCACACCTGTAATCCCAGCACTTTGGGAGGCTGAGGCAGGTGAATTACTTGAGGTCAGGAGTTCAAGACCAGCTTGGCCAACATGATGAAAGTTTATCTCTACTAAAAATACAAGAATTAGTGGGGCATGGTGGTGTAAATCTGTAGTTTCAGCTACTCGGGAGGCTGAGGCATGAGAATCACTTGAACCCGTGAGGCAGAGGTTACAGTGAGCAAAGATTTTGTCACTGCACTTCAGTCTGGGTGACAGAGTGAGACTGCCTCAAACACAAAAGTTAATAGCAGATCCTGGCAAGGTTTCAGAGAAGAGAGAATGCTTATACACTGCTGGTGGGAGTATAAATTAGTTCAACTATTGTGAAAAGCAGAGTGGCAATTCCTAACAGAACTAAAAACAGAATTACCATCTTCCGGCAACCTCTTAATTGGGTGATGTAATTCATGTCTAAATTGAATAACTCTCTTTTTCTCACTTCTGTAGTATGCTTCCCCCTGCACAGATCTCCCCCTACTCACAAAATGCTTTTAAGGAATCAGACACCCATTGGTCTCTCTGATTCTTTAAAAATCCCACAACATTTTCTAGGAACTTGCCTGGGATTGCAGATGACAGATTTACTGTCTCCTTTGCCTGTGGGACTAGAGCCCCAGGGCCAGGGGAGACCTGGCATCCAAGGTGCACTGTGTGGGAGCTTCACCCAGATGTAAACCAGCTCTTCCCACATCCCAGCATCCTGCCCAGCAGCACAACAGAACTGAGGATGGGGCTGCAGGATGATACCAGCACTTCAGGGGCTGTGGTAAGGAGCAAGGGCCCAAGGCAGGGAAGCCCGTCCCATAAGGATGAAGGGGAGCTTCATCACCTCCTGGGGAATGACCACTAATCCAACCCAGAGTGGTTGGGGGCAGCAGGAGTGGCTTGCCAATTTGGATGAAACTTGTGTCCCCACTAACAAAGTGAAAGTGGTTCACTGGATCTGGAGACAGGAACTGGAAAAAGGGAGGAAAGGGGCCAATAGAACAGCAAGTGCAGCAAAGTAGAGCTTGCTGGCAAGGTGGCAAGAATGGCTTGCCACCACAACTGGGAGTGTGTGGGTGCATGTGAACCCACCCAGGACATGAGAGAGGTTCGTTTCATCTGATGAGGAGTCCTGGGGCAGGGGAGGTGTGTGAAAGAGACTGTCTTTGGAGAGGCCAACACGGGGAGTGATGTGGGGAGGCACAGAACCCTTAGCACGGGCTGTGTGCTCCAAGGTAAGAGCAGGGGAAATCAGACCCAGGATACTGCATATGGCTGATAGGACCAGTTCCACAGCTGCAGCAGGCTGTGACAGGGGAAGGCATGTTCCTGGCTAAGCATTGTCCAAAACTCCTGTAATAGGACCTGGTCTGGTGGATCTGAGAGTGAAAGTGAGAGCAAAAGTGTGCCCCAAGGGAGGAAATGGGAGGAAAAGCATCAAAATTGACTCCTTTGGAATGCATGATAAATAATTTTAAAAAAGGATTTAGAGGTGATTATAGGATTGAACTTGATGCTCAAAAATTAAGGACATACTGTGAGATAGATAGGCCTACTTTCAAAGTGGGGTGGCCCCCTGAAGGTACAATAGACAGGAAATTAATTGGCTGTGTGTTTAAGGTGGTCACTGGAGTTGGAGGACAACCAGGATACCCAGGCCAGTTTCCCTATGTAGACTCTTGGCTTAATGTGGCACAAACTCACCCCAAGTGGCTACAGCCCTGCCTATGATATTGCAAGGCATTAGTGGCTTGGGGCAGCCCAACCAAAGGAAGCAGAGGAACCTAAAGTCCCTAGCATCTCCCAGGAAAAGGAATCCCCAAAGCCTCAGCTGAAACCAGTTCTTCAGGCCCCACCTGAGGAAATGGAATGTCTGCCCCCCATATGTGCCAGTCTGCCTGTTTTTGGCAAGAATACACAGGAGGCAGAGTTGGGAGCATCTGAAGAGTCGGGCTCGGAGGAAAGTGAGGCTCAGTCTCCCCACCAAGTGGAACAGAAGCCCCCATTAGAAAAAAACAAAGAAGATGGAAAGGGTGATGCAGCTAGGCACCTCTGCTCTGGCCAACCATGGGCTTTGCAGATGCCACTTTGAGAGACCAGGACACAAGTTTTTGATGACCAGGGGCAGATAGAAGGTGGTCCTAGGCATTATGTTCATCAGCCTTTCTCCACTACTGATCTCTTAAATTGGAAACAGCACACACCCTCCTATACAGAAAAGCCTCAGGCTCTCATTGATTTGGTGAATTCTATTATTATGACACATAATCCAACCTGGCCAGATTGTCAACAATTTTTGCTAACTTTATTTCATACAGAGGAGCATAGGAGAGTTAATCAGGCAGCTCTCAGCTGGTTAGAAAAGGAAGTCCCAGAGGCCACCCCTAACCCATGCCAGTTCGCTGAGGAGCAATACCCAAATGATGACCCTAACTGGGACCCAAATGAGGCAAGGGACATTGAACAGCTGCAGCTATATAAAAGGGCACTCCTGAATGGGATAAAAGCAGGAGGAAGGAAAGCAATGAATATGAGTAAAATATCAGAAGTGCACTGAAAGCCCAAGTGCATTCAATGAAAGGCTTTGTGAGGTATATAGGCTGTACACTCCAATTATTCCAGAGGCTCCTGAAAACCAAAATATGACAAATATGACCTTTGTCAGTCAAGCACAGGGAGACATAAGACAAAAGCTTCAGAGGCTGGAAGGCTTTGCTGGGGAAAATATTAGTGAACTCATGGAAATAGCAAACAAATTATACATAAACTGGGAGGAAGAGGCAGAGAGAAAGGAAGAAAGAACAAACAGAAGTAGGAACAAGGAGACAGCTTAATTTATAGCTGCTGCACTAGCAGAAAGTAACCCTGGATTTGCTAGAAGGCATGGCCAAGGCAGAGGCTGAGGAAGGAAGCAAACAAGACTGGGAGAAGAAAGCTGGACCTGGTTGGACAGGAACCAATGTGCAAGGTGCAGGCAAATGGGCCACTGGAAAGATGAGTGCCCTGGATAGGAAAAGGATGGAAATGATGGTGAATGGTCTAACATCTGAGTGCAGCATTTGGTTGCTAGTCATGGCACCTCAAAGGCAGATCCCGATCTGATCGGCTTAGCAGGGGCCAAGAATTTTGAGGACTGAGACAGACTGGGCTCCATCTTTTTAGGGGAGCCTATGGTCTCTATGGAAGTAGGGGGTGGTTAATGGATTTTTTGGTCAATACTGGTGCTGATTTCTCTGTGGTAACTCACCCAATTAGCCCCCCCTAAAAATAACTGTGCTACTATCGTAGCGGCTTCCAGGGCCAAAGAAAAGAGACCTTTTTGCAAATCCAGGAGATGTGTTATTGGAGAACAGGAGGTGCAGCACGACTTTCTATATATGCCAAATTGCCCAGTGCCCTTGTTAGGAAGGGACTTACTCCAGAAGCTGCAGGCACAAATTTCCTTTACACCTAATAGGAATATGACCCAGAGATAGGGAAGCCAAAGGCAATGGTATTGACTCTAATTGCCCCAAGGGCTGAGGAATGGTGGCTCTAAGAACTGTGTACAGGAGGCTGCCAGAGCCAGACCTACACAATATGCAGGTAATACGGGGTAATATGTGGGTAATATGCGGGGGCTGAGGACAACCCCCCTGGACTTGCTCTAAACAGACCCCAATGGTAGTAGAGCTTAACCCTCATGCTGCCCCAGTACAAGTCCATCAATACCCACTACCCTGAGAGGCAATTGATAGAATAACAAAGCATCTAAATTGGCTTTATATGCATGGGATTATAGCAAAATGCAAGTCCTCATGGAATACTCCTCTGTTACCCGTGCACAAACCAAATGGGGAATACAGGCCAGTGCAGGATCTCTGGGCAGTAAACAAAGCTGCTGTCACTATTCATGCCATAGTGCCCAACCCATATACAATGCTGGGACAGATTCATGCTGATGCCACTTGGTTCATGTGTCTGGACTTAAAAGATGCCTTCTTTTGTTTGAGGCTTGCTCCTCAAAGTCAGCCTGTATTTGCTATCCAGTGGGGGAAATCACAATATACCTGGACAAGGCTGCCACAAGGGTTTGAGAATTCTACCATTTTTGAGGAGGCCTTGGCTACAGATCTTGAGGCTTTTTTTCCACCTAGTGACAATTGTGTGCTATTATAATACATTGATGACTTGTTATTCACTGCCCCCACGAGGGAGGAATGCTTCCAAGGAACAGAGAGGCTTCTTCACCTGCTATGTGAAGCTGGCTGTAAAGTGTCCAAAGACAAGGCACAAGTCTGTTTTTGAGAGGTTGGATATCTAGGATTCATGGTATCCCAAGGCCAGTGCAGGCTTGGAAGTGCATGCAAGAAGGCTGTATGTGCATTATCAACCCCAGTTACAAGGCAGCAGGGAATTTCTAGGCATGGCGGGATTCTGCTGAATCTGGATTCCAAACTTCTCCCTTATAGCAAGGCCCTTATATGAGGCTACCAAAGGTGGGTAAAGAGAGCCCCTCCTATGGGAAAAGGAAAAGGAAAAGGCCTTCAAGGGTATAAAGGAAGCTCTCATCCAGGCCCCAGCACTAGGATTGCCAGATATAAAAAAGCCCTTCTTTTTGTATGTGGATGAATGAAAGGGAATGGCAGTTGGAGTCTTAACTCAGTTGTTGGGCTCTTGGCACTGGCTGGTACCATACTTATCCAAAAGACTGGACTTGGTGGCCTTAGATTGGCCCTACTGCCTCAGGGCATTGGCAGCTACCACGACCCTTATAGAAGATGCCAACAAGCTAGCCCTAGGTCAGAAGTTAATAATTCAGGTGCCACACACTGTAGTCACCTTAATGGAGCAAAGAGAACATCGTTGGCTGTCCAACTCTAGAATGCTGAAGTATCAAGGGCTTCTGTGTGCAAATCCCTAGACAACATTAAGACTGTAAATACCTTGAACCCAGCTACCCTGCAGCCTGTGGAAGAACCTGATTGGAAGGATGGTGAGTTACCTCACTGCTAGCAGGACCTTCCCCACTGTTGCATAAATACAGTGGGCAAAGTGTTCTCAAGCCAGGAAGATCTCAGAGATACCCCCTTGGAGAGCCCAGATGTTGAATACTTCACTGATGGTAGCAGTTTCATAACACATGGGGTGTGATATGGAGGATATGCAGTAGTGACACAACACTTGGTGGTCGAGGCTCAAGCCTTACCTTCTGGGACTTCTACTAGGAAGGCTGAATTAATAACATTAACTAGAGCACTTTTATTGGCCAAGGGGAAGAAAGTAAATATATATACTTCTCAAAATATGCTTTTGCAACTCTGCACACCCATGGGGTGACATACAAAGAGAGAGGACTTTAGACTATGAGAAAAAAGAAATAAAAAATAAAAAGGAAATTCTACAATTATTAGAAGCCTTATGGGCTCCAGAGAAGGTGGCTGCCATTCATTGCAGAGGACACCAAATTGGGAAAAGCTATAAGGTTCAGGGCAACAGAAAGGTGGACCCAGAGGCTAGGCAGGCAGCAATGAGCAAGGCTTTACCTGTAAAAAGAACTCTAGCAATGCCTCTCCTTATAGAGCCCCCTTTGCCAGAGGTACCCAATTACTCTTCAAGTGAAAAAGCTTGGTTTAGGCAGGAAACAGGGAAGTATATTAAAAGTGGATGGTGGCTGTTCTCTGATGGGAGGCTAGCCATCCCAGAGACAATAGCCCCAAGGTTTGTGAAGCAGATCCATCAAGGAACACACATTGGAAGGATGGCCCTAGAGACTGATAGGTTGACACTTCTATGTGCCACGGCTCTCTGCAAACACCTGTGCTGTTTATGAACAATGTATGTCTATCCTGTGCCCTGAATAATCCAAAATAAGAACCCACTCAACCCCCAGGAATTCAGGAAATGGGAGCTGTGCCTTTTGAGAACCTGCTTGTAGACTTTACCGAGTTGCCTCAAGCAGAATGTTACTGGTATATGCTAGTGTCTGTTCGCACCTTCTCCAGGTGGGTTGAGGCCTTCCCTAACAGAACTGAAAAGGCATGAGAGGTGACAAAGCTGCTACTAAAAGACATATAGCAAGGTTTGGATAGCCTTTAACCATAGGATCAGACAATGGTCCTGCATTTGTGGCAGAAGTAGTACAACAGTTGACTCAACATTTTTTTTTTTTGTATTTATTGATCATTCTTGGGTGTTTCTTGGAGAGGGGGATGTGGCAGGGTCATAGGATAATAGTGGAGAGAAGGTCAGCAGATAAACACGTGAACAAAGGTCTCTGGTTTTCCTAGGCAGAGGTCCCTGCGGCCTTCCGCAGTGTTTGTGTCCCTGGGTACTTCAGATTAGGGAGTGGTGATGACTCTTAACGAGCATGCTGTCTTCAAGCATCTGTTTAACAAAGCACATCTTGCACCGCCCTTAATCCATTTAACCCTGAGTTGACACAGCACATGTTTCAGAAAGCACGGGGTTGGGGGTAAGGTCATAGATTAACA
The DNA here is from genome assembly GCF_028858775.2 of Pan troglodytes. Classification (NCBI taxonomy): domain Eukaryota; kingdom Metazoa; phylum Chordata; class Mammalia; order Primates; family Hominidae; genus Pan; species Pan troglodytes. Next base: position 23,686,214 of record NC_072418.2, read on the forward strand.
GCATCCCAAGGCAGAAGAATTTTTCTTAGTACAGAACAAAATGGAGTCTCCTATGTCTAATTCTTTCTACACAGACACAGTAATAATCTGATCTCTCTTTCTTTTCCCCACATTTCCCCCTTTTCTTTTCAACAAAACCGCCATTGTCATCATGGCCCATTCTCGATGGTTGCTGTCTCTTCGGAGCTGTTGGGTACACCTGCAGAAAGGCTGTTGCTTCACACTTGGAAGATTGCACAGCAGCCAGGCAGAGGTGCTCCTCACTTCCCAGATGGGGTGGCGGCCGGGCAGAGGCACTCCTCACATCCCAGATGATGGGCGGCTGGGCAGAGGCGCTCCTCACCTCCCAGACGGGGTGGCTGGGCAGAGGTGCTCCTCACTTCCCAGACGGGGCGGCCAGGCAGAGGTGCTCCTCACTTCCCAGACGGGGCAGCTGGGCAGAGGCGCTCCACACTTCCCAGACGGGGTGGCCAGGCAGAGGCGCTCCTCACTTCCCAGACAGGGCAGCCGGGCAGAGGTGCTCCTCACTTCCCAGATGAGGTGGCCAGGCAGAGGCGCTCCTCACTTCCTAGACAGGGTGGCAGCCGGGCAGAGGTGCTCCTCACATCCCAGACAATGGGCGGCCGGGCAGAGGTGCTCCTCACTTCCCAGATGGGGCGGCCAGGCAGAGGCACTCCCCACTTCCCAGACAGGGTGGCCGGGCAGAGGCGCTCCTCACTTCCCAGATGGGGTGGCTGCTGGGCAGAGGCACTCCTCGCCTCTCAGACGGGGCGGCCAGGCAGAGGCACTCCTCAGTTCCCAGACAGGGCAGCCAGGCAGAGGCACTCCTCACATCCCAGATGGGGCGGCCAGGCAGAGGCACTCCTCACTTCCCAGACAGGGTGGCAGCTGGGCAGAGGCACTCCTCACATCCCAGACGGGGCAGCAGCCGGGCAGAGGCACTCCTCACATCCCAGACGGGGTGGCCGGGCAGAGGCGCTCCTCACTTCCCAGACGATGGGCAGCCGGGCAGTGGCGCTCCTCACTTCCCAGATGATGGGCGGCTGGGCAGAGGTGCTCCTCACTTCCTAGACGGGGCGGCCAAGCAGAGGCGCTCCTCACCTCCCAGATGAAAGGCGGCCGGGGAGAGGCTCTCCTCACATCCCAGACGATGGGCGGCCGGGCAGAGGTGCTCCTCACCCCCCAGACGGGGTGGCCGGGCAGAGGCGCTCCTCACTTCCCAGACAGGGCGGCCAGCCAGAGGCGCTCCTCACATCCCAGACGGGGCGGTTGGGCAGAGGTGCTCCTCACTTCCCAGATGATGGGCGGCCAGGCAGAGGTGCTCCTCACTTCCCAGACGGGGCGGCCGGGCAGAGACGCTCCTCACCTCCCAGACAGGGTGGCCGGGCAGAGGCGCTCCTCACTTCCTAGATGGGGCGGCCAAGCAGAGGTACTCCTCACCTCCCAGATGAAGGGCAGCCGGGGAGAGGCTCTCCTCACATCCCAGACGATGGGCGGCTGGGCAGAGGTGCTACTCACTTCCCAGACGGGGCAGTTGCCAGGCAGAGGCGCTCCTCACCTCTCAGACAGGGCAGCCAGGCAGAGGCGCTCCTCAGTTCCCAGACAGCACGGCCAGGCAGAGGCACTCCTCACCTCCCAGATGGGGTGGCGGCCGGGCAGAGGCGCTCCTCACATCCCAGATGGGGCGGCCGGGCAGAGGCGCTCCCCACTTCCCAGATGGGGTGGCGGCCGGGCAGAGGCACTTCTCACATCCCAGATGGGGCGGCTGGGCAGAGGTGCTCCTCACTTCCCAGATGATGGACGGCTGGGCAGAGGCGCTCCTCACCTCCCAGACGGGGTGGCCGGGCAGAGGCGCTCCTCACTTCCCAGACGGGGTGGCCAGGCAGACGCACTCCTCACTTCCCAGACGGGGTGGCAGCCAGGCAGAGGTGCTCCTCACTTTGTAGACAGGATGGCCGCTGGGCAGAGATGCTCCTCACCTCCCAGACAGGGTGGCGGCCGGGCAGAGGCACTCCTCACCTCCCAGACGGGGCGGCCGGGCAGAGGGGCTCCTCACATCCCAGACGATGGGCGGCCAGACAGAGATGCTCCTCACTTCCTAGACAGGGTGGCCGCCGGGCAGAGGCTGTAATCTTAGCACTTTGGGAGGCCAAGGCAGGTGGCTGGGAGGTGGAGGTTGTAGCGAGCCGAGATTACGCCACTGCACTCCAGCCTGGGCAATATTGAGCATTGATTGAGCGAGACTCCGTCTGCAATCCCAGCACCTCGGGAGGCCGAGGCGGGCAGATCACTCGAGCTCAGGAGCTGGAGACCAGCCCGGCCAACACGGCGAAACCCTATCTCCACCAAAAATACAAAAACCAGTCAGGTGTGGCGGCGCATGCCTGCAATCCCAGGCACTGGGCAGGCCGAGGCAGGAGAATCACGGGAGCCCGAGGCAGGGAGGTTGCAGCGAGCCGAGATCACGGCAGTACAGTCCAGCCTCAGCAACGGAGGGAGACCATAGAAAGAAAGAAAGGAAGGAAGGAAGGAAGGAAGGAAGGAAGGAAGGAGAGAGAGAGAGAAAAGAAAGAAAGAAAGAAAGAAAGAAAGAAAGAAAGAAAGAAAGAGAAAGAAAGAGAGAGAGAGAAAGAAAGAAAGGAAGGAAGGAAGGAAGGCAGGCAGGCAGGTGACTCAACTTTTAAAGATCAAATGGAAACTGCACACAGCTTACTGACCACAGAGTTCAGAGAAGGTGGAATGGATAAACTGGACACTCAAACAGCTACTAAAATAGTTTTGCCAGGAAACTCACTTATGATGGGATCAGGTCTTGCCCGTGGTCCTCCTCCAGGTCAGGTGTATGCCTAGAAAACAAACTGGATATTCGCCCTATGAAATATTGTTCAGAAGGCCACCCCCAATCATTAATCCAATTAGAGGGGATTTAAAGGAGTTAGGAGAGCTAACCCTTAGAAGACAGATTTAGGCTTTGGGAGTGGCAATGCAGGAGGTGCAAGGCTGGGTAAAGGAAAGGATACCTATAAGTCTAACAGACCCAGTGCATCCACATAAGCTGGGAGACTCTGTCTGGGTTAAAGGTGGAATCCAACAACGCTGGGGCCCTTATAGGATGGGCCCTATATTGTGATCATGTCTGGTCCCACTGTTGTTAAAGTTGCAGGTGTCACACCTTGGATTCACCATAGCCAGCTACAGCCAGTGGCAGCAGTAACTCTCAATGACAATCAGTGGATTAGCCAACAAGACCCAGATTGCCCCACCCGAATGGTCCTATGGTGAAACCCAACTACCAGTAAGAAGGACAACTGCCCTGCTCTGACCACTCTGGAGGCTGGTCAGTCTACACACGGCTGAAGCTTGAGGATCCTGCAAGCTCTGCTCTAGTCACATCCAGGAAGCTGACTAGTCTACACATAGCCAAAGCTAAGAGGACCATCTCTGGATAAGTAAATGTGGATACAATTTATAAGCCTAGTTATAATCCTGTCAATACTGATTGTTCTGTTGTTATGTTATTACTGCAAATGCTTCAAATGTCTATACCCAGAGGAAGGTTTGCCATGCCCATGTGTAGTGTAAGCATGTTTCTATTACATACACTAATGTTGTTACCATTTCTGCATATACTAAAAGAGGAACTCTTAGGATATCCAGTTTATGATTAAAATAAAAGAATTAGAAGAAGCATAATCACAAAAATAGACACAAATATCAAAAAGGATGTGGTCATAGGAGACTGGAAAGATAATGAATGGCCTACTGAAAGAATCATTAAATTCTATGGGATGGCTACCTGGGTGCAAGATGGGTCATGGGGGTACCATACCCCCATCTGTATGCTCAAGCACATCATAAGGTTGCAGGAAGTCCTTGAAATCATAACCAATAAAACATCAAGGGCACTAGATTTATTGGCAATACAAGCAACACAAATGAGGAATGCTATGTATCAAAATAGATTGGCTTTAGATTACCTCTTAGCCTTGGAAGGAGGAGTATGTGGAAAATTTAATTTAACCAACTGTTGCCTAGAAATCAATGATAATGGCTGAGCTCTCATGGAAATCACAGCTACAATGTGCAAGTTGGCCCATGTTCCAGTTCAGACTCGGTTCAGTTGGTCCCTGGATTCCTTGTTTGGAGGATGGTTCTTAGCCTTTCGAGGATTCAAAACCCTCATTAGTGGGTTCTTACTTATTCTTGGCATCTGCCTCATCCTCCCTTGCCTTTTACCCCTGTTTATTAGGAGCATTCAGTCAACTACGGAGGCAATAGTGGCCTGACACACTATCGTGCAGTTGGTGGTATTTACCAGATATCAGCTGCTGCCGATAGAAGAAGAAGCCCATCTCCACGAAAAGGTGGCAAACAGTAGTGCTTCCTATTAACACCTCTGTTATAAAAAGCACCAAAAAGGGGAATGGAACAGGAATTGAAAGAAATTAAAGTGTGTAAGCAGAAACTCAGTTGTATATAAGAAAACCTAACTCCTCCTGAGAAAGAGAAAGAGCTGGAGTCCTTTAAAAACTAACTGCCTGTTTTTCTGTGGCTAGTGAGCTTTATCTCTCCTGCCTTCCAAGGCATTGTGAAGACTTTGTTTTCCTAGCTGTGCAGCTGCTAGGTCACTAGACAGATACACTCAAGTTGCAAAACATGTTTTTCCTTGAAAAGTAAGAAATGATGTAATGCATGTCTCAATTGAATGATTGTCTTTGTTTCTCACTTCTGTAGTATGCTTCCCCCTGCACAGATCTCCCCCCACTCCACCCCCATGAAATGCTTAAAAGGTAACTTAACTCTTTGTTCGGGGCTCAGTCCTTTGGATGTTAATCCGACTGGGCCAGTGCACCTAAATAATTATAAATATCCTCCTGAATCCCATCGGTCTCTCTGATTCCTTAAAAATCCCACAACATGGGTATATACCCAAAGAAATATAAATTATTCCACCATAAAGACATATGCACTCTGGGAAGTGAGGAGTGCCTCTGCCTGGCCGCCGCCCCATCTGGGAAGTGAGGAGAGCCTCTGCCTGGCCGCCGCCCCATCTGGGAAGTGAGGAGCACCTCTGCCTGGCTGCCCACTGTCTGGGATGTGAGGAGCCCGTCTGCCTGGCTGCCCCATTTGGGAAGTGAGGAGAGCCTCAGCCCAGCCGCCAACTGACTGGTATGTGAGGAGCACCTCTGCCTGGCTTCTGCCCTGTCTGGGAAGTGAGGAGCACCTTGGCCTGGCCACCGCCCTGACTGGGAAGTGAGGAGCACCTCTGCCCAGCTGCCCACCGTCTGGGAAGTGAGGAGTGCCTCTGCCCGGCTGCTGCCCCATCTGGGAAGTGAGGAGAACCTCTGCCTGGCTGCTGCCTTGTTTAGGAAGTGAGGAGCACCTCGGCCTGGACGCCTCCCTGACTGGGATGGCAGGAGCATCTCTGCCTGGCCGCCAGTGTGACTGGGAAGTGAGGAACGCCTCTGCCCAGCTGCCCACAGCCTGGGAAGTGAGGAGCACCTCTGCCCAGCAGCCCACCATCTGGGAGGTGAGGAGCGCCTCTGCCCAGCTGCCGCCCCATCTGGGAAGTGAAGAGCTCCTCTGCCTGGCCGCTGCCCTGTCTGGGAAGTGAGGAGCGCCTCTGCCCGGCTGCCCACCATCCCCCCGATCTGGGAAGTGAGGAGTGCCTCTGCCCAGCTGCCCACCATCTGGGAACTGAGAAGCGCCTCTGCCCAGCTGCAGCCCCAACATCTGGCAAGTGAGGAGCACCTCTGCCTGGCCACTGCCCTGTCTGGGAAGTGAGGACGGCCTCTGCACAGCTGCCACCTCATCTGGGAAGTGAGGAGTGCCTCTGTCAGCCCCTGCATTGTCTGGGATGTGAGGAGCACCTCTGCCAGCCTCCGCCCTGTCTGGGAAGTGAGGAGCGCCTCTACCCACCCCCGCCCTGTCTGGGAAGGGAGGACTGTCTGGGAAGTGAGGACTGCCTCTGCCCAGCTGCCTCCCCATCTGGGATGTGAGGAGCACCTCTGCCCGGCGACTGTGCAACCTTCTGAGTGTGAAGTGACAACCTTCTGTGTGATCTTTTCTGTCTTCCCCAAGTTTGCATTTTTGACATTAAAGTTTACTTTTTAATTAAAAGTTTAAAATTGGGAAACATTAAAAAAAAGACATGTGCACATGCATGTTCATTTCACCCCTGTCCACAATAACAAAGACATGGAATAAACCTAATTGCCTGTTAATAGTAGACTAGATTGAAAAAATATGATGTGGTAGCACGAGGTGGCTCACATTTGTAATTCCAGCACTTTAGGAGATCAAGGCAGGTGGACTGCCTTAGCTCAAGAGTTCAAGACCAGCCTGGGCCGAGTGTAGTGGCTCACGCCTGTAATCCCAACACTTCGGGAGGCCAAGACGGGTGGATCACGAGGTCAGGGGATCGAGACCATCCTGGCCAACATGGTAAAACCTCATTTCTACTAATAATACAAAAATTAGCTGAGCATGGTGCACATACCTGTTACCCCACCTACTCAGGAGGCTGAGGCAGGAGAATTGATTGAACCAGAGAGTCAGAGGTTGCAGTGAGCCAAGATCGTGCCACTGCACTGCAGCCTGGTGACAGAGCAAGACTCTGTCTCAAAAAATAAAATAAAATAAAATAAAACACCAGCCTGGGCAACATGGCAAAACTGTATCTCTACAAATAATACAAAAAAGAAAAATTAGGCATGATGTTGTGTGCCTATAGTCCCAGTTACTTAATGGGCTGAGGTAGGATTCCTTGAGCCTTGAGCCTTGGATGTTAAGGCTGAAGTGAGCCAAGATTGCACCACTGCACTCCAGCCTGTGTGACAGAGTGAGACACTCTTCAAAAAATAAAATAAAGATTTAGTAAAAACAAAATATGGTACACAAAAATCGTGGAAGACTACGTGACCATATAAAAACAACACAAAGCCAGGCACCATGGCTCATGCCTCTAATCCCAGCACTTTGGGAGGCTGAGGTGGGTGGATAACTTGAGATCAGAAGTTCAAGGCCAGGCTGGTCAACACGCTAAAACCCTGTCTCTACTAAAAATACAAAAAGTTAGCTGGGCATCATGGCAGGCGCCTATAATCCCAGCTACTCAGGAGGCTGAGGCAGGAGAATCGCTTGAACTTGGGAGGTGGAGGTTGCAGTGAGCCAAGATCATGCCAATGCACTCCAGCCTGAGTGACAGAGTAAGAATTCATCTTAAAAAAACAAGCAAACAAACAAAACACACCAAGATTAAGTCCTTCGCAGCAACATAGATGGAGCTGGAGACCATTACTGTTAGAAAACTGATGCAAAAACAGAAAACCAAATGCATGTGATTATTTATAAGTAAGAGCTAAATAATAACACATGGACACAAGGAAGGAACAGTCACTGAGGCCTGGTTGGGGATGAAGGATAAAAGGACAAAGAGGATCAGAAAAAATACCTGTTTGGTGCTATGCTTAGGACCTCGGTGACAAAATAATCTACAACAAACCCCCATGAAACAATTTTACCTATATAACAAACCTGCACGTGTATGCCTGAACCAAAAAGAAAAGTTAAGAAAAGAAAAACCCATGAGTGCAGAAGAGCGCAGTGTAACTGGAAAGAATTGTTTGTTCTACAGATAGTGGTCCCAGTGGGGCTGTACTCTGATTTATTTCTGTGTCCATGTAGGCAGATGAGATTATGAACAGGTGCTCCATAATGCTAGGTAGATGGAGAAAACAGGATGCTGTGGCAGATTCAGTGTCTGGGGTGGGGATATGCCAGGAGACTTGTAGACACTTTTGTGGCTTTTTGGCAAGAAACACTAGGATCAAAAATGCTGTGGTGAAGTTCCTGATGGTGTTGCCTAGTCCCAGGAGGACTGTGAACACATTAATGTCCAGTAGGTTTGTTTGTGAGTGGGTGGGAATGCTGGGGTGACAGCTGTGAGACAAGGGGGTCTGTCATTAGAGGTCCTTTCCTCTGAGTTTTCATTTTCTCTCACCCTGGGAGGAGACCTGGAATCACAGAACAACAGGTAGTGTGACAGCCTGTGTACAGGAGAGCAGAGCCTCCCATTTCCAGACGCCCAGAGTTCCATTTGAGGTCAGGCCTCTGTGATATCTTTCTTCTGGCACCAAATCTGTAGAGTTTGCTGAACAAGCAATTCTCTAACACCAACTCAATGTCTAACACTTGAATTCTGACACCACCCAGAGTCAGCACAGACTCTGATTCAGGGCTCAGTTCCACAACATTGTCCTCATTGCAGATGCCAGTCACAAACCCCATAGGCCCATCTATGTGTCTGAGATACTGTTTAAAAATTGGGGACTCCCGAGCCCTTTCTCAAGTTCAATTATCTGATCAACCTACTCACAGAACTCAGAAAAACACTGTAGTTATGTTTACCAGTTTATTATAAAACATACAACTGAAGAAAAGTCCAATGGAAGACATGTATAGGACAAAAAAAGAGGTGGAAAGCTGAAACACATACATAACCCTGGTAAATAGGGTAAATAGCTGTGATTAATAAAATTCTTCATCCTTTGTGTTCTCCAGGAATAGTTTATAGAAAGAAACACTCTTCCTATTATGACTTAAGATGGTGCTCTTTTTTCTTATTTATTACAGAGCCAGACACAGACTCTGCCAGAGGTACACAGCCTCCATTTTGAATAGGGGCTGAGTAAAATAAGGCTGAGACCTACCGGGCTGCATTTCCAGATGGTTAGGCATTCTAAGCCACAAGATGAGATAGGAGGTCAGCACAAGATACAGGTCAAAAAGCTGGCTTGCAGTAAAGAAGCGGGATAAAAGCCACCAAAACCAAGATGGTGATGAGAGTGACCTCTGGTCATCCTCACTGCTACACTCCCACCAGTCCCATGATAGTTTACAAATGCCATGAAAACATCAGGAAGTTACACCATAAAGATCTAAAAAGGAGAGGCATAATCCACCTTTTATTTAACATATAATTAAAAATTAACCATAAAAATGTGCAACCAGCCTAAGGAGAAAGCCATTTCTTTTATTTCTTTACTTCCTTAATAAATTTGCTTTCACCTTACTCTACGACTCGCCCTGAATTCTCTCTTGAGCAAGATCCAAGAAGAAACTGGAAATTTAGTATCTTATTGCAAGCTAGATTGAGGCTGGAGAAATGGGGGATGGGTCCCAAGACCCTGCCTGGGACACAGGTGAAAAAGGCAGCAGAAAATCAGTTCCCCGTGGAGTGTGAAAATAATTAAGTGGCAGGAAATTAGAGTGAGGTGTCTCTAGTCCCTGGGTTCCTACTTCAAAAAAACAAACACAAAAATCTAACTCAGGTGCATTATTTTTAATTACCACATTCAGAGAAACAAAATTCAGGCTTCAGCAACTATAAACTGCCAATTAAGTTCTGATTACTTAATCAGGAATTTTTCACCTTTAATGTACAAATTAAGACACCATGTAAAAAAAAAAAGACATCACGTGGCTGGGTGCGGTGGCTCACGCCTGTAATCCCAGCACTTTGGGAGGCCGAGGCAGGTGGATCACGAGGTCAAGAGATCATGACGATCCTGGCCAACATGGTGAAATCCCATTTCTACTAAAAAATGCAAAAATTAGCTGGGCGTGGTGGCTTGCACCTGTAGTCCCAGCTACTTGGGGGGCTGAGGCAGGAGAATCTCTTGATCCTGGGAGGCAGCGGTTGCAGTGAGCTGAAATCGCACCACTGCATGCTAGCCTGGGCGACGGAGCAAGACTCCATCAAAAAAAAAAAAAAAAAAAAAGAAAACAAAACAAAAAAGGCTGGGCACAGTGTAACTGTACCTAACCAATTACTAAACTTGGTTTTCTTCATCATGCATTTTATAAAAGACTTTCCTTCAAGTCTCTCCCATAGACCACAAACTACAAACCATAGCTGGGTGCACTACAATTCTAGAACCACTCTTTGATTAAGTTATTTAATATTTTTGCAGTAACTCCCATAAATTTTTAATAGGAGAAAATAGGAACTGGGACCCCCGCAGACCAAAGTTCTTCCTATTTATGAACCACATCCCAAGTTAGGATTCTCCCCTGATGACCCTCCCGTGGTCCCTGCACAATCTGAGAGAGATGCAGGGCCACGGGTGCAGAGCTGCCCAGAGAGGGCACCAGGCCAGGGCACAGTCACTGCACAGGGAAAAGACAGGACACCCAGGGCGCTGGCTGTCGGCACAGCCACCATATTATGGCTGAAGGGGACTGAGGCTGAGATGGGCCAGGAGAACTCGGGTGCAGATTGTGGAGCTGACTGCTGGGAGGCCTAAGTCCTACCACGACCACTTCCCACTGGTTCCAACCAGCCCCTTCCGCTCTCTCAGGATGTCGGACCCAGTACTCACCATTTCTAGGCTTCCAGGGCGTCCCGTTTTAGCTGTGGATCTCCCAATACCTGCAGGTCACAGGGCTACAGAGGCTGGGCCTCTAGGAGCAGAAGACACAGAGCAGTGAAAATGAGACCTGGAGCTCCAGCTGCAGCAAGAGACAAAGGACTCCCCACATCCCAGAAGCCATCCTCTCCACTCCAGCTGCGCCTGATTGGACAGTTCCCAGCCCAGCGTTGCTGATTGGATAATGTTTAAAACCCCACCCTCTCAGGCCTTGACTGACAGAAGATGTGATTAGATGCTGGGTTGAATGAAGAAAGAGTGACAGCCTAGGCTGCAGCCTTTTCAGGCAGGGCTTACTGTCAGAGATGAGCTAGGCCCACCTTAGAGGGTATTTGCATTCAACCTTGTGTATAAGGTCATATGCTTTTGTAAATAATGTATCATAAATCCTCTGAAATAAAATTTTGAATTTTCTAGTAGCCAAACTTTAAAAAGAAACAAGGGGCTGGGCGTGGTGGCTCCTGCCTGTAATCCCAATGTTAGGGTGAAGCAGGCAAATCATGAGGTCAAGAGATTGAGACCATCCTGGCCAACATGGTGAAACCCCGTCTCTACTAAAAAGAATACAAAAATTAGCTGGGTGTGGTGGTGCACCCCTGTAGTCCCAGATACTTGGGAGGCTGAGGCAGGAGAATCACTTGAACTTGGGTGGCAGAGGTTGCAGTGAGCCAAGCTCGCACCACTGCATGCCAGCCTAGGCAACAAGAGCAAAACCTCATCTCAAAAAAAAAAAAACAAAAAAGACAATTGAATAACATTTTTGTATAAATATTTACATAGCCCATCAGGTATCAGAAATGTACACAAAGTTTTGATTGTCTTCTCAGGATTATATATTTGACCAAAAAAAAAGGTCCTAACCCATTTTAGTAATCTATAATAGTAACCAAACACACAGACACAAACACCCACACACACACTTCATTTATTAACTTAGATTATTTTTTATCTCTTCTGTGATGAGTAATTAAATGCAATGTTTTTGATAGAAGAAGTTTTTTTTTTTTCCTTTCTGATCTTGGTTATTTCTTTACTTCTGCTGGGTTTGGGTTTGGTTTGTTTTTGTTTCTCAAGTTCCTTGAGATGTGACCTTAGATTGTCTATTTGTGCTCTTTCAGATTTTTTGATGTAGGCATTTAAGGCTATGTACTTTCCACTTAGCATCACCTTTGCCGTATCCCAGATGTTTTGATAGGTTGTGTCACTATTATTGTTCAGTTCAAATAATTTTTAAATTTCCATCTTGATTTTATTGTTGACCCAATGATCACTCAGGAGCAGGTTATTCAATTTTCATGTATTTGCATGGTTTTGAAGGTTCCTTTTGGAGTTGATTTTCGATTTTATCCCCCTGTAGTTTGAGAGACTACTTGATATAATTTTGATTTTCTTAAATTTATTAAGAGTTGTTTTGTGTCCTATCATATGGTCTATCTTAGAGAAAGTTTCACATGCTGATTTGGGAACTTCAGTGTTAGGTGCTTATATATTTAGAACTGTAATATTTTTCTGTTTGACAGGGTTTTTATCATTATACAATATCCCACTTTGTCTTTTCTTAACTGCTGTTGTTTTAAAGTGTGTTTGTCTGATATATGAATAGCTACTTCTGCTCATTTTTGGTATCCATTTGCATGGATTTTTTTTTTTTCACATTTTTACCTTAACCCTAGTGTGTTAGATGAGTTTCTTGAAGGCAGAAGATACTTGGTTGGTGAATTCTTATCTATTCTGCAATTCTATATCTTTCAAGTGGAACATTTAGGCCATTTACATTCAATGTTACTATTGAGATGTGAGGTACTGTTTTATTTATCATGCTATTTGTTGCTTGAATACCTTGTTTTTATAAAACATTTTGTTGTATTCATATTTTATAGGCCCTGTGAGATGTATGCTTTAAAGAGGTCCTGTTTTGATATTTTTCCAGGACTTCTTAGAGTTCCTTTTAGCAGTTTTTGTAGTGCTGGCTTGGTAGCGGTGAATTCTCTCAGCATTTGTTTGTATGGAAAGACATTTTTTCCTTCAATTATGAAGCTTAGTTTTCCTGGATACAAAGTTCTTCACTGATAGTTGGTTTGCTTAAGGAGGCTGAAAATAGGGTCCCAATCCCTTCTTGCTTGTAGGGTTTTTGCTGTTAATCTGATAGGTTTTTATTTTGTATATTTTTAGGTTACCTGGTGCTTTTGCCTCACAGCTCTTAACATTCTTTCCTTTGCCTTGACTTTAGATAACCTGATAACAATTTGTCTAGGCAGTGGTCATTTTGTAATGAATGTCCCAGGTGTTTTTGAGCTTCTTGTATTTGAATGTCTAGGTCTCTAGCCAAGAAAGAAAAGTTTACCTCAATTACTTTCCCAAATACGCTTTCTGAACTTTTAGATTTCTCTTCTTCCTGAGGAATGCAAATTATTTTTAGGTTTGGTAATTTAACATAATTCCAAACTTCTTGGAGGCTTTGTTGATTTTTTTATTCTTTCTGTTTGCCTTTGTTCGATTGGGTTAATTCAAAAATCTTGTTTTTGAGCTCGGAATTTCTTTCTTCTAGTTGTTCAACTCTATTACTGAGACTCTTCAGTACATTTTGCATTTCTCTAAGTGTGTTTTTATTTCCTGAAGTTGTTATTGTTTTTTATTTATTCTATTTTTTTCACTGAAGATTTCTCCCCTCATATCTTGTATTATTCATTGATTTCCATAAATTGGACTTTACATTTCTATGGTACCTACTTGATTAGTTTAATAATTGACTTTCTAAATTTTTTTTTAGACACTACATGGATTTCTTCTTGGTTTGGATTCATTGCTGGTAAACTTGCATGATTTTTGGGTGGTGCTAAAGAACATTGTTTTTTCATATTACCAGAATTGTTTTTCTGGTTCCTTCTCATTTGGGTAGACTGTGTGAGAGGGGAGATCTGGGGGCTTAAGGCTGCTGTATAGATTCTTTTGTCCCACAGGGTGCTCCCTCGATGTAATACCCTAACCCTTTTTCTAGGGATGTAGCTTCCTAAGAGCTGAACTATAGTGATTGTTATTTCTCTTCTGGACCCAGGTCTATTACTCTCTGGGCTGGTACTTGAGGGTGTCTGCACAGAGTCCTGTGATGTGAATCATCTTCAGGTCTCTCAGCCATGGACACCAGCACCTGCGTGGTGGAAGTTGCAGAGGAGTGAAATTGACTCTGTGGCATCCTTAATTGTAATTGTTTAATGAACTAGTTTTTTGCTGGTTGGCCTCCTGCCAAGAGGTGGCACCTTCAAGAGAGCATCAGCTGTGGTAGTATAGGGAGGATCAGGTACTGGACGGGACCCTGGAACTTTCAAGAGAATATGAATTTTGTCTTTGACTACCAGAGTGGGTAGGGAAGGACCATCAGGTGGGGGCAGGGTTAGGCAAGTCTGAGCTGAGACTCTCCTTTGGAGGTGCTTGCAGTGGCTGCTGTGGTGGGATGAGGTGTGGTTCCCAGGTCAATGGAGTTATGTTCCCAGGAGGATTATGGCTGCCTCTGCTGGTGATGCACGTTGTCAGGAAAGTGGGAAAAAGCAGACAGTCACAGGCCTCACCCAACTCCCACACAACCCAAAAGGCCAGTCTAGCTCCCATGATGCCTCTCCCCCCAACAGCACCAGGTTAGTTTTCAGGGAGTGGGTGAGCAGGGCTGAGAACTTGCCCCAGGCTACCAGCCTCCCGGCAAAGAGAGCAAGCAGGACTTTTACACCTTTCCACCTGTCAAGTCTGCACATTGGATTCATGCCCTCCTCTGAGTTCTGGCAAGAAAACTTCACGTTTGGTTGGAATTGTTACAAAGTTAAGCTGGAGGTAAAACCATTTTATATTTTTAATAAAATATTTTTTTCAAACTTTCTGCTAACTTACAGATCTAAATATATTTAGCTTTTCTATATCATATAAAAATAAGATTCTAGTCAGGCATGGTGGCTCACGCTTGTAATCCCAGCATTTTGGGAGGCCAAGAAACAAAGACTGTTTAAACCCAGAAATTTGATACCAACATGGCAAAATCCCATGTCTACCCAATATACAAAAATTAGCAGTTGGGCACAGTGGCTCAAGTGTGTAATCCCAGCACTTTGAGAGGCTAAGACAGGCGGATCACAAAGTCAGGAGATTGAGACCATCTTAGCTAACATGGTGAAACCCCGTTTCTACTAAAAATACAAAAAGTTTGCTGGGCGTGGTGGTGGGCACCTGTAGTCACAGCTACTCGGGAGGCTGAGGCAGAAGAATCGCTTGAACCCAGGAGGCGGAGCTTGCAGTGGGTCGAGATCATGCCACTGCACTCCAGCCTGGGCGACAGAGACTCCGTCTCAAAAAAAAAAAGAAAGAAAAGAAAAGAAAAATTAGCTGGGCATGGTGGCCAGTGCCTGTATTACCTGCTATTCAGGAAGCTGAGGTAAGAGGATGGCCTGAGCCCAGGAGCTTGAGGCTGCAGTAAGCCATGATCAATCTACTGCTCTCCATCCTGGGTGAAAGAGTGAAATCCTTTCTAAAAAAATGCCAAAGCATAGCAACGTAAACTTCTGTGGGTTTTTTAAAATTGTTGTTATTATTATTCTAAGAGCTTTTGAGGTAAAGGTGTTGTTTGGCTACATAGGTAAGTTCTTCAGCAGTAATGCCTGAGATTTAGGTGCACCCAGCAACTGAGCAGTGTATACTGTACCCAATGTGTAGTCTTTTAGCTCTCACCCTCCTCCTGCTCTTCCCCTCAAGTCCTCAGAGTTCATTATATAATTCTCACGCTTTGGAATCCCCATAGCTTAGCTCTCACTTGTAAATGAGAACATACGATATTGAATTTTTATTCCTGAGTTACTTCACTTAGAACAATGATCTTCTAATCCATTCAAGTTGCTGTGAATGCCATTACTCCATTTTTTAATGGCTGAGTATTACATGGTATATACATATCCCATTTTCTTCATCCACTTGATGGTTGATGGGCATTTAGGGTGCTTCCATATTTCTGCAATTGGAAATTGTTTTGCTATAAACAGGACTGTGCAAGTGTCTTTTTTATATAATGACTTTTTTCTTCATGTAAATGCCCAGTAGTGGGATTGCTGGATCAAATGGTAGTTCTACTTTTAGTTCTTTAAAAAAATCTCCTGGCTGGGTGTGCTGGCTCAAGCCTGTATTCCCAACACTTTGGGAGGCCAAGGTGGGTAAATCACCTGAAATCAGGAATTTGAGACCAGCCTGGCCAACATGGTGAAAACCTATCTCTACTAAAAGTACAAACAAATTAGCCAGTCATGGTGGCATGTGCCTGTAGTCCAAGCTACTGAGGAGGCTGAGGCAGGAGAATCACTTGAACTTGGAAGGCAGAGGCTGCAGTGAGCTGACATCATGCCACTGCACTCAGCCTGGGTGACAGAGTGAGACTCCATCTCAAAAAATAATAATAAGAAGAAAATCCCCAGCTGTTTTCCATAGTGATTGTACTAGTTTACATTTCCACCAGTAGTGTTAAAATGCTCCATTTTCATCACATCCATGGCAATATCTAGTTTTTTGATGTTTCAATTGTGGCCATTCTTGCAGGAGTAAGGTGATATCACATTGTGATTTTAATCTGCATTTTCCTGACAATTAGTGATGTTGTGCATTTTTTTTCAGTATTCACATTTTTTATTTCAAGGTGTAAAATATATATGTCCAGTATTGTTACTTTCATCTGCAGATGGAATAATTGGGAAGTATAAAAACCTGTACTTGACTTTTTTTTTTTGTTTTTGAGACAGAGTCTCGCTCTGTCATCCAGGATGGAGTGCAGTGGCACGATCTTGGTTCACTGTAAACCCTGCCTCCTGGGTTCAAGCGATTCTTCTGCCTCAGCCTCTTGAGTAGCTGGGAATACAGGCATGTGCCACCATGCCTGGCTAATTTTTGTATTTTTAGTAGAGATGGGGTGTCAACATACTGGCCACACTGGTCTTGAACTCATGACCTCATGATCCACCTGCCTCAGCCTCCCAAAATGCTGGGATTACAGGCATGAGCCACTGTGCCCAGCCTTGTACTTGATATTTTATCAAGATTATCTGCCAACAAGTTACCCACATTCAGGTTTCAATGAGCCTGGAATCTTCTTTCCACTTGATAGGAGTATGTATTAGGAAATCCAGTTGATGACACTTTTATTTAAAAAATCAAAAAAATCAGCACAGTCAGGTTGTCTTAGTCTTAAGGATTTCTGGATTCCTTTCTTGGAGGAGGTCAGGATCTTTCCAAGGCTTGGGTCCTTGGATATTCTTCCAGTCATCAAAAGTGGAGTCTTTTATTTTCTCATATTCTGATTCTAATGATACTATTTGCTTTCAGTTTTTTTCCAACTCAGGATCAATTTTAATCTTCACATCATCATGTCAGATTTGTAAAAACTCACGAACACCAAAAGAAACTCCAACAATTAGCAACAACATGGGGACTTCGTAGTGGAGAGTCTTATTCTTGCGCAAAGCACGCATCGCTGCGGGTGCAAACATGACTGAACTCTTCCATCCGTTTAGAACTGCAAGCAGGCCCAACGCAGATTCTCAAATCTCAGCAGTCCAAGCTCTCATCAAGATAAGACTCACCAACTTTCCTTGGTTGTTTGGTGCTTGGTCCTTACTGATAGGTTTCCAAGCATTTTAAAAATATGTTTGCTGGCCATTTGTATATCTTCTTTTGAGAATTGTCTATTTGTGTCATTCGCCCACATTTTCATGGGATTATTTGTTTGTTTGTTGGTTTTTTCTTGCTGATTTGTTCAAGTTCCTTGTAGATTCTGGGTAACAGTCCTTTGTTGAACGCATTGGTTGTAAATATTTTCTACTCTGTGGGTTTTCTCTTTGCTGATTACTTCTTTTGCTGTGCAGAAGCTTTTCAGTTTAGTAAGTCCCATTTATTTATGATTTTTTTTTTGCATTTGCTTTAGGGTTCCTGGTTACAAACTCTTTGCCTAAGCAAATGTCTAGAAGTGTTCTTCTGATGTTATCTTCTAGAATTTTTATAGTTTCAGGTCTTAGATTTCAGTCTTTGATCCATGTTGAGTTGATTTTTGTATAGGATGAGAGATGAAGACCCAATTTTCTTATTCTACATGTGCTTAACAGCTATCTCAGCACCACTTCTTTAACAGGCTGTCCTTTTTTTTTTTTAAATGGAGTTTTGCTCTTGTTGCCCAGGCTGGAGTACAATGGCACAATCTTGGCTCACTGTAACCTCTGCCTCCTGGGTTCAAGTGATGCTCCTGCTTCAGCCTCCTGAGTAGCTGCGGTTACAGGCATGTGCCACCATGCCTGGCTAATTTTTTTGCATTATTAGTAGAAACTGGGTTTCGCCATGTTGGTCAGGCTGGTCTTGAACTCCTAACCTCAAGTGATCCACCTGTCTCGGTCTCCCAAAGGGCTGGGATTACAGGCATAAGCCACTGTGCCTGGCTAATTTTTGTAGTTTTATTAAAGACGAGGTTTCACCATGTTGGCCAGGCTGGTCTCAAACTCCTGACCTCAGGTGATCCACCTGCCTTGGCCTCCCGAAGTGCTGGGATTACAGGCATGAACCACCACGCCCGGCCTTAGGGTGTCCTTTTCATACTTTGTTTTTGTTAACAGTGTCAAAAATTAGTTGGCTTTAAGGATTTGGGTTCATTTCTGGGTATGAAATTCTGTTCTGTTGTTCTACATGCCTATTTTTATACCAGTACCATACTGTTTTGATAATTATCACCTTTTGGTATAGTTTGAAGTTGGTAATGTAATGCCTTCGGATTTGTTCTTATTACTTAGTCTTGTTTTGGCTATGCGGGCTTTTTGTGGTTCCATATGAATTTTATAATTGTCTTTTTTTGTTTTAGTTCTGTGAAGAATGATGATGCTATCTTTATGGTAATTGCATGGAATTTGTAGATTGTTTTTGGCATCATGGTCATGTTCACAATAGTCACTCTACTTATCCATGAGCATGAAATGTGTTTCCATTTGTTTGTGTCATCTATAATTTATTTCAAGTGTTTTGTTATTTACCTTGTAGAGATCGTTTGCCTCCTTGGCTAAGTATATTCCTAATTATTATTATTATTATTTTTCAGCTGTTGTAAGAGGGGTTGAGTTCTTGATTTGATTCCTAGTTTGGGTTGCTATTTGTGCATAGCAGTGCTACTGAATTTTGTACATTGATTTTGTATCCTGAAACTTCACTGAATTCATTTATCAGATCTAGGGGCTTTTTGGATGAGTCTTTAGTGTTTTTTAGGTATACAATCACATCATCAGTGAACAGTCACAGTTTGACTTCCTCTTTTCCAATTTGGATGCCCTTTATTTCTTTCTCTTGTTTGAATGCTCTGGCTAAGAATTCCAGTACTATGTCGAATAGAAGTGGTGAAAGTGAACATCCTTGTCTTGTTCTAGCTCTCAGGGGTAATGCTTTCAACTTCTTCCCATTCAGTATAAGGTGGGCCGTGGGTTTGTCATAAATGGCTTTTGTTACCTTAAGCTATGTCCTCTCTGTGCCAATTTTGCTAAGGGTTTTAATGCTGAAGTGATGCTGGATTTTGCCAGATTTTTTTCTGAGCCTATTGAGATAATCATGTGATTTTTGTTTTTAATTCTGTTTATGTGGTATATCACATTTATTTACTTGCATATGTTAAACCATCCCTTCATTTCTGGTATAAAATGCCCTTGATCGTGGTGTATTATCTTTTTGATATGCTGTTGTATTTGGTTAGCTAGGAATTTGCTGATAATTTTATCATCTATGTTCATCAGAAATATTTACTTTTTTTTGTTTTTTTGTCATGCCTTTTTCTGGTTTGGGGATTAGGGTGATATTGGCTTGATGGAATGATTTAGAGAAGATTCCCTTTTTATCTTTTGGAATAGTTTCAGTAAGATTGGTATCAATTCTTCTTTGAATGTCTGATGATAAAATATATCTGTGAATTCATGTACTCCTGGACTTATTTGGTTGGCAATTTTTTATTACTATTTCAATCTCACTACCTCTTATTGGTCTGTTCAGAGTTTCTATTTCTTCCAGGTTTAATCTAAAAGGATTGTGTATTTCCAGGAATTTATGCATCTTCTCTAGGTTTTCTAATTTGTACATGTATATATATTCATGGTAGCAAAATCTTTTGTATTTCTGCGGTATTGTCTGTAAATCTTCCATTTTGTTTGTAATTGAGCTTATTTAGATCTTCTCTCTGCTTTTCTTGGTTAATCTTGCTAGTAATGGTCTTTCAATTTTGTTCATCTTTGTAAACAACCAGCTTTTTGTTTCATTTATCTCCTTGTATTTTTTTGTTTCAATTTCAGTTAGTTTTTCTCTTTGTTATTTTTTCTGTGCTGCTGCATTTGGATTTGATTTGTTTTTGCTTCTCTAGATTTTTGAGGTGTAACCTTATGTAGTCTATTTTTGCTATTTTAGACTTTTTGATGTAGGCATTTATTGCTATCAACTTTCTCTTAGCACGACTTTTCCTGTATCCCAGAGGTATTCGTAAGTTGTGACATTATTGTCATTCAAATCAAAGTGTTTTTAAATTTCCATCTTAATTTTGTTGTTGATTCAAAGCTCATTCAGGAGGCTGGGCATGGTGACTCACTCCTATAATTCCAGCACTTTGGTGGGCAGATCACTTGAGGTCAGGAGTTTGAGACTATTCTTGCCAAAATAGTGAAACCCCATCTCTACTAAAAATACAAAAATTAGCCAGGCATGGTGGCTTGTTCCTGTAATCCTACCTACTCGGAGGCTGAATTGCTTGAACCTAAGAGGTGGATGTTGCAGTGAGCCAAGATCATGCCACTGCACTCCAGCCTGGGCAATAGAGTGAGACTCTGTTTCAAAAAATATATATATATCATTCAGGAGTAGGCTATTTGGGTTTATTTCTGCATTCTGTATTCTGTTCTACTGATCTACGTGCCTGGTTTTTTTTTTGTTTGTTTGTTTGTTTGTTTGTTTGAGATGGAGTCTCGGCTCTGTCTCCCAGGCTGGAGTGCAGTGGCACGATCTCAGCTCACTGCAAGCTCCGCCTCCCAGGTTCGCGCCATTGTCCTGCCTCAGTCCCGAGTAGCTGGGACTACAGGCGCCTGCCACCGCGCCCGGCTAATTTTTTGTATTTTTAGTAGAGACGGGGTTTCACCGTTTTAGCCAGGATGGTCTCGATCTCATGACCTCATGATCCACCTGCCTCGGCCTCCCGAAGTGCTGGGATTACAGGCGTGAGCCACCGCGCCCGGCCTATGTGCCTGTTTTTATACCAGTATCCTGCTGTTTTGGGGACTAGGGCCTTATAGAATATATTATGCCTTGAAGTCAGATAACACGATGCCTCCAGATTTGTTCTTTTTGCTTAGTTTTGCTTTGGTTATGTGAGCTCTTTTTTGGTTCCATATGGATTTTATCAGTGATTTTTCTACTTCTGTGAAGAACATTGGTGGTATTTTGATGGAAATTGCATTGAATTTGTGGATTGCTACTGATTTGTGTACATTGATTTTGTATCCTGAAACTTTGCTGAATTCATTTATCAGTTATAGAAGCTTTTCAGAGGAGTCTTTAATGTTTTCTAGGTATACTATTATATTACCATCAAACAGCAACAGCTTGATTTCCACATTACCAATTTAAAACTTTTTTTTTTTTTTTTTTTTTTTTTTTGAGACGGAGTCTTCCTCTGTCACTGGGATGGAGTGCAGTGGCACGATCTTGGCTCACTGCAACATCTGCCTCTGGAGTCAAGCGATTCTCCTGCCTCAGCCTCCTGAGTAGCTGGGACTACAGGTGTGTGCCACCACAGCCGGCTAATTTTTGTGTTTTTAGTAGAGACAGGGTTTCACTATCTTAGCCAGGCTGGTCTCCAACTCTTGAGCTCATAATCCACCTGCCTCAGCTTCCCAAACTGCTGGGATTATAGGCATGAGCCACCGTGCCCGGCCTAACAATTATATCTGTCTCATCACTTAAAAGAGCCACTAATTTTTTTTTTTTTTTTGAGATGGAGTCTTGCTCTGTTGCCCAGCTGGAGTGCAATGGCATGATCTCAGCTCACTGCAACCTCCGCCTCCTGGGTTCAAGCCATTCTCCCATCTCAGCCTCTTGAGTAGCTGGGATTACAGGCACGCACCACTATGCCTGGCTAATTTTTGACATAACACTAGATTTGAAGTGCTGTGGCTGTAGTAACTAGAAATGTCATGGTTGACTCAGCTTTACCTTCTGCCTATTTCTCACAAACACAGCAAAACAAGGAAGGCCAGAAATCCTACACCTTGATTGCAAACACACCAGTACCCTTCTAGGGAGAATATATGTTTGAACATATTAACTTGAAATTCCTGGCATCTTTTCTTGAAGAACAGACTTTTTTTTTTTTTTTTGAGGTGCAGTTTTTCTCTTGTTGCCCAGGCTGGAGGGTAATGGCGCAGAATCGGCTGACCGCAACCTCTGCCTCCTAGGTCCAAGCGATTCTCCTGCCTCAGCCTTCTGAGTGGCTGGGATTACAAGCACCTGCCACCATGCCTGGCTAACTTTCTTTGTATTTTTAGCAGAGACAGGGTTGCATCATGTTGGCCAGGCTGGTCTCGAATTCCTGACCTCAGGTGATCCGCCTGCCTCGACCTTCCAAAGTGCTGAACTTACAGGCATGAGCCACGACGCCCGGCCTGAGGAACAGATTTCTATATGGCAAATAATAAAGGCAAATAAAAATTAACACTAAAATAGAATGAGGAAAGTATTCTTTCTTCACCAGAATGGTTGTGACAGAATGGTTGCAGCAGGGTGGTCTTAAATAACCCTCACTCTATTTTGTTATTCTTGAACTATGGTCATAAGACATTTATGCTTATTTGAGAGAAATCTTTTTTCCTAATTCAGAAATTTAGCATGATTTTCACAATCTCACATTTTCAAAAACGGTTCATTATAAAAAAGAAAGATGATTAAACCAACTTCCATTTTTTCCCCAAAGAGTAACAAATTAAATCTGTAGTCTAAAGTACAGCTAATAAGTAAAACATAAAGATTAGTCACTTATTCTGGCTGCATAATTGGGAATAAAACACTTTTTGGGCTATAGGCCAAGAGCTTTCAGAGATGTTAGCTTATAGAATGTCAAGTGACCTGGTACAGAGACTTTCACCCCTCTTTCAAAAGGGAACATAATACTGAGTCTTTCACCCCTAATTCCAACTATTAAGCCAGAACGGGAGAAGTGTAACATGTCATTATCCACAAAGCATTTTATTATTACAGATTGAGGGTACGTGTGCAGATTTGTAACACAGGTATACTGCATGATGTTGAGGTTTGGGCACTTAATAATCCAATTACCCAAGTGGCGTACATCATACCTGTTAAGTAGTTTTTCACTGCTTCTCTCCCTTCTTTCTTCTTTTTGGAATCCCCAGTGTTTATTGTTTTCATCTTTGTTTCCATATGCACCCAATGTTTAGCTCCCACATGTAAGTAAGCACATGTAATAGTTTTCTGTTAATTTGCTGAGAATGGCCATCTTCTGCAGCCATGTTGCTACAAAGAACATTACTTCACTCTCTCCTGTGGCTGCATAGTATTGCATGGTGTACAAGTATCTAAGTTTTTTTTTATATCCAATTTAAGATTCATGGCTACCTAGTTTAATTCTATGTCTTTGCTACTGTGAATAGTGCTGCAAAAAACATGTGAGTGCAAGGAGTCTTTTGGGTAAAATAATTTATTCTCAGGCCGGGCACAGTGGCTCACGCCTGTAGTCCCAGCACTTTGGGAAGCCCAGGCGGGTGGATCACGAGGTCAAGAGTTGAAGACCAGCCTGGCCACCATGATGAAACCCCATCTCTACTAAAAATACAAAAAATTAGCCGGGCATGGTGACACATGCCTGTAGCCCCAGCTACTCAAGAGGCTGAGGCAGGAGAATTGCTTGAACCCAGCAGGCAGAGACTGAAGTGAGTCCAGATCGTGCCACTGCACTCCAGCCGGGGAGACAGAGCAAGACTCCATCTCAAAAATAAACAAATAAACAAATAAATAATTTATTCTTCTTTTGGTATACACCCAGTAATGAGACTGATGGGTCAAACGGCAATTCTATTTTTGGTTAAGAAATCTCCAAACTGCATTTCACAAGGGCTGCATTAAATTGCATTTCAACCAACAGTATATAAACATTCCCTTTTCTCCACAACTTCAACATCTGCAATATTTTTACTTTTTAATAACAGCCATTCTAACTGCTGTGAAATGGCATCACATTGTCATTTTGATTTACATGTCTCTGATGATTAGGGATGTTGAGCAATTTTTTGCATGTTTATTGGCAGCTCTCATGTCTTTTTTTGAGAAGTGTCTAGTCAGATCATTTGTGTATTTCCTTATTAAATTTTTATAGTATTCTAACCATTAAATTAATTTATATATTATATACATAATATATATGAATTAAATATTAACTTTTTCTTGTATGAAGTTTGAAAATGGTTTATTCCATACTCTAGGTTGTCCGCATATTTGTCAATAGTTTTCTTTGGTGTGCAGAAGTTTTTTAGTTTAATTAGGTGTTAATTTTTCACTTTTATTTTTGTTGCATTCACTTTTATGGTGTTAGTCATAAATCCTTTCCAGAGGCCAGTGACTAGAAGAGTACTTTTTTGGCGTTCTACGATTTGTATAGCTTTAAGTTTCACAGTTAAGTTTTTAATCTATCTTGAATTATATTTTTTATATGGTGAGAGGTACAGTTTCAATTTTCTCCTTCTACATATGATTAACCAGTTTTCCCACTACCATTTGTTGGATAGAGAGTTTTTCCTTGTTTACTTCTGTTGACTTTGTCAGAAAAAAGTTGGGTGTAGAAATGTAAACTTATTTCAGGGCTTTCTCTTCTTTCTATTGGTCTACATGTGTATTTTTGTAGCAACCCATGTAATATGGATTACCGTAGCTTGTAGTACAAGCCAGGTAATGTGAGGTCTCCAGGACTGCTTTGTTGTTAATGTCGCTTTGGCTAAATGGGCTGTTTTATTCTTCCATATGACTTTTAGAATAGTTTTCTAATTCCATAAAAAGTTGCATTTATAGTTTGATAGAAATAGCACTTAATCTGTAAGTTGCTTTAGGCAGCACGGACATTTTAATTATATTGATTCTTTAAATTCATGAGCGTGGAGTGCCTTTTTACTTATTTGTGTTGTCTCTAATTTTTTTCAGCAGTTTTGTAGTTCTTGTTGTAGAGATATTTTACCTCCTTGATTTAATGTATTACTAGGTACATATTTTTTTTTGTAGCTATTGTAAATAGAACCATGTTCTTTTTTTTTCAGCTTGAATATTATTGGTGCAGAGAAATGCTACTCATTTGTGTATGTTGATTTTGTATGGTGAGACTTTGCTGAAGTCATTCTTTAGGCTTAGAAATCTTTTGGTGAAATATTTTTTGGTGAAGTTTCCCAGGTAGAGAATTATATCACCAGTGAAGATAATTTGACTTCCTCTTTTTCTATTTGAATACATTTTGTGGCTTTATCTTGTTAAATTGCTGTGGCTACGACTTTCAGGACTATGTTGAATAGAAGTGTTTAGAGTGGATACTCTTGTCTTTTTTTTTTTTTGAGATGGAGTCTCACTCTTGTTGTCCAGGCTGGATTGCAATGGCATGATCTCAGTTCACCGCAACCTCCGCCTCCCACATTCAAGTGATTCTCCTGCCTCAGCCTCCTGAGTAGCTGGCATTACACACGCCTACCAGCACGACCGGCTAATTTTTTGTATTTTTAGTACAGACAGTTTCACCCTGTTGGCCAGGCTGGTCTTGAACTCCTGTCCTCAGGTGATCCACCTGCCTCAGCCTCCCAAAGAGCCGGGATTACAGGCATGACCAACCACACCCGGCCTTCTTATTTTTATTCTGATGGAGACCTCATCCAGGTTTTGCCCGCTCAGTATGATGTTGGCTGAGGATTTGTCATGGATGGCTCTTATTATTTTGAGGCATATTTCTTCAATGCTTAGTTTGTTGAGAATGTTTTTATAAATGAATATTAGATTTTCTTGAATGCCTTTTCTGCATGTGATAATCGTTTTTTAAAAATTATCTTTACATGGTGAATCACACTTATTTACTTGTATATGATGAAACATCTTTGCATTCATACAATAAAGTTTACATGATTGTGGCAAAATACCTTTTTGCTTTGCTTATAAACTCAACTTGCTAGTACTTCATGAATTTTTGTTTCAATTTTCACCAAGAATAGTGACCTGTAATTTTCCTTTTTTGTTGTGTCTTCACTAGGTTTTACTACCAAGATAATAGTGTTTTCAAATAATAATTTAGGAAGGACTTCCACCTTGATTTTTGGAATACACTCGGTAGAATTAGTACCAGGTTATCTTTGTATGTGTGATAAAATGTGGCTGTGAACTCATCTTATCCAGGGCTTTCTATGGTTGGTAGCTTGTTTTATTAGTAATTCAATCTTATTATATACTTTATACATTGTTGCTCTGTTCAAGACTTCTGTTTCTTTCTGGTTCAATACTGAGAAGCTGGATGTATCCAGGAGTTTATCTATTTTCTCTAAATTTTTTAGTTTGCATGCATAGAGATGTACACAGTAGTCTCTGAGGATGTTTACTATTTATGTGAAATTAGTTGTGATATCACAACTCTAACATTTAAATAGATGCAGAATAAAAGCTTGACAAAATTTGGCTGGGCGCAGTGGCTCACACCTGTAATCCCAGCACTTTGGGAGGTTGAGGTGGGCGGGTCACCTGAGGTCAGGAGTTCGAGACCAGCCTGGCCAACGTGGTGAAACCCTGTCTCTACTAAAAATACAAAAATTAGCCGGGCATGGTAGCTCACACTTGTAATCCCAGCTACTTGGGAGGCTGAGGCAGGAGAATTGCTTGAACCTGGGAGGCAGAGGTTGCAGTGAGCCGACATCATGCCAGTGCACTCCAGCCTGGACGACAAGAGTGAAACTCCATTCAAAAAAAAAAAAAGTTTGACAAAATTCAACATTCCCTCATGATAATCTCTAAAAAATAATTAGTATAGGACAAATGCATCTCAAGCCAATAAATGCCATGTATAGAAAAAAATGCCCAGCTAACAACATATTAAACAGTGAAATGTAAGCTCTTACTCTAAGACCTAGAACAAGACAGGGATGCCCTCTTTCTTCCTTTTTCTTTCTTCCTTCCTTTCCTTCTCTCCTTTTCTTTCTTCTTTCTCTCTCTCCTTCCTTCCTTTTCTTTCTTTCTTGTTCTTTCTTCTTTTTTTTTTTTGACAGAGTCTCACTCTTATCACCCAGACTGGAGTGCAGTGGCACAATCACAGCTCATTGCAACCTCTGCCTCCCAGGTTCAACTGATTCACCTCCCTCTGCCTCCCAAGTAGCTGGGATTACATGCACCTGCCACCATATCTAGTTAATTTTTGTATTTTTAGTAAGACTGGGTTTCACCATGTTGGCCAAGCTGGTCTCGAACTCCTGACCTCAGGTGATCCACCTGCCTTGGCTTCCCAAAGTGCTGGGAATACAGGCATGAGCCACCACTCCTGAGCAGATGCCCACTTTCCACATTCTTAACTAAACATAATACTAAATGTCCAAAAAGAGAAATTATAAGATAAAAGCAAAGATAGGCAGATTGGAAGAAAAGAAATTAAATTATTTCTGTTTGCAGATGATATAATCTTAAGTACAGAAAAGCCTAAGACTTTACTAGAACTACTAGAACTAATAAACAAATTTAATGAATTTGCAGATGATATAATCTTAAGTACAGAAAAGCCTAAGACTTTACTAGAACTACTAGAACTAATAAACAAATTTAATAAATTTGCAGATGATATAATCTTAAGTACAGAAAACCTAAGACTTTACTAGAACTACTAGAACTAATAAACAAATTTATTAAATTTGCAGAATACAAATCAACATATGAAAGTCAGTAGCATTTCTATACACTAACAATTAACTATCTCAAAATGAAATTTAAAAAGAATCCCAGCTACAATAACTTCAGTAACTATACTTTGAAATAAATTTAAGTAAAAAGGTGAAACACCTTATGTTATAATCTAAAGAACATTAAAGTAAAAAATTAAGTAATACACAAATGGAAAATATTACTCATTCCTGAACTGGTACTATTAATATTGTTAAATATGTGTGTCAAACAAAATAATCTACAGATACAATGTAACCTGTATCAAAATACCAGTGACTTCATAAAATGTTTTTAAATGTATTTAAAATTAATATGGTACCACAAAAGACCCCAAATACCCAGAGCAATCAAGCAAAAAAGAAAGGCTGAAGGTATCACACAACCTTACTTTGAAATATACTACAAAGCTATAGTAACCAAAGCAGTATATTGGAATAAAAATGAACACAAAGAAACCAGAAATATATCTATGTATTTACAGCTATCTAATTTTAAATATAGGTGACAATTTCTCAGAGAAAGGACAGTATCTTCAATAAATGGTGCTGAGAAACTTTACAGCCACATGCAAAGCAATGAGACCCTCATTTGACACCATATATAAAAATCAACTCAAAATAAATTAGAAACTTTCATGTAATGCTTGAAACTGCAATGAAACTAATACACAAAAGTAGAGTAAAAGACCCATAACGTTGGTCTAGGCAGTAACTTTTTTTTTTTTAGATGGAGTCTCGTTCTTTTGCACAGGCTGGAGTGCATTGGTGCAACCTCAGCTCACTGCAACCTCCATCTCCCGGGTTCAAGCAATTCTCCTGCCTCAGCCTCCCAAGTAGCTGGGACTACAGGTGTGTGCCATCAAGTCTGGCTAATTTTTGTATTTTTAGTAGAGACGGGGTTTCACCATGTTGGCCAGGCTGGTCTCAAACTGGCCTCAAGTGATCCACCTGCTTTGGCCTCCCAAAATGCTGGGATTGCAGGCATGAATCACCACACCCGGCTGGCAGTGACTTTATGATTTAAACTCAAACCCCAGGAAAGCAAAGGAAAAATAGATGACTCAGATTACTTCAAATTAAAAAGCTGCTGCACAGAATCTGATGAAATCAACAGGATGTGACAACTAAGAAATGAGAGAAAATATGTGCAAATCATACATGTGACAAGGGGTTAATATCAAAAACATATAAAAATTCAAATGACTATATCACAAAAAACAAACAACTATTAAAAATGAGTAAAATGCTTATTTTTCAAAAGACATACATAGATCCAACAGATACACAAAAAATTCTCAATGTCAATTATTATTATTGAAAGCCAAGCCAAAATAACTGTGAGATATATACTCACTTTTGATAGAATGACTCTTAGTAAAAAGAAATAAGTGTTGATAAAGATGTGAAGAAAAGGGAATGCTTGTACACTATTGGTATGAGTGTAAATGAGGACAGCCATTTTGGAAAACAAAAGAGATTTTTCAAAAAAATTTAAAATCAAACTACCATATAATACAGCAATTGCACTATTAAATATACATCCAAAATGAATAAAATCACAATGAAGGAACATTTGCACTTCTATGTTGTTCGCAACACTCAACACCTAATAAGTAAATAAAGACAATGTGGTAGATATATCTAGTGGAATACTCTTCACTTCTAAAAAAAAATTCTATTATTTTTGACCACATGGATTGACCTAGAGGATATTAGTTGAAATAAGCCAGGCACAGAAAGATTAGTATTTCACGATTTCACCTACACTTAAAGTATAAATAACAAATCTCATTGAAGTAGAGAGTAAAATGGTGACCACAAGATGCCAAGATATTTAGAAAAAAGAATGGTTTGGAAAGATGTCTATCAATGAATACATAATTATAGTTAAGTTGGAGGAATAAGGTCAAGATATTGTTTGTACAGCACTGACTACAGTTCATAATAGAGTATTGTATTTTTGAAAAATGGTAAGAGGATATTACAGGCTCTCACCACAAAAATGTTAACTATGTGAGGTAAAGCATTAATTACCTAGAATTTAGCATTTGACAATGTATATATACTTCAAATCATCATGCTTTACAGAACACACATTTCATCTGTCCAGTTAAGAAATGTATTTTTAAAACATTATAGAAGGATAACAATGTTTCAAATATTGTGTCTTTGTCATTAACTTGGCTGAATGGTATCCAAAATATATAGTTTTTGTGCTGTTTTTTTCGCATTATTTTTCAGCCACAACACAACCATAGGTACTCCGATATTTAACGGCATGTTCTGGACACAGCACAGTGTATGAGAGGAGCCAATGTAGTTTAGGGCTTCTAAGCTTGGGGCACCTGGAGTTTATGGTGCTGATGGTAATGGTATCATAGACAGTAAACGGGCAGGTGATGTTTATTGTCCCATGACTGTGAACACAGTAAACAAGCTTGCATGCAAAATAATAGAAAATGTTTTCATCCACAAGTTGCCAAAACTTCCAAAATTCTTCAGAGAAAATGACCAAGGAGTTGGCTATACTTAGATGACTCAGAATAAAAACCGTAGATTGCGCCAGGTGCGGTGCCTCATGCCTGTTATCTGAGCATTTTGGGAAGCTGAGGCAGGTGGATCATGAGGTGAGCAGTTTGAGATCAGCCTGCCCAATATGGTGAAACCCTGGTCTCTACTAAAAATACAAAAATTAGCTGGGTGTGGTGGCGCACGCCTGTAATCTTAGCTACTTGGAAGGCTGAGGCAGGAGAATCGCTTGAACCTGGGAGGCAGAGGTTGCAGTGAGCCAAGGTTGGGCCACTGCACTCCAGCCTGGCAACAGAGCAAAACTCTGTCTCAAAAACAACAACAAAAAAAACTGTAGACTGAACTTCACCCACTGAAAAAAAATTATATGAACTGAAAATTTCTTCAAATTGTAATATCAGTATGGAAAAGAAATATTATCTCAAATTTCAAATTCACAGAGGTCACTTTATTATTTTGCCACGTTTAACATTCACACTTAAAGTAGAAGATTCTGCATAGAAATGTAAGTTACACTACACTATAGAAAATTAAATTTAAAATTCTTTACTTACCATTAGAACTCCTAAAATTTTAATTTCTAAAATATATTTTCTAGCAAATTTTGTATTTGCTACACTTTGTATAAAAATCTAGGCCAGGCGCGGTGGCTCACGCCTGTAATCCCAGCACTTTGGGAGGCCGAGATGGGCGGATCACGAGGTCAGGAGATCGAGACCCTCCTGGCTAACACGGTGAAACCCCATCTCTACTAAAAACACAAAAAATTAGCTGGGCGTGTTGGCGGGCGCCTGTAGTCCCAGCTACTCGGGAGGCTGAGGCAGGAGAATGGTGTGAATGCGGGAGGCGGAGCTTGCAGTGAGCTGAGATTGCGCCACTGCACTCCAGCCTGGGGGACACAGTGAAACTCTGTCTCAAAAAAAAAAAAAAAATTAAACAGATATAAACAAGAAAAAAGAATAAAAATTTAACCTACAGAAACAATTTTTTTTAACTTATTTGCAGTTGAAAGCCACTGGCAAAGGAGATTACCAGAGATGTTAGTTGATTATGTTACCAAATAGTATATTCTTACTGTCATTTACCTATACCTTTGAGTAAATGGGATAGGTTTCAGTTAGTGGCATAATAATGCTTCATTGAATGCACAATAGTATTAACATGTTAAAAAATGTATAATTAAACAATTAAGTTCACACAATCTGAAAATTTTAAAATGTACTGCATTTTATTACATAAAAGTACAAGTAGTAAAATCATGTACTACCAATTTTTTAACAAAACTTAAATGTTCTTACTATAATGCAAAAGAATATTACTCTAAACACCTACCTCATGCACCACTCAATATCATAAGTTAACCACAAATATCGTCTCCACTTAGATTTTCATCATGCATGTTATATTTTAATGTCCTTACTCTTCCAAAGAAAAGGCCATAAATAATGCCCACCTAAAAAAAAAGAAACTCTCCTATCTTTGATGCTGTGACAACTGATCACATGCTTTCACATGTCAATACAATAGAAATGAAGAAATAGCATCAAGTAATTTGAGAGTTGAATTACAGCATTATTAGCTTTTTAAAAAATCTGTACTTCTTTTCAAGGAAAAAAGTACACTTTGGGCCAGGCGCGGTGGCTTAAGCCTGTAATCACAGCACTTTGGGAAGCCAAGCTGGGCAGATCATTAGGTCAGGAGTTCAAGACTAGCCTGACCAATATGGTGAAACCTCATCCCTACTAAAAATACAAAAGTCAGCCAGACGTGGTGGTGTGCACCTGTAATCTCAGCTACTCAGTAGGCTAAGGCAGGAGAATTGCTTGAACCCAGGAGGCAGAGGTTGCAGTGAGCTGAGATTGTGCCACTGCACTCCAGCCTGGATGACAGAGAGACTGTCTCAAGGAAAACAAACAAAAAAAGTATACTTTGAATGTAATTACAAACTTCCAAAAAATCTTCGACTCCTTTTAAAGTTATGTACAAATAAATTTATCTACCATTAGTTTGGGATCATTTTTTACAGTCAGCACTTTGATATAGTGTAATGTCTGAAGCGTCCATACCTTAGTTTATTTGTTTTTGAGATGGAGTCTCACTCTGTCGCCAGGCTGGAGTGCAGCGGTGCAATCTCAGCTCTCTACAACCTCTGGCTCCTGGATTCAAGTGATTCTCCTGCCTCAGCCTCCCAAGTAGCTGAGACTACAGGCATGTGCCACCAGGCCCAGCTAATTTTTGTATTTTTAGTAGAGACAGGGTTTTATCATGTTGACCAGGATGGTCTCAATCTGTTGACCTCATGATCTGCCCACCTTAGCCTCCCAAAGTGCTGGTACTACAGGTGTGAGCCACCATGCCCGGCCCTACCTTAGATATTTCTACTGTGAATTCTCTGATATTTACATAGACTTAATTTTGAATTAAATGTTTTAAATATATACTGCATCTGCAAAAATATATCTCAGTATGAACCCTCTGGTGCTGTCTAAGTTGTAGTTTTGGAAAACTTTTTTTTCAAATTTATTACATTTGCAGGGTTTTTCTCCAATCTGAATTCCCTGATGTTGAACAAAGTTGAAGCAACTGCTTCAGGGTTTTCTCTAGTACAAAATGTGTACAATAAGATCTGTGATACAAGTAAAGGTACTACAACCCTCTTTTATTTGTAATGTTTGTCTTCAAAATAAATACTGTAATTTAAAAGCTTATATTTTCTGAAAGATTTTTTGACAGTAATTAAATTTATAATACTTTTATTAAGTACTCTCTGATGTTGAGTAAGATGTGAGCAGACATTAATGGCTTTTTCACAGTCTTTATATTGGTACAATTTTTCTCAAGTATAAATGCTTTCCTGGCAATAAGGTGTGAGTATTCATTAAAAATTTTGCCACATTCTTCACACTTGTAAGAGTTTTTCTAGTAAGAATTATCTTACCTACAATCAAGTGTGACAATCATTTAAAGGTTTTGTCACACTTTTCGCATTTTTAAAGTTCCTCACCAGTATGATTTATGTTTAGAAAAGTTTGAGGTGTTGTCAAAATTACTGTGATGTCTTCCAGCTTTGTAGTTTCTCTCCAGTGTAAGTTTTTTTTATGTTTAGTAAGATTTAGGGACCAGTTAAATGCTTTGCCACATTCTTTACATTTGTAGGGTTTCTCTCTGGTATGAATTATCTTTTGTTTCATAAGGATTAAGAGCCGGTTAAAGGCTTTGCCACATTTATCACATTTGTAGGATTCCTCTCCAGTATGAATTATCTTGTGTTTTAATAAAAGGTGAAAATACATTAAAGGGTTTGACACATTATTTACATTTGTAGGGTTTCTCTTTGGTATGAATTCTCTTATGTTTAGTAAGGTTTGGGGATTGGTTAAAGGCTTTGCCACATTCTTCACATTTGTAGGGTTTCTCTCCAGTATGAATTATCTTATGTTTCATAAGGGTTGAGGACTGGTTAAAAGCTTTGCCACATTCTTTACATTTGTAGGGTTTCTCTCCAGTATGAATTATCTTATGTGTAGTAAGATGAGAGGACAGAATAAAGCTTTTTCCACATTCTTCACATTTATAGGGTTTCTCTCCAGTATGAATTTTTTTATGATTAGTAAAGTTTGAGGAGTAGTTAAAAGTTTTGCCACATTCTTCACATTTGTAGGGTTTCTCTTCTGTATGAATTACTTTATGTTTAGTAAGGATTGAGAATATACTAAAAGCTTTACCACATTCTTCACATTTGTAGGGTTTCTTTCCAGTATGAATTACCTTATGATAAGTAAGAGTTGAGGACTTGGTAAAGGCTTTACCACATTCTTCACATTTGTAGGGTTTCTCTCCAGTATGAATTACCTTATGATTAGTAAGGTGTGAGGACCGGTTAAAAGCTTTGCCACATTCTTCACATTTGTAGGGTTTCTCTTCAGTATGAATTATCCTATGTTTAGTAAGGGTTGAGAATACACTAAAAGCTTTGCCACATTCTTCACATTTGTAGGGTTTCTCACCAGTATGAATTCTCTTATGTGTAGTAAGGTGTGAAGATAGGGTAAAGGCTTTGCCACATTCTCCACATTTGTAGGGTTTCTCTCCAGTATGAATTTTCTTGTGATTAGTAAGGTTTGAGGACTGTTTAAAAGCTTTGCCACATTCTTCACATTTGTAGGGTTTCTCTCCAGTATGAACTATCTTATGTTTAGTAAGGTTTGAGGACCGGTTAAAAGCTTTTCCACATTCTTCACATTTGTAGAGTTTCTCTCCAGTATGAATTATCTTATGTCTAGTAAGAGTTGAGGACTGGTTAAAAGCTTTTCCACATTCTTCACATTTGTAGGGTTTCTCTCCAGTATGAATTATCTTATGATTAGTAAGGTTTGAGGACTTTTTAAAAGCTTTGCCACATTCTTCACATTTGTAGGGTTTTTCTCCAGTATGAATTATCTCATGTTGAGTTAGTTGTGAAAGCATGCAAAATGATTTGCCACATTCTTTACATATGAAAGGATTTTTTCCAGTATGTCTTATCTTATGTCTCTTTGTATTTGAATATTTATGAAAGACTTTCACATATTTATCATACTGAACTATTTTGCTCTGGGTAGTTGTCACACACCGGTTAAGTCCCTTATGACCTCCTTTGTGCAACTTATGCTCATCCACACTTTTACAGCCTTTCTGATATCCACATTTTCCATATCTTCTCAGTATCGCTTGTTGGAAAGAATTTTTTATATATTGCTCTGGCCTAAGGTCTTTGGCAAAATGAGAACACATAGCTGAAAGAAATAAAAATAACAAATTATTCCATTTACTCAACTCAGATTAATATCATTTACAAATCTAACTTATACCAACTATATAAGCAAGATGACATAGCAAAATACCACAGATCCTAAATCCTTTATAGACATATAAATGTAACAAAAACATTCTGACCAAAATACGTTTGTAACAAATTTATAAATAAGTAAAGTGTGTGCAGTGCCCCAGGTGATGACAATGCAAAGAGCCACATAGGAGAAAAAAGAAAAGTCTGTTACATTTACCCAACACACCTTTTTCTGCTGCCCAATATATCATAGTGCCTTCAGAAGTAAATTGCCAACTCCTGGTTTCTTTTTTAAAAGACTAAAAAAAGTAGTGTCACATACATCTTTATTTCTGGCTCTTAGGGGCCTTTTCAGACACTGGTTTCTATCTCCCATGACATAAAGTGCTAAAAGAAATGGTGGTATACTTTGGAATGACAGTTTGAGTCTGCTGAGACCAAAGTTAAGTGTTACAGCAGCAGAGACTGCAGTACCACATACAGGAAACAGGTTTAGCAAGTGATTACTGACTATTTAGAAAAAAAACGCTAACATACTTCTTTAACTTAAAAAGCCCACAAAATTTCAGACAAGACACAATCTAAGAAAACGTCTGAGAGACTCCCAAAATCTGTAGCCAAGACAACTGGTTTCAGACTATCCCAGGCCTAAGCTACATTATAAAGATTGTGACAGGGCCAGGCACAGTAGCTGACAGCTGTAATCCCAGCACTTTGGGAGGCCAAGGCAGGCGAATCACCTGAGGTTGGGAGTTCAAGACCAGCCTGACCAACATGGAGAAACCCCGTCTCTACTAAAAATACAAAATTAGCTGGGCATGGTGGCACATGCCTGTAATCCCAGCTACTCGGGAGGCTGAGGCAGGAGAATTGCTTGAACTCGGGAGGCAGAGGTTGTGGTGAGCTGACATCATGCCATTGCACTCCAGTCTGGGCAACAAGAGCAAAACTCCATCTCAAAAAAAAAAAGATTGTGACAGGTAGCTTGTTTTTAATATCTAAATCTCAATCAAAGATTAATGTACACAAAATATTAGGGTAGGATGACCCCATCAAAAACATTACTAAACTTTCAGAAGCAACCATAGGAATATAAAGATGTATACGTTTTTAAATTTAAAATAAATTAACTACACAGTGAATGAAACAGGAACACAGACAACTACTGAAGTTCAGAAAAATGAAGATAACAATAAAAATATTTAAAATATCAAAAAACATAAATTAGGAAGATAAAAATGTCACAGACAAGAAGAGAATCTTGGGAACTGCAAGATAGAGTAATCTATCATTTATAAAAATGTCTTATGAGATAACCAGTAAATTTTCAAAAAAAATTGGAAGGCCTGAAGAGAACTGGGTGATATAGTCAAAAGTCCTGGGAAAAAAAAAACAACAACAGTTGTCAAGTGAAAATAATACAACTAAAAAGAACTGGCCGGGCACAGTGGCTCATGCCTGTAATCCCAGCACTTTGGAAGGCCGAGGCGGGCGGATCACCTGAGGTCAGAAGTTCGAAACCAGTCTACCTAATATGGTGAAACCCCGTTTCTACTAAAAATACAAAAAATTAGCCAGGTGTGGTCACACGCCCCTGTAATCCCAGCTACTCAAGAGGCTGAGGCAGGAGAATCGGTTGGACCTGGGAGGCGGAGATTGCAGTGAGCCAAGATCATGCCATTGCACTCAAGCTTGGGCAACAAGAGTGAAACTCCTTCTCAAAATAAATAAATAAATAAATAAAAAAGAACTGTCCAACTGAATAAAGGAAAGACCTTCCAAAATAACCTAATCCTGAAAAAGTATATTGGCACTGCATATGCCCTACATACCAAAGATGCTGAAAGGAGTTCATCCCACTGAAAATAACATGATGCAGGAAAACACATAATCATACAAAAATACATAACTTTCTGGGAACGATATTTACATACACAAAAACAGAATTCCTTAGCATTTTAATAATGATGCAGAAAACATTATTAATTATTCTCTAAAATTTAAAAGATAAAAGCATAGAAATGATTATAAACATCTGTTAATGTAACATAAAAGTAAATAATTAGTGGCCAGGCATGGTGGCTCATGCCTGCAATCCCAGCACTTTGGGAGGCTGAGGAGGGCAGATCACCTGAGGTCAAGAGTTCAGGACCAGCCTGGCCAACATGGTGAAACCCCATCTCAACTAAATATATAAAAATTAGCTGGGCGTGGTGGTGGGCAACTGTAATCCCAGCTACTTGGGAGGCTGAGGCAGGAGAATCGCTTTAACCTGAAAGGTGGAGGTTGCAGTGAGCCGAGATTGCACCATTATAATCCAGCCTGGGTGACAGAGAGAGACTGTCTCTCAAAAAAAATGAATAAATAAAAATTTTAAAAATATATATGTATATAATTAGCAACATCAATAACAAAGTAGAGAGCAGATGTAATGAGAAAGAATTTTTGTATGCAAATAAGGTTAATATATATATATATATTTTTCTTTCAGATGGAGTCTCACTCTGTTGCCCAGGCTGGCATGATCTCAGCTCACTGCAACCTACGTTTCCTGGATTCAAGCAACTGTGGTGCAAATAAGGTTAATTTTTACTACATTAAAATTGTTTTATTTTTTAAAGTTTTTATGTAATTTCCAAGGTACCATAAAGAAAATATCTGTATAGATACACAAAAGAAAATAAGAAAGAAGTGAAAGCATATTAATACAAAAACCAAAGGACACAAAAGAAGACAGAAAGAGGGAAAATGAGGGACAAAGATACAAGAATTAAACAATAGAATTAATAAAATTACATTAGTTACTCTTTCAGAAAATTATTTATATATAAAATTAACTTTTCAATCTAGAGACAAAATTTTCAACAAAATGATTTATTAAAATCTTTCAAATACCAAGATTCATTTGCCTTTTTACAAGAGTCAGTTGAAATCTAATGATAAAAAAAAGACTGAAAGTAGCAAGATGAAAGTAGAAATTTTATGTAAATATTAACCAAATGAGAGAAGAAGAGGTCAAAATAATATTACACAAGCTACATCTTAAGTCAAAAAGTGTCATATTTAACAACATGTACTTTAAGTCAAAACTCTGAAAAGAGAAAAAAGGACACTGAACAATAGTAGATTCATTTACTGGGAACCAATGACTAGTGTGTGTGTGTGTGTGTGTGTGTGTGTGTGTACGCATGCACATCTCACATGAGGGTTTCAAATATATAAAACAAATATTGACGGAATTGAAGAAACACACAGAGAGCAATATAATTGTAGTAGAATATATCAAGACCCCATTTTCTTAATAAAAATAAAACAAGATGGAATATTAGTAAGGGAATAGAAAACTTGAAATCAGTATGGAACAATTATTTCTAACAGAGGTATAGAGAGCTGAACATCAGGATACACACCCTTCCCAATAGCTCATACAACATTCTCCTTGAAAGGACCATCTGTTAGGCCAAAAAAAATTCTTAACAAATTTTTTAAAACTGAAATTTTATGAATTACTTTCTGTGACCAAAATGGAATGAGATTATAAAACAATAATTTAAAAAACGGAAAAATTCACAAATATATAGAAATTGAACAACACACTTTTGAGCATGCTGTTGTTCAAAGGTTGAAATAATTAATATTGTGTAGATGTCCATGCTGCTCAATGTAATCTAGAGATTTAATGTAATGTCTTTCAAATTTCTTATTGCACTTCTGAAGAAATAGAAACAGCAACCCCAAAAGTATATGGAATCTCAAGAGACTATACTCAACAATCTTCAAAAAAAAAGGAACAATGTTAGAGGTATCACAGTTCTTTACTTCAAAATACATGACAAAGCTACATAATAAAAAACAATTTTGTGTGAATATAAAGATAAGAAAGTAGACTAATAAAATAGAATCCAGCACATGAACTTTCACATATATGGTCATATAAAGAGTCATTTGCTTACCCATAATTACTGCAGCACTGTTACTGAAAGCCAATAGGTAAAAGCAATGCAAATTTCTGTTACAAAATCATTTAGTAAATATAATTTGAAATATAAAAACACTGGAATATCACTCAGTTTGCAAAAAGCAGAAAATATTATAACAACTATAAAGATAAATCTTAACATTAGTCAAGATGAAACGAGCCAGTCACATAAAGACAGAGATTGTATGATATGTCTAACAGTTACACTCTGAAACAGAGCAACAATGGTGTTTGAAAAGTGAGATGAAATGGGAATAATTGGTAGTTGTTTAATGTATATTAAGATTTAGCTTTACGGCCAGGCAGTGCTGTACTCCAAGCACTTTAGGGGGCCGAGGCAGGTGGATCACGAGGTCAGGAGTTCAAGGCCAGCCTGGCCAAGATGGTGAAACCCCGTCTCTACTAAAAATACAAAAATTAGCCAGGCATGGTGGCAGGTGCCTGTAATCCCCAGCCACTTGGGAGGCTAAGGCAGAGAATTGCTTGAACCTGGGAGGCAGAGGTTGCAGTGAGGCGAGATTGCACCACTGCACTCCAGCCTGGGTGACAGAGTGAGACTCTGTCTCATACACACACACAAAAAAACAGATTTAGCTTTGCAAGATAAAAACATTTTAGCATATGTTGCATACTAATATAAATATAATTAATATGAATAAACTAAATATTTTAAAATCTTGTAGGTGAGGCGCAGTGGCTCATGCCTGTAATCCCAGCACTTGGAGAGGCTGAGACGGATGGGTCACTTGAAATCAGGAGTTCAAGACCAGCCTGGCCAACATGGTGAAACCCCATCTCTACTAAAACAACAACAACAATAACAACAACAAAAAATTAGCTAGGCGTGGTGATGCACACCTGTAATCCCGGCTACTCAGAAGGCTGAGTCAAAATACTTCCTTGAACCCAGGAGGCGGAGGTTGCAGTGAGCCAAGATGGCACCACTGCACTCCAGCACAGGAGACAGAGTGAGACTCCATCTCAAAAAAAAAAAAAAAATTGTTTTTTAATTCTAAATTTTGCTGTGTGTTTTTGACAAATAAAAGTAAACAATAATACTTAAAAGAGATAAAGACTTATCATAGTTTTAAAAATATCTTTAAATCCAAAAATAATAGAGATTCACAAATAAATTGAATGTTAATATTAGAAGAATTTCTATCACTATTCACTTAGACAGGATTAAACAACCATTCACAACACACCTACACAACAAATACACAAGTTATAAAAAAAATACACGGATAGGCTGGGTCCAGTGGCTCATGTCTGTAATCCAAGCACTTTGGGAGGGAGGCGGATCATGAGGTCAGTAGTTCAAGACCAGCCTGACCAACATGGAGAAACCCCATCTCTAATAAAAATACAAAATTAGCCAGGCATCGTGCCACTGCACTCCAGCCTGGGCAACAGAGCAAGACTCCATCTCAAAAAAAAAAAAAAAGGCCAGGCACGGTGGCTCACGCCTGTAATCCCAGCACTTTTGGAGGCTGAGGCGGGCAGATCACATGAGGTCAGGAGTTTGAGACCAGCCTCAACATGGAGAAACCCCGTTTCTACTAAAAATACAAAATTAGCCAGCCGTGGTGGTGCATGCCTGTAATCCCAGCTATTCGGGAGGCTGAGACAAGAGAATTGCTTGAACCTGGGAGGCGGAGGTTGCGGTGAGCTGAGATCACACCATTGCACTCCAGCCTGGACAACAAGAGCGAAACTCTGTCTAAAAAAAAAAGAAAAAAATACAGGGATAATATTTACACAAGCAAACAAACAGAGATAATTACATTGGCAGTAGACATATGGCTGATTCATATTTAATTTTGCTCGACATTGTCTTAAATTGCATTGAGTTAATCATTGTCATATACAATTTATTATTATTATTTATTATTATTTTTTGAGACAGAGTCTCGCTCTGTCTCCCAGGCTGGAGTGCAGTGGCACCATCTCGGCTCACTGCATGCTCCACCTCCCAGATTCACGCTATTCTCCTGCCTCAGCCTCCCAAATAGCTGGGACTACAGGCGCCCACCACCAGGCCCAGGTAATTTTTTGTATTTTTAGTAGAAACAAGGTTTCACTGTGTTAGCCAGGATGGTCTCGAACTCCTGACCTCATGATCCACCTGCCTCGGCCTCCCAAAGTGCTTGGATTACAGGCATGAGCCACCATGCCTGGCCTGTCACACACAATTATAATACAAACTAAAATATCAAAACACAATTAATTGGTGTGAGGTGGCATAACCTAAAAAATATAACTCAAAAATATAAAATTGCAAAACAAAATTAAAATAT
Organism: Pan troglodytes; assembly: GCF_028858775.2. Classification (NCBI taxonomy): domain Eukaryota; kingdom Metazoa; phylum Chordata; class Mammalia; order Primates; family Hominidae; genus Pan; species Pan troglodytes. The sequence continues at coordinate 23,727,256 of NC_072418.2, forward strand.
GAAATGTAAAACTTACTGGACACCATCAAGTAGATTAATATATTCATGAAAGAAATCCTAGAAAAAGAATACAGAGAAAAAGTAATATGAGGACATTTTAAGATAAAAACAACCTGAGAGCCAGGCACGGTGGCTCACCCCTGTAATCCCAGCACTTTGGGAGGCCAAGGTGGGCATATCACTTGAGGTCAGGAGTTCAAGACCAGCCTGGCCAACATAGTGAATCCCGATCTCTACTAAAAAAATACAAAAATTAGACAGGGTGCGGTGGCTCATGCCTGTAATCCCAACACTTAGGGAGGCCGAGGCAGGTGTTTCACGAGGTCAGGAGTTCGAGACCAGCCTGGCCAAGATGGTGAAACCCCATCTCTACTAAAAATACAAAAAAAATTAGCCAGGCGTGGTGGCAGTCCCCTGTAATCCCAGCTACTCCGGAGGCTGAGACAGGAGAATTGCTTGAACCTGGGAGGTGGAGGTTGCAGTGAGCCAAGATCAAGCCACTGCATTCTAGCCTGGGCGACACAGCTAGACTCCATCTCAAAAATAAAACAAACAAACAAACAAAAAATTAGCTGGGCATGGTGGCATGTGCCTGTAATCCCAGCTACTCAGGAAGCTGAGGCAGGAGAATCACTTGAACTCGGGAGGCGGAGACTGCAGTTAGCCCAGATCACATCACTGCACTCCAACCTGGGCAACAGAGTGAGACTTTGTCTCAAAAAAAGAAAAGAAAAACCTAAGAACTTTCCAAATTTTGATGTAATAAAAAAAATTTCTAACCAATAATACTTGATCCAAAATTATTTTACTTTAAAAACAAGATAAAAATAAAGACTCCAAAATAAAAGGTGTCGGTGTTCATCACTACTAGCACGGTCCTATGAAAAGTACTACATGGTGTCCAGGCACAGTGGTTTGGGCCTATGAGTCCTACAGTTTTAGCAGGCCAAGGCAGCCAGATCACTTGAGAATAGGAGTTCAAGATCAGCCTGAGCAACATAGTGAGACTCTGCATATAAACAAAGAGAAATACTAAAATGAGTCCATTATTTTGAAAATTAAAATGATGCTGGCCAGCATCATAAAACCATATATAAAATAAAGCTCTCTATTAAATGTAAACATACAGACACATATAGAGTTATTTACTATCATAATGATGGTACACAAAATCCTTAAGCTACTTCTACAGAATATGAAATATAAAATATAAATCTGTTAGTAGATGCATAGTATAAAATAATCTTTAATATCAATAACTACTGAAAAATATAAAGGTATAGCTTTCGTATTAAATTGAAGTTGTTACGAGATTAAAATATATCATTTTAGTTTTGGCTGGGTGCTGTGGCTCACATCTGTAATCCCAGTACTTTGAGAGGCTGAGGCGGGTGTATCACCTGAGGTCAGGAGTTTGAGACCAGACTGCCCAACATGGCAAAAACCCATCTCTACTAAAAATACAAAAAATTAGCTGGGTGTGGAGGCAGATACCTGTAAGCCCAGGTACTTGGGAGGCTGAGGCAGGAGAATTGCTTGAACCTGGGAGGTGGAGGTTGCAGTGAGCCAAGATCATGCCACTGCACTCCAGCCTGGGTGACAGAGCAAGACTCTGTCTCAAAAAAATAAAATAAAATAAAATATATTATTTACATATTAAAATGTTTTATGTAATCTCCATTTCTCAAGACAATTACAAAGATAATATTTATCGAAAGTATAAATAAGGAAATGGAAAAATAACAAAAGCATGACACTACACAGAATAAACAAAAATAAAGGCAGTAAAACAAGAAATGAGAAAAAAAAATCTACAAGAAACACATAACAGTAACAGTAAAACTGGTAATAGCAACTCTATTTTAAAGCAATCATTTTAAATACAAATTAATTAAACTACTTAATAGAAAGAAACATAATCCTAGGATGTTGTGAGGTCAAAGTGGGCTGATCACTTGATCCCAGGAGTTTGAGATCAGCCTGAGCAACATCTCAAAACCCTGTCTCTACAAAAAAAATACAACAAAACTTGCTGGGTGTGATGGCAAATATTTGTAACGCAGCTATTTGAGAGGCCGAAATGAGAGGATCATCAGAGTTTGGAAAGTTGAGGCTGCAGTGAGCCATGATCATGCCGCTGAAAACCAGGCCGATTGACAGAGTGAAACCCTATTTCAAAACTGAATGAATAAATACGCCAGGCATGGTGGCTCATGCCTGTAATCCCAGCATTTTGGGAGGTCAAGGTGGGTGGATCACTTGAGGCCAGGAATTTGACACTACCCTGGCCAACACAGTGAAACCCCAATTCTACTGAAAATAGAAAAAACTAGATGGGTGTGGTGGCACATGCCTGTAATCCCAGCTACTTGGGAGGCTGAGGCATGAGAATCACTTGAATCCAGGAGGTGGAGGTTGCAGTGAGCCAAGATCATGCTACAGCACTCCAGTCTGGGCAATGGAGTGAGATCCTTTCTCAAAAAGAAAAAAAATTAAAATAAATGAATAAATAAATAAAATTATAAAAAAGAAAAAGAAATAAAACATCTGAGTAACTGGAAAAAAGCATACAATATGCTGCCTACAAGAGAATGGTTTTAGCATTGCGTTGAATAGACTGAAAGTAACATAATAGAAAAAATTTATTTTTCATGCATATAGTAACCACAATTGGGTAAGGTAGTTATAATTATATTAGACATAATATGCTTTTAGTCAAGTACTAGCATGAGAACAAAATTGATATTATATAATGATAAAATAGGTCAATTTACCAGGAATCTATAACTATTATATCTCTTTCTATATGTATGTATGTATAAAACATCAGAGCTGCAAAATATAAAAAGCAAATACTGACAAAAGTGAAGAAATACTTACCAACATAATAACTGTAAACATCAACACCCCATTTGCAATAATAAATAAGAAAATAAGGGGAGGAGCCAAGATGGCCGAATAGGAAGAACTCCGGTCTACAGCTCCCAGCGTGAGCGATACAGAAGACGGGTGATTTCTGCATTTCCATCTAAGGAACCGGGTTCATCTCACTAGGGAGTGCCAGACAGTGGGTGCAGGCCAGTGGGTGCGTGCTCCGTGCGCGAGCCGAAGCAGGGCGAGGCATTGCCTCACTCGGGAAGCGCAAGGGGTCAGGGAGTTCCCTTTCCTAGTCAAAGAAAGGGGTGACAGACGGCACCTGGAAAATCGGGTCACTCCCACCCGAATACTGCGCTTTTCCGACGGGCTTAAAAAACGGCGCACCAGGAGACTATATCCCGCACCTGGCTCGGAGGGTCCTACGCCCTCGGAATCTCGCTGATTGCTAGCACAGCAGTCTGAGATCAAACTGCAAGGCGGCAGCGAGGCTGGGGGAGGGGCGCCCGCCATTGCCCAGGCTTGCTTAGGTAAACAAAGCAGCCGGGAAGCTCGAACTGGGTGGAGCCCACCACAGCTCAAGGAGGCCTGCCTGCCTCTGTAGGCTCCACCTCTGGGGGCAGGGCACAGACAAACAAAAAGACAGCAGTAACCTCTGCAGACTTAAATGTCCCTGTCTGACAGCTTTGAAGAGAGCAGTGGTTCTCCCAGCACGCAGCGGGAGATCTGAAAACGGGCAGACTGCCTCCTCAAGTGGGTCCCTGACCCCTGACCCCCGAGCAGCCTAACTGGGAGGCACCCCCCAAGCAGGGGCACACTGACACCTCACACAGCCGGGTACTCCAACAGACCTGCAGCTGAGGGTCCTGTCTGTTAGAAGGAAAACTAACAAACAGAAAGGACATCCACACCAAAAACCCATCTGTACATCACCATCATCAAAGACCAAAAGTAGATAAAACCACAAAGATGGGGAAAAAACAGAGCAGAAAAACTGGAAACTCTAAAAAGCAGAGCGCCTCTCCTCCTCCAAAGGAACGCAGTTCCTCACCAGCAACGGAACAAAGCTGGACGGAGAATGACTTTGACGAGCTGAGAGAAGAAGGCTTCAGACGATCAAATTACTCCGAGCTACGGGAGGACATTCAAACCAAAGGCAAAGAAGTTGAAAACTTTGAAAAAAATTTAGAAGAATGTATAACTAGAATAACCAATACAGAGAAGTGCTTAAAGGAGCTGATGGAGCTGAAAACCAAGGCTCGAGAACTACGTGAAGAATGCAGAAGCCTCAGGAGCCAATGTGATCAACTGGAAGAAAGGTATCAGCGATGGAAGATGAAATGAATGAAATGAAGCGAGAAGGGAAGTTTAGAGAAAAAAGAATAAAAAGAAACGAGCAAAGCCTCCAAGAAATATGGGACTATGTGAAAAGACCAAATCTACCTCTGATTGGTGTACCTGAAAGTGACGGGGAGAACGGAACCAAGTTGGAAAACACTCTGCAGGATATTATCCAGGAGAACTTCCCCAATCTAGCAAGGCAGGCCAACATTCAGATTTAGGAAATACAGAGAACGCCACAAAGATACTCCTCGAGAAGAGCAACTCCAAGACACATAATTGTCAGATTCACCAAAGTTGAAATGAAGGAAAAAGTGTTAAGGGCAGCCAGAGAGAAAGGTCGGGTTACCCTCAAAGGGAAGCCCATCAGACTAACAGCGGATCTCTCGGCACAAACTCTACAAGCCAGAAGAGAGTGGGAGCCAATATTCAACATTCTTAAAGAAAAGAATTTTCAACCCAGAATTTCATATCCAGCCAAACTAAGCTTCATAAGTGAAGGAGAAATAAAATACTTTACAGACAAGCAAATGCTGAGAGATTTTGTTACCACCAGGCCTGCCCTAAAAGAGCTCCTGAAGGAAGCACTAAACATGGAAAGGAACAACCGGTACCAGCTGCTGCAAAATCATGCCAAAATGTAAAGACCATCGAGACTAGGAAGAAACTGCATCAACTAACGAGCAAAATAACCAGCTAACATCATAATGACAGGATCAAATTCACACATAATATTAACTTTAAATGTAAATGGACTAAATGCTCCAATTAAAAGACACAGACTGGCAAATTGGATAAAGAGTCAAGACCCATCAGTGTACTGTATTCAGGAAACCCATCTCACGTGCAGAGACACACATAGGCTCAAAATAAAAGGATGGAGGAAGATCTACCAAGCAAATGGAAAACAAAAAAAGGCAGGGGTTGCAATCCTAGTCTCTGATAAAACAGACTTTAAACCAACAAAGATCAAAAGAGACAAAGAAGGCCATTACATAATGGTAAAGGGATCAATTCAACAAGAAGAGCTAACTATCCTAAATATATATGCACCCAATACAGAAGCACCCAGATTCATAAAGCAAGTCCTGAGTGACCTACAAAGAGACTTAGACTCCCACACATTAATAATGGGAGACTTTAACACCCCACTGTCAACATTAGACAGATCAACAAGACAGAAAGTCAACAAGGACACCCAGGAATTGAACTCAGCTCTGCACCAAGCGGACCTAATAGACATCTACAGAACTCTCCACCCCAAATCAACAGAACAGACATTTTTTTCAGCACCACACCACACCTATTCCAAAATTGACCACATAATTGGAAGTAAAGCTCTCCTCAGCAAATGTAAAAGAACAGAAATTATAACAAACTATCTCTCAGACCACAGTGCAATCAAACTAGAACTCAGGATTAAGAATCTCACTCAAAACCGTTCAACTACATGGAAACTGAACAACCTGCTCCTGAACGACTACTGGGTACATAACGATATGAAGGCAGAAATAAAGATGTTCTTTGAAACCAATGAGAACAAAGACACAACATACCAGAATCTCTGGGACGCATTCAAAGCAGTGTGTAGAGGGAAATTTATAGCACTAAATGCCCACAAGAGAAAGCAGGAAAGATCCAAAATTGACACCCTAACATCACAACTAAAAGAACTAGAAAAGCAAGAGCAAACACATTCAAAAGCTAGCAGAATGCAAGAAACAACTAAAATCAGAGCAGAACTGAAGGAAATAGAGACACAAAAAACCCTTCAAAAAATTAATGAATCCAGGAGCTGATTTTTTGAAAGGATCAACAAAATTGATAGACCGCTAGCAAGACTAATAAAGAAAAAAAGAGAGAAGAATCAAACAGACGCAATAAAAAATGACAAAGGGGATATCACCACCAATCCCACAGAAATACAAACTACGATCAGAGAATACTACAAACACCTCTACACAAATAAACTAGAAAATCTAGAAGAAATGGATAAATTCCTCGACACATACACTCTCCCAAGACTAAACCAGGAAGAAGTTGAATCTCTGAATAGACCAATAACAGGCTCTGAAATTGTGGCAATAATCAATAGCTTACCAACCAAAAAGAGTCCAGGACCAGATGGATTCACAGCCGAATTCTACCAGAGGTACAAGGAGGAACTGGTACCATTCCTTCTGAAACTATTCCAATCAATAGAAAAAGAGGGAATCCTCCCTAACTCATTTTATGAGGCCAGCATCATCCTGATACCAAAGCCTAGTAGAGACACAACCAAAAAAGAGAATTTTAGACCAATATCCTTGATGAACATTGATGCAAAAATCCTCAATAAAATACTGGCAAACCGAATCCAGCAGCACATCAAAAAGCTTATCCACCATGATCAAGTGGGCTTCATCCCTGGGATGCAAGGCTGGTTCAATATATGCAAATCAATAAATGTAATCCAGCATATAAACAGAACCAAAGACAAAAACCACATGATTATCTCAATAGATGCAGAAAAGGCCTTTGACAAAATTCAACAACACTTCATGCTAAAAACTCTCAATAAATTAGGTATTGATGGAACATATTTCAAAATAATAAGAGCTATCAGCTATCTATGACAAACCCACAGCCAATATCATACTGAATGGGCAAAAACTGGAAGCATTCCCTTTGAAAACTGGCACAAGACAGGGATGCCCTCTCTCACCACTCCTATTCAACATAGTGTTGGAAGTTCTGGCCAGGGCAATTAGGCAGGAGAAAGAAATAAAGGTTATTCAATTAGGAAAAGAGGAAGTCAAATTGTCCCTGTTTGCAGACGACATGATCATATATCTAGAAAACCCCATTGTCTCAGCCCAAAATCTCCTTAAGCTGATACGCAACTTCAGCAAAGTCTCAGGATACAAAATCAATGTACAAAAAACACAAGCATTCTTATACACCAACAACAGACAAACAGAGAGCCAAATCATGAGTGAACTCCCATTCACAATTGCTTCAAAGAGAATAAAATACCTAGGAATCCAACTTACAAGGGATGTGAAGGACCTCTTCAAGGAGAACTACAAACCACTGCTCAAGGAAATAAAAGAGGATACAAACAAATGGAAGAACATTCCATGCTCATGGGTGGGAAGAATCAATATCGTGAAAATGGCCATACTACCCAAGGTAATTTACAGATTCAATGCCATCCCCATCAAGCTACCAATCACTTTCTTCACAGAATTGGAAAATAGTACTTTAAAGTTCATGTGGAACCAAAAAAGAGCCCACATCGCCAAGTCAATCCTAAGCCAAAAGAACAAAGCTGGAGGCATCACGCTACCTGACTTTAAACTATACTACAAGGCTACAGTAACCAAAACAGCATGGTACTGGTACCAAAACAGAGATATAGATCAATGGAACAGAACAGAGCCCTCAGAAATAACGCCGCATATCTACAACTATCTGATCTTTGACAAACCTGAGAAATACAAGCAATGGGGAAAGGATTCCCTATTTAATAAATGGTGCTGGGAAAACTGGCTAGCCATATGTAGAAAGCTGAAACTGGATCCCTTCCTTATACCTGATACAAAAATCAATTCAAGATGGATTAAAGACTTAAACATTAGACCTAAAACCATAAAAACCCTAGAAGAAAACCTAGGCATTACCATTCAGGACATAGGCATGGGCAAGGACTTCATGTCTAAAACACCAAAAGCAATGGCAACAAAAGCCAAAATTGACAAATGGGATCTAATTAAACTAAAGAGCTTCTGCACAGCAAAAGAAACTACCATCAGAGTGAACAGGCAACCTACAAAATGGGAAAAAATTTTCACAACCTACTCATCTGACAAAGGGCTAATACCCAGAATCTACAATGAACTCAAACAAATTTACAAGAAAAAAACAAACAACCCCATCAAAAAGTGGGCGAAGGACATGAACAGACACTTCTCAAAAGAAGACATTTATGCAGCCAAAAAACACACGAAAAAATGCTCACCATCACTGGCCATCAGAGAAATGCAAATCAAAACCACAATGAGATACCATCTCACACCAGTTAGAATGGCAATCATTAAAAAGTCAGGAAACAACAGGTGCTGGAGAGGATGTGGAGAAATAGGAACACTTTTACACTGTTGGTGGGACTGTAAACTAGTTCAACCATTGGGGAAGTCAGTGTGGTGATTCCTCAGGGATCTAGAACTAGAAATACCATTTGACCCAGCCATCCCATTACTGGGTATATACCCAAAGGACTATAAATCATGCTGCTATAAAGACACATGCACACGTATGTTTATCGCAGCATTATTCACAATAGCAAAGACTTGGAACCAACCCAAATGTCCAACAACAATAGACTGGATTAAGAAAATGTGGCACACATACACCATGGAGTACTATGCAGCCATAAAAAATGATGAGTTCACGTCCTTTGTAGGGACATGTATGAAATTGGAAATCATCATTCTCAGTAAACTATCGCAAGAACAAAAAACCAAAGACCGCATATTCTCACTCATAGGTGGGAATTGAACAATGAGAACACATGGACACAGGAAGGGGAATATCACACTCTGGGGACTGTTGTGGGGTGGGGGGAGTGGGGAGGGATAGCATTGGGAGATATACTTAATGCTAGATGATGAGTTAGTGGGTGCAGCGCACCAACATGGCACATGTATACATATGTAACTAACCTGCACATTGTGCACATGTACCCTAAAACTTAAAGTATAATAATAATAATTAATAAATAAATAAAAGAAAATAAAAAATTCAGACATTATAGACTGTATTAATTATTTTACATACAGAGGAATACCTGAGAGTAGATAATTTATAGAGAAAAAATGTTTATTTGGCTCACAGTTCAGCAGACTGTACAGGAAGTGTGTGCCAGCATCTGTTTCTGGTGAGTAAGGGTCCTAGTAAGCTTATAATCATTGTGGAAGGCAAAGTATAACTGGGCACATCACACAGTAAGAGACAGAGTAAGTGTGAGGTGAAGAAGCCAGGTTTGTTTGTTTTTTTAACCAACCAGCTCTCATTTGAATCAATAGAGTGTAACCTTTTTGATTATCAAAAGGATGGTGCCAAGCCATTTATGAGGAATTTGCTCCCCCATGACCCAAACACCTCCCACCAGGTCCCACATCAAACAGGAGGATTATATTGCAGCATGAGGTTTAGAGAAAATGGACATCCTCTAACCTTAGGCCAACCATATCATATCACCAACTAGGCTTAACAGATATGTACAAAACTTTCCAGGCAAAAGCAAGGGAATACACACAATATTCTTACTTGCTCCTAGTGTGTTCTGTTATGACACATACCAAGTCTTATTAAATTTATGAATACCGGCTGAGTGCAGAGGCTCATATCTATAATCTCAACACTTTGGGAGACTCACATGGGGCAAAAAGTTTGGGACCAGCTTACACAACATAGTGAGACCCTGTCGCTACTAATAAATCAAAAAATTAACCAGGGGTAGTAGTGCATTTCTGTAGTCCCAGCTCAAAAATTTGAGGTAAAAGGATCACTTGAGCCCAGCAGCCTGAGGTTGCAGTGAGCCAAAATCATGTCACTGCACTACAGCCTGGGCAAAGAGTAAGATCCTGTCTCAAAATAACAACAAATACATTTAAGAAGACCAAAAGTATACACTATGTTTTCTGACCAAAACTGAAAGAAACTAGGCATTAAAAGCCAAAGTAAAACTGGGAAATCCAAAAATATAGGAAATTAAAACACACTCTTCAACAGATTCTTTTTTTTTTTTTTTTTTGAGACGGAGTCTCGCTCTGTTGCCAGGCTGGAGTGCAATAGTGTGATCTCGTCTCACTACAAACTCTGCCTCCAGGGTTCAAGCAATTCTCCTGTCTCAGCCTCCTGAGTAGCTAGCACTACAGGTGCGTGCCGCCACGCGCAGCTAATTTTTGTATTTTTAGTAGAGAAAGGGTTCCACCAGGTTGGCCGGGATGGTCTCGATCTCCTCACCTTGTGATTCACTTGCCTCAGCCTCCCAAAGTGCTGGGATTACAGGCGTGAGCCAATGCACCCAGCCACTTTTCAACATATTCTTGCTCCAGGGTCAAAAAATTTAATTTTTCAAAGACATTACTATGACCTAACAGTGGTGAATGAATTTAATCTCTATAAAAACCCTAATCACATAGTTTTTTACAGAAATATAGTTTATTTTTATTTTTATTTTTTTTAGATGGAGTCTCACTCTATTGCCAGGCTGGAGTGCAGTGGCTGCAGTGGCATGATCTTGGCTCACTGCAACCTCTGCTTCCCGGATTCAAGTGATTCTCCTGCCTCAGCCTCCTGAGTAGCTAGGAATACAGTCACCCGCCACCACGCCCACCTAATTTTCGTATTTTTTTTTTAGTAGAGACGGGATTTCACCATGTTAGCCAGGATGGTCTCGAACTCCTGACCTCATGATCTGCCCGCCTTGGCCTCCCAAAGTGCTGGGATTACAAGCATGAGCCACCAGGCCTGGCCTAAAATTTTTAAATTTGATTATAAACTATAGATAAACACCCTTGAAAAAGAACAAAGAGGCATTATACTTCCTGATTGGAAAACATATTAAAAGCTACAAAAACAAAACAATGTGGTACTGACACAAAGATAAACAGATGAAAGAACAGAATAGACAGCCCGGAAATGAACTCTTCTGTATAAGATAAAATAATCTTCCACAAAGTTGCCATGAGCATCCAATAAAGAAAAGATATTCTCTTCAAAAAATATTGTTGAAAACTGGAAATCGACACTGATGAAATAAAGTTGGATCATTTCCTTGAACAAAATACAAAAAAAAAATGGTTTAACTAAATACTTAAACATGAAAAGATAAATAACATCTCTTGGAAAAAACAGGAAAAAGTCATGTCATTGGTCTTGGCACTATTTTTTTAGATATGACACTAAATGCATGAGCAACTACAACAACAGCAATAACCATTAAGATTTAACTGCATTATACTTCAAAATTTCTGCACATCAAAACAAAAATTCAATAGACAATGCCTCCTAGAAAATGGGTGAAAATATTTGCAAATCACAAGAGATGAGTGATGAGTTAATATTCAGAATATATAAACAACTCTTAAAACTGAACAATAAAGCTGAATAACTTGATTTATTAATGAAAAAATAATTGAACTGAATTTTCATTAAAAAAGATACCCAAATGGGAAAAAGTATTTGAAAAGAAAAGCAAAATTAATAATTTATAGAGAAACACATAAAAAAGAAAAATGAAATCATCTCACACCCACTACAATGGCCACTGTAAATTTATGAAAAACACCAAATCTGTTGATAATGCAATGAAAATAAAACCCCTGTTGATTGTTGGTAGAAAACAAAAGAGCAGCCATTGTTTTAAAATGTTACAAATATTGGCCGGGCATGGAGGCTCAGGCCTGTAATCCCAGCACTTTGCGAGACCGAGGCAGGCAGATCACAAGGTCGGGAATTCGAGACCAGCTTGACCAACATGGTGAAACCCCATCTCTACTAAAAATACAAAAATTAGCCGGGTGTGGTGGTGCACACCTGTAATCCCAGCTACTCGGAAGGCTGAGGCAGGAGAAATCGCTTGAACCCGGGAGGCGGAGGTTTCAGTTAGCTGAGATCAGGCCACTGCACTCCAGCCTGGGCAATAACAGCAAAACTCCATCTCAAAAGAAAAATAAAATAAAATAAAATAGAATAAAATAAAATAGGAATTACAACTATCCAAGCCCCTTGTAAGCAGCCAACTAAAGGTGGACCCTAGTACAGAAACTGCAGGCTTGAGACCAAGCTACTACCCCTCTCCACAAACCCAGAGGGCATCCCAGAACCCTGTCAGCCCAAAAAAGAAGATCTTGGCTGGGCGAAGTGGCTCATGCCTGTAATCCCAGCACTTTGGGAAGCTGAGGCGGGTGGATCACAAGGTCAGGAGTTCAAGACCAGCCTTACCAACATGGTGAAACCCCGTCTACTAAAAATACAAAAATTAGCTGGGCATGGTGGCACAAGCCTGTAATCCCAGCTACTCGGAAGGCTGAAGCACCAGATCACTTGAACCCGGGAGGCGGAGGTTGCAGTGAGCCGAGATCACACGACTGCACTACAGCCTGGGTGACAGAGTGAGACTCAGTTTCGGAAAAAAAAAAAAAAAATCTTTACATTCTGAAATCAGTTTATCAGTTTATAAAAACTTGAAGAGGCATTTCCATTTTCAAATTTACAGACACCAATGCCAAACTATATTGTGCCCACTTGTCAATGCTTCTCTTTTAACATAACACTGAAAATATGTGGCAGAAGAATTAGTCAAAAAACAAAAAACCCATTGAAATTGAAGACAAGTAAAATGTTTCTGTTTGTAGATCATAAAATCTTACATATAAAAATACATAAACAGTACATTAAAACCTATCTAAATTAATAAATACACTTAGTAAATTACCAAATATAAAATCAACATATAAGTTATCGTTCCATAAACCTAAATTGTCTAATAAAATAAAGGAAGAAAACAATATTATTTACAATAGCATTCAAATAATGTATTTCTGAGAACAAATTCACCCAAGAAAGTGAAAAAAATCTTTACAATAAAAGATATAAGATTTCAATGATGAAATTAGAGAAGACACAAGTTTTAAAATATTTAATATCTATGGATTTAAAGAATAAATATTGTTAAAATACCATATTATCCAAAGTGATCTATAGATTCAAGAAACTCCCTACCAAAATTCTAGTGGCATTTTTTTCATAGTAATAGAAAATACAATCCCTAAATTTACATGAAACTATAATAAATCTTTTTTTTTTTTTTTTTTGAGATGGAGTTTCACTCTTATTGCCAAGGCTGGAGTGCAGTGGCACAATCGCAGCTCACAGCAACCTCTGCCTCCTGGGTTCAAGCAATTCTCCTGCTTCAGCCTCCAGAGTAGCTGGGATTACAGGCATGCGCCACCACGCCTGGCTAATTTTGTATTTTTAGTGGAGACGGGGTTTCACCATGTTGGTCAGGCTGGTCTTGAACTCCTGACCTAAGGTGATCCACCCACCTCGGCCTCCCAAAGTGCTGGGTTACAGGAGTGAGCCACCGTGCCCGGCCCAGTAAATCTTTTTAAGAGACAGGGTCTCCTTATGTTGCCCAGGTTGGTATCCAACTCCTAGGCTTAAGGGATCCTTCTGCCTTGGCCTCCCAAAGTGATAGGATTACAGCTGTGAGCCACTGCCCCCAGCCAAAACTACAAGAAACTTTGAATAGTCAAAGCAATCATGAGGAATAAGAACAAAGCGAACGTCATACTTTTTAATTTCAAACTATATTTCAAGCCTGTAGTAATACAAATAGGATGAAATGTGCAGAAAAATAAACAAAAAAAAATGGAACAGAAACCACAACTCTTACATATTTCAGACATGACACAAAAAGAGAACTTACAAAATAGTTTAACAGAGTTTCTCAAAATTATGCAGATATTTCTGAGTCTCCAGAAACAATGAGAAAAAAAAGTCAGATTGTGCAATCTCTTATATGCCATGAAGAGGACTTTAGCTCACTGTAAACTTGAAGGAAGATCACTGAAGGGAAAGTAGAATTTTTAAAGAATTTAAAAGCATAAGACAGAAGATGCCCCTATGTTGAAGTTAAAAAAACAAAACAGCTGCCTAGAAACTTTGGAACACAGATTTCCAAGTCAAATTTTAAGGACTGGCTTTCTCTTTTACCTTTGGACCTCTCATCTGTGTCATCTGTTGTATTCACTCTCACCTACCTGGGGGTTTGGCTACCATCTCGTGTATCTTCATATTCCAGGGCTCTTTTCCTTGCTCCAGACAGGTGATCAGGTCTAAATTAGACACAGCAATACCTGTTTTATTAAAAATAAATAACATGAATCTTGCTCATATTCTCCAGTTACCAACCTAGTAATTTTCTCAGTAAAGAGAATGCAGGCCAGGCACAGTGGCTCATGCTGGTAATCCCAGCACTCTGAGAGGCCGAGGTGGGTAGATCACCAGAGGTCAGGAGTTCAAGACCAGACGGGTCAACATGGCAAAACCCTGTCTCTACTGAAAATACAGAAATTAGCTGGATATGGTGGTGCACACCTGTAGTCCTAGCTGCTCGGGAGGCTGAGGCAGGATAATCACTAGAACCCAGGAGGCAAAGGTTGCAGTGAGCTAAGATTGCACCACTGCATCCAGCCTGAGTGACAGAGCAAGACTCCATCTCAGAAAAAAATATTTTAAAAAGAGAATGTAATAGAATATTCTAGTATATTAATCACAAAATATATTCTAGTAAATTAATCACAAAATACTAACTTATAACAAAATTTCTAAATATTAAGAAAATATTTTCAATTTGTATGTTCTTAATTTTACTACTCAGTGCTACTGAATCAAAAATTGGTGGTGGCAATTAGATTTTAAGGTGTGGGCAACAGTATTTTATGCCACTAAATTTCTGGAATTACCACTAATCTAGAGTGAAGGATACAGATCAGCTCAGAAACGTGGAAAGTTCAGGTCAGGGTGAAACATCTACACAGATAAATCCTACATTTTCTTAAAAACAGGTAGTTGAAACTCATTTATGTAAGCATAAATTGCCAAAAAACACGCAACAAAAAAGAGAAATAAAACCTTTAGAGTATATTAGGAATTGTATATTAAAGTTATCCTCACCTTGCTGGGCAAGGTGGCTCACGCCTGTAATCCCAGCACTTTGGGAGGCTGAGGCGGGCAGATCCTGAGGTCAGGAGTTCGAGATCAGCCTGACCAACATGGTAAGACCCCATCTCTACTAAAAATACAAAAATTAGCCGGGCATGGTGGCACATGCCTGTAATCCCAGCTATGCAGGAGGCTGAGGCAGGAGAATCGCTTGAACCCTGGAGGCAAAGGTTGCAATGAGCCAAGATTGCGCCACTGCACTCCAGCCTGGGTGACAGAGTGAAACTCTGTCTCAAAAAATAATAATAATAAATAATAAAAATTAAAAAAAAAAAAAACTTATCCTCACCCAGGAATACCAGGTTTCTGTAGTTCTCTAACATGACATTCCTATATAAATTCTGCTGTGCTGTGTCCAGGCACTGCCACTCCTCCAGAGAGAATTCTATGGCCACATCCATAAATGTCAATGGTCCCTGAAAAACACATACACACACACATATTTACCAAGTGGTTATGGACACAATTTTTAATTTGACTCAAGGTGAAATGAGAGAGTAAAGAGAACTGGTTCTGACTTATAGGAGTGACTGAAATTATCCAATAAAATAATTTTCAACACAGAAATATTCTCGAATGTATTCTCTAACTCTGAAAAAAGAGAGTAGTATAAGATCCACAAAATCAGCGTATATATGTTACTTTTCTGAATGATAAAGTATAAACTTAAGGGCATGAACAGAAACATGTACATTTTTTATTGCTATATATACATCATACAGAATGACTTGTGTATATTTTTCAGATGGAAAAGACATGTTGAGTTAGAAAGTGCTTCTCAAATTTTAGTCTGTAAAATAAACTGGAGATCTTGTTAGTGGAGATTATTTTTTCAGAAGATCTGGAATAAAGTCTCAGTTTTTAAATTTCTAACAAGCTCACCAATAATTCCAATGTTTTTGGCCCAAAAAGAATATTTTGTCAAACATCCCGTAAGTAGAAGGGCCTGTGTTTTTTTCAGTTTTACTTACCTGTACACAAAGATAAGAGCTTTCATTTTCCAAAGACATATGTATACAAGGAAAACCTAAGAAAAAGTCAGCTCCCAGATAAAATATGATGATTTATGCACATTAGCTGCATAAAGATACTTAATAATGAACAGAAAAATAATTAACTCTATGGTGAAAAAATCTTTCAGAGAGCTCTTTAACCAAAAGACTTATTTTGTCTTTTTTTTTTAACCAAAAGAATTATTAACATCAACTGCACTAGGACAAATTTTTATGATGTGCTAATGCATAACACAGAAGGACACAGCACCACTGCTGGAATATTCCCCCCAAAAGTAAATTATAGTCTGAATTTAACCATAAAGAAAACATCAGTTCTGTGCAAAGTTCAAGATAAACATATCTTTCACGTTTTAATTTTTAATAATGATTTTAGGTAGACATCTTGAGAATATGCCTTTAAAGGTGTCAGCACCACCTGTTTACCTGATGCCACCACACCCACAAGCAAAAAGATGAAGACTTGCAGAAAAAGTCCACCCATTTCTGTCCTTAATAACAGAAGAGATGCAGGAAAAACATGCTGCACCATGGAAATAAAGATATAAGTTTCATTTTTCCTGTCCTCAGGTGCCCTTCCCTTACATGGACACCAACAATTTCTGCTACAGTAATAAAAATATGGACCACACTGTCCTCTCCCTACCAAATCCAAACAGAAACAGCCCTATGGCCATCCTTTTAGTGCAAAGGTGAGACTTAACTCTTATGAATGTATCTGAACCCCTCATACTCAATTCTAGCCTCATGTTAAAATCACATGAGGCACTTAATTAAAACAACATGGGGCCAGGTGTGGTGGCTCAAGCCTGTAATCCCAGCACTTTGGGGGGCCAAGGAGGGTGGATCTTCTGAGGTCAGAAATTCGAAACCAGCCTGGCCAACATGGTGAAACCCTGTCTCTACTAAAAACACAAAAATTAGCTGGGCGTGGTGGAACGCGCCTGTAGTCCCAGCTACTCGAGAGGGTGAGGCAGGACAATCGCTTGAATGTGGGAGGCAGAGGTTGCAGTGAGCTGAGATCACGCCACTGCACTCCAGCCTGGTGACAGAGCGACACTCCATCTCAAAAAAAAAAAAAATACAAAAATTAGTCAGGCACGGTGGCATGCACGTGTAATCCCAGCTACTTGGGAGGCTGACTCAAGGAGAATCACTTGAACCTGGCAGGCAGAGGTTGCAGTGAACCAAGATCAAGCCACTACACTCCAGCCTAGGAGACAGAGTAAGACTCCATCTCAAAACAAACAAATACAATATGGATGTGTCCACCTGGAGCAATAAACAGAGCCTGTGAGGAGGGGTGAAGTACAGAGATTTCTGCAAACTGTCTGTGTAATCCTAATGAGAAGCCTGGGCTGATAACCACTTAGCTAAGCATTGCCTCTCAAGCTTTAGTGAGCTTAAAATTCACTTGGTAATTTTGGACCCACTCTACGTAATGGGATTCTACAGGTTTGGAAAGGATCCATGGATAAATGTTTTAAACAAGACCCCTGTCAATGTTAATGTTGCTCCCCCGGGCTCATTATTAGCAGTAGTTAAAGAAAGCAGGCCCAGCACAGAGTCCCTTACACTCAGCACTCTTGTCACAACACAAGTATTTCTGGTACAAATAAAGACAACCCATCTTCATCCTAAAGTTTCATATTATTTGCTGGCTCTTTAAAGTTTACAAAGGAAACAGAAGGCAGCAATGTCTGAAGAAGTCTGCATTTGGAAAACAACATGTACTAATGCAAGGTGTATTAAGCAGGCGCTATGTGCTCTCAAGGGTATGTTACAGGCTGGGTGCAGTGGCTCACGCCTGTAATCCTAGGAGGCAGGTGGCTCACTTGAGATCAGGAGTTCAAGGTCAACCTGGACAACATGGTGAAACCTCATCTCTACTAAAAATACAAAAAAAAAAATTAGCCAGGTGTGGTGGCATGTGCCTGTAATCCCAGCTACTCAGGAGGCTGAAGTGGGAGAATCGCTTGAACCCAGGAAGAGGAAGTTGTAGTGAGCTAAGATTGTGTCACTGCCCTCTGGCCTGGGTGACAGAGCAAGACCCTGTCTCAAAAAAAAAAAAAAAAGTATGTTACAGAGCACTGTGCTGGGAATAACATATTATATGATTTAACTCTCATAACATCATGCGAGTTGGTACTAAGTGTTTAATAATTACCAGGATTTAGATAAAGAGCCCAGCATTTTTAACTCTTCTACTGTTTCTCTGTCATTGGTTTTTTAAAAAATGTGTAGAAAAGCCGGGCGCGGTGGTTCATGCCTGTAATCCCAGCACTTTGGGAGGCCCAGGTGGGCAGATCACGAGGTCAGGAGTTTGAGACCAGCCTGGCCAACATGGTGAAGCCCCGTATCTACTAAAAATACAA
The DNA here is from genome assembly GCF_028858775.2 of Pan troglodytes. Classification (NCBI taxonomy): domain Eukaryota; kingdom Metazoa; phylum Chordata; class Mammalia; order Primates; family Hominidae; genus Pan; species Pan troglodytes. The sequence goes on from NC_072418.2 coordinate 23,745,635, forward strand.
AAATTAGCTAGTCATGGTGGTGGGTGCCTGTAATCCCAGATACTCAGGAGGCTGAGGCAGAATTGTTTGAACCCGGGAGGTGGAGGTTGCAGTGAGCCAAGATCATGCCATTGCACTCCAGCCTGGGCAACAGTGCGAGACTATGTCTCAAAAAAAAAAAAAAAAAAGCGTGTAGAATAAAAGCCTAATACAGACAGATGAGAGGATTATAGAAAGAGTTTAATGTAGTTTCGAGGAATTTTTACTGGGTTTATATTTACTTTTTTGTGACTTGTGGAGCAACTACTGAATCTGCAGGAATAGAAAACAAGTTCCTAAATGGAATGTTTCTGCAACCTTGGTTTTAATAAAAAATTAAGAAATTAAGACCCTAAAATACATATTTTACTTTTCCCATTTATCTGCTTTTGGGTTTCAGGAAATTGGGAGCACCAGCTCTAGAGAGGCAGCAGAATTCAACAACCAAAACTCTGATCTCTTCTGATCAGTTCTGTGAGGCAAGACTCCAGGGCTGGGTGAGATCTAAACAAGGCTCTCAAAAAGGGTGAATCTGAACAGAACTGGGTAAGGGGAGACCCTCTGTAGAATTCTGTTCTCTATGCCACTGGGGTATTTCAAGTTCTGTTTTTCGTAAGCTTACCTAAGAGAAACTTAAATCCCAGCGTTTGTGTAATTTTAATCTTTTCTAGCCACTGCCCTGTCAATTTTATAACATATACTAATAAGCAATTTAAACAAATCTCTTAAGGTTTTCTAGGGTAATATTATTAGAAGATAAATATGTATTATTAGCAAGATAAAAGAAATCAAAAAATAATAATGCTTCTGTCCATAAATATCCCTTCAAGTGATGACATCAGAAGCCACAACAATATAAATAAAGTGGCCCAAATAAAGCTCACAATTTTTTCACACATCTATTTGCTGTACCAACCATATGATACTTAATTCAACCATTTATTCAGTTGCTAGTCTAGACTAAGAGTTTCTGGATTGTAGAAACCATGACTGCTTCATCTATTTTTCTAATGGCCATATAAAATTATAGCAATCAGTTTATCTGCTTGAGTCTCCAGATCTCCTCCTTGTTTTTACCCAAGTACCAGAAAACTGGAGAAACTCATCTGGGTACCAATCAAAAACATCCCTTGTATAAGGGAAGGAACAAACACAGGATGACTCATTTCTCTTACACTGAGGCAAAAGCAGAATTAACCACTCTTGTCAGCCTGACACAATTCTGCTCTGGACATCCTCAAATGTCTCAAAAATGCCTACGTAATTGTGAGAGGGTTCCCAGTGACTCTGGGCTGATGGTCCAATAATAAGCCAGGCTAGAGAGAGTCATGCTGATTCTAAATAGAAAATGGAACTGCCCTGGTTGAGCTCCAGAATTACTTGTTCTGATTAACTAGCTTTTGGGTAGAAGGACAAGAATATTGTACATAACATTTTACAGGCAGGTATAGTTGTGGTCATGGCTCCGGATACTTTGCGGTCTTGATCTCTCACTCCTAAGATGTTTATTTATATTTACAGAATTTGCCATCAGATTCTGTTTACATCTTGAGCCTCTCACGTAACTGTGGCAGACCTGCTACAAGATCTTACTGGACAAAATCTGAAAAGCTCAAAGAGCCACAGTCTCAAAGGGAGCTGTAGGATGTCTATGTGGACATCTCACAGTGCAGAAAATGCCTTCTATTGGTTTTCAGTACATTCCCAATTTAAAGTCTGGCCCTGTCTTGTAATCCCAGGCAGAAGCCAGATCTTATGTGCAGATTCTAAGTGGGATCAACCTGACTCTGCATCCTTTGGTGTTACAGAAAGCAAAGTACAATCAAAGGAGAGATCCCCTCAGAGGCCGCTCTGGCACGTTCCAAATGATGTTTACCTAAAAGGAAATAGCTGAGGAAACATGAACATAAGTATACAATTTATTTGGGCCAAACTTGAGGATTGTAACCTGGGAGCAAATATTCAAGTTGCCTGGAATATATACTTTGATTAGCAGCAGTTACAATTGGATTTGCAAAGACAAAAAGAGAGGCACATAGAGTGGGTTGATACAAAGTTGTCTGTCAACATTTTTTATTTACAAAAATAAATTGATTATTGATTGGATATACATTGTTAGGCTATAGGGTGTGGGTTATAGTGTCCAGTGTGGCATTTTTAGTTCAATTTATAGCTACTTGTGGCAACAGCAAGCAGTTTCAAGAGGTAACTACATAGCTCAAAGAAAAAAGACATAATTGTGGTCTCATTTTAATGTCTCTCTGAGACTTATAAAGAAAAGGATTATTAGCCAGGCATGGTGGTGCAGGCCTGTAATCCCAGCTACTGAGAGGCTGAGACAGGAGAATCACCTGAACCTGGGAGGCAGAGATTGCAGTGAGCCGAGTTCGTGCCATTGCACTCCAGCCTGGACAACAAGAGTGAAACCCTGTCTCAAAAAAAAAAAAAAACCTTTTATATAGGAAATGCAAATCCTTTTCTTTTCTTTTCTTTTTCTTTTTTTTTTTTTTTTTTTTGAGACAGGGTTTCGCTCTTGTTGCCCCTGCTGGAGTGCAGTGGCGCAATCTCAGCTCACCGCAACTTCCTCCTCCCGGATTCTCCTGCCTCAGCCTCCCGAGTAGCTGGGATTACAGGCATGCGCCACCACGCCTGGCTAATTTTTTGTATTTTTAGTAGAGAGAGGGTTTCTCCATGCTAGTAAGGCTGGTCTCGAACTCCCGACCTCAGGTGATCCACCTGCCTTGGCCTCCCAAAGTGCTGGGATTACAGGAGTAAGCCAGTGGGCCCGGCAAAGTTTTCATTTTTTCCAAGCCTCAAGATCTAGATTCAGAAATTGGAGCTGCAGATTCAGATTCTGGATGGGTGGAGTAGCAGCAGGTATTACTTGCACATTTGTGGGCATTTTAGCAAGAGGAGAAAAAAGGAATTAAAAATTCTCATGTCTACATATCTATTCAATGTACACATGTTATTCTGCTAGGGTTTTTGGGCCCCATGGTCTCTGAGTCAGCTTCAGGTCTGATGACAGGAGTCCCTGAGGCTGGGCACGGTGGCTCACGCCTGTAATCCCAACACTTTGGGAGGCTGAGATGGGTGGATCATGAGGTCAGGAGTTTGAGACCAGCCTGGCCAATATGGTGAAATCCCATCTCTCTTTTTTTTTTTTTTGAAACGAAGTTTCGCTCTTGTTGCCCAGGCTGGAGTGCAATAGCACAATCTTGGCTCACTGCAACCTCTGCCTCCCAGGTTCAAGTGATTCTCCTGCCTCAGCCTCCCCAGTAGCTGGCATTACAGGCGTGTGCCACCACCCTCAGCTAATTTTTGTATTTTTAGTAGAGACGGGGTTTCTCCATGTTGGTCAGGCTGGTCTCGAACTCCTAACCTCAGGTGATCTGCCTGCCTGGGCCTCCCGAAGTGCTGGGATTACAGGTGTGAGCCACCGTGCTCAGCCTTTGGTGAAACCCCATCTCTACTACAAATACAAAAAAAAAAATTAGCCAGGCATGGTGGTGAGCATCTGTAATCCCAGCTACTTGGGAGGCTGAAGCAGGAAAATTGCTTGAACACAGGAGACCGAGGTTGCAGTGAGCTAAGATCATGCCACTGCACTCCAGCCTGGGCAATGCAGTGAGACTCCATCTCAACAACAACAAAAAAGTCACTGAAAGAGGTAAAATGGTTGATTGCTGCCCTGTAAGGTTTGTAGAAATCTGATCTAGCCTCTCTGGAAGTGACTGTAGAGGACAATAGATACCAAATAGGCAGAGATGCAATTCTTCCTGCATATTTAGGGAAGGGCGTGCACTTTGCAGCACAATTGTGAGTTGACTGGAATCCTGAGAGGGAAAGGCCCTTCTAGAGTAAAGCTTGGTTGACACCTTATATGTTTATATCACGTCTGGTAATTTTAGACTGTGTTTAGAAAATATAACAAGAGAAATTATCTCCAGCCCCAGAAAAACTTCACAATGATGGAAAAGAAAGAAAACTTTTATTACACAATTAAACCAGAATGTGACATGCATCACAATCAATCTGCTTAAGAGACTGCAAAGACAGAAAGATAGTCACCATAATTAGTCCACAAGTCAAAGAATTTACAGCACCATGTCATACAGAGCTCATCCTAAATTCACCTGGTCATTGGGGATGCCACCTATCTATGCTAATTGGTTATAATCAATGACAAAATAAACTTTTCACATCTTCATGACAGGAGGTAGTTTTGCAACTTGACGCCAGGTGCCTGCTGAAGGTAGACTCTCAGTCTCCTACTACAATGGTTGAATAGGGTGCTATCTTTTTGGTTATTTACACTTTAAAGCAATGGCTCTCTATGTTCTGAGCACTCAGCTACAGCACTCCTGCTTGCCCTCTACTTATGGCTAGTGTCCTCTCTTGACCCCTACCATCTGCCAATGAGGCACAGCCCAAAGCACAGAGCTCACAGCTGGCAGCTTACATCTTAAGTGAACCCCAATTGCCACAGCAGCACTCCAGTACCTCATCAGAGACTGAAGACTATGGTACAGGAGAGCCTACAGGATTTGGGGGTAGAATTGCACCTTCATAATAATGGGAATGGGAGTGGTGTTTCAGCCTCAGTTTCAATTTATTATGGTGACTTGAAAAAAATACTGCTGGATTTCCAGCATGAGTCCAGATAGAGATAGGATGGTTCTCCCTGTGAAAACCCACCTCTTTGTCAACACCAAGGGATAGCATTAGGGCTTCTAAAACAGACATCTGAAGCATTGAAGAGAAAAACAGCTCTCGGTCTGATTCTATTGCAAAATTATATTGAGAGAAAAAAGAAGTTAAATGTATCTTGAGAAAAAACTCAGATTAGATATGATTGATCAAGTCAGCCAGAAAATATTCCCCTAAAAGGAATTTCTCTCAAAATACCCCTAATGCACAGCTACTCTTGGCATGAGAAACATGAGCATTATGAAGAAAAAAAGCATATTCTCAGCAGAATTTTGTAAGATTTCTCTTCCATCTCTGCTGCTCTCATCTCCTAGCCATTGAATGGGGGTTCCATATTGAACCCAATTTAGTAAAAGCATTCCAATTTAGTAAAAGCAGAATTACCATTTGACCCAGCAACCTCATAACTTGGTATATACCCAAAGAAATATAAATTAGTCTCTCAAAAAGACACACACATGCACATGCATATTTATTGCAGTACTATTCACAATAGCAAAGACATGGAATCAATCTAAATGCCTATCAATAATAGACTGAATAAAGAACATATGGTATGGTCGGACAAGGTGGCTCACACCTGTAATCCCAGCACTTTGGGAGGCTGAGGCAAGTTGATTGCCTGAGCTCAGAAGTTTGAGACCAGCCTGGGCAACATGGCAAAACCCCGTCTCTACAAAAAAATACAAAAAGAAACATTAGACAGGCATGGTGGTGCATGCCTGCAGTCCCAGCTAATTGGGAAGCTGAGGTAGGAGGACTGCTCAAGCCCAGGAGATTGAGGCTGCAATGAGCAGTCATCGCACCACTGCACTCCAGCCTGAGTGACAGAATGAGACCCTGTCTCCAAAGAAAAATAAAATAAAAGATCTAATAAAAACAAAATATGGCACATAAACATCATGAAATACTCTCCGGCCATTTAAAAAAAAAAAAAAAAGAACAGCATTATATCCTGTGCAGCAACATGGATGGAGCTGGAGACCATTGTTCTTAGAAAAGTAATGCAGAAGAGAAGGCTGGGCATGGTGGCTCACGCCTGTAATCCCAGCACTTTGGGAGGCCGAGGCGGGTGGATCACGAGGTCAGGAGATCGAGACCATCCCAGCTAATGTGGTGAAACCCCATCTCTAATAAAAATACAAAAAATTAGCTGGGCGTGGTGGTGGGCGCCTGTAGTACCAGCTACTGTGGAGGCTGAGGCAGGAGAATGGTGTGAATCCGGGAGGCGGAGCTTGCAGTAAGCAGAGATCGTGCCACTGCACTCCAGCCTGGGAGACAGAGTGAGACTCATCTTAAAAAAAAAAAAAAGAAAAGAAAAGAAAAGTAATGCAAAACCAAATGCATGTTCTCATTTATAAGTAAGAGTTAAATAATAAGAACACATGGACACAAAGTGGGGAACAACAGTAACTGAGGCCTACTTGAGGGTGGAAGGTGGAAAAACAAAGAGGGTGTGGGCATTGTGGCTCACCACCACATTGGGAGACCAAGGCAGGTGAATCACTTGAGGTCAGGAGTTCGAGACCAGTCTGGCCAACATGGTGAAACCCCATCTCATCTAAAAATACAGAAATTAGCCTGGCATGGTGATGCACAGCTCTAATCCCAGCCACTCAGGAGGCAGGAGAATCGCTTGAACCTGGGAGGCGGAAGTTGCAGTGAGCCAAGATCATGCCACTGCATTCCAGCCAGGGTGACAGAGCAAGGCTTGAAAGAAAAAAAGGGAAGAGAAGGGAAGGGAGAGGATGGGGAGGGGAGGGGGAAGGAGGGAGGGAGGTGAGAGAGAGAGAGAAAAGAAAAAAGAAGGAAACAAAGAAAGAAAGAAAGAAGGAAAGAAAGAAAGAAAGAAAAGAAAAAGGAAGGAAGGAAGGAAGGAAGGAAGGTAAGGAAAAAGGAAAAGAGAGAGAAAATTAGAAAAAAATACCTATTTGGTGCTATGCTTAGTACTTCAGTGAAAAAATAATTTACACACCAAACACTCATGACACGATTTTACCTATATTACGAACCTGCACATGTACCAATGAATCAAAAATAGAAGTTAAAAGGAAAAAACTCCATGGGTAAGGGAGAGTGCAATGTAGATGGAAGGACTGGTTTGTGCCTGGGTGGGGCTGTACTCTAATTTATTTCTCTGTTCATACAGGCAGGTGAGATTATGAACAGGTGGTCCAGAACCCTAGGTTGGTGGAGAAAACAGGTTGCTGGTGCAGATTCAGTGTCTGGGGGTGCGGATATGCCAGGAGACTTGTAGACATGTTTGTGAGTTTGTAGCAAGAAACACCAGGATCAAAAATGCTGTGGTAAAATTCCTGAGGGTGGTGCCTAGTCCTGGGAATAAGTGTGGACACGTCAATGTCTAATGGGTATGTTTGTGAGTGGCTGGGAATCCTGTGGTGGCAGCTGTGGGAAAAGGGGGTCTGTCATCAGAGCTCATATTCTTTTTTTTTTTCTTTCTTTCTTTTTTTTTTTTTTCTTTTGAGACAGAGTCTAGTTCTGTCACCCAGGCTGGAGTGCAGTGGCGCAATCTTGGCTTATTGCAACCTCTGCCTCCCGGGTTCAAGTGATTCTCCTTCCTCAGCCTCCCCAATAGCTGAGATTACAAGAACGCACCACCATGCCCAGCTTATTTTTTCTATCTGTAGTAGGGACGGGGTTTTGCCACGTTGCCCAGGCTGGTCTTGAACTCCTGAGCTCAGGCAATCCACCTGCCTCAGCCTCCCAAAGTGCTAGGATTACAGGCGTGAGCCACGGCACCTGGCCAGAGATCCTATTCTCTAATTTTTCAGTCCTCTCTCACCCTGGGAGAACTGAAATCACAGGACAATGGGCAGTGTGACAGCCTGTGTACAGGAGAGCAGAGCGTCCCATTCCCAGACATCCAGAGTTTTATTCCAGGTCAGGCCCCCATATCTTTTTTCTGGCACCAAATCCGCAGTTTACTGAAAACCAAGCAATTCTCTAACACTAACTCATTGTCTAACATTTTATTTCTGACACCACCCAGTGTCAGCACAGGCCCTGACTCAGTCCCACACTGTCCTTACTGCAGATGCCAGACACAAACTCCATGGGCCCATTTACATTTCTGAGCTACTGTTTAAAAATTGGGGACTCCCATAACCTTTTTCAAGTTCAATAATTTGATAAAGCTACTCATAGAACTCAGCAGATACTGTAGTTATATTTACCAGTTTATTATAAAAGATACAACACAGGAAAAGTCAAATGGCAGACATGTATAGAACAAAGAAAGGTGGGGAAAGATGACACACATAGACAATCCAGATAAATAGCTGTGATTAATAAAATTCTTCATTGTTTGTGTTCTCCAGGAACAGTTTATCGAAAGAAACACCCTTCCCATTATGACTTAGATGGTGCTCTCTTTTCTTATCTATCACACAGCAGACACCGACTCTGCACATTTTTTTCTTTTTCTTATTGAAAAATCAGTTGAATTTGACTTCAGCGGTGAAAATAAAATACTTCTTAAGGAAACTTTACTTAAGTTTGTCTTTTTCCCCAAGGCTTCTGAACTTTACAATCCCATTTTATGTAACTCCAAAGAACAGGCTGACTTCAGTGTGAAACATTCTCTGATCTAAAATCTCATTTTTTCACCCTGCATTTGCCATTCCCCTTCCACCTCCTTTCTAATCTTGTTTGTTCCTCCCTAGGAAAGGAAGCCTTTGTCTGCCTGAACTTTGCAATTCTTAAAGACCTTGTAGTTGGTACTTCTGTTGCAATATTTCTTTGGAAGTCAAAATTTTTATGTAAATTCAACTTTGTTTTATTTTCAAAGTCTATAAACTGCCTCAAAACAAGAACAACTTCATCTTCAGTAAGACCCTCCCAATCCCCTTTCATTTTAACATCAACTGCATCCACCTGTGGGTCCCCAGCTTTCCAGGGCTCTGTAGCTTCTCTCAGGATAAAGACTTCTATGGCTGGGGTGAGCAGGCTGGGATATCTACAGGGGAGACTCCCCAGAAAAAACTAACTGGGCCTTTAATAAAATTTTTTTGCAGGCTCAATATTAGCCTTAGCTCTGAGCCAGTGGGCTAAAGCTTTAACTTCCATGTCAAGAGTTATTCACTTGGTCTTTGAAACTTAAGTGTTTAGCCGGGCGCAGTGGCTCACGCCTGTAATCCCAACACTTTGGGAAGCTGAGGTGGGCGGATCACAAGGTCAGGAGATCGAGACCATCCTGGCTAACACGGTGAAACATTGTCTCTACTAAAAATACAAGAAAAAAAATTAGTCGGGCGTGGTGGCGGGCACTTGTAGTCCCAGCTACTGGGTAGGCTGAGGCAGGAGAATGGTGTGAACCCGGGAGGCGGACCTTGCAGTGAGCTGAGATCGCACCACTGTACCCCAGCCTGGCTACAGAGCAAGACTCCATCTCAAAAAAAAAATAAACTTAAGTGTTTAAAAAATCCAGTGTTTCTTGGCTGGGCGCAGTGGCTCACGCCTGTAATCCCAGCACTTTGGGAGGCCAAGGCAGGCAGATCACCTGAGGTCAGGAGTTTGAGACCAGCCTGACCAACATGCAGAAACCCCGTCTCTACTAAAAATACAAAATTAACCAGGTGTGGTGGTGCATGCCTGTAATTCCAGCTACTCAAGAGACTGAGGCAGGAGAATAGTTTGAACCCAGGAGGCAGAGGCTGCAGTAAGCCAAGATCATGCCATTGCACTCCAGCCTGGGCAATAAGAGAGAAATTCCATTTCAAAAAATAAAAAAATAAATCTAGCAGTTTCTCAAACACAGTGTTGACATAAGAGAAGAAAATTTTAGGGTGCTTATATTTCATATCTCAATAAGAAAAGCAAAAGTGTCCATTCCTTTCAAACAATAAATGCATTATTTTATTATTTCCATTAAAAGTCATATAGTAAACAATTAGTCGTATGGAAACATGTCTAGGAGGTACCAAGTTTCAAATAAAATTTAGCTTAAAACTCAGAAATCAAGATAACAGGATTTGAACAGAGATATTCACTGTCACAAATTTACCCTGCAAAAAGAGGAGCTGATGCTTTCATGAATCTATGTAACTCAGCACTTATCTACCACATTTTCTTGTGAAAATGTATTCATTTTCTACAGCCAAAATGGGAAAGACATTTCCCCTATTCTTTTTCTTGGTAGCATTCTTAAACAGCCTTGAAATTTTATTGGAAATTACCAAGCCATAAAAAATACACCTGACACTGATGAAAGAAATCATAGATGGCACAAACAAATGGAAACAAATCCCATGCTCATGGATAAGTAGAATCAATATTGTGAAAATGACCATACTGCCAAAAGCAATCTACAAATTCAGTGCAATCCTTATCAAAATACCACCATAATTCTTCACAGAATTAAAAAAAATTCCAAAATTCATATGGAACAAAAAAGAGCCTGCGTAGCCAAAACAAGGCTAAGCAAAAAGAACAAATCTGGAGGCATAACATTACCTGATTTCAAACTACACTATAAGGCCATAGTCACCAAAACAGCATGTTACTGGTTTAAAAATAGGCACATAGACCAATGGAACAGAATAGAGAACCCAGAAATAAACCCAAATACTTACAGCCAACTGATCTTCAGCAAAGCAAACAAAAACATAAAGTGGGGAAAGGACACCCTTTTCAACAAATGGTACTGGGATAATTGGCTAGCCATATGTAGGAGAATGAAACTGGATCCTCATCTCTCATCTTATACAAAAATCAACTCAAGATGGATTAAGGACTTAAACCTAAGATCGGAAACTATAAAAATTATAAAACATAACATTGGAAAAACCCTTCTAGACATTGGATTAGGCAAGGATTTCATGACCAAGAACTCAAAAGCAAATGCAATAAAAACAAAGATGAATATCAGGGACCTAATTAAATTAAATAGTTTTTACACGGCAAAAAGAACAGTCAGCAGAGTAAACAGACAACACATAGAGTGAGAAAAAATCTTCACAATCTTTACATCTGACAAAGGACTAATATCTAGAGTCTACAACAAACCCAAACAAATCAGTACAAAACAAACAATCCCATCAAAAAGTGGACTAAGGATATGAATAAACAATTCTCAAAAGAAGGTATACAAATGGCCAACAAACATATGAAAAAATCCTCAACATCACTAATGATCAGGGAAATGCAAATCAAAACCACAATGCGATACCACCTTACTCCTGCAAGAATGGCCATGATCAAAAAATCAAGAAACAGTAGATGTTGGCATGGACGTGGTGAACAGGGAACACTTCTACATTGCTGGTGGGAATGTAAACTAGAAAAGCCACTATGGAAAACAATGTGGAGATTCCTTAAAGAACTAAAAGTAGAATTACCATTTGATCCAGCAATCCCACAATTGGGTATCTACCCAGAGGAAAAGAAGTCATTATTCGAAAAATGTACTTGCACACGCATGTTCATAGTGGCACATTTCACAATAGCAAAATCATGGAACCAACCCAAATCCTCATCAATCAATGAATGGATAAAGAAACTGTGGTATATATATACAATGGAATACTACACAGCCATAAGAAATGAATTAACAGCATTTGCAGTAACCTGGATGAGACTAGAGACTATTATTCTAAGCAAAGTATCTCAGGAGTTGAAAACCAAACATGGTATGTTCTGATATGTGGGAGCTAAGCTATGAGGATGCAAAGGCATAAGAATGATACAATGGACTTTGGGGATTTGAGGGGAAGAGTGGAAGGGGGATGAGGGATAAAAGACTACAAATTTGGTGCAGTGTATAATGCTCTGGTGATGGGTGCACCAAAATCTCATAAAATAGGCTGGGCGCGGTGGCTCATGCCTATAATCCCAACACTTTGGGAGGCCATGGCGGGTGGATCACTTGAGATCAGGAATTTGAGACCAGCCTGGCCAACATGGAGAAACCCCGTTCTCTACAAAAAATACAAAAATTAGCTGGGCATGGTGGCATGCCCACCTGTAATTCTAGCTACTCGGGAGGCTGAGGCAGAAGAATTGCTTGAACCCGGGAGGCAGAGGTTGCAGTGAGCCAAGATTGTGCCATTGCACTCCAGCCTGGGCAACAAGAGCAAGAGTCCATATTAAATATAAATATAAATACATATATATTTGATTATATATATATTCACAAAAAATACATCTGAGAAAATTCCTAAACTTACTCTAAGAAAGGAAAACTTAAATGAGAATTTCTCACAAATAAAATACATGATTAATATTAATTTTTTCTGAAATCTACCTCTTTTATGCCCTTTGTTAATATTTTCTTACCTTCCAAGTCCTATTAATAAAATGCAATTTACAGTTAAATAATGGAAGTCAACATAAGTGAACAAATCTTTTCAAGGTGACAAACCCAGGGAGTGGTAGTGCTAATTAGAAAACAGATGTGTCTAGACCGGGCGCGGTGGCTCATGCCTGTATTCCCAGCACTTTGGGAGGCCGAGGCGGGCGGATCACCTGAGGTCTGGAGTTTGAGACCAGCCTGACCAACATGGAGAAACCCCATCTCTACTAAAAATACAAAAACATTAGCTGGGTGTGGTGGCACATGCCTGTAATCCCAGCTACTCGGGTGGCTGAGGCAGGAGAATCGCTTGAACCTGGGAGGCGGAGGTTGCGGTGACCCGAGATCGTGCCATTGCACTCCAGCCTGGGCAACAAGAGTGAAACTCCACCTCAAAAAAAAAAAAAAGAAAAGAAAGAAAACAGATGTGTCTGACTGATATTCACCCATCCCATTCTGCTCACCTTAAGTGCTCAATAACCACCCTCTCAGGAGACATTACACTATGCCCCAGGTGCATTTTACTTTGTAAGTTCTTGCGCCATCTCACTTGGGTCAGGTTTTTCTTTGTCTTTTGGGATACTTTTTTTTTTCCACAAAATTTAGAGAATTCAGGGGGCAGAAATTATTTCTGTGTTTTCCCCTCAATACCAGCATCTGATTGGCTGACCAGCACTGTGTCTCCAAGAAATGGAAGCTGGGTTGGGTGAAGACAATCTTAATGTCTCAAGGGGTTAGCTTTTCAAAGGAAGAGTATGCCAGGAGATGCCTCTCAGCCCCAGGGCATCCACCTGCTCCCTTGAGAAGCTACACTCCATACCTCAGGTTGTCCTCAGGGAGAAAATGACCCAGGAGCTGATATTCACTAGACACTCTAGCAGAAAAAGTCATGATGTGTATCTTGGTTTACTCCAGACAGTACTGAAACCCAGGACCAGGAAAAAACTGAAGGGTGGCTGAAGACACATCACTCCGTAAAGTTTCCAAAGAAAAACCTTCACCTGAAAACAAACATTCTGATAAGATTTCTGTGCCTAAGGAAGATTAAAAAAAAAAAAGCCATAGAAATTTCATAAAATACAGTGTCAGGGAATTATTTTTTGCTTTCTTCTCATGAGAAATATTTTCAACCAGAAAACAATTTTAAGTGCCATCCAATGCTTTGTCAAAAAATGATTAAAATACAGTATCAAAAATGTACACTAAAGGAAAAACAGTTGAGAATGTGAATTAGGAAAGGCAAGCTGGCATTTGGAAATGTCAGAAGGAACTAGAAATTTAGTATTTTAGTTTATTTGCAGTTTAAATCTAACTGCAGGCCAGAGTTAGGCTGGAGGAATGGGGCTGGGAGGTACACTTGAGACCCCGCTTGGAACGCATGTGAAAAATGCAGGGGAAAATCAGTCCCCTGTGGAGTGTGAGAATAATTAAGTGGCAGGCAATTACACTGAGGAGGCTCTAGTCCCCGGGTTTCTACTTAACAGCAACAGCTACGTAAATGTACCTAACCGATTATTAAATATAGTTTTCTTCATCATGCACCTTATAAAAAGTCTTTCCTTCAAGCTCCTCCCATGAACCACAAACTACAAAACATACTTTTGTGCTCTACAATTGAATCATTCTTTGATTAAATTCTTTAATATTTTTTGCGATGACTGCCACAGATTTTTAATAGGAGAAAATAGGAACCGGGAACCCCACAGACCAAAGCTCTTCCCATTCATGAACCCGACCCCAAGTCAGGATTCTCCCCTGACCACCCTCCCATGGTCCCTGCACAATCTGGGAGAGGCGCGGCGCTGCCGGTGCAGAGCCGCCCAGAGAGGGCTGCAGGCCAGGGCACAGTCACTGCGCAGGGAAGAGACAGGACGCCCGGGGGCCCGGCTGTCGGCGCAGCCGCCATCTTATGGCTGAAGGGGACTGAGGCCGAGCTAGGCAAGGAGAACTCGGAGCGCAGATTGTAGAGATGACTGCGGGGAGTCCTGAGTCCCGCCACAGCCACTTCCCACAGGTTTCAACCAGCCCTTCCCCTCTCTCGGGATGTCGGACGGCACTCTCACCATTTCTAGGCTTCCAGAGGGTCCTGGAGTCTTAGCTGTGGATCTCCCAATACCTGCAGGTCACAGAGCCACAGAGTCTGGGCCTCTAGGAGCAGAGGACAAACAGCAGTGAAGACGAGACCCGGAGCTCCGACTGCAGCAAGAGACAAAGGCCGCGCCAAACCCGGAAGCCGCCCTGTCCGGTCCAGCTGCGTGTCTGAGGGAACTGTCCCCAGCTCAGAGTCCCTGATTGGATAATGTTAAAACCCGCCCCTTCAGGCCCTGAGTGACGGAGGATATGATCAGATGCTGGGCTGAATGAAGTGTGACAGCCTATGCTGCAGGCTTTTCAGGCAAGTCTTCCTCCCTGAGCTGAGCTAGGCCCACCCGAGAGGGTGTTTGCCTTTAATCTTGTGTATAAGGTCATATGCCCTTATAAATAATATGCTATATGGCTATTCACAAATGAAAAGAATATAATAACCCAATTGTTCTAAAAAAAAATTTTTTTTTTGAGATTGAGTTTCACTCTTGTTGCCCAGGCTGGAGTGCAATGGCGCAATCTTGGCTCATCGCAACCTCCACCTCGCGGGTTCAAGCGATTCTCCTGCCTCAGCCTCCCACGTAGCTGAGATTACAGGCATGCGCCACCATGCCCGGCTAATTTTTTTGTATTTTTAGTAGAGACGGGGTTTCTCCATGTTGGTCAGGCTGGTCTCAAACTCCAGACGTCAGGTGATCCTCCCGCCTCGGCCTCCCAAAATGCTGGGATTACAGGCATGAGCCACTGCGCCCGGCCCAATTGTTCTAAAATTTTATATTTTGTGACCTTCCTGACTTCTGGTCCTTTGAGCAGGCAGCCTGAGATTTTAAAAAGGAGGCAATTCTCTGAAATAAAATGTGAGCCACAAGTTGGGCGCTGTACCTCACGCCTGTAATCCCAGTACTTCGGGAGGCCGAGGAGGGTGGATCATCTGAGGTCCAGAGTTCGAGACCAGTCTGGCCAACATGGTGAAACCCCGTCTCTAAAACAATACAAAAAAAATTAGCTGGGCATGGTGGCAGGCGCCTGTAATCCCAGCTACTTGGGAGGCTGGGGCAGGAGAATCGCTTGATCCTGGGAGGTGGAGGTTGCAGTGAGAGGAGATCACGCCACTGCACTCCAGTATGGACAACAAGAGTGAAACTCTGTCTCAAAAAAAAAAATAAATAAATAAAATAAAATCATAAAATGTGAGCCACATGTAAATTTTAAATTTTCTAGTAGCCAAACTTTATTTTATATTTTTATTTTTTTTAGACGGAGTCTCACACTGTTGCCTGGGCTGGAGTGCAATGGCGCGATTTCTGCTCACTGCAACCTCTGCCTCCCGGGTTCAAGCAATTCTCCTGCCTCAGCCTCCCAAGTAGCTGAGATAAAAGGCGCTGGCCACCACGCCCGGCTAATTTGTAGCCAAACTTTAAAAAGAGTTTAGCTCTGTTTTTAAAAAGAAACAAAGAACAGGTGAAATTGATTGTAACAATTTAACCCAATATATCCAAAATATTGTCATTTTAATATGTGAGAAATATGTAATTATTAATGAAGTGTGTCTATATATATGGAACTAAACCTTTGAAACTAACTCGTATTTTACCTTTCTAGCACATCGCAGTTCAGACCAGGCACATTCCAGGCACCCAGTAGCAACACAGGGCCAATAGCTGCTACATTGAAGTGCAGCTCTGACATCAGGAGGGTGAACGACCTGAACATCCCTTTTCTGCCAGAGGTGAGGAGAGAGCCTCTCCCTACCAACATCTCTCTTCGGTTCTGGGGGTAGAACAGACAGTGGCCATAGATAGAGCAGAGGGCAGGCCGGGCGGAGTGGCTCACGCCTGTAATCCCAGCACTTTGGGAGGCGGAGGTGGGCGGCTCACGAGGTCAGGAGTTCGAGACCAGCCTGACCAACATGGCGAAACCCCGTCTCTACTAGAAATACAAAAATTAGCTGGGCGTGGTGGCGCATGCCTGTAATCCCAGCTACTCGGGAGGCAGAAGAATCGCTTGAACCTGGAAGGCAGAGGTTGCAGTGAGCCAAGATCGGGTCACTGCACTCCAGCCTGGGTGGCAGAGTGAGACTCCGCCTCAACAACAAAAAAAAAAAAGAGCAGAGGGCAACAGGAATAAAATAACCATAGGTAAACCACTGCTGACCACCTGTTGCCCTCCTTCCTTCTAGAGATCAGACAGTGAACAAAGGATGATGGGGCCAAAGGAGAAGAGAACCCTATGTCTTCAGACCCGTCCACACTCTTGACCTCCAATTTTTAGATATGAAAAAAAAATAGATTAAAGGCAAGCTTATCTTGCTATTTGGCCTTGGCCCTAATGGTCAGGCTGTGGTTGTCTATTTTCTCCTGTGGTATGAGGGACTGTGTGGGTATAGACACCAATCACATGCATACAATGTCTACATGTATTTCTGCATTACTCAATATTACCTTACAAGACATCCAACTCTGAATCAGAGGAAAAAATAGTACCTTTAGGGTGTCCACTGTGCGAAGGTAAGTAGTACTGAATCTGTCATTAAATCCTGGCGTCCTGTCTGCACTGGGTGCATGTGTTAGTTAGCTATTGCAGCATAACAAACCATCCAAAACTTTAGCTCGTAATTGAAATTGTCAGCCATTTGGGCTGCGCTCAGTGGGGCCATTTCTCTAGTCTCAGCTGAGCATTTTTAGACATGTATCATCAGCTGCTTATTGACTAAGCAGCTGTGTTTCTGGGAGTGAGCTTCTGCTTCTGGGGCTGTCAACAGGGGCAACTTTTTTCTCCTTTCCATGGTATCTTATTCTCTGACTGGCCAACATGGGTTTTTCCCATGGAGATGGCAGCATTCTGAAATAAAAACAGAAGGATTCAAGACCATTTGAGCCTGGGCCCCAAACTAGCCCACTGTCATGTCCACAGGTTTCTACTGCCCTGAGCAAGTACGACCCGCCAGATCTAGTGTTCAGAAAACAGATTCTGGATCTCAATGGAACAACTGTAAAAGCGCCTGGCAATGGGCAAGAATACAGGAGGATGAAAAATTGCTACCATTTTGGTAATCATTATTATTCTGCCCTTTTTAATGTATGTGGTTTATAGAACTCTTCCACAGAAAGAAACTTGTCCAAAGACTAACGGCTACTAAGTGGCTGAGCTGAGATTCAGAATAAATTCTGTCTGACTTCAAAACCCATGCACCACCATAAATAACAATATTACAGAATCTGCCCTAGTCCTTTGAAATCCTGATGAGTGGAACTTCTACAATAGAGGACAGATGTTCTTTAGATTCGTGCCCATATAGTACTGTTTATTATTGAGAATAATTCTCTCAAGAAATTCCAGAAGCAGACGGTGGCTTAAACCTGTAATCATAGTACTTTAAGAGGCTGAAATGGGAGAATCACGTGAGCTCAGGAGTTCAAGTGCAGCTTTGGCAACATGGTAAAATCTTGTCTCCATGAAAAAAAAAAAGTTTAAATTAGCCAGGCATAATGGTGCATGTCTGTAGTCCCAGCTACTCAGTTGGCTGGGGCAGGAAGATTGCTGGAGCCTGGAAGGTCAGGGCTGCAGTGAGCCATGATGGGTTACACCATTACACTTCAGCCTGGGTAATAGAGTGAGACCCTGTCTCAAAATAAATAAATAAATGCAATAAATTACAGAAGCAATTTGAAAGGACATACAATAATTTGGAAAAATAGCTAAGGATTGAGTTTATGAAATCAAAGCTGGCAGGGCATCGTGGCTTATGCCTGTAATCCCAGCACTTGGAGATGCCAAGGTGGGTGGATCACCTGAGGTGAGGAGTTCGAGACCATCCTGGCCAATCATGGAGAAACCCCATCTCTACTAGAAATACAAAATTATCTGGACATGGTGGTGCTCACCTGTACACCCAGCTACTTGGGAGGCTGAGGAAGGAGAATCATTTGAACCCAGGAGGCAGAGGTTGCAGTGAGTGGAGATCCTGCCATTGAAGTCTAACATGGGTGGCAAGAGCAAAGCTCCACCTCCAAAAAAAAAAAAAAAATCAAAGCCCAGCAACGCATTATATATTTTTCATCATAGAAAAAATTTGGGCCGGGCACAGTGGCTCACACCTGTAATCCCGGCACTTTGGGTGGCTGAGGTGGGTGGATCACCTGAGGTCAGGAGTTTGAGACCAGCCTGGCTAACATGGTGAAAGCTCGTTTCTACTAAAAATACAAAAAATCAGCCAGGCTTAGTGGCAAGTGCCTGTAACCCAGCTACTCAGGAGGCTGAGGCAGGAGAATTACTTGAACCCGGGAGGCTGAGGTTGCAGTGAACCAAGATCCTGCCATTGCACTCCAGCTTGGGCAACAAGAGTGAAACTCCATCTCAAAAAAAAAAAAAAAAAAAAAAAAAAGCCAAACAACACATTATATATTTTTCATCATAGAAAAAATTGGAAAACTTTTAAAAGAAAAAAAACTTTAGAGAAATAAAATTAAATTTAACAGAGTTTAAGTGAGCAATGAATAATTTACAAATCAGGCAGACTGTGGATCCACAGTAGGCTCAGTGAGACTCCAGCACAGCCACATGGTAGAAAAATATTTATGGACAGACAAAGCAAAGTGACATTCAGATAATGAAAGTGAGGTACAGAAACAGCAAGATTGATTAAAGCCAGGAATTTGCCTTATTTGAACATGGTTTGAACAGTTGATGTCCTCTTATTGGCAACAACACAGCATTTGGTACAAAAATGGATTACAGTCTATTTACATATCCAATTAGGTTTCCATTTACTTTATATTAAAAAACCTATTAACCAAAATTAAACACAATAGAAAACAGCTTTAGGCTATAATTTAATAATTTTTCGCTTTTGGACATCTTCTCAATGTTGAGAAATAGACCAGAACTTTAGATAATGATATCCCTCTGTCACCATAAAAAAATGTACTTATTTAGGCTGGGCGTGGTAGCTCATGCCTGTAATCCCAGCACTTTAGGAGTCTGAGGCAGGCAGATCACCTGAGGTCAGGAGTTTGAGACCAGCCTGGCCAACATGGTGAAACCCCATCTCTACTGAAAATACAAAACTTAGCTGGGCATTGTGGTGGGCACCTCTAATCCCAGGTACTCAGGAGGCTGAGGCAGGAGAATCCCTTGAACCCAGGAGGCAGAGGTTATAGTGAGCTGAGATTGTGTCATTGCACTCCAGCGTGGGTGATAAGAGTGAAACTCCATGTCAAAAACAACAACAACAACAAAAAGTACTTAATTAGTCTCAAATTCTACTTTAAAATAGCAGAACTGTGGATTTTGAAAAGTGGAAACAAAGACTTCAGGTTATTAGTTTTTTAAAGGATTACAGTAGAGGGGACCTCCTTGTGTTCAAATCTGCTGTTTACAAAAGAAAATCAAAACCTGGCCTGTAGATCGTAAAGATCTTCCTATTTCCTTAAATTTTCAGTTTGATTGTGTCACATTTACCATGAGTGACTCCATTTGGTTTGGTTTGGTCTGTTTGGGCCTAGTGCACAAGGTTGGTCCAGAATGATGGCCTTCAATAATTTTGTTTAAAACATTTTCTCCTTTAGGTTAAGTTCTCACATAGGTCAAAGTGTGACCAAAACTCAGGGGTCTTATTGCCACTCTCAGTTTTTATTATTTTGGGTTTTTGTCCTTATAATGTCATTCATAGGTTATGGTGTCCTCATGGTCACATATGTCTTTGAGTTTTTTTTAATGCCAGTTAAAGAGAAACCATTCGGGCTGGGTGTGGTGGCTCGTGCCTATAATCCCAGCACTTTGGGAGGCTGAGGTGGGTGAATCACAAGGTCAGGAGTTCAAGATCAAGCCACTGCACTCCAGTCTGGGTGGCAGAACAAGACTCCATCTCAAAAAAAAAAAAAAAAAAAGAGAGAGAGAGACCATTTGATATTCTAGAGATGACTACATGCAAATATTTATAACTTTTGAGAGAATACACTGCAAAAGGGAGACACTATTTTGACTATCACAGCACCACACCCAGCTAATTTTGTATTTTTAGTAAAGATGGGGTTTCTCCATGGTGGTTTGACTGGCGAGAGCACACCTGAACAAAGGAGGGAAGCAATTTTTATCAGAAGAATAATACCACAACTTTTAAGTATGCTTTTTGGCCAGGGTTCCCATGAACAACCAACTGAAATTAAATAGATCAAATAGTTAACTAGACAAATGGCCTACTCATTTCAACCAGGCAGACTGTTCATTAATCCCCTACAACCGAATCTCTGTAATACTCAATGTATTTCTCCACATGCAACTGCAAGTATTAGCAACTGCACAGATACTTCTCTGTTTATCCAGTAAGTAATCTAGAGAAATTCTATTATTTAGGACAAACTTAGGAGGAAAATTTAAAGTCTATAAATGTTATAAGTAAAATGTTTATTTAGAAACAGAATACTTGTTCCTTGGTACTGCAAGGAAAAATTAACATTCAGAAAAAAAAATTGTCTCAGCAAGGCAATTTTACTTTCTGCAGAAAGTGTGCTCCCCAGATGGAACAATGGCAAGAGCACACCTGAACAAAGGAGGGAAACAACTTTTATCCCTTATGCAGCTTATCCCTGCTACTGCATCCTGTCTCCATTAGATGGAGCTGGACCACACAATCTAAGCTAACCCAACTGGCTAATAATTTAAAAATTTCCTAAATAGGTAAAGGCAAGGGAGAACAAAGGAAAGGAGGAAGTTGTTTATGCCAAATAGGGAAGGGGCATAGGCTGCGAGCTGGAACATGCCTGTGAACATGTCCAGCACAAATATCTTGGTTAAGGTACAAGGACATAGAATGTACTATGTGCCTGTGAGCATGTCTAGCAGCTACATAGGATAGGGCTTAACAAAGAGTTATTAGCACAAAGCAAGGAGGCGTGAAGGAAGTTAGTCTTTAAAAGAAACTATTACTTTTAATACTTACAAATTATTCTTTAACAAGGAGGGAAACTTTGAAGAGGAAACTTTTTACTTTCTACAATAGTGTATCCATAATTCTTAGACTAGAATCTGCTATAGAGCCCTATTATGGGGAATAAATTTCTAACCATTGTCTCATTTACTCTAAACCATGGAAAAAAATAACCTACCAAGTGTGCTCATTCAGAAGAACAATGGCCTCCTGGCAATGCTCTTTATCCTATTCTGAATAAGTTCTCTTTAACTTGTAAAGTAAGTTAAGAGCAATGGACCAATATTCTGTTTCTGATGTTATGAAGCAACAAATGTCCCATTAAAATGTCTCACCCACATTGGCCCTTTATCTTTAATCTATCAAGGCATAAGTTTGTTCATAGATAAGGTTGACTGCAAAATCCTCTACATATAAAAATAAAACCCATGAGTGAACACAAGAGATCCCTTTTTTCTTTTTCTTTTTCTTTTTCTTTTTTTTTTCTTTTTCTTTTTTTTTTCTTTTTGAGACATAGTTTCACTCTTGTTGCCCAGGCTGAAGTGCAATGGCACGATCTCAGCTCACTGCAACCTCTGCCTCCTGGGTTCAAGTAATTCTCCTGCCTCAGCCTCCTGAGTAGCTGGGATTACAGGCACATGCCACCACACCCAGCTGATTTTGTATTTTTAATAGAGTTGGGGTTTCTCCATGTTGGTCAGGCTGGTCTTCAACTTCTGACCTAAGGTGATCCACCCGCCTCAGCCTCCCAAAATGCTGGGATTACAGGCATGAGCCACTGTGCCAGCCTTTTATTTCTTTTGTTTGCAGAGGCAAAAAAAACAGACAAACAAAAAACAGTGAACTAAGAGTGTCATGATAGCAGAAATGTCTTGATTTTTGATTTTGTGAAAATAGCAATCTACATCAAGGATGACATCTCCTTTTGAGGAGAAACATTCCTAGTTAGCTTTACCTTAAGATCTCCAATGGGTATAAAATTGTAAGAGTTTGGAGGTCTGCTTCTGAGTTGTGAGATTATGAACCCAAGGTTCAAGGTCCTGAAGTCTTACTGCAGTGTAGATGGCAAGCAGATTTAATCTCTGGGTTGTAGATTATAAAGACTTACTGTCCTCAGTCAGTAGACTGTTAAAAGGCTTTCTTTACCTGGTGAAAATATGCTTCATCATAATGCATTAAAATCTTGCTGCATTTAGTCATACTAGACTTCAGTAACAGAAGATACAAGAGGATCTATTTTTAGGTGCATAGGCCTTCCAGTGACTATTTTATGAGGGTCAACACTTTTTTTTCACTCCAAGTGTATATGATTGTCATCAATCTGCAATTATAAAAGCAATCCAGTCAATTTAGTTAGCTTTTCTCCTACTATTGTATCCATTATACCTTGTTTAACATTTTGAAAACTTGCCTAGTGAAATAAGTATTTTTATCATTGGAGACTTTTTCAGAAATGTCCCATGAGAGAAACATTTCCTTATATCCTTTTAGCTACTGGTATAACAGCAGATTTCTTACATCAGAAAGCTTTTCTACTTTAAGAAAACATGTGTTATAAGGGACAATTCAGTAAAATTTCTGTGTAAATGTTTAAATGGCCCATGGGATAGCAGAAAACATGCAGTTTTGATTGTTTTCTCATGTTTATATGTTTGTCAAAAGAAAAATGTCATAACCTATTTTAATAATTTAGAATAGTCACCCCCCAACACATGCAAACACACACACTTAATTTATTTTTTATTTATGTTTGTTTGTTTGTTTATTTATTTATTTTGAGATGGAGTGTTGCTCATTGCCCAGGCTGAAGTGCAGTGGCATGATCTCAGCTCACTGCAACCTCCACCACCCAGGTTCAAGCGATTCTTCTGCCTCAGTCTCCCGAGTAGCTGGGTTATAGGCTCCTGCAACCACATCCAGCTAATTTTTTGTAATTTCAGTAGAGATGGGGTTTCATCATGTTGGCCATGCTGGTCTCAAACTCCTGACCTCAGGTGATCCACCTGCCTTTGCCAAGACCAGCTCGGTTGGGGAGACCCTAACCCAGTGGCGCTAGAGGAATTAAAGACACACACACAGAAATATAGACGTGTGAAGTGGGAAATCAGGGGTCTCACAGACTTCAGGGCTGAGAGACCCAAAGAGAGATTTACCCACATATTTAATAACAGCAAACCAGTCATTAGCATTGTTTCCATAGATATTAAATTAACTAAAAGTATCCCTTATGGGAGGTGAAGGAATGGGCCAAATTAAAGGAACAGGTTGGGCTAGTTAACTGCAGCAGGAACATGTCCTTAAGGCACAGATTGCTCATGCTATCGTTTGTGGCTTAAGAATGCCTTTAAGCAGTTTTCCACCCTGGGCAGGCCAGGTGTTCCTTGCCCTCATTCTCGTAAACCCACAACCTTCCAGCATGGGCTTTAGGGCCATTACAAACATGTTATAGTGCTGCAGAGATTTTGTTTATGGCCAGTTTTGGGGCCAGTATATGGCCAGATTTTGGGAGGCCTGCTCCCAACATGTCCCCCTTCTCTGATTTGCAAATCGATAAAAGCAAAGGCAGCTTTGTCACAGTGAGCTACTTCTCGCAGGAGTCAGGATCCACATCTGCAGACTATACAAAGACAAACAACACAGATTAAAAGCAAAATCATCATTGAAGTCACAGAGTTTCCAAGTGTTTTTATCCATTTTCAGCTCCTTTAAGTACTCCAGTTCCTGGCATTAAGGTCAGGTGTGCCTGGGATGCTTTAAATATTTGTTCTCTTAATTTTAAATCCTTATGTTAAGCTCCCTGAGTGGGCCATATCATTTGAGGTTGACATGCCACTATACTGCCATGGTTCCAGATAATAGGAACTCTTGCTGTACTTCTTATTATATCTACCATCTGACCATTTTGTTCAGACCAGCTGAACATAGTGTGGGCGTGGCATGCAGACTGAGAGGTGAAATTCAAGCTAAACATCCCCTTAGGGTACCAGTTAATAATGATTCCATAGCAATCATTGTGCAGCACCTCTGCCTGCTCTGCAATGCAATCTTCCTAAACTAGTAGGTTCATTTTTTCTAACTGGGTCCAATCCTATTTACAAATAGGTTTTTGAGGGTGGTATGCCTCAATTATAGGAGCAGATTTATTATGGTAAATACTGAGATCAGAAAGCATGTGTAACTGTGTCATAAAGTGATTGCATCCAGGCATTATTGCCAGCCAAGATTGATAAATATAACCAATAAGTATAATTGTTCTCTGTGTCAGCCCTTATTGAAGGAATACTCACAGCAGTGGTGATAACCACTATCATAGCTACCACTAAATTATTCGTTGTGACTGGTTGTCTCACTTTTCTCAGGTTTTTTTCTGCCATTTGTGACAGCTTCTTGATTTGTCCCCAGGTGGGTGGCTGTGTTCAATGGGTGTTGCTCATGACAGTTGGGGTCCTCCTTAGCATCACTCTCAACATGGCTGCAACCGGGGGGTCCTCAGGATCCTCCCAGAGTCTTTTCCTTGGCATCTGGCTCATGATAAGGTTTCAGATGTCTTGATGGTATCCAAATTGGCTGTTGATTCAGTCCTGGAGAAACACAAGCATAACCTCTACCCCAAGTTATTATTTTACCTATTTCCCAAATTTTTGTTATTGGATCTCTCCACCAAATCAGTTGTTCTGCTTCTGTCTTTGCAACTGGTTTCTGTAGATGCTGTTCAGCTGCTGATAACATCTGGCCTTTGGGCTCAAAAAATTTTAAGTTAATAATGCTAGATTCAATTTCATCTGTGGGGTTCCATATTCTCTGTCTCCCTCTTTCTGCTTTTGCAACTGCTGTTTTAGGGAGAGATTCATTCTTTCCACTATGGCTTGTCCTTGAGAATTGTATGGGATACCAGTAATGTGTTTAATATTCCACATAGAGAAAAATGTAGGTAGAGCTTGGCTAGTGTAGTCTGGGGCATTATCTGTTTTAATAGAAGCTGGAATGCCCATCACCACAAAACACTGCAAAAGATGATGTTTAACACAGGTAGAAGACTCTCCTGTTTGGCATATAGCCCAGACAAAGTGAGAAAAGATGTCTACACATACATGTACATAAGCTAGTCTCCCAAATGAGGGAACATGTGTCACATCCATTTGCCAAAGAGCTATAGGTTCCAATCCTCGAGGATTAACTCCTCCTGTAAAAGATGAGGAATATACCATTTGGCAAGTTGGGCATTGCTGGATAATAGTTTTAGCTTCTTTCCAGGTAATGCTGTATCTGCGTTTGAGACCAGAGGCATTAACATGGGTTAAATTGTGAAAATGTCTAGCATTAGATATTGCGTTAGCAACTAGGCAATCAGCCATTTGATTCCCTTTAGTCAAACGTCCTGGAAAAGGTGTATGAGCGAGCCCTAATGTGAGTGATGTAAAAAGGATGCAGTCTACTCCTAACTGCTGTTCGCAATTGGGTAAATAAAATCATCAGGTGTTAATCTGTATGAAATCATAACTGAGCATTTTCAATTAACTGTGTGGAATGAACCAGGTATGAAGAATCAGAAATCACATTAATAGGCATATCAAAAGCAGTCAATACCTCAATTACAGCTACAAGCTCTGCTTTTGAGCTGAAGTATAGGGCATCTGGAAAACTTTACTTTTCGAGCCAGAATAAGGAGCTTTACAATTACTAGACCTATCTGTAAAAACATTCTCAGCACCTTCAATTGGTTTAAATTTAGTTATTTTAGGGAGAATCCAATTAGTTAATTTCAAAAACTGAAACAGCTTCATTTTAGGAAAATGATTATTGAGAATACCCACGAAGTCAGCTAAATGAGTTTGCCAAGTAAGACTATTTATAAAAGTTTGCTGTATTTGTGCCTTCATGAGAGGGACAATAACTTTTCCAGGATCATATCCATGTAATTTAACAATCCGAGTTCTCCCAATTCCTATCATAGTTGCAATTTGATCTAAAAAAGGAGTTAGAGTCCATGAATTAGTATGTGGAAGAAAAAGCCACTCTACTAAGTCCTGTTTTTGGACAATAACACCAGTAGGTGAATGCTGAGTTGAAAAAATTAGCAAATCTAGAGTCTTCTCTGGATCTATTCTATTTATTTGAGCTTTATGGACTTGCTTTTTAATTAGTTGTAAACTTTCCTCAGCCTGCTTTGTTAATTGCCAAGGGCTAGTAAGACTAGGATTTCCTCTAAGGATAGAAAACAGATTACTTGTGGCATAGGTAGGAATGCCTAGAGCAAGTCGTATCCAATTAATGTCCCCTAGAAGTTTTTGAAAGTCATTTAATGTTTTTAGTTGATCCCTATGTATGGTTACCTTCTGTGGCACAATGGTAGTGTCATTTACTAAGGTCCCCAAGTAGGAGTAAGGAGTAGTAGTCTGAATTTTGTCAGGGGCTATAATTAAACCAGCATGAGGAGTCAAATTTTGCAAGTGATCATAATATTGGAATAATATTTCTCACATGGGGGCAGCACAAACTATATTATCCATATAGTGAATAATGTAACACTGTGAAAAATATTTTATGAGTAGGTTCAATTGCTTACCCCACATACATCTGGCAAATTGTGGGACTGTTTAACATGCTCTGTGGCAACACTTTCCAATGATAACACTTAGCAGGCTGCAGGTTGTTTATTGCAGGAATTGTAAAAGCAAATCATTCACAGTCTTGCTCAGCTAAAGGCATAGTAAAGAAACAGTCTTTTAAATCTATGACTTCTAAAGGCCAAGTTTTTGGAATTATAGCAGAAGAAGGCAATCCTGGCTGTAATGCTCCCATAGGTTGTATAACTGAATTGATGGTTCTTAAGTCAGTTAACGTTCTTCATTTACCTGATTTTTTTCCTAATTACAAAAACTGGAGAATTCCAAGGAGAAAATGTTGGAGCTATGGGCCCATTTTCTAATTGTTCAGTAACTAATTTCTCTAAAGCCTCCAGTTTCTCTTTATTTAGCGACCATTGTTCTGTCCAAATTGGCTTATCTGTTAACCATTTTAAAGGTATAGGTTCTGGAGGCTTAACAATGGCTGCCATCAAAAATGATATCCTAATCTTTGGCGGAAATTTTGTCTTCCACTTGAAGCCATTCTTTCAAACCTTGCACATTTTTTTCTAGTCCCATGCCAGGGACATACCCCATTTCATGCATTGTATGTTGACTTTGAGGGCAATATAATTTTTCTGGAATTGGAACGTGTGCTCCCCATTGTTGTAATAAATCTCTTCCCCATAAAATTATAGGTATAGAAGTAATAATTGGTTGAATAGTCCCAGGTTGTCCATCGGGCCCCTCACAATGCAAAATATAACTACTTTGATACACTTCAGGTGCTTTACCAACTCCAACTATGTTAAATTGAGTGGGTTGAATTGGCCACAAGGATGGCCAGTGCTGTAGAGAAATGATTGAAACGTCTGCTTCTGTATCTATCAAACCTTTAAAATTTCTTTCCCTGAATAGTTATTTCACAGGTAGGACATTTATCAGTAATTTGATTTACCCAATACGCTGCTTTGCCTTGTTTATTTGTGCTTCCAAATCCTCTTTTTCATTTAATTTCACTTTTTCCCATTCCCACATACGGCACAATCAGGAGCTGTGCTATGTGCTCTCCTGGCTCTGCTTTCCAGGGAACAGAAGTAGATACAACAATTTGAATTTCCCCATTGTAATCTGAATCAATGACTCCTGTATGTATTTATATGCCTTTTAAACTTAAACTAGACCTTCCTAAAAGTAATCCTATTGTCCCCACTGGCAAGGGTCCACAGACTGCTGTTGGGACCTTTTGCGGGGGTTGCCCAGGCAGAAGGCTCACAGGTTTCATGCAGCATAAATTTACTGTGGCACTACTGGCTATGGCAGGGGACAGACATTTTACGGGGGTGATGGAATGGCCTGAGCTGGAAATACCCCCTTTTAGAATGGGGCCTGTGAAGGGCCCCTCATGGCGTTTCCTGAAATTGGGTTCCCTTCTTTATCAAACTTAGAGTGACATTGATTAGCCCAATGTTTTCCTTTTTTACATTTTTGACATATTTCAGGATCAGCAATTTTCTTTTTTCCCCTATCTGGCGGCCTGACTTCTACATTCCTTTTTAGTATGACCATGCTTCCCACAGTTAAAACAAGCTCCAGAAAATGGATTTATTTCCTTTATCCACTCTCAGTCCTGCCATTGCCTGTTCTACCAGAGTAGCTTTATGCAGATTACCTCTAATACCATCACTGGCCTTGATATAATCAACTAAATGTGCTTTCCCTCTGATAGGTCGCAGAGCAGCCTGGCAATCGGGATTAGCATTGTCAAAAGCTAATAACTGCAACACTATATCCTGAGTAGCCAAATCTGCAATCATCTTTTTAAGAGACTCCTGTAACCGAGCTATAAAATCAACGTATGGTTTTCTTGGTCCCTGTTTCATAGCACTAAAGGAAGGGTATTTTTCCCCACTTGAAGGGATTTTTTCCCAAGCTCTAATGCACTCTCCTCTAAGCTGTTCTATGGCATCATCCTGCATGACCACTTGTGCATCTAAACCAGCCCAGCTGCCAACCCCCAAAAGTTGGTCTGAGTTATATCAATTTGAGGATGGGCCTGGCCATTGTTAGCAGCCTGAATGGAAGCTTCATCTGCCCACCCAGTTTTCAATTGTAAGAACTGAGCAGGAGTTAGACAAACTCAAGTAAGAGTGTCCCAGTCAGTAGGAATCATCTGACTGGAAACAGCAACATTCTTTACAGTTGTTACATTACAAAACAGTCCCATTACAAAAGGAGAACCTGGTCCATACTGATTAATAGCTTCTTTAAATTATTTGAGTAATTTAAAAGGAAAAGGCTCAAATGTAGCCGTAATATTTCCCTGTTGATCTGGGGGGTGTATTCTAACGGAACTGCCAAGCCTCTAAATCACCTCTCGTCTAGCTTGCTGAATTCCTGCCTGAATAGAACTAAGAGTGGTCACTCGAGGCGCTGCTTGAACAGTCACTGGGGCAACTACTTTTCATCCAGTGTCCTCTGGAAAAGAAAGATCTGGAGGGTCTTTTTCTTCAAAATAAAAAGGAGGGTGTGCAGAAGGGTAGGGATGAACCTCTCCTTCCTTTGCCGCTTTCTCTTTAGCTGGTAAATAAACATGCTCTGTAACCTCTTCTGTTACTTTGCTATACTCTCGTTCCTCCTCATTAGTGTGAAAAAGTTCCAAGGTGAAACGAACCAGACCCCACACCTGTCCTATTTTTACCCTGATGCTTCCGAGCTCCCCCTCTTACTCACCACAGGGATTGCTTTAAGAGTACTCAGGTGTCCTCCAGTTAGTTTTCCATTCCAAAGATCGCTCCAGTGACCCTTTGACCTGGATTCGAGCCCCAATGATGGATGCCACTTGCCGAGACCAGCTGGGTCAGGGAGACCCTAAGCCAGTGGTGCTAGAGGAATTAAGGACACATGCACAGAAATACAGAGGTATGAAGTGGGAAATCAGGGGTCTCACAGCCTTCAGAGCTGAGAGCCCCAAACAGAGATTTACCACATATTTACTAACAGCAAACCAGTCATTAGCATTGTTTCTATAGATATTAAATTAACTAAAAGTATCCCTTATGGAAAATGAAGGGATGGGCCAAATTAAAGGAACAGGTTGGGCTAGTTAACTGCAGCAGGAGCATATCCTTAAGGCATAGATCACTCATGCTATTGTTTGTGGCTTAAGAATGCCTTTAAGCAGTTTTCCACCCTGGGTGGGCCAGGTGTTCCTTGCCCTCATTCCCGCAAACCCACAACCTTCCAGTGTGGGCGTTAGGGCCATTATGAACATGTTATTTTGCTGCAGAGATTTTGTTTATGGCCAGTTTTGGGGCCAGCATATGGCCAGATTTTGGGGGGCCTGCTCCCAACATGCCTTGGCCTCCCAAAGTGCTGGGATTACAGGCATGAGCCACTGCACCCGGCCCTATATTTATTTATTTATGTTTTCTTTTTGAGATGGAGTTTCACTCTTGTCACCCAGGCTGGAGTGCAATGATGTGATCTTGGCTCACTGCAACTTCTGCCTCCCAGGTTCAAGTGATTCTCCTCCTTCAGCATCCTGAGTAGCTGGGATTATAGGTGCCCACCACCATGCCTGACTAACTTTTGTATTTTTAGTAGACATGGGGTTTCACCATGTTTGCCAGGCTGGTCTCAAACTCCTAACCTCAGGTGATCTGCCCACCTTGGCCTTGCAAAGTGCTGGGATTACAGGCGTGAGCCACCATGCCCAGCCTAATTTATATTTAATTTAGATTATTTTATCTCATCTGTGATATGTAATGGAATACAGCACTTTCAATAACGGAAGCTATAAGAACTCAGGAATAAACAAGGGGCTGTTGGCTTTCTGGGTTTTCCATGAGTCCACACTTAACATAAAATTTATTTCCTCTTAAATACTAGGCTTTGTTTCTCCAATTTAGTTGCATTGCACTGATAACTGTCATAGGTAATTGACTTAAACCACAGGGTTTATTCAAATGACATATCTGAAAAATTCAGTACTAGCTGATTTACCATAAATATGAGACAGAGTATTTTCAAAATATTTAATTAATATTTATTTTGCCTGGGTTATAAATTTTATGAGTCAGTCTCTTCATTAGAACTCATATAATCCTTACCCAGTCCAAACAATATGATCCTCAAATTATCAGAAACCTGTACTCAATTTTTCTGGGCCATTTTTATCTTTTCATAAACCTTCTTAAAGACACAATACTCTAGAATTTTGCATGCTTTTGAAGTTTTTAGAAACTATATCAGAATTAACCTGTTAACTGTAGAAATGACTTGAAATGGTTATAAAGGAACAAATGAAAAGAAGTTCATTATATCTGTGGCCTACAATAATTTATCATAATAGCCATAATTATGACTAATAGCATATACTCAGGTATATTAGATTTTTAGAAATTGTAGGCCAGGTGTGGTGGCTCATGCGTCTAATCCCAGCACTTTGGGAGGTCAAGGTTGGTGGATCATGAGGTCAGGAGATCAAGACCATCCTGGCCAACATGGTGAAACCACATCTCTACCAAAAATACAAAAAAAATAGGTAGGCATGGTAGCATGCACCTGTAGTCCTAGCTACTTGGGAGGCTGAGGCAGGGGAATCGCCTGAACCCAGGACGCAGAGGTTACAGTGAGCCAAGATTGCACCATTTCACTCCAGCCTGGGTGACAGAGCAAGACAAAAAAAGAAAGAAAGAAAGAGAGAAAGGGGGTAGGGAAGGAGGGAGGAAGGATGTATACAATTTTGGAATACATTTTTTTGTTTGTTTGTTTTGTTTAGTTTTTCGAGACAGAGTTTGGTTCTGTCACCCAGACTAGAGTGCAGTGGCATAATCTCGGCTCACTGAAAGCTCCACCTCCCAGGTTCACGCCATTCTCCTGCCTCAGCCTCCCAAGTAGCTGGGACTACAGGTGCCTGCCACCGCACCCAGCTAATATTTTGTATTTTTAGTAGAGATGGGGTTTCACCATGTTAGCCAGGATGTTCTCAATCTCCTGACCTCGTGATCCACCTGCCTTGGCCTCCCAAAGTGCTGGGATTACAGATGTGAGCCACCGCGCCTGGCCTTTTGGTTTTTATTTTTGAGACGGAGTTTTGCTCTGTCACCAGGCTGGAGTGCAGTGGCTCACTGCAATCTCCACCTCCTGGGTTCCAGTGATTCTTCTGCCTCAGCCTCCCGAGTAGCAGGGACTGCAGGCATGCATCACCATGCTCAGCTATTTTTTTGTATTTTAGTAGAGACAGGGTTTCACCATGTTGACCAGAATGGTCTCTATCTCCTGACCTCATGATCCACCTGCCTCAGCCTCCCAGAGTACTGGGATTACAGGCTTGAGCCACCACACCCAGCCTTTGGACTAAATATTAATAACATTTATTAAAATAAAAGTTTGATCAAACATTTTTAATTTAACAATGTTTTCCATTTAATTTACCATATCAAATAATTCTGTTCTTCACTCTTTGGGATGCTGCATTGGCCCTCTGTAACATCCAAAACTTTGAGATTAAAAAAAAGACAATTTTTTAGCTTAAATGTGATTTTGTGAAGCTTGTCAAATATGTCAAAGGGTTGCCAGGCATGGTGACTCATGCCTGTAATCCCAGCAGTTTGGGAGGCTGAGGTGGGTGGATCATGATGTCAGGAGTTCAAGACCAGCCTGGCCAAGATGGTGAAACCCCATCTCTACTAAAAATACAAAACTTAGCCAGGTGTGGTGACAGGCACCTGTAATCCCAGCTACTCAGGAGGCTGAGGCAGGGGAATTGCTTGAATCCAGGAGGCATAGGTTGCAGTGACCTGAGATCATGCCACTGCACTCCAGCCTGGGTGACAGAGTGAGACTCAGTCTCAAAAAAAAAAAAAAAAAAAAAAAGTCAAAGGGTTAAAATGCTTTACCAAAGTAGGATCACATGGCACCATAAAATAATAGTCATTCACTTAAAAATGTGATAATAAAAGGATTTTAAAAAACAAAACCATTACCACTTGATATAAGAGATTGAGTTTTCCAATTAAAACACCTGAGAAAGACAGCATGAAAAAATTCTATCTCTACTTTCTTTGTTTTCAAATTTGTTCAAAAAGTGAACAAAAATATTTTACTTTGTCATATTATTAATACATAAGACTTTTGTTCCAGAGAAAATCAATTTCTAGTTTTGTATTCGTGTATTATCTATACTAAAGCTCATTTTAATAAAACTTTATAAATAAATCCACCAAATTTGTCACTTTTGACCACTCTAGATTTCCATACATGTTTTACAATCTTTTATAGTTAATTCTTTAACTTTTTATATTCTATTTTGTCTCTATTCTTTTTATTTTTTCATTTTTCAACAATCTCTAATTTCAAACTTATCGGGGGAACCAGCCCCCACTATTTCCATGTATGTTCTTTTCTATTTTCCTTAAGTGTCAGCCAGTCTGAGAAATAAACAGAAAGAGTACAAGGAGAGAAATTTTACAGCTGGGCCTCTGGGGGTGTCATGACATATTGGTAGGACTGTGATGGCGACCTCGAGCTGCAAAACCAGCAAGTTTTTATTAGGGATTTTAAAAGGGGAGAGGGTGTACAAACAGGGAGTAGGTCATAAGGATCACATACTTCAAAGGGCAATAAAGATCACAAGGCAAGGCAAATTAGAATTCCTGATGAAGGTCTATGCCCCACCGTGCACACATTGTCTTGATAAACATCTTAACAGGAAACAGGGTTCAAGAGCAGAGAACCGGTCTAACTAGAATTTACCACCAGGCTAGAATTTCCCAATCCTAGTAAGCCTGAGGGTACTGCAGGAGAACGGGGCATATTTCAGTCCTTATCTCAACCGCATAAGACAGACACTCCCAGAGTGGCCTTCTATAGACCTACCCCCAGGAAGGCATTCCTTCCCCAGGGTTATCAATTATTAATATTCCTTGCTGGGAAAAGAATTCAGTGATACTTCTCCTATTCACACATCTGTCTATAGGCTCTCTGCAAGAAGAAAAATATGACTGTATTCTGCCCAACCCCACAGGCAGTCAGACCTTATGTTTATCTTCCCTTGTTCCCTGAAAATTGCTGTTATTCTGTTCTTTTTCAGGGTGCACTGATTTCATATTGTTCAAACACACATATTTTACAATCAATTTGTACAATAGTGGTCCTGAGGTGACGTACATTCTCAGCTTATGAAGATAACAGGATTAAGAGATTAAAGTAAAGACAGGCATAAGAAATTATAAGAGCATTATTAGGGAAGTGATAAATGTCCATGAAATCTTCACAATTTATGTTCAGAGATTGCAGTAAAGACAGGCATAAGAAATTATAAAAATATTAATTTTTGGAACTGACAAATGTCCATGAAATCTTAACAATTTATGTTCTTCTGCCTCAGTTCCAGCTGGTCCCTCTGTTCAGGGTCTCTGACTTCCCACAACACAAACTAGAGGAAACATTCCCAGTTTTTTTATCAAAAAGTATTTTTTACTTGTCTATACATTCTATGCAGAGTTGTTTTTCTTACATCTAGTAGATTTAATTACATACGTTAATTACATTAACTCTGAACAACTGAATTTTTAGTGAAATCTCAAGGAAGTAATTTTGAACAGTTTCATATCAGTATTTGTGACAAAAACAATTTTATATTTTTTTAAAAAGACAATTTTCTCAAATTTTCTGTTAACTAACAGATCTAAATCTATTTAGTTTTTTAAACATCATATAAAAATAAGATTCCAGTAAATCATGGTGTCTCACACTTGTAATCCCAGCACTGTGGGAGGTCAAGACATGAAGACTGTTTAAGCCCAGAAGTTTGAGACCAACCTGGGCAACATAGTGAAACCCACGTCTACAAAAGATACAGAAATTAGTTGGGCATAGAGCCCTCCACCTGGAGTACAAGCTATTCAGGAGGCTAAGGTAGGAGGATTGCCTGAGCCTAGGAGTTTGAGGCTACAGTGAACCATGATGGAGCCACTACACTCCCTCCGAAGTCACAGAGTGAGACACTTTCTTAAACAAAAAAAAATGCTAATGTATATAAACTTAAACTTATGGGTTTCTTTGCTCTTATTATTTTAATAGTTATTGGGGTACAGGTGGTGTTTGCTGGTGATTTCTGAAATTTTGGTGCACTCATCACCTGAGCAGTGTACATTGTATTCAATGTGTAGTCTTTTATTCCTCACCCTCTCCCATCCTTCTCCTCAAGTCTCTAGAGTCCATTATATAATTCATATGTCTTTACAGCCTCATAGCTTAGCTCTCACTTATAAGTGAGAACATACAATGTTTGGTTTTCTATTCCTGAGTTACTTCACTTGGAATAATGGTTTCCAACTCCATCCATGTTGCTGCGAATGCCATTATGTTGTTTCTTTCTATGGCTGAGTAGTATTATGTATACCACATTTTCATTGTTTACTCATTGGTTGATGGGCATTTAGGCTGGTTCCATATCTTTGCAATTGCCAATTGTGCTGCTATAAATATGTGTGTTATAAGTTTCATTTTTTTGTTGTTGTTTTTTTTGAGATACAGTTTTGCTCTTGTTGCTCAGGCTGGAGTGCAATGGCGCGATCTTGGCTTACTGCAATCTCCGCCTCACCAGCTCAAGCAATTCTTCTGCCTCAGCCTCCCGAGTACCTAGGATTACAGGCATGTGCCACCATGCCTGGCTAATTTTTTATTTTTAATAGAGATAGGGTTTCTCCATGTTGGTCAGGCTGGTCTCTAACTCCCAACCTCAGGTGACCCACCCACCTTGGCCTCCCAAAGTGCTGTGGTTACAGGCGTGAGCCACCGTGCCTGGCCCACAAGTTTCATTTTTATGTGACTTCTTTTTCTGTGTATAGATACTCAGTAGTGGGACTGCTGAATAAAATATTAGTTCTATGTTTAGTTCTTTTAAGAATCTCCATACTGTTTTTTTATAGTGGTTGCACTGGTTTACATTCACACCAAAAGTGTAAAAGTGTTTTTTTTTTTAACCACATCCATGCCAATGTCTATTTTTTTGTTTTGTTTTAATTATGGCCATTCTTGGCACGGCACAATGGCTCATGCATGTAATCCCAGCACTTTGGGAGGCTGAGGTAGGTGGATCAATTGAGGTCAGGAGTTCAAGACCAGCCTGGCCAACATGGTGAAACTCCATCTCTAAAAATATATGAAAATTAGCCAGGTGTGGTGGTAGGTGCCTGTAATCCCAGCTATTCGGGAGGCTGAGGCATGAGAATTGCTTGAACCTGGGAGGCGGAGATTGCAGTGAGCCGAGATCGTACTGCACTCCAGCCTGAGCAATAGAGCAAGACTCAAGTCCCAAAAAAAAAAAAAAAAAGAAAGAAAGAAAAGGCTGGGCATGGTGGCTCACACCTGTAATCTCAGCACTTTGGAAGGCCGAGGCAGGTGGATCACGAGGTCAGGAGATCAAGACCATCCTGGCTAACACGGTGAAACCCTGTCTCTACTAAAAATAAAAAAAATTAGCCGGGCGTTGTGGTGGGCACCTGTAGTCCCAGCTACTCGGGAGGCTGAGGCAGGAGAATAGCATGAACCCGGGAGACAGAGCTTGCAATGAACCGAGATCGCGCCACTGCACTCCAGCCTGGGTGACAGAGCGAGACTCCATCTCAAAAAATAAAAAATTATGGCCATTCTTTTTTTTGACATGAGGTTTCACTCTTGTTGCCCTGGAGTGCAATGGCATAATCTGGCTACTCTTACAGGAGTAAGGTGGTATTGCATCATGCTTTTGATTTACATTACAAATCAAAGTCCCATTTATTTATCTTCACTTAATTGTATTTGCTTTTGGGTTCTTGGTCATGAAGTCTTTGCCTAAGCCAATGTCTACAAAAGTTTTTCTGATGTTATCTTCTAGAATTGTTAGTTTCAGGTCTTAGATTTAAGTCTTTAATTCATCTTGAGTTGATTTTTCTATGAGAGATGAAGATCCAGTTTTATTCTTCTACAGGTACCTTGCCAATTATCCCAGCATTATTTGTTGAATAGGGCATTCATTTCCCACTTTGTGCTTTTGTTTACTTTGTCAAAGATCAGCTGGCTGTTAGTATTTGGCTTTATTTCTGGGTTTGTTATTCTGTTCCATTGCTCTATGTGCCTATTTTTATAACAGTACCATGATGTTTTGGTAGCTACAGCCTTGTAGTACAGTTTTAAGTTGGGTATTGTGATGCTTCTAGATTTGTTTTTTTGGTTTTTTTTTTTTGCTTAGTTTTACTTTGGCTATGCGTGCTTTTCTTTGGTTCCATAAGAATTTTATAATTGTTTTTTCAAGTTCTGTGAAGAATGATGTTATTCTGATGGGAATTGCCTTGAATGTGTAGATTGCTTTTGGTAGGTTGGTCATTTTTAAAGTATTTACTCTACCCATCCATGAAAGTCAGATGTTTTTCCATTTGTTTGTGTCATCTGTGATTTCTTTCAGTAGTGTTTTGTAGATTTTCTTTTAGAGACTTTTCACTTCCTCGGTTAGGTATATTTATTTATTTATTAATTATTATTATTATTATTTTGAGATGGAGCTTCGCTCTCGTTGCCTAGGCTGGAGTGCAATGGCATGATCTCGGGTCACCCCGATCTCCACCTCCCAGGTTCAAGCGACTCTCCTGCCTCAGCCTCCCAAGTAGCTGAGATTACAGGCATGTGCCACCATGTCCAGCTAATTTTGTATTTTTAAAAGAGACGAGGTTTCTCCATCTTGGTCAGACTGGTCTTGAACTCCCGACCTCAGTTTATCTGCCTGCCTAGGCCTCCCAAAGTGCTGGGATTACAGGCATGAGCCACCATGCCCTGCCACGGTTAGGTATATTTCTGATTATTTTATTTTATTTTTTGCAGCTGTTGTTAAAGACTTTGTGTTCTTAATTTGATTCTCAGCTTGGTGGCTGTTGGTGTATAGCAGTGCTACCAATTTGTGTACATTGACTTTGTATCCTGAAACTTTACTGAATTTATTTGTCACATCTAAAAGCTTTTCGGGTGAGTCTTTAGGGTTTTCTAGGTATATGATCTTATCATCAGTGAACAGTAACAGCTTCACTTCCTCTTTACCAATTTGGATGTCCTTTATTTCTTTGTCTCATCTGAATGTTCTGGCTAAGACTTCCTGTACTATGTTGGATAGAAGTGGTGAGAGTGGCCATCCTTTTCTTGTTTCAGTTCTCAGGGGGAATGCTTTCAGCTTTTCCTTGTTCAGTATATTGCTGGCTGTGGGTTTGTCATAGATGACTTTTATTCCCTTAAGGTATGTCTCCTCTATGCTGATTTTGCTGAGGGTTTTAATCATTAAGGGATGCTGAATTTTGTCAAAAGCTTTTTCTGTATCTATTGAGATGGTCATACAATTTTTGTTTTTAATTCAGTTTATGTGGTGTATCACATTTATTGACTTATGTACATTAAACCATTCATCCATCTCTGGTAGGAGATGCATTGTATCATTGTGTATTATCTTTTTAATATGCTATTGTATTTTGTTGGCTAGTATTTTGTTAAGAATTTTTACATCTGTGATCATCAGGAATATTGGTGTGTAGTTTTCTTTTCTTGTTTTTTCCTGGTTTTGGTATTAGGGTGATATTGGCTTCATGGAATGATTTAGAAATAATTCTTTCCTACTCTATTTTTTTGAATAGTTTAAGTAGAATTGGTACCAATTCTTGTTTAAATGGCAGGTAAAATTCAGCTGTGAATCCATTTGGTCCCAGAGTATTTTTTGTTGGCAATTATTTCAATCTTGCTACTTGTTATTGATCTGCTCAGAGTTTCTATTTCTTCCTGGTTTACTCCAGGAGAATTGTATATTTCCAGAAATGTATTCACCTCTTCTAGGTTTTCTAGTTTGTGCATTTCATAATATTCATAGTAGCCTTAAATAATGTTCTGTGTTTCTGTGGGATTACTTGTAATATATCCTGTTTTGTTTCAAATTGAGTTTATTTGAATCTTCTCTCCTTTCCTTGGTTAATCTCGCTAATGGCCTATCAATTTCATTTATATTATCAAAGAATGAACTTTTTTCATTTATCTTTTGAAATTTTTGTTTCAATTTCATTTAGTTCTGCACTGATCTTTGTGATTTATTTTTCTGCTGGGTTTGGGTTTAGTTTGTTTTTGTTTCTCTAGATTCTAGAGGTATGAGCTTAGATTTTTAAATTTGAGCTCTTTCAGACTTTTTCATGTAGGCATTGTTATGAACATTCCTTTTAGCACTGCTTTTGCTGTATTCCAGAAGTTTTGATAAGTTTTGTCACTGTTATCTTTCAGCTCAAAGAGCTTTTATATTTCCGTCTTGATTTTATTGTTGAGCAAATGATTATTCAGGAAAAGATTATTTAATTTCCATGTATTTGTATAGTTTTGAGGGTTCCTTTCATAGTTGATTTCCAGTTTTATTCCACTGTGATCTGAGCGAGTACTTGATATAATTTCAATTTTCCTAAATTTATTGAGACTTCTTTTGTGGCCTATCACATGGTCTATCTTGGATAATGTTTCATGTGCTGATAAAAAATACACATTCTGCAGTTGTTGGGTAGAATGTTCTGTAAATATGTGTTAAGTCCATTTGTTCTAGGGTATATTTTAAGTTTATTGTTTCTTTGTTGACTTTCTGTCTTGATTATCTGTCTACTGCTGTCAGTGGAGTATTGAAGTCCCCTACTATAAATGTGTTGCTGTCTATCTCATTGCATTTTTTTCTTTCTTTTTTTTTTTTTTTTTTTTTTTGAGATGGAGTCTCACTCTTGTTGCCCAGGCTGGAGTGCAATGACACGATCTCAGCTCACTACAACCTCTGCCTCCCAGGTTCAAGCAATTCTCCTGCCTCAACCTCCTGAGCAGCTCGGATTTCAGGCACCCGCCACAACCCCCAGCTAATTTTTTTTTTTTTTTTTTTTGTACTCGAGATGGAGTCTTGCTCTTGTTGCCCAGGCTGGAGTGCCATGGCACGATCTTGGCCCACTGTAACCTCCGCCTCCTGGGTTCAAGTGATTCTCCTGCCTCAGTCTCCTGAGTAGCTGGGATTACAGGCACCCACCACCACGCCTGGCTAATTTTTTGTATTTTAGTAGAGACGGGGTTTCACCATGTTGGCCAGGCTGGTCTTGAACTCCTGACCTCAAGTGATCCACCTGCCTCGGCCTCCCAAAGTGTTGGGATTATAGGCGTGAGCCACCACACCCGGCCAACTAATTTTAGTATTTTTACTAGAGACGGGGTTTCACCATGTTGGCCAGGCTGGTCTCCCAACTCCTGACATCAGATCATCCACCCGCCTCGGCATCCCAAAGTGCTGGGATTACAGTTGTGAGCCACCTCTCCCGGCTTAAAGTTTTTTTCTTTAAAAGTTTTCAAACATTTGCTATGATGAAAAATAAATAATGTGCTGTTCAGCTTTGATTTTTTTTTTTTTTTTTTTGAGAGAGAGTCTCGCTCTGTTGCCAGGCTGGAGTTCAGTGGCACGATCTCGGCTCACTGCAACCTCTGCCTCCTGGGTTCAAGCGATTCTCCTGCCTCAGCCTCCTGAGTAGCTGGGACTACAGGCGCCCGCCACCACGCCCAGCTAATTTTTGTATTTTTAGTAGAGATCGGTTTCACCAGGTTGGCCAGGATGATCTCAATCTCTTGACCTCGTGATCCGCCCACCTCGGCCTCCCAAAGTGCTGTGATTACAGGCATGAGCCACCACGCCCGGCCTCAGCTTTGATCTTCTAAACTCATCCTTCATCTTTTCCAAAAATTATTCCATGTCTTTTCAAAATGCTTCTCCAGTTTTTTTTTTTTTTTTTCTTGAAACAGGGTCTCACTCTATCACCCAGTTTTGCTTGCAGTGGTGTAACCAATCATGGCTCACTGCAGCCTGGACCTTCCAGGCTCAAGCAATCCTCCTGCCTCTGCCACCTAACTAGCTGCAACTACAGGCATGCACCACCATGGCTGGCTAATTTCTTCATTTTTGTCATGAAAACAAACTCTTATTATGTTACTCAGGTTGCACTGGAACTCCTGCGCTCACATAATTCTCCCATCTCAGCCTCCCAAAGTGCTAAAAATATAGGTGTGAGCCACTGTGTTCTTCTGCAAATTTTTTTTTTTTTAATACAGAGGCTGGCTCTGTTGCCCAGGCTGGAGTGCAGTGGCACGATCTCAGCTCACTGCAACCTCCGCCTCCCCAGTTCAAGTAATTCTCCTGTCTCAGCCTCCTGAGTAGCTGGGATTGCAGGTGCACACCACCATGTCTGGCTAATGTTTGTATTTTTAGTAGAGACAGGGTTTCACCATGTTGGTCAGGCTGCTCTGGAACTCCTGACCCCATGATCCACCCACCTTGGCCTCCCAAAGTGCAAGGATTACAGGCATGAGCCACTGCACGTGGCCTCTTCTGCAATTTCTTAAGAGGATTATTTCCAGTGATAAACAGTAGTATATGAACACAAACCTAAAAGGAATCTGACTTATTCTGCAGAAGTGTCACTCTCCAGGATTTCAAGGGTCTAGGGCAGGGCAGCTAATTTAGTAGTATGATCTATGGAGGTGCATGGGCTTTGGCGTCAGATAAAGTTGATCCTGAGTCTTATTCCAGTCACTTAGTACTCGTGGGTCTTTGGACATGTTTGTTGATGTGGAGAAGCTCTATATACCACATATGCAAAAAAGGTAGACTGATACTGATTGCAAAATGGCAGCAATTTTTCTGCCCTCTTGTATCTATGCCCATTGTCAGGTGCTTTTACAGCTGTTTCCATCAAGATCCAGAATCTGTCTTCCAAACCCTAGATCTGGCTGGCCTTATTTGCTCAGGGCAGTAGAAACTTGTGAACATGACAGTGGGCTAGTTTGGGGCCCAGGCTCAAATGGTCTTGAATACTTCTGTTTTTTGTTCAGAATGCTGCAATCTCCATGAATAAAGCCCATGTTAGCAAGCTTAAAAATAAAATACCATGAGGAGGAGAAGCAAGGTGCCCCTGTTGAGCCCCAGAAGCAGAAGATCACCCCCAGAAGTACAGCTGGCTAGTCAACAAGCAGCTGATGATACCAGTCTGAAAGAGCTCAGCTGATACCAGAAGAATGGCCCCACTCACCCAGCCTAAATGGCTGATCATCTTAATTATAAACTAGTAAGTTTTGGATGATTTGTTATGCTGCAATAGCTAACTAATACATGCACCAGTGCAGATAGGATGCCAGGATTCAGTGACAGGTTGATTACTTGTTGCCTTCTAACAGTGGGCACCCTCTAGGTACTGATTTCTTCCCCTAATTTAAAGTTGGATGTCTTGAAAGAGAATGTTGGGTAATGCAGAAATACAGGGAGACATGTATGCATGTGATTGGTGTTTATATTCGCACAGTCCCCACACCACAGGAGAAAACAGATAACCACAGCCTCGCAATTAGGGTCAAGGCCAAATAGCAAAATAAGTTTGCCTTTAATCTATTTTCTCTGTGTCTAAACACTGGAGTCCAAGAATGTGGGCAGAACTGAAGATACAGAGTTTTTTTCTCCTAAGCTCCATCATCCTATGTTCACAGCCTAATCTCTAAAAGAAAGGTGGGCAACAGGTGGCCAGCAGTGGTTTACCTGTGGTTATTTTATTTCTGCTGCCCTCAGCTCTTTCTATGGCCACTATCTGTTCCAACCTCCGAACTGAAGACAGATGTTAGTAGGGAGAGGCCCTTCCTTCCCCTCTGGCCCTTCACACCACTGACATCAGAGCTGCCATGTGTGGCTCCTGGGTGCCTGGAATGTGCTTGGTCTGAACCGCGATATGCTAGAAAGGTAAAACACAGAGTTATTTTCAAAAATTTAGTTGCAAATATTTATATACTTCATTAGTAATTACATATTCCTCACACATTAAAATGATATTTTGTATATATTAGGCTAATTACATTGTTACAATCAATTCAACCTTTTCCTTGTTGTTGTTGTTGTTGTTGCTGTTGTTGCAGTCTGTCACTAGGCTGGAGTGCAGTGGCGCAATCTCGGCTCACTGCAACCTCTGCCTCCCGGGTTCAAGCGATTCTCCTGCCTCAGCCTCCCCAGTAGCTGGGATTACAGGCATGCGCCACCACGCCTGGCTAATTTTTATATTTTTTTCAGTAGAGACAGGGTTTAGCCATATTGCCAGGAGGGTCTCAATCACTTGATCTCGTGATCCACCAGCCTCGGCCTCCCAAAGTGCTGGGATTACAGGCGTGAGCCACTGCGCGTGGCCTCTTGTTTCTTTATATTTTTCACCCCCCGAAACGGAGTCTCGCTCTGTCCGCCCAGGCTGGAGTGCAGTGGCGCGATCTCTGCTCACTGCAACCTCCTCCGCCTCCCGGGTTCAAGCAATTCTCCTGCCTCAGCCTCCTGAGTAGCTGGGATTACAGATGCCCACCACCACGCCCGGCTAATTTTTGTATTTTTAGTAGAGACGTGGTTTCACCATGTTAGCCAGGCTGGTCTCAAACTCCTGACCTCTTGATCTGCCCGCCTTGTACTCCTAAAGTCCTAGGATTACAGGCGTGAGCC
Source organism: Pan troglodytes (assembly GCF_028858775.2). Taxonomy (NCBI): domain Eukaryota; kingdom Metazoa; phylum Chordata; class Mammalia; order Primates; family Hominidae; genus Pan; species Pan troglodytes. Next base: position 23,788,798 of record NC_072418.2, read on the forward strand.
ACCGTGCCTGGCCCCTTGTTTCTTTTTAATTTTCTAGTTTGGCTACCAGAAAATTCAAAATTCACGTGGCTCACATTTTATTTCAGAGGATTACCTCCTTTTTAAAATCTCAGGCTGCCTGCTCAAAGGACCGTAAGCCAGGAAAGTAAAAAAACCCTGAAATTTTAAAACATTTGTTATTATATCCTTTTCATTTATGTATAGCCATATGATATAGTATTTACAAATGCATATGACCTTATACGCAAGGTTGAATGCAAATACCCTTTGGGGTGGGCCTATCTCAGCTCAGGGAGGAAGCCCTGCCCGAAAAGGCTGCAGCCTAGGCGGTCACTCTTTCTTCATTCAGCCCAGCATCTAATTACATCTTCTGTCAGTCAGGGCCTGAGAGGGTGGGGTTTTAAACGTTATCCAATCAGCGACGCTGGGCTGGGAACTGTCCAATCAGGGACGCAGCTTGAGCGGAGAGGACGGCTTCCGGGATGTGGCGGGATTTGTCCGCTTCTTTGTCTCTGGCTGCCGCTGGAACTCCGGATCTCGTCTTCACTGCTCTGTGTCCTCTGCTCCTAGAGGCCCAGCCTGTGGTCCTGTGACCTGCAGGTATTGGGAATCCACAGCTAAGACGCCGGGACACCCTGGAAGCCTAGAAATGGTGAGAGTGCGGGGTCCAACATCCCGAGAGAGGGGAAGGGCTGGTTGGAACCGGTGGGAAGTGGCTGTGGCGAGACTCAGGCCTCCCCGCAGTCAGCCCCACAATCTGCGCCCCGAGTTCTCCTTACCCAGCTCGGCCTCAGTCGCCTTCAGCCATAAGATGGCGGTTGCGCCGACAGCCCGGCCCCCGGGCGTCCTGTCTCTTCCCTGCATAGTGACTGTGCCCTTGCCTGGAGCCCTCTCTGGGGAATCTCTGCACCCGCAGCGCCGCTTCGCTACCGGATTGTGCAGGGACCGTGGGAGGGTCGTCAGGGGAGAATCCTGACTTGGGGTGCGGGTTCATGAATGGGAAGAGGTTTGTTCCGTGGGGTTCCCAGTTCCTATTATCTCCTATTAAAAGTTAATGGGAGTCACTGCAAAAATATTAAAAGAATTTAATCAAAGAGTGGTTCTAGGCTGGGCGCGGTGGCTCACGCCTGTAATCCCAGCACTTTGGAAGGCCGAGGTGGGCGGATCAGAGGTCAGGAGATCAAGACCATCCTGGCTAACACGGTGAAACCCCGTCTCTACTAAAAATACAAAAAATGAGCCGGGCGTGGTGGCGGGCGCCTGTAGTCCCAGCTACTCAGGAGGCTGAGGCAGGAGAATGGCGTGAACCCGGGAGGCAGAGCTTGCAGTGAGCCGAGATCGTGCCACTGCACTCCAGCTGGGCGACAGAGCGAGACTTTTGTCTCAAAAAAAAAATTAACTTATTAAATAATTTAATCAAAAAGTGGTTCTAGAATTGTAGAGCACCAAGCTGTGGTTTGTAGTTTGTGGTCTATGGGAGAGGCTTGAAAGAAAGTCTTTTGTAAAATGCATGATGAAGAAAACCAAATTTAGTAATTGGTTAGGTACAGTTACGTGGTTTTTTAATTTGTACATTAAAGGTGAAAATTTCCTGGTTATGTAATCGGAGCTCAATTGGCAGTTTATAGTAGGTGAAGCCTGAATTTTGTTTCTCTGAATTTAGTAATTAAAAATAATGCGCCTGAGTTAGATTTTTTAAATTGAAGTAGGAACCCAGGGACTAGAGAAACCTCAGTCTAATTGCCTGCCACTTAATTATTTTCACACTCCACAGGGAACTGATTTTCTGCTGCATTTTTCACCTGGGTCCCAATCAGGGTCTTAAGTCTAACCCCCATCCCTCATTACTCCAACCTCATTCTTGCTTGCAGTAAGATACTAAATTTCCAATTTCTTCTGGGGTTCCCAAATGCCAGCTTTTCCTCCCTAATTCACATTATCACGTATTTGTGTTTTTTTGTTTGTTTTGTTTTGTTTTTGAGATGGAGTCTCGCTCTGTCTCCCAGGCTGGAGTGCAATGGCGCGATCTCGGCTCACCTCAACCTCCGCCTCCCGGATTTAAACAATTCTCCCGCTTCAGCCTCCCTAGTAGCTGGGATTACAGGTGCGCGCCATCATACCTGGCTAATTTTTGTGTTTTTGTAAAGACGGGGGTTTCACCATGCTGGCCAGGCTGGTCTCGAACTCCTGACCTCAGGTGATCCGCCCGCATCAGCTTGCCAAAGTGCTGGGATTACAGGCGTGAGCCACCGGGCCTGGCCACTTATTTTGTAGTGTACTTTTTTATACCGTATTTTAATTAATTATTTTTTGGCAAGGCATTAAATGGTGCTTTTTTCTTTTCTTTTCTATTTTTTTTGAGACGGAGTTTCACTCTTGTTGCAAAGGCACATTCTCGGCTCACCACAGCCTCCGCCTCCGGGTTCACGAGGTTCTCATGCCTCAGCCTCCCAAGTAGCTGGGTTTACAGGCATGCACCACCACGCCCAGCTGATTTTGTATTTTTAGAAGAGATAGGGTTTCTCCATGTTGGTCAGGCTGGTCATGAACTCCCGACCTCAGGTGATCCGCCTGCCTTGGCCTCCCGAAGTGCTGGGATTACAGGTGTGAGCCACTGCGCCCTGCATAAATGGTGTTTTGGGGGTTTTTTTGTTTGTTTTTTGTTTTGAGACGGAGTTTTGCTCTTGTTGCCCAGGCTGGAGTACAGTGGCATGGTCTCGGCTCACCGCAACTTCTGCCTCCCGGGTTCAGGCGATTCTCCTGCCTCAGCCTCCGAGTAGCTGGGATTACAGGCATGTGCCAGCCACCACGCCCGGCTAATTTTTTATTTTTAGTAGAGACAGGGTTTCTCTATGTTGGTCAGGCTGGTCTCGAACTCCTGACCTCAGGTGATCCGCCCGCCTCGGCCTCCCAAAGTGTGGGGATTACAGGCGTGAGCCACCACACCCAGACAAATGGTACTTTTAAGAAGGTTTGTTATCTGTTTGTAAATATTTTCCATGAAAAGAAAGCAAATAATAATCCCCTGACACTGTGTTGCAAAAAATCTCTGTGTGTCTTTTCCTTTTATCTTTCTAGGCACAGAGATGTTATCGGAATTTTTTTGGGTCAGAGTTCTGCTTTGGAAAATTTATGGGGTGATGTGTCCTCAACCACCGTTTAGTTTTTTCCCGGTCCTGGGTTTCAGTATTATCTGGGGATAAACCGAGATATCTGCCATGGTTATGTCAGCTAGAGTGTCTAGTGGATATCAGCTTCTGGTTTATTTTCTCCCATAGGACAACCTGAGGTATGGAGTGTATCCTGTCAAGGGGGCAAGTGGATACCCTGGGGCTGAGAGGAATCTTCTGGAGTACTCTTATTTTGAAAAGGTAACCCCTTGATATATTAAAATTGTCTTTGGGACCAGCTTGACAAACATGCTCTACTAAAAATACAAAAAACTTAGCCAAGCATGGTGGTGCATGCCTGAATTTCCAGCTACTCGGGGTTGCTGAGGCAGGACAATCACTTGAACCCGGGAGGCAGAGGTTGTGGTGAGCCGAGATCCTGCCATTGCACTCTAGCCTGGGCAACAAGAGCGAAACTCCATCTAATAATAATAATAATGATAATGATAATAATAATAATAATAAATAAATTGTCTTCTACCAACCCTGCTTCCATTTCATGGAGACAAATTGCTTGTCAGCCAATCAGATGCTGGTAATGAGGAGCAAACACAGTAATAACTTCTGCCCCCTGGATTCTGTAAGGGAGCAGAAGAATAGTGAAATAAATATAGTAAAAGAAAAAGAGTAAAAAACAGTGAAAAATATGTGACCAAAAAAATAGTATCCCGAAAGACAAACAACAAAAACAACAACAAACTGACTCCAGTGAGATGGTGTAAGAACTTGCAAAGTAAAATGCACCTAGGGCAGTCACCGAAAAATAGTGCAGTGTCTCCTGAATGGGTGGTTCTTGAGCACATAAGTGAGCAGGAGTGGGTGGAAGGATCTCTCATCTGATTGAATGGCCTGACTTGAAACGTGAGTCAGACACATCTGTTATTTAACCAGCACTGCCATTCCTGGATTTGTCACCTTGAAGAGATTTGTTCACTTATTTTCACCTGTTTTTTAGCTGTAAGGTTACATTATATTAGTAGGGCTTGAAAGGTAGAAAAATATTTGCAAAGGGCATAAAAGACGTGGGATTCAAAAAAATTAATCATATATTTCATTTGTTAAAAATTTTCACTTACCTTTTTCTTTCCCAGAGTGAGTTTACAAGTTTTCTCAGGTGTAGTTTTTAATGGCTGGGTGATTTCAAACAGAATTTCAAGCTTAGCTTTCAGAATGCTACCAAGAAAAAGAAGAGGAAAAATCTCTATTCCATTTTTGCCGTAGAAAATGAATACGTTTTCACAAGAAAATGTGGTAGATAATTGGTGAGTTACATAGATTCATGAAAACATCAGTTCCTTTTTTTGGCAGGGTAAATTTTTGACAGCAAATATCTCTGTTCAAATTCTGTTATCTTGATTTCTGAGTTTTATGCTAAATTTTATGAGATGAAACTTGGTATTGCCTGGAAGTGTTTCCATATGACTAAATGTTTGCTGCATGATTTTTAATGGAATTAATAAAATAATACATTTATTTTCTGATAGAAATACTTTTGCTTTTCTTATTAAGGTATAAAATGTAAGCACCTTAAAATTTTCTTCCCTTATAGGAATACTGTGTTTGAGTAATTTTTTTGGATTTTTCAAACAACTTAGTTTCAAAAACCAAGTGAGCAACTCTAACATGGAAATTAAAGCTTGAGCCCAGAGACTCAGAGCTAAGGCTTATATTGAGACTGTAAAAGTAGGTTATTAAAGGTCCAGCTAGTTTTTTCTGGAGTGCCTCTCCTGCAGATGTTCTAGCCTGCTCACTCCAGTCATGGAAGAAGGCTTTCTGATGAGAGAAGCTACAGAGTCCTGGAAAGCTGCAGGCAGATGAGTTAAGGTTAAGACAAAAGGGGACTGGGAGGGTCTTACTGACCGTGTAGTTGTTTTAAGGCAGTTTCTAGACTTTGTTATATGTTATAAAGTTAATTTCTGTTAAAAAATTTGAATTCCAGACCCAGGCACGGTGGTTCATACCTGTAATCCCTGCACTTTGGGAGGCCAAGGTAGGCGGATCACCTGAGGTCAGGAGTTTGAGACCAGCCTGACCAATATAGTGAAACCCCATCTCTACTAAAAATACAAAAATTAACTGGGCGTGGTGATGGGTGCCTATAATCCAGCTATTCTGGAGGCTGAGACAGGAGAAATGGTTGAACCCAGGAGTCGGAGGTTGCAGTGAGCCGATAACGGTCCCACTGCACTCCAGACTGGGTGACAGAGTGACACTCCATTTCAAAAAAAAAAAAAAATTGAATTCTAGAGCCGGGCATGGTGGCTCATGTCTGTAATCCCAGCACTTTGTGATGCTGAGGCGGGCATACCACCTGATGTCAGGAGTTCGAGACCAACCTGACCAATATGGTGAAACCCTGTCTCTACTAAAAATACAAAAATAATCCAGGCGTGGAGATGTGCACCTGTAGTCCCAGTGACTTAGGAGCCTGAGACAGGAGAAATGCTTGAACCCAGGAGATGGAGGTTGCAGTGAGCCGAGATCATGCCACTGCACTCTAGCCTGGGCAACAGAGCGAGAATCCGTCTCAAAAAAAAAAAAAAAAAAAAGAATTCAAAAAGAGCATTGCAACAGGAGGAATACCAATTATAAAAATTTTAAGGAATGCAATTTTAGGTAGACAAGGGCTTTTTTTCATAGAGTGGAGCCTACAAGATTAGAAAGAATGGAGGAGAATGGCAAACGGGGGGTTAAAAAATCAGATTTCAGATCAGAGAATGTTTTATCCTGAAGTCAGCATGTTCTTAGGAGGGATATAGAATGAAATTGTATAATGGCTCAGATTGAGGGTAGCTCAAAGTTCAGTAGCCTGTGAAAAATTTTATTTAGACCACTGAAGACAAATACAGCTGACTCTTTTAATAAGAAAAAGAAGAAAAGGTGCCAAGTTTTTACCAAAAAAGGGTCCCAATCCAAACCCCAAGAGAGGGTCCTTGGATTTCACTCTAGAAAAGAATTCTGGGTAAGTTCATTGAATAAAATGAAAGGAAGTTTATTAAGAAAGTAAAGAAATAAGAGAATTGCTTACGCCATAGGCAGAGCAGTCCGGAGGCCTACTGGTTGCCCATTTTATGGTTCTTTTTTTTTTTTTTTTTTTTTGAGAGGGAGTCTTGCTCTGTTGTGAGGCTGGAGTGCAGTGGCATGATCTCGACTCATGGCAACTTCTGCCTTCCGGGTTCAAGTGATTCTCCTGCCTCAGCCTCCTGAGTGACTGGGACTACAGGCATCCACCACCATACCCAGCTAATTTTTTTTTTTTTTTTTTTTTTTAGTAGAGACAGGGTTTCACCGTGATGGCCAGGATGGTCTCCATCTCTTGACCTTGATCCACCCGCTTTGGCCTCCCAAAGTGCTGGGATTACAGGCATGAGCCACTGCACCCAGCCAGTTATTTCTTGATTATATGCTAAACAAGGGGTGGATTATTTATCCCCATTGTAGACCATATAGGGTAACTTCCTGATGTTTCCATGGCATTTGTAAACTGTCATGGCACTGGTGGGAGTGTAGCAGTGAGGATGAGCAGAGGTCACACTCATTGCCATCTTGGTTTTGTTGGGTTTTATCCTGCTCCTTACTGCAAGCTGTTTTGCCAGCCAGGTCTTTATGACCTGTATCCTGTGCTGACTTCCTATCTTATCCTGTGACTTAGAATGCCTAACCATCTGGGAATTCAGCCCAGTAGGTTTCAGCCCTATTTTACCCACCCCCTATTCAAAATGGATTTGCCCTGGTTCAATATGCCTGACATTTCCTCCCTCTTTTGTACAAAAAAAAACCCTTAATCATAAGGGTTACAGAGGAATGAAAATTCATCTTCTGTAACTACTTCATGCTGTATAGGGGCGATGATATTCTTGCTTAACTATTAGAGTCTTTTGTATTTGAGGTTGAGAGGAGCTCAATCGAAACTCATCAGTATGTGAGGGCCATTCATAACTGTTGAGTTTCAAAAAAGGGGTTATCTCAAAGATTAGTAAGTGTTTAATTTAAGAAAACATCTAGGCTGGGCGTGGTAGCTCATGCCTGTAATCCAAGTACTCTGAGAAGCCGAGGCGGGTGGATCGCTTGAGGTCAGGAGTTCAAGACCAGCCTGACCAAATGACGAAACCCTGTCTCTACCAAAAATACAAAAAATTAGCCAGGCATGGTAGGGCGCGCCTATAATCCCAGGTACTCAGGAGGCTGAGGCAGGAGAATCGCTTGAACCCGGGAGGCAGAAGTTGCAGTGAGCCAAGATCGCGCCACTGCACTCTAGTCTGGGTGACAGAGGGAGCCTCCATCTCAAAAAAAAAAAAAGAATAGGAAACATCCAGAAAGTTTATCCTGCATTTCTACACACAGAGTACAACTGCAATATATTTTACAAGTTCAGGCAGCCGCTTCTTGGTAGCAAAAGGGTCGTTTCCAGAAGTCCTATCAGCTCTCAAGTTTCCCCTTTTGGAGGGGAAAGAGCTCCCCATGTCCTAATTCTGTCACTCATAGACACCAGCAAACAGTGCAAGACAGATTAATCCAAAAAGAATAGCAATTAACATCCAGTGGTGTGAAACCAGTTCTTAGTTGAGAGAGACTTTACTGAGAGCGGTCTCTAACCTACATCTTAGGAAGGACTATAACCTTCCTAAGTTGGGCCTTGAATCCAAGTACAGTCAAGCATCCTTGCCTTGTTTTAGAGGCTCCTTTAACCCACACTGTCTTAGGAGAGGCTCTGACTTTCCTAAGTTGTGCCTCCAACCTAATCTCATCCTTTACCCAGGTATATGGACTCAAAGTCAGCCAGTTGGTATCCACAGATAATTTTTCTGGGGGAGGGACAGAAGTCTCTTCAGTATAGTCCTTTTGTGGTTGCCAGGAAAATGTTACTAGAAAGAAGTCTTGATCCATACCCCAAGAGAGGGTTCTTGTATCTTACTCAAGAAAGAATTCAGGGCAAGTCATAAAGTGAAAGCAAATTTATTGAGAAAGTAAAGAAATAAAAGAAATGGCTTTCTCCATAGGCTGGTTGCGCATTTTTATGTTTATTTTTAAATTATATGCTAAATAAAAGGTGGATTATTTATATATCTCCTTTTTAGACCTTTACGATGTAACATCCTGATGTTGCCATGGCATTTGTAACCTCTCATGGCACTGGTGGGAGGGTAACGGAGAATGACCAGAGGTCACTCTCATCACCATCTTGGTTTTGGTGGCTTTTATCCCACTTCTTTACTGCAAGCTATTTTATCAGCCAGATCTTTGTGACCTGTATCTTGTGCTGACCTCCTATCTCATCTTGTGACTTAGAATACCTAACCATCTGGAAATGCAGCCTGGTAGGTCTCATCCTTATTTTACTCAGCCCCTATTCAAAATGGATGCTGTGTACCTCTGACAGATTCTGTGTCTGGCTGTGTAATAAATAAGGAAAGAGAGCACCATCTAAGTCATAATGGGAAGGGTATTTCTTTCTATAAACTGTTCCTGAAGAACACAAAGGATGAAGAATTTTATTAATCACAGCTATTTACTAGGGTTATGTATGTGTTTCATCTTTCTACATCTTTTTTTGTCCTATACATTTCTTCTATTTGACTTTCCTCAGTTGTATATTTTATAATAAACTGGTAAACATAACTACAGTGTTTTTCTGAGTTCTGTGAGTAGCTCGATCAGATAATTGAACTTGAGAAAGGGCTCAGGAGTCCCCAGTTTTTAAACAGTAGCTCAGACACATAGATGGGCCTATGGGGTTTGTGACTGGCATCTGCAGTGAGGACAATGTTGTGAGACTGAGCCCTGAATCAGGGTCTGTGCTGACTCTGGGTGGTGTCAGAATTCAAATGTTAGACATTGAGTTGGTGTTAGAGAATTGCTTGATGTTCAGCAAATGCTACAGATTTGGTGCCAGAAGAAAGATACCACAGACGCCTGGCCTGCAGTGGAACTCCAGGTGTCTGAAAATGGAAGGCTCTGCTCTCAGTGGAACTCCAGGTGTCTGAAAATGGAAGGCTCTGCTCTCCTGTACACAGACTGTCATACTGCCCGTTGTCCTGTGATTCCAGGTCTCCTCTTAGGGTGAGAGAATGAAATCTCAGAGGAAAGGAGATCTAATGACAGACCCTCTGTCTCACGGCTGCCACCACAGGATTCCCACCCACTCACAAACACACCCACTAGACATTGATGTGTCCACACTCCTCCCAGGACTAGGCACCACCATCAGGAACTTCACCACAGCATATTTGATCCTAGGGTTTCTTGCCAAAAAGACGCAAAAGTGTCTACAACTTTCCTGGCATATCCCCACTGTATCTGCAGCAGTAACCTGTTTTCTCCATCTACCTAGCATTATGGAGCACCTGTTCATAATCTCATCTGCCTGCATGGACACAGAAATAAATCAGAGTACAGCCCCACTGGGACCACGATCTGTAGAACAAACAGTTCTTTCCAGTTATATTGCACTCTTCTGCATGCATGGGTTTTTCTTAACTTTTCTTTTTGGTTCAGGCATACACGTGCAGGTTTGTTATATAGGTAAAATTGTTTCATGGGGGTTTGGTGTAGATTATTTTGTCAGTGAGTTCCTAAACATAGCACCAAAGAGGTATTTTTTTCTGATCCTCTTTGTCCTTTTATCCTTCATCCCCAACCAGGCCTCCATGACTGTTCCTTCTTTATGTCCATGTGTTCTTATTATTTAGCTCTTCCTTATAAATGGTGACATGCATTTGGTTTTCTGTTTTGCATTAATTTTCTAAGAATAATGGTCTCCAGCTCCATCCATATTGCTGCAAAGGACTTAATCTTGGTGTTTTTTGTTTGTTTGCTTGTTTTTTGAGACAAACTCTTTTTTTTTTCTTTTTTTTGAGACGTAGTTTTGCTCTTGTTGTCCAGGCTGGAGTGCAATGGTGCGATCTCGGCTCACTGCAACCTCAGCCTCCCAGGTTCAAACAATTCTGCCTCAGCCACCCGAGTAGCTGGGACTACAGGTGCATGCCACCAAGCCCTGCTAATTTTTTTATTTTTAGTAGAGATGGGATTTCACCATGTTGCTCAGGATGGTCTTGATTTCCTGACCTTGTGATCTGCCCACATCAGCCTCCCAAAGTGCTGGGATTACAGACAGAAGCCAAAGCGCCCAGCCAGACAAATTCTTACTCTGTTGCTCAGGCTGGAGTACAATGGTGTGATCTCTGCTTACTGCAACCTCCACCTCCCAAGTTCAAGTGATTCTCCTGCCTCAGCCTCCCGAGTAGCTGGGATTACAGATACTTGCCACGACGCCCAGCTGATTTTTTGTATTTTTAGTAGACACGGGGTTTTAGTATATTGGCCAGGCTGGTCTTGAACTCCTGATCTCAAGTAATCCATCTGCGTCAGCCTCCCAAAGTGTTGGGATTATAGGCATGAGCCACAGCGCCTGGCTTTGTGTTTTTATATGGCCACATAGTCTTCCTTGATTTTTATGTACCATATTTTATTTTGATTAAATCTTTATTTTATTTTTGGAGACAGTGTCTCACTCTGTCACATAGGATGGAATGCAGTGGTGTGATCTTGGCTCACTTCAGCCTCAACCTCCAAGGCTCAAGGTTTAAGGAATCCTCCTACCTTAGCCCCTTAAGTAACTGGAACTATAGGCTCACACCATCACGCCTAATTTTTCTTTTTTTATTTTTTGTAGAGATATGGCTTTGCCATGTTGCCCAGGCTGGTCTTTAACTCTTGAGCTAAGGCATTCCACCTGCCTTAATCTCCTAAAGTGCTGGCATTACAAGCGTGAGCCACCTCATGCTACCATATTATATTTTTTCAATCTAGTCTACCATCAATAGGCAATTAGGTTTATTCCGTGTCTTTGTTATTGTGGACAGTGGTGAAATGAACATGCATGTTTTAAGTTTTGCATTTAAGTCTTCAATTCAGGTTGAGTTGATTTTTATATATAGTGTAAGGAAGGGGACCAGTTTCAGTCTTCTACATAGTGCTAGCTAGTTATTCCAGCACCATTTATTAAATACAGAATTCTTTTCATATTCCTGTCAGGTTTGTCAAAGATCAGATGGTTGGAGGTGTGTGGCATTATTTCTGGGCTCTCTATTCTGTTGCATTGTTCTATGAGTCTGTTTTTATGCCAGTATAATGCTGCTTTGGTTACTGTAATGTAGTTTGAAGAGGGGCAATGTAATGCTTCCAGCTTCATTCTTTTTTTTTTTTTTTTTTTTTGAGACATAGTCTCGCACTCTCTCGCAGGCTGGAGTGCTATGGCATGATCTCAGCTTACTGCAACCTCCACCTCCTGGATTCAAGTGATTCTCCTGCCTCGCCCTCCTGAGTAGCTGGGATTACAAGCACACACCACCATGCCTGGCTAATTTTCGTATTTTTAGTAGAGATTGGGTTTTACCATGTTGGTCACACTGGTCTTGAACTCCTGACCTCATGATCCGCCAACCTCGGCCTCCCAAAGTGCTGGGATTACAGGTGTGAGCCACCATGCCCATAATGGTTGAAAGCTTTTTAAACATCTATTGAAATAACTTTGTGGTTTTTATCTTTAATTGTGTTTACATGATGAGTAACATTTATTAATTGTATGTTGAACCAACCTTTTATTTCAGAGATACAGCCAAGTTGATCATAGTGCATTAGCTTTTTGATGTTCTCCTGGATTTGGTTTGCCAGTATTTTGTTGATATTTTCATCAATGTTCATTAAAAATATTGGCCTCAAGTTTTCTATTTTTTGTTTTATATTTGCCAGATTTTGGTATCAGAATAATGCTATTTTTATAGAATAAGTTGGAAAGAAGTCCCCTTTTCTCAATCTTTTGAAATAATATTAGTAGAAGTGGTACCAACTCTTATTTTTACATCTGGTGGAATTCAGCTGTAAATTTTTCTGATTCTTTGTTGTTTTTGGTGGGTAGGCTATTTATTACTAATTCAATTTTGGAGCTCGTTATTGGTATATTCAGGGATTCAATTTCTTATTTGTTCAGTCTTTGGAGGATGTATCTTTGCTCCAAGGTTACAATCCTCAAGCTTGGCCCAGATGAAGTCTCTACTTATATTCATGTTGCCTCAGTTTTTTTCTTTTAGGTAGACATATTACTTAGAATGTGCTAGAGCAGCCTCTATGAAGGGATCTCTTCTTTGATTGTACTCGGCTTGCTGTAATGCCCAAGGATGCAGAGTCAGGCTAACCCCACCTAGAACCTGCACATAAGTTCTGGCCTCTGCCTGGGATTTACAAGACAGGGCCAGACTTTGGATTGAGAATGTACTGAAAACCAACAAAAGGCATTTTCTGTATTGTGAGATGTCAGTCTAGAAATCTTAAAGCCCCCATTTGAGAGTGTGGCTCTTTAAGCTTTTCAATCTTGTTCAGTGACCTGCTACAGTATATGAGAGGCTCCCGGTGTACATAGAATCTGATGATAGAATCTGTAAGTGTAAACAAGAATGAGAGATCAAGGCCACAAAGTATCCAGAGCCATAACCACAACTATACCTACCGGTAATTGTGATATTGGAGTAAAGTATTCTCGTCCTTCTTCTTACCCAAAAGCTAGCAAAAATCAGGATAGGTGACCCAGGTTCTGGGGCTCCACCAAGGCAGTTCCATTTTCTATTTAGAATCAGCCTGAGTTTCTCCAGCCTGGCTTATCACTGGGCCATCAGCCCTGGGTCACTGGGAATCCTCTCCTAATCACCTGGGTGTCCTTAAGACATTTGAGGATGTCAAGGGTAGAATTATGTCAGGCTAACAAGAATGATTAATTCTGTTTCTGTCTCGTTGTAAGAGAAAGGAGACATCCTGTGTTTTTTTCTCCCTCATACAAGAGATAACTTTGGTTGTTACCCAGATGAGAGTTTCTCAAGTTTTCTGGTACTAGGGTGAAAGACAAAGAGGAGGTCTGGTGACTCAAACAAACTAATTGCTTCCACTTCATATGGTCATTCAAAAAATAGATGAAGCAGTCAAGGTCCCTACCATCCAGGAAATTTTAGTCTAGACTAGCAACTGGATACATGGTTGAATTAAGCATTATATGGTTGGTACAGTGAATAGAAGTGTGCAAAAAAACCTTGGTCCACTTCTTTTTAATATTGTTGTGACTTCTGAAGTTATCACCTGAAGGTATATTTATGGACTGAAGAGTTGTTATTATTATTTGTGTTTCTTTTACTTTTCTAAGAATACATATTTATCTTCTAATAAAATTATCCTAGAAAACTTTAAAAGATCCGTTTAAATTGCTTATTAGTATATGTTATAAAATTGACAGCAGTGGCAAAAATAGATTAGTGTTACATAAACTCTGGGATTTAACTTTTTTTTTCTTTTTTCTTTTTTAGACGGAGTTTCGCTCTTGTTGCCCAGGCTGGAGTGCAATGGCGCGATCTCAGCTCACCTCAACCTCCGCCTCCCGGGTTCAAGCGATTCTCCTGCCTCAGCCTCCCGAGTAGCTGGGATTACAGGCATGCACCACCCCGGCTAATTTTGTATTTTTAGTAGAGACGGGGTTTCTCCATGTTGGTCAGGCTGGTCTTGAACTCCCGACCTCAGGTGACCTACCTACCTCGACCTCCCAAAATGCTGGGATTACAGGCATGAGCCACTGTGCCAGGCTGGGATTTAAGTTTTTCTTAGGTAAGCTTAGGAAAAACAGAACTGGAAATACTCCAGTGACATAGAAAACAAATTCTACCTAGGTTCTTTTCCCTGCCCCAGTTCTGATCAGATTCACCATTTTTGGAGGCCTTATTTAGGTCTGGCCCCACTCTGGAGTGTTCCCTTACAAAACTGATTTATAAAGATTCAAGTTTTTGGGGGTAAATCCTGCTGACTTTCTAGAGCTGCTGCTCACAGTATCCTGAAACCCAAAAGCAGATACATAAGAAAAATAAACTATACATTTTAAGATCTTAATTTTTAAATTTTGTAGTAAAACCAGTGCTTACAGAAACGTTCCATTTAGCAAATTTTCTGTTCCTGCAGATCCAGTAGCTGCTCTACAAGTCATAAACAAGTAAACATAAACACAAAAAAATTTCTCTAAACTACATTCTAAATCCTGAGAATTATTGAACACTTAGTATGAACTTTCAAGGTGTTAGTAGGACATAATAACAAATAATAACACATAATGTGTTATTCCCAGCACAGTGCTCTGCAACATACTATTGAGCACATAGTACCTGCTTAATAAACATTGCATTAGTTCATGTGTACATGTTGTTTTTTAAATGCAGACTTATTTAGACATTGCTGCCTTCTGTGTCCTCTGTAAACTTTAGAGAGCCAGCAAAGAATATGAAACTTTACATTTTTTGTCTTTATTTGGGTATCAGAAGTATTGTATTGTGACGAGAGTGCGGCATGTAAAGGACTCTGTGCTGTGCCTGCTTTCTCTAACTAATGCTAATAATGAGCCCAGGGGGAGCAACATCAGCATTGACAGGGGACTTGTTTGAAACACCCATCCATGGACCCTTTCCAAACCTACAGAATCACATTACATAAAGTGGGACCAACATTACCAAGTGATTTTTGAGCTCATTAAAGCTTGAGAGGCAATGCTTAGCTAAGTGGTTATCAGCCTAGACTTCTCATTAGCATTACATGGCCAATTTGCAGAAATCTCTTTACTTGTACCCTTTCCACAGGTTCTGTTTATTGTTCTAGGTGAAAGTATTCATGTTGTTTTAATTGTGTCTCATGTGACTCTAAGGTGAGGCCAGAATCAAGTGTGTGGGGTTCAAGATACATTCATGAGAGTTAAGTTCCACCTTTGCACTAAAAGGTAGTCACAGGGACTGTTCTGTTTGGTTTTGATAGGGAGAGGTCAGTGTCACCCATATTTCCATTACTGTAGCAGAAATTGCTGGTGTTTGTGGCAAAAGCAGGCACCTGAAGACAGAAATAGAGAAACATATTTTTATATTCATTGAGCAGTTCATTGTTCCTGAATCTCTGCTGTTATAAAGGACAGAAATGGGTGTGCTTTTTCTGCAGTTCTTAGTTCTTTTTTCTGTGGGTGTGAGACTAGCAGGTAAACAGGTGGTGCTGACGCCTTTTAAGGAATTTTTTCAAGACGCAGGTGTAACTTCTCCAGAGAATGTCATCTGAAAAGCATTTCCAAAGAAGACGAAAGAGGAAAAATGGCTTTTTTTTTTTTTCCAGCTAAACATGTGTCAGATGAAGAGCTGTGTCCACTCTGCCTCCTGGAGTGCGATGCATTTAGTCCTTGCAAACATTTACTTCTCTACTTGTGTTTCTTTCCCCTAATGAGTTTAACTACTTTAAAAAATTCTTGTGGTAGTCAAGGGTCTCTGCAAAATATCTCTCTCCTATATCCCAGAGCCTTCTCTACACTCTCTAAATCATGACTTCTTATATGCCATGCAGAATTCTTACCATGAATTTTTGATCTGCACTATTAAAAGTGTTTCCCTTGTTGCTGTTGAACGTGGAAAGATGTGGATACTCAAGATTCCTATTGGGGGAACGTCCTTAGTAAGGATGGAGAACATGTAATGTTGAGGTTTCATATGTGTTCTTCATTAGCTCTGTTCAGAACAGGATTAAGAAAATGCTTATTTAAACTGGATGGCATTTATTACTCTGAAAGTTCTGAAAAAAAAAATTATTGCGAGATACCCGCTTTCTAGGGTGCTAAAGAAAGACTACTTTAAATTGTTATTAAAAATTACAGAACATAGAAGATATCTGCATCTTGAACTCTGCATAAAACTGATTTTTCTGTGTGGTTAAATTCAGACTATACTTTTTGGGGGGCAATATCTCAGTAATGATGCTGTGTTCTTCGGTGTGCGTCAGCACATCACAAAAATTTGTCCTCGTGCAGTTGATTTTAAAATTTACTTCAAGAGCTCTCGGAAATATTCATTTCACTGTAGAGTTAATTATTTTTCTCCTCATTATTAAGTATCTTTATGTAGCCAAAGAAGAGCTGTGCATAAATCATCACATTTAATCTGGCAGCTGCCTTTCTTTCTTAGGTTTTCTTTGCATATGTCTATCTTTGGAAAATGAAGACTCTTATCTTTGTTTACAGGCCAGAAAAATGGGGTAAAACACAGGCTCTTCCACTTACTGGATGTTTGACAAAATGTTCTTTTTGGGCCAAATACATTGGCATTACTAGTGAGCTTGTTAGAAATTCAGAATCTCAGACTTTATTTCACATCTTCTGAAAAAAAAAAAATCTGCATAAGATCTCCAGTTTATTGTACACATTAAAACTTGAGAGGTGCCGTCTAACTCAACATGTCATTTTTGCCTGAAAAATATGCACTACTCATTCTTTGTGATGCAAATATAACACTAAAAAATGTACATGTTTGTGTTCATGCCTTTCGTTTTTATACTTTATTGTTCATAAAATTATCATATATACAGCGGTATTGTGGATCTTATACCATTCTCTTCTCTCAGAGTTAGAGAATACATTAGAGAATATTTCTGTATTGAAAATTGTTGGATGATTTCAGTTACTCCTGTAAGTCAGAACCAGTTTTCTTTACTCTCTCATTTAACCTTAATTCAAATGATAAATTCTGCCCATGGACACTTGTAAATATGTGTGTGTGTGTGTGTTTTTCAGGGGCCGTTGACATTTAGGGATGTGGTCATAGAATTCTCTCAGGAGGAGTGGCAATGCCTGGACACTGCTCAGCAAGATTTGTATAGGAAAGTGATGTTAGAGAACTTCAGAAACCTGGTGTTCTTGGGTGAGAATAACTTTAATACACAATTCCTTATATACACTAAAGGTTTCATTTCTCCATTTTTGTAGAATAATTTTTGGTAGTTTATGCTTTGCATAAATGTGTTTCTGATCCCTGTTTTCAAAAAATTGCGAGGAATTATCCATGTAGAAAAAAATTTCCTCAAGATGTTTTATCTTAGCCTGAACTTTTTGCATTCCTGAGCTGGTCTGTACCCTTCACTCTAGAGTAGTGGTAATCTCAGAAATTTAGTAGTATAAAATATTGTTGCCCATAGGTTAAAATCTATTTGCCACCACTAATTTTTGATTCATGAGCACTGAGTAGCAAAATTAAGGACCTACAAATTTAAAATATTTTCTAAATGTGAGAGCTTTCTGTCATTAAATAGTATTTTGGGATGAATTTTCTAGAATATTCTATTACCTCCTTTACTAAGCACAGTAATAGGTAGGTAATTAGAGAATATGAGCAAGATTCATGTTATTTATTTTTAATAAATCAGGTATTGATGTCTCTAAGCCAGATCTGATCACCTGTCTGGAGCAAGGAAAAGATCCCTGGAATATGAAGAGACACAGTATGGTAGCCACACCCCCAGGTAGGTGAGAGTGAATAAAACAGTTGACATAGATGAAAGGTTGGAAGATTACAAAAAAAAAAAAAAGCAAGTCCCTATAATGTGATTTGGGAAGCTGTGTTCCAAAGCAAATAGATTCTGGGAAGCCTGAGGTGTGTGGTTTTTTTGTTTGTTTTCTTTTTGTTGTTGTTACTGTCACATAGGGCCATCTTCTGTCTTAGGCTTTTAAATTCTCTAAGGATTCTACTTTCCCTTCATTGATTTTCCTTCAAGTTCACAGTGAGAGCCAGAGTCCTCTTCATGGCATATAAAAGACTGCAAAATCTGACTGCATTTCCATTGTTTTGGGGGACACACAAATATCTGCATGATTTTGAGAAACTTTATGTTAAACTATTTTTTTAGTTCTCTTTTGCATAATGTCTAAAATGTGTGAGAGTAGTGGTCACTGTTCTATTGGTTTTTATGTTAATTTTCTGCACATTCCATCTTTTTTTATTAGTATATTCTTGAAATATAGTCTGAAATTATAAAATATGATGTCTCTCTGCTTTGTTCTTTTTCCTCAAGATTGCTTTGGCTATTCAAAGTTTATTGTAGTTTTTTTGTTTTGAGATGGAGTTTCACTCTTGTTGCCCAGGTTGGAGTGCAAAGGCGCCATCTTGGCTCATCGTAACCTCTGCCTCCAGCGATTCTCCTACCTCAGCCTCCCGAGTAGCTGAGACTACAGGCATGCACCACCATGAGAGTTTTTAGTAAAAACTCATGTTTTTATAAAAAGTTTTATTAAAAAATTGGATTTTTAGTATACTTGCCTTGGCCTCCCAAAGTGTTGGGATTACAGGCGTGAGCCACTACACCCAGCCTTTTTTTCTATTTTATACTTTCATTCCATTTTGGTCATAGAATGTAATTCATAAAATGTCAAATTTAACAAATTTTTATGACTCCGTTTTTGGCCTAACAGGTGGTCTATCAAAGAGAACGTTGCATAAGCTATTGTGAAGGATGTGTTTCCTCATATTCTTGAGGACTCTTCTCTATTTCTCTGTTAAAAATAATTGTACAGGCTGGGCGCAGTGGCTCATGCCTGTAATCCCAACACTTTGGGAGGCCGAGGCGAGCGGATCATCTGAGTTTGGGAGTTTGAGACCAGCCTGACCAACATGGAGAAACCCCGTCTCTACTAAAAATACAAAATTAGCCAGGTATGGCGGCACGTACCTGTAGTCCTAGCTACTCAGGAGGCTGAGGCAGAAGAATCGCTTGAACCCAGGAGGCGGAGGTTGTGGTGAGCTGAGATCGTGCCATTGCACTCCAGCCTGGGTAACAAGAGCAAACTCCATCTAAAAAAAAAAAAATTGTATTATACTGCCTTCAATTCCTCTCTTCACTTACTAATATTCTGTCTTGTTTTATTTTTATTACAGAAAGTGGGGTATTGAAATTTCCTACTATAATTATATTGCTGTCTAGGTGTTTCTTCCAGTCTGTCAATATTTGCTTTATATATTTGGAACCTTAGTGTGACATACACACAGACACACAGACGTGCGCGCACACACACACACACAAAATTTGTCATAGGTTCCCAGTTAATAAATCTATTATTGTTTAATGTCCTTCTTTGTCTCTTTGCAGTTTTTACTTAAAGTACTTTATGTAAGATATGATAGTTTTTGACTTAAGATGTAGCTTTTGTAATACTATTTTGACCTCTTCTGCTCTCATTTGGTTAATATTTGCATGCAATGTCTAAATCTATCTTGCCACCTTCAGTATGTTTTTAATCATTAGATGTCAGCTGACCCTTGTAGAAAGGCAAATTGGATCTTGGTTTTTAATAATTTTAAATAAATTTCTTTATTGAAAGTATGTCTCTTGATTGGAAAGTTTTCTGAAACAAAGAGACTTACTAATTTTTTTTGTTGTTCTATTTGATTCTTGCATCTTTGTCTCACATTTTCTCTCTTTGTTTCTCTCTGTGGCTGTTTTATTTTTACTTTGATATGCTTTTACTTCTTTCTTATTTTGTTTTCTGTATCTATACAGGCATATTCTTTGTGGTACGTGGGGGATTACATAAAACCTTTAAGAGATACAATGTATTTCAGTCTAGTTAAAAATGAACTTTTGTTGCATGCAAAAATTTTTTCTCATTACATATGTTCTCAGATTTGTTCTTGATGTTGCTAATTATATTTTTATATGTATATTAACATGTTTATAATGATTTCTATGCCTTTATCTTTCAAATTTTGGGGAATAATTAAAAATTTCTTCTGTGCCATTATGATAATGCTAAGAAATGTATTTTTGTGTATGTGTGTATCTTTCCCAGAAAATAATGTGTTTTAATATGATTTTGTGTTGCTTTGTTAAATCATCTTATTTTCATTGGAAGCAACTGTTTTCAGCACCTTTTATATGTAAGGAAGTGCCAATATACTTTTTAAAATTTGGTTATTTTTGAAGTTTGTTTTCTCTTTATTTAGCAGGACAGATTTGGTGATGGTATTATACTCACTTGATAACTATTTTCTTCAGATTTCACTATATCACACAGTTTTCTTCTGTCCTGAAAAATTTTTGTTGAGAATCCACTGGCTATCTCATAAGAGTATTCTTGTAAATAATATCACTTTTTTTTTTTTTTTTTCTTGAGATGGAGTTTCACTGTTGTTCCCCAGGCCGGAGTGAAATGGCGCAATTTCACCTCGCTGTGTCCCAGGTTCAAGCAGTTCTCCTACCTCAGCCTCCCGAGTAGCTGGGATTACGGGCATATGCCACCACACCCAGCTAAGTTTGTGTTTTTAGTAGAGACAGGGTTTCTCCATGTTGGTCAGGCTAGTCTCGATCTCCTGACCTCAGGTGATTCACCCACCTCAGCTTCCCAAAGTGCCGGGATTACAGGCTTGAGCTACCGCGCCCAGCCAACACATCACTTTTATCTTGCAGCTCCTGAGATTCTCTTTTCTGTGA
Source organism: Pan troglodytes (assembly GCF_028858775.2). Lineage (NCBI taxonomy): Eukaryota > Metazoa > Chordata > Mammalia > Primates > Hominidae > Pan > Pan troglodytes. The sequence goes on from NC_072418.2 coordinate 23,809,275, forward strand.
CTTTTAAAATTGTGCTTACATATGTGTTTGATATAAATATCTTTGTATTCTAGTTTGTTGGTTCAGCTTCTTCATTTTTACATCACTTTTTAAAAGATTTCTGTTATTTTTTATATTTTTTACCTCCATAATTTCTGTTTTTCCAATATTTTAAATATTTCTGTTCTTATTTCCAGTTTTCTGATTTTCTGTAGTTCTCTGTGTTCATATTTTACTCATTGAGTATTCAATTTATTTTCAGTTTTTAAAATTAATGTATACATTTTTTATTTCTTTCTGAAAAATTTATAATAATTTTGTTGGTACTACATTGCCCTGTTTTATATATATTCTAATCTTTTATTAAAATTTGCACATTAAAAAAATGTTACCTGTCCCAGTCTTTGTAATGTGGCTTTCTCCTGGCATACTTTGAACAATTGTCTGGGTTAGAGATTCTGAGAGTCTCTCAGACATATTCTTACAATGTGTCTTGCCTGAAATTTTGTGTTTATTTTTTAGTTAAAGGAAATTATTCATCTTCTTTGTTAATACTCAGTAATCACTCACTGCACCTGTTTTCTTTCTGTGGTCCTGCAGTCTCTTCACTGCTTTAACATTTACCTTTGATCTCAGCAGACTCAAACTGTCATTCCAAATTATACCACCATTTCTTTCAGCACTATATGTCATGGGTGACAGAAACCAGTGTCTTCAAAGGCCCCTACAAGCAAGCAATAAAGATACATGAGCCAGTATTTTACTTGTGTTTTTTTAATTTTTTTTTTTTAAGGCCACATTTTTTTAATTGACACCTCAATCTCTACATACATACAGTATTGCATGAATTATAAGTGGATCAACAATTATATTATTGATACAAACTCTTGAGCATTTACATAAAACTACCGCTCCAGGTTTTGGTGTGTTCTGTGCCAGCTACTTTAGTGAATAAAAGAAACATAAAGGACCTCAACTACTTGAATTCATGAGAATCAGCTTTCAATAAAAGCATATGTGTCATCTCATAGAATACTTAATATGTCAAACCCAGGAAAATCAGTAACTAAGTAACAAAAGGAACACTTATTAAGAAAATTTGATGATAAAAATGTTAGGCTAAAAGACTAAGAACTTTAGCAACTGGACTGAGGAACCAGAAAGTATATGCACACTGGGAATTTTAAGAAAAGATCCCCATATTCTCCTGCACAATGAGGACCACATTCCAAAAACATAATTCTGGGTTGTTACAATGTCTTCTCTGCTACAAACCATAGTTTCAAAGATGAAAGAAACAAGTTCACATAAAAGAGTTTTAAAATTCTTCCCACTCAAAATAAAATAAAAATAATATGATCTCCATCAAATTATAAAGAAATTCCATCAAAATGGTGACCAAATAAAGAAGCCAGACCATTTGCCTTCACTGACTGCCTCAGAGGGCAGAGCATGTGTCACCTACAAGGAAGGGGAGATGGGGGTAGAGTCCCCACTCTCCCCTGGCCTGTGGAGTGGGGGTGGACAGGAGCCCTTTGGCTTCCCTGGGGTTTTGCTTCCTCACATAGGGAATTGAGGGAGGTGGGCTAGATGGCTTTAAGAGATCCCTCAACTAAAAGAATCAAAGTCAGCTTGAGATCCTATCTCTGAGCAGGCACATAAGGTGGCAAAAGAAATGGATTAAAAAACAGATGGATGATGTCTTTCTCACCTTTTAATACCATCACTGAGAACTAATCTGTACTATAGTTGAAGAAAATCTTTGCCCGGTACTATTATAGGGTACTCAATGAGGCATCTGACAATGAAATTTTTCATACAAATGTATAAAAAGGCTATATTAAGTTTGGGTGGGAAAACAATGCACCACCATGTTACTACCAGCAGTCAGGACGTCCTGTCTCAGATTTTAGGAGTCGCCGATCTGTTTGGGAGAAATGCTGAGGGGTATGCATGTTCAAGCCATTCAGTAGAGAGCTAAGGAGGGCACACTGTTCAGTAAATGGATAAACAGGTGCCCAGGAAGGCAACTTTAATGAAACTGTTTCTAAAACAAAGGATGTAAGAGACCTAAATGATCCAAGGAGAGTGATGGCTTCTCATTTTCTGTCCCCTAATGAGAATACAAATATTTCTTCTGGGATCTAACACACTAGCTTCATTTTCAAGATGCATCACTTTATTTTCCTTACAAGGCAGCAGCACATTAAGCACGTGAGAGTCACATGATTTCTGCAGTGAGCACCAAGGCTTCCAGGAGTCTTCTTGGAACCTACGGCCAGAAGAGTCCTGAGATTTCAAATATTAAAGCTTTCTCTACAGCCACACGTCCCTTTGATGTTTGGGTTATTGAACACAAACTCACTGGATAATTTGTTTTCAACATAGTCCATTTCCGCTCCTAAAACTGTTAGCTTTGCTTTCTTTTTGATGAATACTCTGACTCCATCTTGAATAACTTCTTCATCAGAATCTCCTTTTGTCTTTGTATATTCTAGAGTATAAGAAAGGCCATTACAGACCCTGGTTTGGACACCAACTTTTACACCTACAAGCTCAGGCTTACCTTTTTCTTTTTCTTTTTTTTTCGAGATGGAGTCTCATTCTGTCACCCAGGCTGCAGTGCAGTGGCGTGATCTCAGCTCACTGCAAGCTCCGTCTCCCGGGTTCACGCCATACTCCTGCCTCAGCATCCCAAGTAGCTGGGACTACAGGCACCTGCCACCATGCCTGGCTGATTTTTTGTATTTTTAGTAGAGATGGGGTTTCACTGCGTTAGCCAGGATGGTCTCAATCTCCTGACCTCATGATCCACCCACCTTGGCCTCCCAAAGTGCTGGGATTACAAGCGTGAGCCACTGCGCCTGGCCAGGCTTATCTTTAAGAAGTTGTTTTACTTTGGTTACTGCTGAAGGTGTCAGGGTGAGGGCGGCCTGGGTGGGCTGCAGCTTCCTCTTGCTCACAGCCTGGACAGTTGCCTGGACTAAGGGAGCTGACATCTTCACCATCCCAATGCCCCAGTGCCTCAGGCCAGAGCTCGGCTGCCTCAGCCTGTCTCCATGGACATGGCAGGTGCATTCTACTTGTGTTTTTTAAAATACATATATAAAATGTTGGCAATTTACTTCTTTTTTTCTTTTTTTTCTTTTTTTTGTTTTTGAGATGTAGTCTTGCTCTGTTGCCCAGGCTAGAGTGCAATGGTGTGATTTTGACTCACTGCTACCTCTGCCTCCTGGGTTCAAGCAATTCTCCTGCCTCAGCCTCTTGAGTAGCTGGGATTACAGGTTGAGCCACCATGCCCGGCTGGCAATTTACTTCTTTTTGTTTTTTCGAGATGGAGTCTTGCACTGTCACCCAGGCTGGAGTGCAATGGCATGATTTCTGCTCACTGCAACCTCTGTTTCCTGGGTTCAAACAATTCTGCCTCAGCCTTCTGAGTATCTGGGACTACAGGCACACACCACCATGCCCAGCTAATTTTTATATTTGTAGTAGAGACGGAGTTTCACAGTGTTGGCCAGGATGGTCTCAATCTCCTGACCTCGTGATCCACATGCTTCAGCCTCCCAAAGTGCTGGGATTACAGGTGTGAGCCACCACATCTGGGGCAATTTACTTCTAAAGGCATTATTTATATCGGGGAGCAGGAACAGCTGTTTTGGGTAAATGTAACAAACTTTTTTTTCTTCTGTGTGACTTTTTGCACTGTGCTCACTTGGGGTACTTTAAACATTTAGCTCATTTATAATTTTTTCTCAGATGTATTTTCGTTAGTATGTTTTTGTTACATATATATGTCTATAAAAAATTAGGGCCTTTGGTATTTTGCTATATCATCTTGTATATGTAGTTTGTATAATGTTATAGTTTAGATTTGTAATCTGTATTTATCTGAGTCTAGTAAGTGGAGTAACTTGATATTTTTATTTCTTTCAGTTACATATTCTCATTTTACCCAGGACCTTTGGCCACAGCCGGGCATAAAAGATTCTTTCCAAAAAGTGATACTGAGAGAATATGGAAATTATGGACATAAAGATTTACAGTTAAGAAAAGGCTGTAAAAGTGTGAATGAGTGTAATGTGCAAAAAGAAGGTTATAATGAACTAAACGAGTATTTGACAACTACCCAGAGCAAAATATTTCAATGTGATAAATATGTGAAAGTCTTTCATAAATTTTTAAATTCAAATACACATAAGACAAGACATACTGGAAAGAAACCTTTCAAATGTAAAAAATGTGGCAAGTCATTTTGCATGCTTTTACACCTAGGTCAACATAAAAGAATTCATATTAGAGAGAATTCTTACCAATGTGAAGAATGTGGCAAAGCCTTTAAATGGTTCTCAACCCTTACTAGACACAAGAGAATTCATACTGGAGACAAATCCTACAAACATGAAGAATGTGGAAAAGGTTTTAACCAGTCCACAACTCTTACTAGACATAAGGTAATTCATGCTGGAGAGAAACACTACAAATGTGAAAAATGTGGCAAAGATTTTAAACAATCCTCACACCTTACTAAACATAAGATAATTCATGCTGGAGAGAAACCCTACAAATGTGAGGAATGTGGCAAAGCTTTTAATTGGTACTCACACCTTACCAGACATAAGATAATTCATACTGGAGAGAAACCCTACAAATGTGAAGAATGTGGCAAAGCCTTTAATGTATTCGCAACCCTTACTAGACATAAGATAATTCATACTGAAGAGAAACCCTACAAATGTGAAGAATGTGGCAAAGCTTTTAAACAGTCCTCAAACCTTACTACTCATATGAAAATTCATTCTGGAGAGAAACCCTACAAATGTGGAGAATGTGGCAAAGCTTTCTTCAGATTCTCATACCTTACTACACATAAGATAATTCATACTGGAGAGAAACCCTACAAATGTGAGGAATGTGGCAAAGCTTTTAACTGTTACTCCTACCTTACTGCACATAAGATGATTCATACTGGAGAGAAACCCTACAAATGTGAAGAATGTGGCAAAGCTTTCTACCGATTCATTTACCTTACTACACATAAGAGAATTCATACTGGAGAGAAACCCTACAAATGTGAAGAATGTGGCAAAGCTTTCTACCGATTATCTTATCTTACTACACATAAGATGATTCATAGTGTAAAGAAACGCTACAAATGTGAGGAATGTGGCAAAGCTTTTAACTGGTACTCACGCCTTACTACACATAAGAGAATCCATACTGGTGAGAAACCCTACAAATGTGAAGAATGTGGCAAAGCCTTTAGTGTATTCTCAACCCTTACTAAACATAAGATAATTCATACTGGAGAGAGACCCTACAAGTGTGAAGAATGTGGCAAAGCCTTTAATGTATTCTCAACCCTTACTAAACATAAGAGAATTCATAATGGAGAGAAACCCTACAAATGTTTAGAATGTGGCAAAGATTTCTACCAATTCTCATACCTTACTACACATAAGATGATTCATACTGGAGAGAGACCCTACAAACATGAAGAAAGTGGCAAAGCTTTTAACTGTTCCTCACAAATTACTAGACATAAGATAATTCATACTGGAGAGAAACCCTACAAATGTGAAGAATGTGGCAAAGCTTTTAAAAAATCCTCAAACCTTACTAATCATAAGATAATTCATACTGGAGAGAAACCCTACAAATGTGAAGAATGTGGAAAAGCTTTTAACCAGTCCTCAACTCTTACTAGACATAAGATAATTCATACTGGAGAGAAACCCTACAAATGTGAAGAATGTGGCAAAGCTTATAACTGGTCCTCAAACCTTACTAAACATAAGAAAATTCATACTGGAGAGACACCCTACAAATGTGAAGAATGTGGCAAAGCTTATAACTGGTCCTCAAACCTTACTAAACATAAGAAAATTCATACTGGAGAGACACCCTACAAATGTGAAGAATGTGGCAAAGCTTTTAACCAATCTTCAACCCTTACTGTACATAAGATAATTCATATTGGAGAATAACACTACAAATGTAAAAAATGTGGCAAACCTTATAACCAGTACTCATACTTTACTACACATAGGAGAATTCATGTGGAAGAGAAATTCTACAAATGTGAAGAATGTGGCAAAGGCTTTGACTGGTCCTCTACCCTTACTAAAGATAAAAGAGTTTGACTGGGTGTGGTGGCTCATGCCTGTAATCCCAGCACTTTGGGAGGCTGAGGCAGGCAGATCACCTGGTCAAGAGTTCAAGACCAGCCTGGCCAATATGGTGAAACCCCATCTCTACTAAAAATATAAAACATTAGCCAGGTGTAGTGGTGCACACCTTTAGTCTTAGCTACTCTGGAGGCCTAGGTGGGAGAATCGCTTGAACCCAGGAGGTGGAGATTGCAGTGAGCTGAGATTGCTCCACTGCACTCCAGCCTGGATGACAGAGAGAGACTCTATCTCCAAAAAAAAAAAAAAAAAAAAAAAGATAAGAGATTTCATACTAGAGAGAAACCCTGCAAATGTGAAGAATGTGAGAAAGCTCTTAACCAGTCCTCACACCTTACTGCACATAAGAGAAATCATACTGGAAGGAAACCCTACAAATGTAAAGAATGTGAGAAAGCTTTTAACTGGTACTCATGCCTTACTACACATAAGATAATTCATACTGGAGAGAAACTCTACAAATGTCAAGAATGTGGCAAAGCTTTTAACCGGTACTCAACCCTTAACTACACATAAGGTAATTCGTGCTGGAGAGAAACCCTACAAATGTGAAGAATGTGGCAAAGGTTTTTATTGATTCTCATACTTTACTAAAAATAAGGTAATTCATTCTGGAGAGAAATTCTACAAATGTCAAGAATGTGGCAAAGGCTTTAATTGGTCCTCAACACTTACTAAACAGAATTCATAGCAGAGAGAAATCCTACAAATATGAAGAATGTCACAAAGCTTTTAACCACTTCTCAACCCTGATGACACATAAGGTAATTTGTGCTGGAGAGAAACACTACAAATATGAAGAATATCTCAAAACTTTTTATAGATTCTCATACCTTATTAAACATAAAATCTTACAGGAGAGAAATTATACAAATGTGAAGAATGTGGCAAAGCTTTTAAGAAATCCTCATCCATTACTAAACAAGATAATTTGTACTGGAGAGAAAACCTACAAATGTGAGGAATGTGGCAAAGCCTTTAATGGTCCCCTCAACTTTCTGCACATAAGATAATTTATACTGTGGAGAAGCCTTACAAATTTGAAAAATGTAGCAAACCTTTTAACTAATCCTCAACCCTTACTACACATAAGATAATTAATGCTGGAGGGAAATCCCACCCATGTGGCAAAGCTTTTAATCAATCCTCAAACCTTACTAAACATAAGATAACTCATACTGGAGAAAAATCTTAGAAATGTGAAGGATGTGGTAAAGCCGTTATCCAGTCCTCAACTCCCACTAAACATAACATAATTCATACTGGAGAGAAACCTCACAACTGTGAAGAATGTGGCAAAGCTTTTAACCAGTCCTACAAACCTTTTTGAACAAAATAATTCATACAGGAGAGAAACCCTACAAATGTGAGGAATGTGACAAAGCTTTTAACCAGTCCTCAATTCTTACCAAACATAAGAAAATTCATACTGGAGATTAACCTTATGAGTGTGAAAAATATGGCAAAAGCTTTAACTAGTTCTCAGTTATTATTATTATTTTTAGAGATGGAGTTTCACTCTTGTTGCCAAGGCTGCAATACTGTGGCATGATTTCAGCTCACTGCAACCTCCGTCTCCCAGGTTTAAGCAATTCTCCTGCCTCAGCCTCCCGAGTAGCTGGGATTACAGGCATGCACCACTATACCCGTCTAATTTTGTATGTTTAGTAGAGATGGGGTTTCTCCATGTTGATCAGGCTGGTCTTGAACTCCTGACCTTGTAATCTGCCCACCTCAGCCTCCCAAAGTGCTGGGATTACAGGCATGAGCCACCACACTCAGCCACTAGTCCTCAGATCTTAACACATATAAGATAATTCATACTGGAAAGAAACTCCACAAACCAGAAGGATGCGATAATGCTTTTGACAACACCTCAAGCTTTTCTAACCATAAAAGGAATCATATTGGTGAGAAATCCTAGAAATGTGAAGAATGTGACAAAGTCTTTAAATGGTTGTCATACTTGACTTTTTTCTTTTTTTGAGATGAAGTCTCACTCTTGTCCCCCAGGCTGGTGTGCAATGGCATGATGTCGGCTCACTGCAAACTCCGCCTCCCAGGTTCAAGTGATTCTCCTACCTCAGCCTCCCAAGTAGCTGGGATTACAGGCACCTGCCACCACGCCTGGCTAATTTTTGTACTTTTAGTAGAGATGGGGTATGACCATCTTGGCCAGGCTGGTCTCAAACTCCTGACCTCAGGTGATCCGCCCACCTCGGGCCTCCCAAAGTGCTGGGATTACAGGCATGAGCCACCACTCCCTGCCTTACTTGATTACATTTAATATAATTCATACTGGAAAAAATTCCTACAAGTGAGAACAATGTGGCAAAACTTAACCACCTTATTGCACAGAAAAGCATTTATGTTTGAGAAAAATTATACAAATACAGACTGTGAAAAAGACATTAATATCTGCTTACATCTTAACACCAGAGAGTTCATACTTAATAAAAGCAAGATAAGGGTGATTACTGTCAAAAGGTCTTTCAGAAAAATATAAGCCTTTAAGGTGAAGAAGAGAATTTATATTGAAGATGGACATTACAAACATAAAGAGGGTTGTAGTACCTTTACTTGAATCAAATTTTATTGTACACATTTTGTACTAGAGGAAAACTCTGAAGCAGTTGCTCAAGCTTTGTTCAACATTAGGGCACTTATATTGGAAAAGTGTCTTGCAGATATAATAAATGTGGAAAAACACTTTTCAAAAACTACATCTTAGAAAACACCAGAGTTTATACTGAAGAATATTTTTGAAGATGCACTAAAAATGAAAAAATATTTAATCCAAATTAGGGCTATGTAAATATCAGAATTTATAATAGAAATATATAAGGAACTGACACTTCAGATATACTAAGTCAAGAGTTCTGAGTATAGAAAATAAAACTAAAGTTGATAGAAAAATATTTGTATATAAATTTAAGAGGAGTAAAAGATTTTTTGCCGAGTAGTAACTACATTCTAAGTATACTTTATTTCTTGAAAGAATTACAGACTTTGAAAGCAAATGATGTAATTCGACACTCATTTTCTGGTGTTTCTTCATTCTTATTCACTTGTGAAAGCATGTGATAATTGTTGTTGCATCAAAGGTATGAGAGATTCTTTTCCATTAGGTGGGCATTATTTATGATCTTTTCTATGGACAAGTAAGGACATTAGAATGTAAGATGCATGATGAAAAAGTGGAGAGGTTCTTTGTGGTTAACTTATACTCTTGAGTGATATATGAGGTAGGTGTTAAAAGTATTATTCTTTTGCATTATGAGAAAACTAGTAGTATATTATCAGTATATTATTGTACTAATTGTACTTTTATATAATAAAATGCAGCACATTTTTAAAATTTTACATTATGTGTGAAGTTAATGGTTTCAACATTTTTAACATGTTAATCTCTTGCTAGTGGCTTTAAAGTATAGATAAATAATAATATTCCTGTTGGGTAAATATTTATTCTTATTTTAATCAATTAAATTTATTTTTCTTAATTTTTGTGGGTATATGAGTATATATACTTATGCCATATATGGCATATTTTGATACACAAATACAATACATAATAATCACGTGCTAAATGTATCCATCACCTCTAGCATTTATCCTTTGTATTACTGACAATCGAATTCTACACTTTTACTTATTTTAAAATGTACAATTATGGCCAGGCATAGTGGCTCACACCTGTTATCACAGCACTTTGGGAAGCTGAGGCGGGCAGATCACCAGGTCAGGAGTTCAAGACCAGCCTGGCCAACATGGTAAAACCCTGCCTCTACTAAAAATACAAAAATTAGCTGGGCATGATGGCAGGCACCTGTAATCCCAGCTACTCTGGAGGCTGAGGCAGGAGAATCACTTGAACTCAGGAGGTGGAGATTGCAGTGAGCCGAGATCGTGCCGCTGCACTCCAGCCTGGGTGAGAGAGCAAGACTCCATCAAAAAAAGAAAGAAAGAAAGAGAGAAAGGAAGGAAGGGAAGAAAGCAAGCATTGGTCTCTACTCTCATGAAACTTTCAGTATAATTTCATAGAATCCTCATGCATTCCTGAGAAGTGAATACCTCTGAAGTTTCCTAAAGCACTACTAACCCAAAGTAACCAGTATCTGAATTTTGTATTATCATTTACTTTATGCAATTTTATCTGTAAACAATATACGTTTCAGTGTTGCCAGATTTTTGGCTCTAGATAAATTCTACAATTTTTCATCTGTGACTTGCTTTTTTATTTACAATTGTTTCCTTCTATTTTTCTATGTTGCTTTGCATAGCTACAGTTGTCCATTTCACTGCTGCATAGGGTGAATATACATCAATTTTTAAACCAATTCTATAGCCAGTGGTTATTTGTGAATTCCAATTACTCTATATTTTACCAACTCTTGGAATTACTAGACATATTGAGGGGTGAAGCCAGCTGGACTTCCTGGGTCAAATGGGGACTTGGAGAACTTTTCTGTATAGCTAAAGGATTGTAAATGCACCAGTCAGCACTCTGTAAAAATGCACCAATCAGCACTCTGTGTCTAGCTAAAGGATTGCAAACACACCAATCAGCACTCTGTAAAAATGCACCCATCAGCACTCTGTGTCTAGCTAAAGGATTGTAAATGCACCAATCAGCACTATGTAAAAACCCACCAATCAGCACTCTGCGTCTAGCTAAAGGATTGTAAACACACCAATCAGCACTCTGTAAAATGGACCAATCGGTGCTCTGTAAAATGGCCCAATCAGCAGTACGTGGGCAGGGCCAAATAAGGGAATAAAAGCTGGCCACCAGGAGCCAGCAGCAGCAACCTGCTTGGGTCCCCTTCCATGCTGTGGAAGCTTTGTTCTTTCACTCCTCACTATAAATCTTGCTGCTGCTCACTCTTTGGGTCTGCACCACCTTTAAGAGCTGTAACACTCACCACGAAGGTCCACGGCTTCATTCTTGAAGTCACCTAGACCACAAACCCACCAGAAAGAAGAAACTCTGGACACATTGGAAGGAACAAACTCCAGACACACCATCTTTAAGAGCTGTAACACTCACTGCGAAGGTCTGCGGCTTCATTCTTGAAGTCAGCGAGACCAAGAATCCACCAGACGGAATAAATTCTGGACACAATATTTTTTGACAAAGTGGAGAATCAGAATGGTATATCATTTATAGTTTTAATTAGCATTTCTATAGTTACTAATGAAGTTAGCATTTTTCAGAAGTTAATTGGTCAGTTGTGTTTTAAGATGTGCCATCTGTCTATTTTTAATGTATTTCATTTCTTTTTGTATTCATACTCTATAAGGTATATTGTCTAAATACTAATTTTTTGTAATATGTGTTTTTGTAGATTTTAGTCCTAGTTATGATTTGCCTTTCCACCATCTATATTTAAACATGTTTTTATAAGTTCTTAATCAAAAATTCTTAGAATTTGGTCTAATTTATAATGTGCCATGTTTAAGACATTGTTTTACCCCACTGTTATAACAACAATAATATCCTGTATTTTCTCCTAAAAGTTTTAAATTCTCAATCTATGTGAAAAATTGTTGTGTCAATTGCTGTGCAGGAATCCAATCTACCCAGGTAGAACCAATTGTTTAGGTACTAGCTTATTGACTTGTTCTACTTTGCCAGTATTATTGTAATACTGAGCTCTCATTTTAATCTATTGGCTGGGACCATAGATGCAATATTTAATTAAAATGTTGATATAATGTTTATGACATCAAAAAACAAGTTTTCAATGGTTTATCATGTACATTTGCTGTAGTACATTTTAGATACCTTCTATATTTAGAAAATAAAATTTCCTTTTATTTTTAGTTTGCTAAAAGGTTTTTACCAAGCCCTTTTTCTGTGCCTATTGTATATACACATATAGATTTTACAAAGTTTAACTTATCTTGTACTCTCGAGATAAACTTATTCATGGTTTTACTTTTTTTTTTTTTTTTTCTTAAGATGGAGTCTCGCTCTGTCATCCAGGCTGGAGTGCAGTGGTGCAATCTTGTCTCACTGCAACCTCTGCCTCCTGGGTTCAAGTGATTCTCCTGCCTCAGCCTCCCAACTAGCTGGGACTACAGGTGCGTGCCACCATGCCTGGTTAATTTTTATATTTTTAGTAGAGACGGGATTTCACCATATTGGCCAGACTGGTCTTGAACTCCTGACCTCATGATCCACCCAACTCGGCCTCCCAAAGTACTGGGATTATAGGCGTGAGCCACCACTCCCAGCCGGGTTTACTTATTTTATACAGAGCAAGATTCAGTTTGTTAGCAAATGCTTTAAAACTTTAAAATCTGTCTTTATGAATGATACTTTTATAGTTATTCATGTTTTGTCTCTGTCAATCTTTGGTATTAACTCTCAGAAATTGAGTTGTGCAGTGTTTTTACTTCTTCTATTTTTTGAAAGGTTAAATAATATCAACAGTATGCTTTTCATTTTTAAACTTTAAATGTCTGAAAGACTTACCTGTAGAGTTTTCTGACATTGACATTTTTTGCATATGTGTTAATTTCATCTGCTCTCATCTAGTTTACTAGTTCTGTCTAGTGCACCTAAGTTCAAATGTGGTTAGTGAGTTCTTTTAGTTATTGTATTATTCATTCCACAACTTAGTTACTTTTTAAATTGTTTTATAGTTTCTAATGTCCTGTAGATACTTTCATTTGTCTTATTTAAATATGGTAAGCCTAGTTGTTTTTAATATTTTTGTCGATAAATCTAATATTGGATGTCTTTGCAGGTTTGTTTCTGTTATTCCTTCTTCTGGTGTCTTTCACACTGTCTTCTTTATTGTGAGTTTTGTCATCTTTGGTTGCTTGCTAGTCACTGTTCATAGAAAATTACTTTCAAGTTTCATCAAGGACTGGATGAGATGTTACCTTCTTTAAGAAAGTTTGCTTTTGCTTCTTTCAGTTTTCTGAAAATTTTACAATGTGGAACAATCATTTGGACAACTTTAAGTAATGTGGTTCATTCAAAACTTATATAACTGATGGAGAAATTTATGTAAGATCAACGTGTGGTGACAAGATTGTAGAAATTTCTTTCTCTTTTAAAAATTTTTCTTCATCACCTGCCCTCAACCTCAAGACAATCGTGTATGCCATTCCTCAGTGTTGGGAAGAAAGGGACTGTTTGGGTCATACATAGCCTTTGAACTCCCAGGTTAATTTTGAGAAGGTTTTTAAATAATTCCCAAGTGCTAAACATCCAAAAGTACATAATAAATATTAGGTAACATCATTATACTAGTAATCCTGAACACAATATTTTAAGTGTTCAGCTGCACTATTGTGTTCTATGAAAAGAAGGTTTTTGTTTAGAATATTTTCCAATAGATTGATTACGTGTTATAAATTGCAAATATGTTTGTAGTTTGTATAAGGCAAAGAATGAGATGTTTGGATTCAAAGATGCATAAGATCAAACACTAAGACAATTTTCTATGTAGTTGAGGAGAAAGAGTGGATGTTGAAAAAGCCAATGCAGCTCATGGATTGCAAGTTTCTGCCTCCTGCTCCCACCTAATCTGGCTGTGCCTGGCTGCCAGCAGCCAAGATTTGCTTTATAATACTGAAGAAAAAGTATTAAGAAAGCCAACCCCATAGTCTGTTTACATACACAAATATAAAGCAATGTTCTTCTCTAATTTGAGGAATATGTTCAGGAAAGCTAAAATGATTTCAGAGTAAGAAAGTAAAAAGTTGGCAGCATGAGCACATCTAGCCCTACATACTGAGTTGCTTTTGGAGTGAAGAGCTAACATGAAAGGCAAGAGAAAGATTAGAAAATAATAATTTTGCCGTTGAGTACTTTATATTTTTTATATTTCCGTGAATTCCATAAATAACAAAATTGTATGAATGCATTTTTTTCTGTAAACATTATTTTGGATATAGTGTCTGACTCTGTTGCCCCGGATGGAGTGCAGTGGTCAGTTTACAGCTCACTGCAGCCTCGATATACAATGCTCAAGTGGGTCTTTCACCTCAGCCTCTCAAGTAGCTGGGACTACAGGTGGGTACCACCATGTACAGCTAATTTATTTGATTTTTAGTTTTGATAAGATCTCAATATGTTACCAACACTTGTCTTGAACTCCTGAACTCAAACAATCTTTCCCCCTCATCTTTCCAAAACAGGATTACAAACATAAAGAAGCACACTTTACCCATATAAGTATTTTTAAATATTACAGACAGCACTTTGGGAGACTAAGACAGGAAGATTGCTTGAACAAAAGAGTGTAAGATCTGCCTGGGCAATGTAGCAATACCTCATCCCAACAAAATGAAACAACAACAACAAAGAGAATGCTGGTATCATGTGAAAATCACTACACTCAACCTCAGTGCCCTTTTGCAGACAAACTCTGTATAAGTTTATCTTTACAAAGATTTGCATATGTATGTGTGATTTTATGTACCTTTTGAAGTAGTATTGCATGTGTGTTTCCTTGGGTGAGATAGTGTGTTTGATGGTTATAAGAGCAGGCTCAAAGTACCTGTAAAACCTTGGGCAAGTTGTTTTTTGTTTGTTTGTTTGTTTTTGTTTTTGAAATGGAGTCTCGCTGTGTTGCCTAGGCTGGAATGCAATGGTGCGATCTCGATTCACTGCAACCTCCGCCTCCTGGGTTCAAGCGATTCTCCTGCCTCAGCTTCCCAAGTAGCTGGGATTACAGGTGCCTTCCACCACACCTGGCTAATTTTTGTATTTTTAGTAGAGATGGGGTTTCACCATGTTGGCCAGGCTGGTCTCGAACTCCCGACCTCAGGTGATCTGCCCTCCTTGGCCTCCCAAAGTCCTGGGATTACAGGCCTGAGCCACCTCGCCTGGCTGGGCAAATTTCTTAACCTCTCTGTCTCATCTATCACTTGAGAATAATAACATGGCCAGTAAAATCAGTGTTGTTCTTTGAACATATTAACAAAGTAGAAAAAGTTATTTTAAGAGCAATAAAAATATTAAACACAAAAGAGGATATTTATAGATAAAGTCAAGATTTTAAAATGATATTGTAGGGAGGCTGAGGCAGGAGAATGGCGTGAACCCGGGAGGCAGAGCTTGCAGTGAGCCGAGATCACACCATTGCACTCCAGCCTGGGCACACAGCGAGACTCCGTCTCAAAAAAAAAAAAAAAAAAAAAAAAGTTTGCCTTTAATCTATTTTCTTTATGTCTAAACATGAAAGGTCAAGACTGTGGACAAATTTGAAGACATGGAGTTTTCTTCTCATGTAGCCCTATCATTTTTTTGTTTTGTTTTGTTTTAAGACAGAGTCTTGCTCTGTTCCCCAGGCTGGAGTGTAGTGGCGCGATCTCGGCTCCGCCTCCCAGATTCTGGTGATTCTCCTGCCTCAGCCTCCTGAGTAGCTTGGGATTAAAGTCACCCACCACCATGCACGGCTAATTTTTGTATTTTTAGTAGAGATGGGGTTTCACCATATTGGCCAGGCTGGTCTCGAACTCCTGACCTTGTGGTCTGCCCATCTCAGCCTCCCAAAGTGCTGGGATTACAGGCGACAGCTACCGTGCCCAGGCTTTTTTTTTTTTTTTTTTTTTTTTTTGAGACGGAGTCCCGCTCTGTCACCCAGGCTGGAGTGCAGTGGCAAGATCTGGGCTCACTGCAAATTCTGCCTCCCAGATTCTAGCGATTCTCCTGCCTCAGCCTCCTGAGTAGCTTGGGATTAAAGTCACCCACCACCATGCACGGCTAATTTTTGTATTTTTAATAAAGACGGGGTTTCACCATATTGGCCAGGCTGGTCTCGAACTCCTGATCTTGTGATCCGCCCACCTCAGCCACCCAAAGTGCTGGGATTACAGGCGACAGCTACTGTGCCCAGGCCTTTTTTTTTTTTTTTTTTTTGAGACGGAGTCCTGCTCTGTTGCCCAGGCTGGAGTACAGTGGCAAGATCTGGGCTCACTGCAAATTCTGCCTCTCAGGTTTAAGTGATTCTCCTGCCTCGGCCTCCTGAGTAGCTGGGATTACAGGCATACGCCACCACGCCTAGCCAGTGTATATATTTTTAGTAGAGACGGGGTTTCACCATGTTGGCCATGCTGGTCTCGAACTCCTGACCTCAAGCGATCCGCCCACCTCGGTCTCCCAAAGTGCTGGGATTATAGGCGTGAGCCACCGCGCCTGGTGGCCCTATCATTCTTTGTTCACTGTATGATCTTTAGAAGAAAGGTGGGCAACAGGTGGCCAGGAGTGGTCTACCTGTGGTGATTTTATTCTTGATACCTTCTGACCTTTCTATGGCCTCTATCTGTTCCACCCTCGGAACAGCACAGAGACGTTGGTAGAGAGAGGCTGTCCCCTCACCACTGGCAGAATATGGACGTTCAGACCCTTCACCTTCCTGACGTCAGAGCTGACACATTCAATACAACAGCTATTGGCCATGTGTGGCCGGCTACTGGGTGCCTGGAATGTCGCTGCAATTTGCTAGAAACTAAATTGCAATTTGCTAGAAAGGTAAAATACAGAGTTAGTTTCAAAGATACAGTTCCAAATATATATATATACTTCGTTAATCATTACATATTGCTCACATATTACAATGATAATATTTTGGATATATTGGGTTAATTAAATTGTTACAACGAATTTCACCTGTTTCTTCTCCTTCTTTTTTAAATTTTTTTATTTTTGAGATGGAGTCTTGCTCTGTCGCCCAGACTGGAGTGCAATGGCGTGATCTTGGCTCACCTCAACCTCTGCCTCCTGGGTTTAAGTGATTCTCCTGCCTCAGCCTCTCTATTAGCTGGGATTACAGGCACCTGCCATCATACCCAGATAATTTTTGTATTTTTGTAGAGACGGGGTTTCACCATGTTGGCTAGGCTGGTCTTGCACTCCTGACCTTGGGTGATCCGCCTGCCTCGGCCTCCCAAAGTGCTGAGATAACTGGCATGAGACACTGCACCCGGCTTTCTTTTCTTTCACTTTTATTTTCTTTCTTCTCTTCTCTTCACTTTTCTTTCTTCTTTTTCCTTCCTTCCTTTTCCTTCCTTCCCTCTTTCCTTCTCTCTTTCTCTCTTTCACTCTTTCTTTCTCTCTCTCTTCTTTTTTTTTCTTGAGATGGAGTTTCACTCTTGTTGACCAGGCTGGAGTGTGCAGTGGGGCGATCTCGGCTCACTGCAACCTCCGCCTCCCTCCACCTCCCGGGTTCAAGCGATTCTTTTGCCTCAGCCTCCCGAGTA
Source organism: Pan troglodytes (assembly GCF_028858775.2). Taxonomy (NCBI): domain Eukaryota; kingdom Metazoa; phylum Chordata; class Mammalia; order Primates; family Hominidae; genus Pan; species Pan troglodytes. The sequence continues at coordinate 23,826,665 of NC_072418.2, forward strand.
GCTGGGATAACAGGCGCCCACCACCACGCCTGGTTATTTTTTTTTTTATTTTTAGTAGGGACGGGGTTTCATCATGTTGGCCAGGCTGGTCTCAAACTCCTGACCTCAGGTGATCCACCCGCCTCGGCCTCCCAAAGTGCTGGGATTACAGGCGTGAGCCACTGCGCCCGGCCCTTCTTTATTTTTAAGGTCTGGCTACTAGAAAATTTAAAATTCACATGTGGCTCACATCTTATTTCATAAGATTAGCTCTTTTAAAAAATCTCAGGCTGCTAGTTCAAAGGACTAGGAGCCAGGAAGGTCATAAAAGCTGAAATTTTAAAATAATTATTTTTTAAAATTTGTGAATAGCCATATATTATTTATAAGTGCTTATGACCTTATACACAAGGTTAAGGGAAAATACCCTCTAAGGTGTGCCTGGCTCAGCTCAGGGAGGAAGCCCTGCCTGAAAAGGCTGCAGCCTAGGCTGTCACTCTTTCTTCACTCCGCCCAGCATTTGGTCATATCTTCTGTCACTCAGGGCCTGAAGGGGCGGGCCCTTAAACCGTATCCAATCAGACACGCAGAACTGGGAACCGTCCAATTAGGCACACAGCTGGAGCGGCGAGGACGGCTTCCGGGATGTGGCTGGGCCATTGTTTCTCCCTGCTGCCGGAGCTCCAGGTGTACCCTTCACTGCTCTGTGTCCTCAGCGTGTGTGGCTTCGTGACCTGAAGATATTGGGAAATCCATAGCTAAGACGCCAGGACCCCCTGAAAGCCTAGAAATGGTGAGAGTGCTGGGTCCGAAATCACGAGAGAGGGGAAGGGGTTGCTCGGAACCGGTGGGAAGTGGCTGTGGCGGGACTCAGGCCTCCCCGCAGTCAGCTCCACAATCTGCTCCCTGAGTTCTCCTTGCCCAGCTCGGCCTCAGTCTCCTTCAGCCGTAAGTTGGCGGCTGCGCCAACAGCCGGGGCCCCGGGCGTCCTGTCTCTTCCCTGCACTGTGACTGTGCCCTGCCTGGAGTCCTCTCTGGCAGTTCTGCACCCGCAGCGCCGCGTCTTTCTCAGATTGTGCGGGGACCATGGGAGGGTCATCAGGGGAGAATCCTGACTTGGGGTGCGGGTTCATGAATGGGAAGAGCTTTGGTCCGTGGGGTTCCCAGTTGCTATTTTCTCCTATTAAAAATTTATGGGCGTCACTGCAAAAATATTAAAGAATGTAATCAAAGAGTGGTTCTAGAATTGTAGAGCACCCAGCTATGGTTTGTAGTTTGTGGTCTGTGGGAGAAGCTTGAAGGAAAGTCTTTTATAAAATGCATGATGAAGAAACCAAATTTACTAACTGGTTAGGTACAGTTACATGGTTTCTTAATTTGTGCGTTAAAAGTGAAAATTTCCTGGTTATGTAATCAGAGCTTAATTGGCAGTTTACAGTTGCGGAAGCCTGAATTTTGTTTCTCTGAATGTAGTAATTAAAAATAATGCACCTGAGTTAGATTTTTTTTTTTTAAAGTAAGAATTCAGGGACTAGAAATACCTCAGTCTAATTGTCTGCCACTTAATTATTTTCATACTCCACAGGGAACTGATTTTCTGCTGTATTTTTCACCTGTGTCCCAAGCAGAGTCTTGGAACCAATCCCCCATTTCTCCGGCCTCACTCTGGCTTGCAGTAAGATAATTTCCAGTTTCCTCTGACGTTCCCAAATGCCAGCTTTTCCTCCCTAATTCACATTATCGCCTATTTGTCTTTTACTGTACTTTTTTATACCATATTTTAATTATTTTTTTGGCAAAGCATTAAATGGTTAAATGGTGCTTTTAAAGAGATTTGTTATCTGTTTGTAAATATTTCCCATGAAAAGAAGGCAAATAATAATACCCTGACACTGCATTGTAGTAAATCTCTGTCTCTTTTGCTTTTATCTTGTCTAGGCACAGAGATATTACCAGAATGTTTTTGGGCCAAAGTTCTCCTTTGGAAAATCTATGGGGTGATGTGTCCTCAGCCACCCTTTGGTTTTTTCCTGGTCATGGGTTTCAGTACTATCTGGGGATAAACCAAGATAACTGCCATGGTTATGTCAGCTAGAGTGTCCATTGGATCTCAGCTTCTGGTTTATTTTCTCCCATAAGATGACCTGAGGTATGGAGTGTATCCTCTCAAGGGAGCAAGTGGATATTCTGGGGCTGAGGGGAATCTTCCGGTGCACTCTTATTTTGAAACGGTAACCCTTTGAAATGTTAAAATTGCCTTCCCTCAACCAGGCTTCCATTTCTTGGAGAAAAATTGCTGGTCAGCCAATCAGATGCTGGTAATGAGTGGAAAACACAGAAATAATTTCTGCCCCCTGGATTCTCTAAGGGGGCAGACAAATAGTGAAATTAATATAGTAAAAGAAAAAGAGTAAAAAAAAAAGTGAAAAATTTGTGGCCCAAAAAATAGTATCCCAAAAGACAAACAACAAGAACAAAAACAAAACTGACTCCTGTGAGATGGTGTAAGAGCTTGCAAAGTAAAACGCAACTGGGACAGTCACCGAGAAATACTGCAGTGTCTCCTGAATGAGTGGTTCTTGAGCACACAAGTGAGCAGGAGTGAGTGGAAGAATCTCTCAAGTGATTGAATGGCCTGACTTGAAAGATGAGTCAGACACATCTGTTATTTATTTATTTTTTATTTTTTATTTTTTTATTTTTATTTTTTTGTCTCACTCTGTCACCCAGGCTGGAGTGCTGTGGCCCGATCTCGGCTCGCTGAAAGCTCTGCCTCCCGGGTTCACGCCATTCTCCTGCCTCAGCCTCCCAAGTAGCTGGGACTACAGGTGCCTGACACCACGCCCGGCTAATTTTTTGTGTTTTTAGTAGAGACAGGGTTTCACCGTGTTAGCCAGGCTGGTCTGAATCTCCTGACCTCATAATCCATCCGCCTCGGCCTCCCAAAGTGCTGGGATTACAGGCATGAGCCACCATGCCCGGCCCACATCTGTTATTTAACCAGCACTGCCACTCCTGGATTTGTCACCTTGAAGAGATTTGTTCACTTATTTTGACCTCAGTTTTTTAGCTGTAAATTGCATTATATTAGTAGGACTTGAAAAGGTAGAAAAATATTTACAAAGGGCATAAAAGATTTGGGTTTCAAAAAATTATATCTAATCATATATGTCATTTGTTAAAAATTCTCACGTACCTTTTTCTTTCCCAGAGTGAGTTTACGAATTTTCTCAGGTGTGTTTTTTTATAGCTGGGTGATTTCAAACAGAATTTCAAGGCTTAGCTTTTAGAGTGCTGCCAAGAAAAAGAAGAGGAAAAATCTCTATTTCATTTTTGCTGTAGAAAATGAATACATTTCCATGAGAAAATGCGGTAGATAATTGGTGAGTTACATAGATTCATAAAAACATAAGTTCCTTTTTTTGCAAGGTAAATTTTTGACAGTGAGTATCTCTGTTCAAATCCTGTTATCTTGATTTGTGAGTTTCATGCTAAATATTATGAGATGAAACTTGATACTGCCTAGAAGTGTTTTCATATGACTCATTGTTAACTGCATGATTTTTAGTGGAATTAATAGAATAAGACATTTATTTTCTAAAAGAAATAGATACTTTTGCTTTTCTTGTTAAGGTATACAATATAAGCAACTTGGCCGGGCGCGGTGGCTCATGCCTGTAATCCCAGCACTTTGGGAGTCCGAGGCGAGTAGATCACAAGGTCAAGAGATCAAGACCATCCTGACCAACATGGTGAAACCCCGTCTCTATTAAAAATAGAAAAATTAGCTGGGCATGGTGGCACGCACCTGTAGTCCCAGCTACTTGGGAGGCTGAGGCAGGAGAATGGCTTAAACCTAAGAGGTTGAGGTTGTAGTGAGCCAAGATTGTACCACTGCACTCTGGCCTGGTGACAGAGAGAGACTCCGTCTCAAAAAAAAAATGTAAGCACCTTAAATTTTTTTTCCCCGTATGTGAACACTGTGTTTCAGTAATTTTGCTGAATTTTTTAAATACTTAATTTCAAAAACCAAGTGAGTAACTCTAACATGAAAATTAAAGGTTGAGCCCAGTGACTCAGAGCTAAGGCTAATACTGAGCCTGCAAAAGGAGTTTATTAAAGGCCTAGTTAGTTTTTTTTTCTGGAGAGCCTCCCCTGCAGATGTTCCAGCCTGCTCACTCCAGCCATGGAAGAAGCCTTTCTGCTGACAGAAGCTACAGAGTCCTGGAAAGCTACAGGCAGATGCAGTTAAGGTTAAGATAAAAGGGCACAGGGAGGGTCATACTGACCATGTAGTTGTTATTGTACATCAGGGATGCTACTGATTTAGTATCCTGAAACTTTGCTGAAGTTGTTTATTAGTTTAAAGAGCTTTTCTGCTGAGACTGTAGGGTTTTGAAGATACAGAATCTTGTCATCTGCACACAGGGATAGTTTGACTTCCTCTCTTCCTGTCTGAATGCCTTTTATATCTCTCTCTTCCCTGATTGTTCTGGCCAAGACTTTCAATTCTATGTTGAACAAGAGTTTTGAGAAAAAGCATTCTTTTCTTGTGCCAGTTTTCATGAAGGAATGCTTCCAGCTTGTGTTCATTTTGTATGTTGGCTGTAAGTTTGTCATACTTAGATGACTCAGTATTTTGATGTATGTACCTCCAATGCCTAGTTTTTTGAAAGTTTTAAACATGAAGGATGGTAAATTTCATTGCAAGCTTTTTTAACATCTACTGAAATAACCCTATGGTTTTTGTCTTTAGTTCTGTTTACTTGAGGAGTAACATTTATTAATTGTATGTTGAACCAACCTTTTACTTCAGAGATACAGCCAAGTTGATCATAGTGGATTAGCTTTTTGATGTTCTCCTGGATTTGGTTTTCCAGTATTTTCTTGAGGATATTTTCATCAATGTTCATTAAAAATATTGGCCTCAAGGTTTCTATTCTTTGTTTTATATTTGCTAAATTTTCATATCAGAATAATGCTGTTTTTATATAATGGGTTGGAAAGAAGTCCCTTTTTCTCAGTATTTTGAAATAATCTTAGTAGAAGTGTTACCAGCTCTTACTTTACATCTGGTAGAATTCAGCTGTAAATTTGTCTGGTTCTTTGTTTTATTTTTGGTGGGCAGGCTATTTATTTATTTATTTATTTTATTTTATTTTTTGAGACAGTCTCACTCTGTCGCCCAGGCTGGAGTGCAGTGGCACAATCTCAGCTCACTGCAACCTCCACCTCCTGAGTTCAAGCAATGCTCTGCTTCAGCCACCTGAGTAGCTGGAATTACAAGTGTGCACCACCACACCCAGCTAATTTTTGTATTTTTAGTAGAGATGGGGTTTCACCATGTTGGCCAGGCTGTTCGCCGTTCTTGAACTTCTGACCTCGTGATCCACTCGCCTCGGCCTCCCAAAGTGCTAGGATTACAGGAGTGAGCCACCATGCCCGGCCAGCTATTTATTTATTTATTTATTTATTTATTTCATTTTATTTATTTATTTATTTTTGAGATGGAGTCTCGCTCTGTCACCCAGGCTGGAGTGCAGTGGCACAATCTCAGCTCACTGCAACCTCCGCCTCATGGGTTCATGCCATTCTCCTGCCTCAGCCTCCCGAGTAGCTGGGACTACAGGCACCCACCATCACGACCGGCTAATTTTTTGTATTTTTAGTAAAGATGGGGTTTCGCTGTGTTAGCCAGGCTGGTCTCGATCTCCTGACCTTGTGATCCGCCTGCCTTGGCCTCCCAAAGTGCTGGGGTTACAGGCATGAGCCACCATGCCTGGCCCTGGCCAGCTATTTGTTACTAATTCAATTTTGGAGCTTGTTACTGGTCTGTTCAGGGATTCAATTTCTTATTTGTTCAGTCTTTGGAGGATGTGTCATTGCTCCAAGGTTACAATCCTCAAGCTTGGCCCTGACGAACTCTCTAATTATATTCATGTTTCCTCAGTTTTTTCCTTTTAGGTAGACATATTAGTAGAATGGGCTAGAGGAGCCTCTATGAAGGGATCTCTCCTTTGATTGTACTCTGCTTGCTGTAACACCCAAGAATGCAGAGTCAGGCTAATCCCACCTAGAATCTGCACATAGGGTCAGGCCTCTGCCTGGGATTTACAAGACAGGGCCAGACTTTCAATTGTGAATGTAATGAAAACCAACAAAATGCATTTTCTGCATTGTGAGATGTCAACATAGACATCTTAAAGCCCCCCTTTGAGAGTGTGGCTTTTTAAGCTTTTCAGATCTTGTTTAGTGACCTGCTACAGTTATATGAGAGGCTCCAGGTATAAATAGAATCTGATGACAGAATCTATAAGTGTAAACAAGCATCTTAAGAGTGAGGGATAAGGCCACAAAGTATCCAGAGCTATGACCACAACTATACCTTCCTGTAAATTGTAATAATGGAGTAGAGTATTCTTGTCCTTCTTCTTACCCAAAAGCTAGCAAATCAGGATAGGTGATCCAGGTTCTGAAGTTCCACCAAAGCAGTTCCATTTTCTATTTAGAATCAGCCTGAGTTTCTTCAGCCTGGCTTATCATTGGGCCATCAGCCTTGAGTCACTGAGAACCGTCTCACAATCACCTAGGTGTCTTTAAGACATTTGAGGATGTCAGGGACAGAATTGTGTCGGGATTACATGGCCAATTTGCAGAAATCTCTTTACTTGTGCTCTCTCCACAGGTTCTGTGTATTGTTCTAGGTGAAAGTATTCATGTTTTAATTGTGTCTCATGTGACTCTTAAGGCGAGGACAGAATTAAGTGTGTGGGGTTCAAGATAGATTCATGAGAGTTAAGTTTCACCTTTGCACTAAAAGGTGGTCACAGGAACTGTTCTGTTTGGTTTTGATAGGAAGAGGTCAGTGTCACCCATATTTTCATTACTATACCAGAAATTGCTGGTGTTTATGGCAAGGGCAGGCACATGAAGACAAATAGAGAAACATATTTTTATATTCATGGAGCAGCTCATTGTTCCTGAATCTCTCCTGTTATAAAGGACAAAAATGGGTGTGCTTTTTCTGCAGTTCTTAGTTCTTTTTTCTGTGGTTGTGAGGCTAGCAGGTAAATAGGTGGTGCTGACTTCTTTACAAGAATTTTCTCAAGATGCAGGTGTAACTTCTCCAGAGAATGTCATCTGAAAAGGATTTCCAAAGAAGGCAAAAGAGGAAAAATGGCTTTTTTTTTTCAGCTAAATATGTCTCAGATGAAGAGCTGTGTCCACTCTGCCTCCCGGATTGCCATGCGTTTAGTCCTTGCAAACCTTTACTTCCCTACTTGTGTTTCTTTCCCCTAATGAGTTTGTTTTAACTACTTTAGAAAATTCTTGTGATAGTCAAGGGTCTCTGCAAAATATTTCTCTCCTATATCCCAGAACCTTCTCTACACTCTCTAAATCATGGCTTCTTATACGCCATGCAGAATTCTTAAAATGAATTTATAATCTGCACTACTTAAAATGTTCCCTTTGTTGCCATTGAACGTGGGAAAATGTAGATATTCAAGATTCCCATTGGCGGAAAGCTGGGGTCCTTAGTAAAGATAAATAACATGTAATGTTGTGGTTTCATCTGTTTTCTCCATTAATTCTATGCAGAACAGGATTAATAAAATGCTTATTTAAACAGGATGGTGTTTATTACCCTGAAAGTTCTGAAAAAAATTTATTGAGAGATACCTGCTCTCTCAGGTGCTAAAGAAAGACTACTTTAAAATGTTATTAAAAATTACAGAACATAGAAGATATCTGCATTTTGAACTCTGCATAAAACTGATTTTTCTGTATGGTTAACCTCAGACTATAATTTACTTTTTGAGGGGCGCAATATCTCAGCAGTGATGATGTCTTCTTCTGTGTGCATCAGTACATCATAAACATTTGTCCTAATGCAGTTGATTTTAAAATTTACTTAAAAGAGCTCTCTGAAATATTTATTTCACTATAGAGTTAATTATTTTTCTCTTCGTTATTAAGTATCTTTATGTAGCTAAGGAAGAGCTGTGCATAAACCATCACATTTAATCTGGCAGCTGCCTTTCTTTCTTAGGTTTTCCTTGCATTTATCTGTCTTTGGAAAATGAAGACTCTTGTCTTTGTTTACAGGGCAGAAAAATTGAGTAAAACACAGGTTCTTCCACTTACTGGATATTGACAAAATATTCTTTCTGGGCCAAACACATTGGCATTACTAGTGAAGTTGTTAGAAATTCAGAAACTCAGAGTTTATTTCAGATCTTCTGGAAAAAAAAATCTGCACAATATCTCCAGTTTATTGTTCACATTAAAACTTGAGAGTGCCTTCTAACTCAACATATCTTTTGTCTGAAAAATATACACAACTCATTCTTTGTGTGGCAAATATAGCACTAATAAATGTACATGTTTGTGTTTATGCCTTTAGTTTTATACTTTAGTATTAATAAAAGTATATATACAGTGGTGTTGTAGATCTTATACCATTCTCTTCTCTCAGAGTTAGAGAATACATTAGAGAATATTTCTGTGTTGAAAATTGTTGGATAATTTCAGTCTTTCCTGTAAGTCAGAACGAATTTTCTTTACTTTCTCATTTGACCTTAATTCAAATGATAAATTTTGCCCACGTGTAAATGTGTGTGTGTGTGTGTGTGTTTGTGTGTGTTTGTTTCAGGGGCCGTTGACATTTAGGGATGTGGCCATAGAATTCTCTCTGGAGGAGTGGCAATGCCTGGACACTGCTCAGCAGGATTTGTATAGGAAAGTGATGTTAGAGAACTACAGAAACCTGGTCTTCTTGGGTGAGAATAACTCTAATATAAAATCCCTTATATACCCTAAAGTTTTCATTTCTCTGTTCTCATAGAATAATTTTTGGTAATTTATGCTTTGCATAAATGAGTTTCTGATGCCTGTTTTAAAAAAATCTTGAAGAACTGTCCGTGTGGAAAAAAATTTCTTCAGGATGTTTTATCTTGGCCTGATCTTTTTACATTTCTGAGCCGGTCTGTATCCTTCACTCTAGAGTAGTGGTAATTTCAGAAATTTAGTAGTATAAAATATTGTTGTCCATATGTTAAAATCTATATGCCACCACTAATTTTTTATCCATGAGTACTGGGTGGCGAAATTAAGCATCTACAAATTTAAAATATTTTCTAAATGTTAAGAACTTTCTGTCATTAAATAGTATTTTGGGATAAATTTTCTAGAATATTCTATTACATCCTTTTTACTAAGCACGGTACTAGGTAGGTAATTAGAGAATATGAGCAAGATTCATGTTATTTATTTTTAATAAAGCAGGTATTGCTGTCTCTAAGCCAGATCTGGTCACCTGTCTGGAGCAAGGAAAAGATCCCTGGAATATGAAGAGACACAGTACGGTAGTCAAACCCCCAGGTAGGTGAGAGTGAATGAAACAGTTGACGTAGATGAAAGGTTGAAAGATTAAAAAAAAAAAAAAAAAAAGCCAGTCCTGGCCGGGAGCAATGGCTTACGCCTGTAATCCCAGGACTTTAGGAGGCCAAGGCGGGTGGATCACCTGAGCTCAGGAGTTCAAGACCAGACTGGCCAACATGGTGTAAACTCTGTCTCTACTAAAAATACAAAAATTAGCCAGGCGTGGTGGCAGTTGCCTGTAATCTCAGCTCCTCCGGAGGCTGAAGCAGGAGAATTGCTTGAAACTGGGAGGCAGAGGTTGCAATGAGCCAAGATGGTGCCACTGCACTCCAGCCTGGGGGACAAGAGTGAGACTTCATCTCAAAAAAAAAGAAAGGAAAAGAAAATAGTTATCAAGTGAATATAATACCATCACCAAATCTGTCCTGCTGATTTGGGAAGCTATGTTCCAAAGCAAAGAGTTTCTCGGAAGCCTGAGGCATTTTTTTGTTTTTTTTTTGTTGTTGTTCTTTTTCTCACATAGGGCCATCTTCTGTCTTATGCTTTTAAATTCTCTAAGGATTCTACTTTCTCTTCATTGATATTCCTTCAAGTTTACAGTGAGAGCCAAATCATCTTCATGGCATATAAGAGACTGCACAATCTGACTGCTTTTCCATTGTTTTGGGGGACACACAAATATCTGCATCTGCATGATTTTGAGAAACTTTATGTTAAACTATTTTATTCTTTTTTTGCATCATTTCTAAAATGTATGAGGGTAGTGGTCTCTGTTCTATTGGTTTTTATGTTAATTTTCTGAACATTCCATCCTGTTTTTATTAGTATATTCTTGAAATATAGTTTGAAATTATAAAGTATGATGTCCCTCTGCTTTGTTTTTTTTTCTCATAATTAATTTGGCTATTCAAAGTTTATTGTAGTTTTTTGTAAATTTTAAAATCGTAGTTTTCATTACTATAAGAAAAAAATGCCACTGGAATTTTGATAGGTAGTTTGCTGAATCTATAGATTACTTTGGAGAATATGGTACTTTAACAGTATTTATTTTTTCAATCCATAAATATGAAATATTTGTAAATTTATTTGTGTCTTGCCTAATTCCTTTTATTGATTTATATCTTTTATTGTTAACATTTTTTGCCTCGGGTTAAATTTGTTCTTAGAAATTTATTATTTTAATTATATTTTTAAAAAGATTGCTTTCTTGGCTGCACGGTGGCTGGGGCCTGTAATCCCAGCACTTTGGGAGGCTGAGGCCGGTGGATCACTTGAGTTCAGGAGTTCGAGACTAGTCTCGCCATTATGGTGAAACCCCGTCTCTACTGAAAATATAAATAATTAGTTGGGTGTGGCTGTGGGCACTTGTAATCCCAGCTACTCAGGAGGCTGAACCAGGGGAATCACTATTATTAATCTTAAAAAATTAATTTTTTTTTTTTTTTTTGAGATGGAGTCTCACTCTATCGCCCAGGCAGGAGTGCAGTGGTGCCATCTCTGCTCACTGCAAGCTCCACCTCCCGGGTTCTTGCCATTCACCTGCATTAGCCTCCCGAGTAGCTGGGACTACAGGCGCCTGCCACCATGCCTGGCTAATTTTTTTGTATTTTCAGTAGAGATGGGGTTTCACCATTTTAGCCAGGATGGTCTCTATCTCCTGACCTCGTGATCCGCCCGCCTCAGTCTCCCAAAGTGCTGGTATTACAGGCGTGAGCCACCATGCCCAGCCTAATAAAAAATTTTTTATTTCTATTGTATCCAATAGCTTGTTTTAAGTGTGTAGAACAATAACTTACACTTTTATGTTAATTTTATATTTTGTTAATTTACTGACTGTATTATTAGTTTAGACAAATTTCAATGTACTGTGGTTTTTTATGTGTAAGATTATATATTCCTCAAACAGCAACTTTTTACTTATTTGTCTTCAGTTTCAATGGCTTTAAAAAAAATTTTTTTTTCATTATTCTGCCACATGCTTCCAGTGCTATGTTAAAATAGAAACATTGACAAAGGGCACAATAGAGTTTACTATTGGTGTCTGTGAATTTGAAATGGCAAACAACTCCTTAAGTTTTTATAAGCTGATTTCAGGAGGTAAAGATCTTCTTTCTTTGGGTTCCCCAGGGTTTTTGGGATGCCCTCTGGGTTTGTAGTGGAGTGGGGTTGTAACTTGGTTGCAAGGCTGCTGGCTCTACATTAGGGTCCATATTTAGTTGTCATGTTACAAGAGGCTTGGGTAGTTGTACTTCCCAATTTTTTTTTTTTTTTTTTTGAGACAGGAGTCTCACTCTGTCGCCTGGCTGGAGTGCAGTGGTGTGATCTCAGCTCATCAAAACCTTTGCCTCCCTAGTTCAAGCGATTCTCCTGCCTCAGCCTCCTGAGTAGCTGGGATTACAGGTGCCCACCAGCACACCCAGCTAATTTTTTGTGTGTTTTTAGTGGAGACAGGGTTTCACCATGTTGGCTAAGCTGGGTCTCGAACTCCTGACCTCAGGTGATCCACCCGCCTTGGCCTCCTGGGTGCTGGGATTACAGACGTGAGCCACCACCCCCGGCCACTTGTTTCTTTTAAATGCTTATTAAAAGTTTCTCATCAGAATATTTTATTTATAATTATACTGCATATTCTCTGAAATTTTACTGCCAATTTTTCAAAATACCTGCTTTTGATGAGTACAGTTACAGTCAAATACTGTAGTTAGACAAATTCTTTTTTAATGGTACATTAATGTTGCATACCAAATTGTATGAGTTAAACGTCTCTTCCTGTGCAGTTTCATATTAGTGGTGTTTTCAGTGTAGGTATCTTAATATCAGCTTATCGTGGTTTTTGGTTATGTATTATAATTTTAGTCAATTTGCAGTTCTGTCTGTATACTTTATGTCAATGTGAGGTTGAATTAAAAGATAGCCATATGTCTATCACAATCATATATGTGTGTGTGTTTATCTATAAATATGACCCCAATATTGGTTATGGCTTATCTTGTATATATTCTTTCTTTCTTTCTTTCTTTTTTTTTTTTTTTTTAAGGTGGAGTCTCGCTCTGTCGCCCAGGCTGGAGTGCAGTGGAACAATCTCGGCTCACTGCAACCTCCTCCTCCCGGGTTCACGTCATTCTCCTGCCTCAGCCTCCCAAGTAGCTGGGACTACAGGCGCCTGCAACCACGCCTGGCTAATTTTTTGTATTTTTAGCAGAGACGGGGTTTCACCATATTAGCCAGGATGGTCTCGATCTCCTGACCTTGTGATCTGCCTGCCTCAGCCTCCCAAAGTGCTGGGATCAGAGGTGTGAGCCACTGCACCCTGCCTCTTGTATATATTCTTTCTTAGCTGGTTTTCAATGGTTGTTTTATCTTGTCTAAATGTGTAGTCATGTAAATATTTTCACCATTTCTTATTTTCATGATGTGTTTAATCATGAATATATATTCCCTTTGTGTAAGAGAAACACTTCTGTGATTTGAAGGTAATTTTTGAGAAGATTTATAATTCTTTATTTTTTTCAGTTTTTCTGTTAGAAAATTAATTGTTGTAAAAACACATAAAATTTAACATCTTAAATCTATTTAAGTGTACATTTCATGGCCCAACATGTGGGTGGCTCACATCTGTAATTTCAGAAATTTGGGAGTCCAAAACAGGAAGATCACTTGAGCCCAAAAGTGTCAGACCAGCCTGGGCAACATATGAAGAGTCTCTCTTTACAAAAATTTTTTTAAAATAGCCAGGCGTGGTGGTGTGCACCTGTGGTTCCAGCTACTTGGGAGATTGAGAGGGGAGGATTACTTGAGCCTGGAAGTTTGAGGCTGAAGTGACCCTTAATTGTGCCACTTCATGTCAGCTTGGGTGACAGAGTGAGACCCTGTCTCAAAAAGAAGCTGTATATTTCAGGCATGTTAAGTATATTCACATTGTTATGCAAAAGACTTCTAAAAGTTTTACATCTTGTGAAACTAAAACCCAGTACCCATTAAGTAACAACAACGCATTTACCCTCTTCCCAGCCCTTGACAAACACCCTTCCAATTTCTGTTTTTATAAGTGTGACTACTTAAGATATGTAAGCGGAATCATACAGTATTCATCATTTTGTTTCTGGCATATAGGTGACATAATATTTGCAAAGTTTATCTTAAAATGTGACAATATTTTCTTCTTTAAGACTGAATAATATTTCATTGTGTGTATATATATATATATATATATATGCAACACTTTTGATGTGTTTATAAATCAAGAGACATCTGAGTTGTTTCAGCCCTTTGGCTTTTGTGAATACGGGTACAATAAACATGGATGTTCTAATAGGTCTTCCAGGTCTTCTGTTGCATATTTTGACTATAAATTCATAAATGGGATTGCTGTATTTGATGATAATTCCATTTTTAATTATTTGAGAAACATAACATTTTAAAATAATGATTGTATCTTTGTTTTCTACTAACAATCAACATAGGTTTCATTTTTATTGCATCATCAACAGATTTGGTGTGTTTAAAATTTTATAGTGGCCATTGTAATGGTTGTGAGGCAATTTTTTCATTGTTATTTTCGTGTGTTTCTCTACAAAGTATTAATTTTCTGTGTCATTTCAAATGCTCTTTTTCTATATGTGTATCTTTTCTGATGAAAATTTTGTTCAATTATTTGCTCATCTCTAAATTAATTTAGCTTTATTCAGTTTTAAGAGTTCATATATTATGAATATTAACTACTATCACATATGATTTTTGAATTTTTTTAATGTGCGGAAATTTTCAAGTATAGTGTAGTTACATTTTTCTGTTTTTTTCTTTGTTGTTCATGCATTTAATATCATATCTAAGAAAATGGTGCCAAGACTCATATTATTTCTTTTTTCTAAGAGATTTATTACTTTTTCATGTCTAAGTTTTTTTGTTTTTGTTTTTGTTTTTTGAGACGGAGTTTCACTCTTGTTGCCTAGGCTGGAGTGCAATGGGATGATCTTGGCTCACGGCAACTTCTGTCTTCCAAGTTCAAGCAGTTCTCCTCCCTCAGCCTCCCAAGTAGCTGGGATTACAGGCATGCATCACCATACCCAGCTAATTTTGTATTTTTTGTAGAGACGGTTTCTCCATGTTGGTCAGGCTGGTCTGGAACTCCTGACCTCAGGTGATCCACCTGCCTTGGCCTCCCAAAGTGCTAGGATTACAGGCATGAGCCACCACCCCTGGCCTCATGTCTACGGAATTTTTTTGTAAATTTTGTGAATATAGTTTTTAAAAATGATGTAACTGTATTTCATCAGTGTTGACATTTTTAACATTATTTTTTGAGAAAATTATCTTTTCTGTATCGTGTGCTCATGGCAACTTTGCAAAAGATCATGTAATCATATACAGAAGGCTTCATTTCTGGGCTCTCTGTTCTGTTCTTTCATCTTTTTATCTTTGTGTAAGTATCACACTTTTTGTTATTGTAGCTTTTAATGTGTTTTGAAATCAGAAAGTATAATGTCTCTCTGTTCTTTTTTATGAATGTTTTGCTAGTTATAGTTTATAATCAAATTATAAAATGTTAAGCAGGTTGGGTGCGCTGTCTCACACCTGTAATCCCAACAGTTTGGGAGGCTGAGGCGAGCAGATTGCCTGAGCTCAGGAGTTTGCAACCAGCCTGGGCAACAAAGTGAAACCCCGTCTCTACTAAAATACAAAAAATTAGCAGGGTGTGGTGGCGTGCGCCTGTAGTCCCAGCTACTTGGGAGGCTGAGGTGGGAGAATTGCTTGAACCCAGGAGGCAGAGGTTGCAGTGAGCTGAGATCCCTCCACTGCACTCCAGCCTGGGTGACAGGGTGAGACTCCATCTCAAAAAAAAAAAAAGTTAATGTTTTTGCAATAAAACTGTGCTATTGTAATTTTTTTTTTTTTTTGAGATGGAGTTTTGCTCTTTCACCCAAGCAAGAGTACAGTGGCTGAATCTCAGCTTACTGTGTCCTCTGCCTTTTGGTTTCAGGCAATTCTCCTCCCTCAATCTCACATTGCATTAAATCTGTAGATTACATTGAGCATTATGGACATCTTCAAAATATTTCAAATTTTGAACAGGAGCATGCTGAAGAGTGTGTTGTTTAATTTCTATGTATTTGTACATTTTTTTTCTCTATCTTATACTGCCGAGACCAGCTCAGTCGGGGAGACCCTAACCCAACGGTGCTAGAGGAATTAAAGACACACACACACACAGAAATATAGAGGTGTGAAGTGGGAAATCAGAAAAGGTTTGGAGCTGAGAGCCCCGAACAGAGATTTACCCACATATTTATTAACAGCAAGCCAGTCATTAGCATTGTTTCTATAAAAGATTAACTAAAAGTATCCCTTATGGGAAATGGAGGGATGGGCCAAAATAAAGGGATGGGTTGGGCTAGTTATCTGCAGCAGGAGCATGTCCTTAAGGCACAGATGGCTCATGCTGTTGTTTATGGTTTAAGAATGCCTTTAAGTGGTCTTCCACCCTGGGTGGGCCAGGTATTCCTTGCCCTCATTCCGGTAAACCGACAGCCTTCCAGCATGGGTGGTATGGCCATCATGAACATGTCACAGTGCTGCAGAGATTTAGTTTATGGCCAGTTTTTGGGCCAGTTTATGGCCAGATTTTGGGGGGCCTGTTCCCAACATGTCTCTCTTCTTTGATTTGCAAATCAGTAAAGGCAAAGGCAGCTTTGTCACGGTGAGCTACGTCTCGGCTACGTCTCGCAGGAGTCAGGATCCACATCTGCAGACTATCAGCACAGATTAAAAGCACAATCATCTTTGAAATCACAGAACTTCCAAGTGTTTTTATCCATTTTAATGGGTTACTAGCTGCTAATCTGTCTGCAGCTCCATTAAGCACTCCAGTTCTTGGCATTAACATCAGGTGTGCTTGGGATGCTTTAAATATTTTAATTTTGCAACATCCAAAAACAAGTTTGTAGAGTGTCTTTCTAGATGCTTTTTTATTCTTTCCCAAATTTTGATCTTATTAAGAACTATTAATAGTTTCCACAAATCCTTGTGTTTAGCTCCTACAGCAGGCCTTATCATTTGAGGTTGAGGTGCGACTATACTGCCATGGTTCCAGATAATAGAACTCTTGCCATACTTCTTATCATTTCTATCATCTGACCATTTTGTTCAGATCAGCTGAACACAGTGTGGCTGTGGCACACAGACTGAGAGGTGCAATTTAAGCTAAACAACCCCTTAGAAGACCAGATAATAATGATTCCATAGGAATCATTGTGCAGCACCTCTGCCTGTCCTGCAATGCAATCTTTCTAAAGAAGTACGTTCATTTTTTCTGGCCAGGTACTATTTTGTTTACAAATAGGTTTTTGAGGGCGGTATGCCTCAATTATAGGAGCAGATTTATTATGGTAAATACTGAGATAAGAAAGCATGTGTAACTGTGTCATAGAGTGATTACATCCAGGCATTATTACTAGCCAAGATAGATAAATATGCCCAATAAGTATAATTGTTCTCTGTGTCAGCCCTTGTTGAAGGAATACTCATGGCAATGGTGATAACTGCTATCATAGCTACCGTTAAATTGCTCATTGTGACTGGTTGTCCCACTTTCTTCAGGTTTTCTTCCGCCATCTGTGACAGCTTCTTGATCTGTCCCAAGGTGGGTGGCTGTGTTCGACGTGTGTTGCTTGTGACGCTTGGGGTTGTCCTCAGCATCAATCTTGACATGGCTGCAACGAGGGGGTCCTCGGGATCCTCCCAGAATCTCTTCCTCAGCATCTGGCTCATGATAAAGTTTCAGGTGTCTTGATGGTATCCAAATCAGCTGTTGATTTTGGCCTGGAGGAACACAAGCATAATCTCTACCCCAAGTTATTTTACCCATTTGCCAACTTTTTGTTATTGGATCTCTCCACTAAATCAGTTGTTCTGCTTCTCTCTTTGCAGCTGGTTTCTGTACATGCTGTTCAGCTGCTGATAACATCTGGCCTTTGGGCGAGCTCAAAAAATTTAAAGTTAATAATGCTAGATTCAGGAGCATCTGTGGGGTTACATATTGTCTATTTCCCCCCCCTCCTTCTGCAACTGCTGTTTTAGGGAGAGATTCATTCTTTCCACTATGGCTTGTCCTTGAGAATTGTATGGGATACCGGTAATGTGTTTAATATTCCACACAGAGAAAAATGTAGCTAGAGCTTGGCTAATATAGCCTCGGGCATTATCTGTTTTAATAGAAGCTGGAATGCCCACCACCACAAAACACTGCAAAAGGTGATGTTTAACTAACACAGGCAGAAGACTCTCCTGATTGGCATGTAGCCCAGACAAAGTAAGAAAAGGTGTCCACACATACATGTATATAAGCTAGTCTCCCAAATGAGGGAACATGTGTGACATCCATTTGCCAAATAGAGTTAGGTTCCAATCCTCGAGGATTAACCCCTCCTGTAAAATATGAGGAATGTACCATTTGGCAAGTTGGGCATTGCTGGATAATAGCTTTAGCTTCTTTCCAGGTAATGCTGTATCTGCATTTGAGACTAGGGGCATTAACATGGGTTAAATTGTGAAAGTGTCTAGCATTAGATATTGCGTTAGCAACTAGGCAATTGGCCATTTGATTCCCTTCAGTCAAAGGTCCTGGAAGAGGTGTATGAGCGAGCCCTAATGTGAGTGATGTAAAAAGGATGCATTGTACTCCTGCTATTTGCAATTGGGTAAATAAAGTCATCAGTTGTTCATCTGTATGAAATCGTAACTGAGCATTTTCAATAAACTGTGTGGAATGAACCACGTGTGAAGAATCAGAAATCACATTAATAGGCATATCAAAAGCAGTCAATACCTCAATTGCAGCTACAAGTTCTGCTTTTTGAGCTGAAGTATAGGGCGTCTGGAAAACTTTACTTTTCCAGCCGGAATAAGAAGCTTTACCATTACTAAACCTATCTGTAAAAACATACTCAGCACCTTCAATTGGTTTACATTTAGTTATTTTAGGGAGAATCCAATTAGTTAATTTCAAAAACTGAAACAGTTTTGTTTTAGGAAAATGATTATCGAGAATGCCCACAAAGTCAGCAAATGGGTTTGCCAAGTAAGACTATTTATAAAAGCTTGCTGTATTTGTACCTTCGTGAGAGAGACAATAACTTTTCCAGGATCATATCCGTGTAATTTAACAATCTGAGTTCTCCCAATCCTTATCACAGTAGCGATTTGATTTAAATAAGGAGTTAGAGTCCGTGAATTAGTATGTGGAAGAAAAAGCCACTCTACTAAGTCCTGTTCTTGGACAATAACACCAGCAGGTGAATGCTGAGTTGAAAAAATTAGCAAATCTAGAGTCTTCTCTGGATCTATTCTATTTATTTGAGCTTTATGGACTTGCTTCTCAATTAGTTGTAACTCTCCCTCAGCCTCCTTTGTTAATTGCTGAGGGCTAGTGAGACTAGGATTTCCTCTAAGGATAGAAAACAGATTACTCATGGCATAGGTAGGAATGCCTAGAGCAGATTGTATCCAATTAATGTCCCCTAGTAATTTTTGAAAGTCATTTAATGTTTTCAATTGATCCCTACATATTGTTCCTTTCTGTGGCACAATGGTAGTGTCATTTACTAGGGTCCCCAAGTAGGAGTAGGGAGTAGTAGTCTGAATTTTGTCAGGAGCCATAAGTAAACCAGTGCAAGAAATCAAATTTTGCAAGGGATCATAACATTGGAGTAATATTTCTCAAGTGGCAGCAGCACAAAGTATATCATCCATATAATGAATAATGTAACACTGTGAAAATATTTTATGAGTAGGTCAATTACTTGCCCTACATACGTATGGCAAATTGTTGGACTGTTTAACATGCCTTGTGGCAACACTTTCCAATGAAAACGCTTAGCAGGCTGCTAAGCGTTGTTGTTTACTGCAGGAATTGTAAATGCAAACCATTCACAGTCTTGCTCAGATAAAGGGATAGTAAAGAAACAGTCTTTTAAATCTATGACTATTAAAGGCCAATTTTTTGGAATTACAGAAGGAGAAGGCAATCCTGGTTGTAATGCTCCCATAGGTTGTATAACTGAATTGATGGTTCTTAAGTCAGTTAACATTCTCCATTTACCTGATTTTTTCTTAATTATGAAAACTGGAGAATTCCAAGAGGAAAATGTTGGAGCTATGCGCCCATTTTCTAATTGTTCAGTAACTAATTTCTCTAAAGCCTCCAGTTTCTCTTTATTTAGCAGTCATTGTTCTATCCAAATTGGCTTATCTGTTAACCATTTTAAAGGTATAGGTTCTGGAGGCTTAACGATGGTTGCCATCAAAAATGGTATCCTAATCTTTGGTGGGAACTTTGTTTTTCCGCTGGAAGTGGTTTTTTCAAACCTTGCACATTTTTTTTTGTAGTACCATACCAGGGACATACCCCATTTCATGCATTGTATGTTCTTTGAGGGCTATATAATTGTTCTGGAATTAGAACTTGTGCTCCCCATTGTTGTAATGAATCTCTTCCCCATAAATTTATAGCTACAGAAGTTATAATTGGTTGAATAGTCCCAGGTTGTCCATCGGGCCCTTCACAATGTAAAATATAACTACTTCGATATACTTCAGGGGCTTTACCAACTCCAACTATGTTAAATTGAGCGGGTTGAATCGGTCACGCGGATGGCCAATGCTGTAGAGAAAAGATTGAAATGTTGACTCCTGTATCTACCAAACCTTTAAATTTCTTTCCCTGAATAGTTATGTCACAGGTAGGACATTTACTAGTAATTTGATTTACCCAATAAGCTACTTTGCCTTGTTTATTTGTGCTTCCAAATCCTCCTGTTCGTTTAATTTCACTTTTTCCCATTCCCACATATGGCACAATCAGGAGCTGTGCTATGCGCTCTCCTGGCTCTGCTTTCCAGGGAACAGAAGTAGATATAACAATTTGAATTTCCCCATTGTAGTCTGAATCAGTGACTCCTGTATATATTTGTACCCCTTTTAAACTAGAACTTCCTAGAGCTAACTCCTATTGTCCCTGCTGGCAAGGGTCCACAGACTGCTGTTGGGAACTTTAGCAGGGGTTCCCCAGGCAGAAGGCTCACAGGTTTTGCAGCATAAGTCTACTGTGGCACTACCAGCTGTGGCGGGGGACAGACATTGTACAGGGGTGAGGGAATGGCCTGAGCTGGAAATGCCCCAGTTTAGAACGGGGCCTGAGACGGGCCCCTCATGGCATTTCCCAAAATCAGGTTCCCATCTTTATCAAACAGAGTGGCACTGATTAGCCCAATGTTTTCCTTTTTTACATTTTGGACATATTTCAGACTCAGTAGTTTTCTTTTTTCCCCTATCTGGTGGCCTGACTCGCTGATTTTTTCTACATTCTTTTTTAGTGTGACCATGCTTCCCACAGTTAAAACAAGCTCCAGGAAATGGAGTATTTCCTTTATCCACTCTCAGTCTTGTCGTTGCCTGTGCTAGCAGAGTAGCCTTACGCAGATTACCTCCAATACCATCAAAGGCCTGGATATAATCAACTAAATGTGCTTTCCCTCTGATAGGTCACACAGCAGCCTGGCAATCGGGATTAGCATTGTTGAAAGCTAGTAACTGCAACACTATATCCTGAGCAGCCGAATCTGTAATCACCTTTTTAAGAGACTCCTGTAACCAAGCTGTAAAATCCATATACGGTTCTTTTGGTCCCTGTTTTATAGCACTAAAGGAAGGGTATTATTCTCCACATGAAGTGGTCTTTTCCCAAGCTGTAATACACACTCCTGTAAGCTATTCTGTGGCATCATCCTGCATGACCAGTTGTGCATCTAAACCAGCCCAGCCACCAACCCCCAAAAGTTGGTCTGAGTTATATTAATTTGAGGATGGGCCTGGGTATTGCGAGCAGCCTGAATGGAAGCTTCATCTGCCCACCAAGTTTTAAATTGTAAGAACTGGGCAGGAGTTAGACAAGCTCAAGTAAGAGCGTCCCAGTTAGTAGGAATCATCAGACTGGAAACGGCAACATTCTTTAAGAGTCTTATTACAAAAGGAGAACCTAGTCCATACTGATTAATAGCTTGTTTAAATTCTTTGAGTAATTTAAAAGGAAAAGGCTCAAATGTAGCTATAATATTTCACCATTGATCTGGGGAGTGTATTCTAACAAGGAACTGCCAAGCCTCTATATCACTCTCTCGTCTAGCTTGCTGAATTCCTGCCTGAATGGAACTAAGAGCAGTTGCTCGAGGCACTGCTCGAACAGTCACTGGGGCAACTACTTTTCACCCAGTGTCCTCTGGAAAAGAAAGATCTGGAGGGTCAGGCCACTCTTTTTCTTCAAAATAATAATGAGGGGGTGTAGAAGGGTAGGGATGAACCTCTCCCTCCTGTGCCTCTTTAGCTTTCACTGGCAAATAAACCTGATATGTAACCTCTTCTGTTACTTCATTATACTCTCCTTCCTCCTCATTATCAGTGTGAAAAAGTTCCAAGGTGGAACGAACCACAGCCCACACTTGTCCCATTGTTACCCTGATGCTTCCAAGCTCCCCTTCTTACTCATCATGGGGATTGCTTTAAGAGTACTTGGGTGTCCTCCAGCTTAGTTCTACGTTCTCCAACCGTCGCTCCACTGACCTTCAACCTGGATTCGAGCCCCCATGATGGACGCCACTTGCTGAGACCACCTCGGTCAGGGAGACCCTAACCCAGCGACACTAGAGGAATTAAAGACACACACACAGAAATATAGAGGTGTGAAGTGGGAAATCAGGGGCCTCAGCCTTCAGAGCTGAGATCCCTGAACAGAGATTTACCCACGTATTTATTAACAGCAAGCCAGTCATTAGCACTGTTTCTAGAGATATTAGATTAACTGAAAGTATCCCTTATGGGAAACGAAGGGATGAGCCAAAATAAAGGGATGGGTTGGGCTAGTTATCTGCAGCAGGAGCATGCTTTTAAGGCACAGATAGCTCATGCTTTTTTTTTGTGGTTTAAGAATGCCTTTATGCAGTTTTCCTTCCTGGGTGGGCCAGGTGTTCCTTGCCCTCATTCTGGTAAACCCACAAACTCCCAGCGTGGGCGTTATGGCCATCATGAACATGTTACAGTGCTGCAGAGATTTTCTTTATGGCCAGTTTTGGGGCCACTTTTTGGCCAGGTTTTGGGGGGCCTGTTGCCAACATGTAAGTTCAGTGCTTTGCTGAGTTCTCTGAGTAATCTTTCAAATTATTCAAATTATTGAACTTGAGGAGGAAGATGTGGAAGACCTTGGCTTGTTAGCAGTAGTTCAGAAATAGATGGTTATCCAGAGCCATGTGACTGGCATCTGTAGTTGCGACAGTGTTGTGGGACGGAGCCCTGAACTTGTGGATTCTGTGTTGACTCTGGGTGGTGTCAGAATTGAGTTGTTGGACAGCCAGTTGGTGTTGGATAATTGATTGGTGTTCAGCAAACTACAACTTTTTTTGTCAGACGAGATCTACCACAGGGGCCTTGTATTAGGGTTCTCTAGAGGGACAAAACTAATAGGATAGATATCTATGTATAAAGGGGAGTTTATTTAGTTTTAACTCACATGATCACAAGGTCCCACAATAGGCCGTCTGCAAGCTGAGGTGCAAAGAGAGTCAGTCTGAGTCCCAAAACTGAAGAACTTGGAGTCTGATGTTTGAGGGAAGGAAGAATCCAGCACGGGAGAAAGATGAAGGCTAGGCCAATGTAACCTTTTCACATTTTCCTGCCTGCTTTTGTATCCTGGTTGTGCTGGCAGCTGACTAGATGGTGCCCACCCAGATTAAGGGTGGGTCTGCCTTTTCCAGCCCACTGACTCAAATGTTAATCTCCCTTGGCAACACTCAAAGATACACCCAGGATCAATACTTTGCATCCTTCAATCAAGTTGACAGTATTAACCATCATAGGCCTGGGCTGGAGGGAGACTTCAGATGTCTGAGGGAAGTGAGGGTTTATTCTGCACACAGGCTGTCACATTGTACATTGTCCTGTTATTCTGGGTCTCCTAGGGTGAGAGGGAAGAGAGAGTAAAAATGTTCTGAGAACTTATTCCCTCTCCCCACTTTGGTGCCAACCCCCACATGATTCTGACCCACTCTTGACCATACACACTAAAAATTGACATGGCCACTCCTCTCCCAGGACAAGGTTTTACCCTCAGGAATTATGCCCACAATAGCTTTGCCCCTAGAGTTTTCTGCCAAGAATATACACAGGTGCCTAGAAGACTTCTGGCTTATCTCAACCCCAGACACTGAATCTGTAGCAGGAACCTGTCTCCTTCACCAACACAGGCTTCTGGACCTCCTGATTATAATCTCTTCTGCCTGTACAGACACAAAGTTTTCTGAAACAAAGAGACTTACTAATGTTAACTTATTGTTCTATTTGATTCTTGTATCTTTGTCCCACATTTTCTGTCTCTTTGTGTCTTCTTTATTTTTATTTTATATGCTTTTACTTCTTCCTTATTTTGTTTTGTGTATCTATATAGATGTATTCTTTGTGCTAAGAAATTTATTTTTGTGTACGTGCATATCTTTCCCAGAAAATAATGTATTTTAATATGATTATATGTTGTTTTGTTGAGTCTTGTTATTTTCATTGGAAGCAACTGCTTTCAGCGCCTTTTATATATAAGGCAGTGCCAATATACTTCTTTAGAATTCATTTATTTTTGAAGTTTTTTTTTTCTTTTTATTTAGCAGGACAGATTTTGTGATGGTATTATATACTCACTTGATATATATATATATATATATATATTTTTTTTTTTTCCCCCAGAACTTTGACTATATCACACAATATCCTTCTGGCCTGCAAAATTTTTCTTGAGAATCCACTTGCTATCTCATAAGAGTATTCTTGCAAATAACACTTTTTTTTTTTTTTGAGACGAAGTTTTGCTGTTATTGCCCAGGCTAAGTGCAATGGTGTGATCTCAGCTCACTGCAACCCCTGCCTCCTTTGTTCAGGCAATTCTCCTGCCTCAGCCCCCCGAGTGGCTGGGATTACAGGCAGGCACCATCACACCCAGCAAAGTTTGTGTTTTTAGTAGAGACAGGTTCCCCCATGTTGGTCAGGCTGGTCTTGAACTCCCGACCTCAGGTTGTTGGCATGCCTTGGCCTCCCAAAGTGCTGGGATTACAGGCATGAGCCACTGCACCCAGCCAACACATCACTTTTATGGTGCAGCTCCCAAGATTCCCTTTTCTGTGACTTTTACAATTTTGCTTACATATGTGTTTGATATAAATATCTTTGCTTGTATCCTAGTTTGTTTGTTGAGGTTTTTTATTTTTACATCATTTTTCAAGATTTTTCAGGTTTTTTTTATATTTTTTTACCTCCCTAATTAGTTTACTAATATTTTAAATATTTTTGTTCTTATTTCCAGTTTTCTGATTTTCTGTAGTTCTCTGTGTTCATATTTCACTTATTGAGTGTTACTCAATTTATTTCATTTTTTATTGTTTCTTCCTCAAATTTTTATTTTATTTTATTTTTGAGATAGAGTTTTGCGCTTGTTGCCCAGGCTGGGGCGCAATGGCATGATCTCCACCCACTGCAACTTCCACCTCCCAGGTTCAAGCAATTCTCCTGCCTCAGACTCCCGAGTAGATGGGATTACAGGTGCCTGCCACCATGCCAGACTAATTTTGTATTTTTAGTAGAGACAGAGTTTCTCCATGTTGATCAGGCTGGTGTCAAACTCCTGACCTCAGGTGATCCGCCCACCTCAGCCTCCCAAAGTGTGGGATTACCGGTGTGAGCTACTGCACCTGGCCACATTGTAATCTTTTATTAAAATTTGAACATTAAAAAGTTACCTGTCACAATCTTTGTAATATGGCTTTCTCCTGGCATACTTTGAACAATTGTCTGAGTTAGAGATTCTGAGAGTCCCTCAAACATGTTCTTTGAGTGTGTCTTGTCTGAAATTTTGTGTTTATTTTTTAGTTAAAGGAAATTATTCATCTTTTTTTTTTTGGAGATGGAGTCACAGTCTGTCACGAGGCAGGAGTGCAGTGGCGCGATCTCAGTTCACTGCAACCTCCGCCTCCCAGATTCAAGCAATTCTCCTGCCACAGCCTCCTGAATAGCTAGGACTACAGATACATGCCACCATGCCCAGCTAAGTTTTGTATTTTTAGTAGAGATGGGGTTTCACCATGTTGGCCAGCATAGTCTTAATCTCTTGAACTCGTGATCCACCCGCCTAGGCCTCCCAAAGTGCTGGGATTATGTGCATGAGCCACTGCACCTGGCCCCTAGTCATCTTTTTTCTTAAATTCAGTAATCACTTGCTACACCTGTTTTCTTTCTGTGGTACTGCAGTCTCTCTACTGCTGTAACATTTACCTTCGGTCTCAGCAGACTCAAACTGTCATTCCAAAGTATACCACCATTTCTTTCTGCACTATATATCATAGAAGACAGAAGCCAGTGTGTGGAAAGGCCCGGACAAGCAAGTAATAAAGAAATTTGAGCCAGTATTTTACTAGTCTTTTTTTTAACAAAATCAAAGGTTGGCAAGTTACCTCTTTTTTATTTATTTATTTATTTTTATAATTTTTTTTTTTGAGATGTATTCTCACTCTGTTCCCCAGGCTGTAGTGCAATGGTGTAATCTTGGTTCACTGGTACCTTAGCCTCCCAAGTAGCTGAGGTTACAGGTTGAGCGACTGCATTTGGCTGGGAATTTACTTCTAAAGGCATTATGTTATATTGGGAAGCAGGAATAGCCATGTTGGGTAAATGTAACAAACATTTGCTTTTCCGTTCTGTGTGACTTTGTGCTCACCTGAGGTACTTCAAACACTTAACTCATTTATAATTTTTTCTCAGATATATTTTGGTTAGCACGTTTTCATTACATATAAAGAATTAGAGCCTTTGGTATTTTGCTATGCTGTCTGGTTTCTGCAGTTTGTATAATATTATAGGTTAGATTTGTAATCTATATTTATCTGAGTCTAGTAAGTGGAGTAATTTGATATTTTTATTTCTTTCAGTTATATGTTCTCATTTTGCTGAAGACTTTTGCCCAGGGCCAGGCATTAAAGATTCTTTTCAAAAAGTGATACTGAGAGAATATGTAAAATGTGGACATAAGGATTTACAGTTAAGAAAAGGATGTAAAGGTATGAATGAGTGTAATGTGCACAAAGAAGGTTATAATGAACTAAACCAGTGTTTGACAACTACCCAGAGCAAAATATTTCAATGTGATAAGTATGGGAAAGTCTTTCATAAACTTTTACATTCAAATAGACATAACACAAAACATACTGGAAAGAAAACTTTCAAATGTAAAAAATGTGGCAAATCATTTTGCATGCCTTTACATCTATGTCAGCATAAAAGAATTCATATTAGAGAGAATTCTTACCGATGTGAAGAATGTGGCAAAGCCTTTATCTGGTTTTCAACCCTTACTAGACACAGGAGAGTTCATACTGGAGAGAAATCCAACAAATATGAATGTGGCAAATCTTTTAACCAGGACTCAAACCTTACTACACATAAGAGAATTCATACTGGACAGAAACCCTACAAATGTGAAGAATGTGGCACATCTTTCTACCAATTCTCATACCTTACTAGGCATAAGCTAATTCATACTAGAGAGAAACCCTATAAATGTGAACAATATGGCAAAACTTTTAACCAATCTTCAACCCTTACTGGACATAAGATAATTCATACTGGAGAAAAACCCTATAAATGTGAAGAATGTGGCAAAGCCTTTGGTATTTTCTCAACCCTTACTAAACATAAGATAATTCACACTGAAGAGAAATCCCACAGATGTGAAGAATATTGCAAAGCTTATAAGGAGTCCTCACACCTTACTACACATAAAAGAATTCATACTGGAGAGAAACCCTACAAATGTGAAGAATGTGGCAAAACCTTTAGTGTATTCTCAATTCTTACTAAACATAAAATAATTCATACAGAAGAGAAACCCTACAAATGTGAAGAATGTGGCAAAGCTTTTAAACGATCTTCAACCCTTACTAAACATAGGATAATTCATACTGAAGAGAAACCCTACAAATGTGAAGAATGTGGCAAAGCTTTTAACCAATCTTCAACCCTTAGTATACATAAAATAATTCATACTGGAGAAAAACCCTACAAATGTGAAGAATGTGGCAAAGCTTTTAAACGATCTTCAACCCTTACTATACATAAAATGATTCATACTGGAGAAAAACCCTACAAATGTGAAGAATGTGGCAAAGCTTTTAATCGATCCTCACACCTTACTACACATAAGAGAATTCATACTGGACACAAACCCTACAAATGTAAAGAATGTGGCAAATCCTTTAGTGTATTCTCAACCCTTACTAAACATAACATAATTCATACTGATGAGAAACCCTACAAATGTGAAGAATGTGGCAAAGCTTTTAACCGATCTTCAATCCTCAGTATACATAAGAAAATTCATTCTGGAGAAAAACCCTACAAATGTGAAGAATGTGGCAAAGCTTTTAAGCGATCCTCACACCTCGCTGGGCACAAGCAAATTCATAGTGTACAAAAACCCTACAAATGTGAAGAATGTGGCAAAGCCTTTAGTATATTCTCAACCCTTACTAAACATAAGATAATTCATACTGAAGAGAAACCCTACAAATGTGAAAAATGTGGCAAAACTTTCTACCGATTCTCAAACCTTAATACGCATAAGATAATTCATACTGGAGAGAAACCTTGCAAATGTGAAGAATGTGGCAAAGCTTTTAACCATTCCTCAAACCTTATTAAACATAAGCTAATTCATACTGGAGACAAACCCTACAAATGTGAAGCATGTGGTAAAGCTTTTAGGCGGTCTTCACATCTTAGTAGACATAAGATAATTCATATTGGAATTCATACTGAAGAGATTGTACAAAAGTGAAGAATGTGGCAAAGGCCTTTACTGCTCCTATTCCCTTACTAAAGAATGTGGCAAAGCTTTTCACCAGTACTTTACCCTTACTACACATAAGATAATTCATGCTGGAGAGAAACCCTACAAATGTGAAGAATGTGGCAAAGATTTCTATTGATTCTCATACCTTACTTAATATAAGATAATTCATATTGGAGAGAAATTCTACAGATGTGAAGAATGTGGCAAAGGCTTTAATTAGTTCTCATCCCTTACTAAACATAAGAGAATTCTTACCATAGAGAAATCCTACAAATGTGAAGAATGTGACAAAGCTTTTAACCACTTCTCAACCCTGCCTACACATAAGATAATTCATACTGGAAGGAAACCCTACAAATATGAAGAATGTCTCAAAGCTTTTTACTGATTATTATACCTTACTAAACATAAAATAATTCATAAAGGAGATAAATTATACAAATGTGGAGAATGTGGCAAAGCTTTTAACAAATCCTCATCCATTAGTAAACATAAGATAATTCATACTGGAGAGAAAACCTACAAATGTGAGGAATGTGGCAAAGCCTTTAGCCTGTCCCTCCAATTTACTGCACATAAGATAATTTATACTGGAGAGAAGCCCTACGAATGTGAAAAATGTGGCAAACCTTTTAACCAATCCTCAACCCTTACTACACATGAGATAATTCATCCTGGAGAGAAACCTTACAAATGTGAAGAATGTGGCAAAGCTTTTAACCAATTTTCAAACCTTACTAAACATACGATAACTCATACTGGAGAAAAATCTTACAAATGTGAAGAATGCAGCAAAGCCTTTATCCAGTCCTCAACTCCTACTAAACATAATTAATGATGGAGAGAAACCATACAACTGTGAAGAATGTGGCAAAGCTTTTAACCAGTCCTCAAACCTTATTGAACAAAATAATTCATACAGGAGAGAAACCCCACAAATGTGAAGAATGTGACAAAGCCTTTAACCAGTCCTCTATTTTTACTAAACATAAGAAAATTCATACTGGAGAGAAACCTTATGATTGTGAAAAATATGGCAAAGGTTTTAACTAGTCCTCAGTTCTTTTTTTTTTTTTTTTAATTGATCATTCTTGGGTGTTTCTCGCAGAGGGGGATTTGGCAGGGTCATAGGACAATAGTGGAGGGAAGGTCAGCAGATAAACAAGTGAACAAAGGTCTCTGGTTTTCCTAGGCAGAGGACCCTGTGGCCTTCCACAGTGTTTGTGTCCCTGGGTACTTGAGATTAGGGAGTGGTGATGACTCTTAATGAGTCTGCTGCCTTCAAGCATCTGTTTAACAAAGCACATCTTGCACCACCCTTAATCCATTTAACCCTGAGTGGACACAGCACCTGCCCCAGAGAGCACAGGGCTGGGGGCAAGGTCACAGATCAACAGCATCCCAAGGCAGAAGAACCCCTCCCAGTACAGAACAAAATGAAGTCTCCCATGTCTACTTCTTTCTACACAGACACAGCAACAATCTGATTTCTCTATCTTTTCCCCACCTTTCCCCCTTTTCTATTCCACAAAACCGCCATTGTCATCATGGCCCGTTCTCAATGAGCTGTTGGGTACACCTCCCAGACGGGGTGGTGGCCGGGCAGAGGGGCTCCTCACTTCCCAGAAGGGGCGGCTGGGCAGAGGCACCCCCCACATCCCGGATGGGGCGGTGGCCGGGCGGAGGCGACCCCCACTTCCCGGACGGGTCGGCTGGCCGGGCGGGGGCTGAACCCCCACCTCCCTCCTGGACGGGGCGGCTGGCCGGGTGGGGGCTGATCCCCCACCTCCCTCCCGGACAGGGCGGCTGGCCGGGCGGGGGCTGACCCCCCCCCACCTCCCTCCCGGACGGGGCGGCTGGCCGGGCGGGGGCTGACCCCCACCTCCCTCCCAGATGAGGTGGCAACCCGGGGGAGACGCTCCTCACTTCCCAGACGGGGTGGCTGCCGGGCGGAGGGGCTCCTCACTTCTCAGACGGGGCGGCTGCTGGGCGGAGGGGCTCCTCACTTCTCGGATGGGGCGGCTGCTGGGCGGAGAGGCTCCTCATCTCCCAGACGGGGTTGCGGCTGGTCAGAGGCGCTCCCCACATCTCAGACGATGGGCGGCCGGGCAGAGACGCTCCTCAATTCCTAGATGGGATGGCGGCTGGGAAGAGGCGCTCCTCACTTCCCAGACTGGGCAGCCGGGCAGAGGGGCTCCTCACATCCCAGACGATGGGTGGCCAGGTGGAGATGGTCATCACTTCCCAGACGGGGTGGCGGCCGGGCAGAGGCTGCAATCTCGGCACTTTGGGAGGCCAAGGCAGGTGGCTGGGAGGTGGAGGTTGTAGCTAGCCGAGATCACGCCACTGCACTCCAGCCTGGGCAATATTGAGCACTGAGTGAACGAGACTCCGTCTGCAATCTGGGCACCTCGGGAGGCCGAGGCTGGCGGATCACTCGCTGTTAGGAACTGGAGACCAGCCTGGCCAACACAGCGAAACCCCGTCTCCACCAAAAAAATACAAAAACCAGTCAGGCGTGGCGGCGTGCACCTGCAATCGCAGGCACTCGTCAGGCTGAGGCAGGAGAATCAGGCAGGTAGGTTGCAGTGAGCCGAGATGACAGCAGTACAGTCCAGCTTTGGCTCGGCATCAGAGGGAGACCATGGAAAGAGAGGGAGAGGGAGACCGTGGGGAGAGGGAGAGGGAGACCATGGGGAGAGGGAGAGGGAGAGAGAGAGCTAGTCCTCAGTTCTTAACACACATAGGATAATTCATACTGCAGAGAAACTCTACAAACCAGTAAGATGTGACAGTGCTTCTGACAACATCTCAAACTTTTCTAATCATAAAAGAAATCATATTGGTGAGAAATCCTAGAAATGTGGAGAATGTAACAAAGTATTTAAATGGTTGTCACACTTGATTATAGGTAATATTCATATTGGAAAAATTTCCTACAGGTAAGAACAATGTGGCAAAGTTTTTAACTAATACACCTTATTGCACAGAAAATCATTTATATTTGAGAAAAATTGTAGAAATATAGACTGAAAAAGACGTCAGTATCTGCTCACATCTTACTAAACACCAGAGAGTTCATGCTTAATAAAAGCATGATAAGTGCAATTACTGTCAAAAGATCTTTCAGAAAATATTATCCTTTAAAGTGAAGGAGAGTATTTATATTAAAGATGAACAATACAAACATAAAGAGGGTTGAAGTACCTTTACTTGTATCAGATCTTATTGTCCACATTTTGTGCTAGAGAAAAACTCTGAAGAGGTCGCTCAAACTTTGTTCAACATCAGGGAATTTATATTGGAGAACTGTCTTGCAAATGTTATAAATTTGGGAAAACACTTTTTCAAACACTACAGCTTAGAAAACACCAGAGTTTATACGAAAATATATTTTCAAAGATGTAGTAAAAATAAAAAAAATTTAATCCAAATTTAAGTCTATGTAAATACCAGAATTTATAGTAGAAATATATGAGGAGTGACACTTCGAATATTCTGCTAAATGAGAGTTCTGAGTATAGAAAATAAAACTAAAGTTGGTAGAAAAATTATTTGTATAAAATGTTAAGAGGAGCAAAAGATTTTTTGTAGAGTAATAACTATATTCAGATTATACTTTGTTTCTTGAGAAAATTACAGATTTTTTGAAAAGCAAATGATGTAACTCATTATTTTCTGCTGTTTCTTCATTCTTATTCACTTGTGAAAGTTTGTGATCATTTGTTGCTGCATCAGAGGTATGAGAGATTCTTTTTCATTAGATGGGCATTATTTATGATCTTTTCTATGGATGAGTAAGAATATTAAAATGTAAGATGCGTGGTGAAAATCTAAGTGGAGAGGTTCTTTGTGGTTAACTTATACTATTGAGTGATGCACAAGGTAGGTGTTAAGAGTGATATTCTTTTGCATTATGAGAAAACTAGTATATTATTCATATATTTTACTAATTGTACTTTTTTTTATTATACTTTAAGTTTTAGGGTACATGTGCACAATGTGCAGGTTAGTTACATATATATACATGTGCCATGCTGGTGCGCTGCACCCACTAACTCGTCATCTAGCATTAGGTATATCTCCCAATGCTATCCGTCCCCCCTCCCCCCAATTGTACTTTTATATAATAAAATGCAGTACATTTTTTAAAATTTTAAATTCTGTGTGAAGGTAACTGTTTCAACATTTTTAACATGGTAAATATTATTATGCATTCAATAAAGTGTTGTTATGCCACAAAGATTAACCTTTTCCACCTTACCAAATGGCATACGTAAAAGATGGTAACAATATACTATTTGGTAACATAATGGACTAACATCTGTAGTCATCTCTTTTGCCAGTGGCTTCGAACTGCAAATAAGTTAAAGAATATTGTTCTTATAGATTAAATTTTTATTTTTATTTTAATCATTTAAATTTATTTTTCTTAATTTTTGTGGGTACATGAGTTTATATACTTATGCCATATATGGCATATTTTGATACACAAATACAATATGTAATAATCACATTAGGATACGTGTGGTATCCATCACCTCTAGCACTTATTCCTTTGTATTAAAAACAACCCAATTCTACACTTTTACTTATTTTAACATGTACAATTATGGCCAGGTGTGGTGGCTTATGCCTGTAATCCCACCACTTTGGGAGGCTGAGGCAGGTGGATCACCAGGTCAGGAGTTCAAGACCAGCCTGGCCAACATAGTGAAACCCTGTCTCCGCTAAAAATACAAACAATTAGCTGGGTGTGGTGGCAGGCACCTGTAATCCAAGCTACTTAAGAGGCTGAGGCAGGAGAATCAAGGGAACCTGAAAGGTGGAGGTTGCAGTGAGCCAAGATCATGCCAGTGTACTCCAGCCCAGGTGACAGTGTGAGGCTCTGTCTCAGGAAAAAAAAATATATATACAATTGTTATTGCCTACTGGTTTATTTTTATGGTTATAATAAAAATTATTTTAAAATGTGCAGTTATGGTTGGGTGCAGTGGCTCACGCCTGTAATCCCAGAACTTTTGGGAGGCCCAGGCGAATGAATCACCTGAGCTTAGGAGTTCGAGATGGCCAGGAACCTGGGAGGTAGAGGTTGCAGTGATCTGAGATCGTGCCACTGCACTCCAGCCCAGGCGACATTACAAGACTTCGTCTCACGAAAAAAAAAAAAATTAACAGTTAAATTGTAATTGACTAATGGGTTATTTTTATGGTTATAAAAGAAATCATATACAAGTATAAATAAAATACATACATTTCTGAGTCCTGAGTAGATATCTTAAAATTTTATACATATATATATTTGAACATGTGTCCTGTCTGCATGGAAACACATACCGACTTAATTTGGGTTAAATATACATTACTCTAAAAGATAAACTTTAGGTGTAAGGAAATTATAAAGTAAGTGAGTTTGTGTGAGTAGAAGTTTGTACTTATTTTCAGAAGAAATATTGGGGAAAAATTATTTTAACAAGGTGACTAGTATAAAACTAAAAGCCTCAAAAATGCTGAAAGCAAATGTATACTCTGCTTTGTATTGAATTTATTACTAGAGTTATTGTATATGAAAGTGTTTCTTAATTTTCATTTTGAGATAGTTGTTAAGGCATAGGAATGCTACTGACTTTGATGTTGCTTTTGTATTTTGAAAGTTTAATAAATTTGTTTAGTAAAATCTTAGGCTTTTCTTTTTTCTTTTCTTTTTTTTTTTTTGAGATTGAGTCTCTCTTGTCACTCAGGCTGGAGTGCAGTGGCATGATCTTGGCTCATTGCAACCTCTACTTCTTAGGTTCAAGCAATCCTCCTGCCTCAGCCTCACAAGTAGCTGGGATTACAGGTATTGTGCCACCAGGCCTGGCTAATTTTTTACTTTTTTTTTTTTTTTTTTCTATTTTTAGTTGAGACTGGGTTTCACCATGTTGGCCAGGCTGGTCTTGATCTCCTGACCTCAGGTGATCCACCTGCCGCAACCTCCCAAAGTAGTGGCATTACAGGCGTGAGCCACTGCGCCCAGCCAGTCTTACTTAGGTTTTTCTATACTTCAGATTATGCATAGGGATAAAAGATAATTATACAGGAATAATTAACTTCCATTTGTCCTATCTGGATGCTTTTGATTTTATTCCCTAATTCCTTTGTCTTGGATTTGTACTATGTTTAGCAAGACTGACTTTAGTAAGGATGAGTGGCATCCTTGCCTTATACTAGCTCTTAGAGTAAAATCTTGCAAGGTATCCCTGTTTAATATGTTGTTAGCTGTGTATTTTTTGCTAATATGTGACATTTATTGGCTGAGGTGCCAATAATTTGATCTATAATTAGTTTTTCAGAGATTATCATAAGGGAATGTCAAATTTTGTCAAACTTCCATTGTGCATCTATTCTTTTGTACTCTGCATCTATTTACATGTTAGAGATGTAAAATCACAACTAATTTTACATATATACAAAAAATCATCAGAGACTACTATGAACATCTCTATGCATGCAAACTAGAAAATTTGGAGAAAATGAATAAACTCCTGGATACACAAAACTTTCCAAGATTGAACCAGGAAGAAACAGAAGTCTAGAATGGGCAAAAATGTATAAAACATATGATGAAATTAAATTAGTAATAAACCTACCAACAGTAAAAGCCCTGGATTATGTAAAATCACAGCCAAATTTTACCACATATACAAAGATGGGCTTGTACTACTACTGAATATACTCCAGGAAATCCAGGTGGGATTCCACCCTAACTCATAATATCAATATTATCTTAATTCCAAAATCTAGTGAAGGCACAACAAAAAAAGGAAACTGCAGGCCAATATTTTTGGCAAACATTGAAACAAAAATCCTCCATGAAATACGAGCAATCTGAGTTCATAAGCAAATCAGAACGTTAGAATAAAAATAAGACAAGAATATCCAGTCTAACACTCCTATTCAACATAATTCTAGAAGTCCTAGTCAGAGCTATCCAACAAAATAAAGAAATTAAAAGCATCTAAATAGAAAAAAAGGAAGTTAAATTATCTTCACTGATGATATAATGCTCTACCTAGGAAACGTTAAAAATTTCCAGAAATATTTTAATTTTAAAATGTAAATTATGACTGTTTACCTTCATATCTGTGCATTTTTTGGTTAATATGGCTGATTGACAACATGTTTTAAGAAAACTTCTTGGACCAAAGCCATTACTTTATTAACGTAATTTTGAGACAAAATAGCAATGAAAGTCAACATTGATGAGTGAAACAGCTATGATCTAGTCCCTGGTAATCATTTCCTCTCCCACCCAACATGCAAGCACCATCTTTGTATCATCTCTCCCAGTTCTAAGTGCTGCAGGACGCAGAGGACTAGAGAGACCAGTATCGGTGAATACAGGAGCATATTTATTTTAAGGTAGGCACCAGCTCAGTGGATTCACATCCAAACTTAAAAAGCAAAGACTGAGCTCAAAGACTGAGCAAACATACAGAAGCAAAACAAAGGCAGTTAACTATATAATGACAGGTCACGTAATTTATAGCATAACTGATGACTTGGCATAACTTGTGGCTTGGCATAGCTGGTAGCCGTGGAGCTGCGTTGAAAGAAAAAAGAACTGGCTAATATAGACATTTGTTTGTTTGTTTGTGTCCTTCACCCTTGCTTCGGAGGGGACTGTCTGGAGCCTATTTCTTTGCTTTTGCCTTCTTGAACAAGGTTATCTTCTAATTTTCCTTGAAGTGAGATTGCTAGGCAGAGGAAAACTTTTCTTTTTAACCCCTGCCTTGCCACATTCTGGGCTTTGGCTTTTACTTTTCTTGGAGTTAATGAATGCAGTACTTATTATTTTAAATTTCTGCCTCAGTTTCTCCCCTTTGATGCTTTTTATAAACAAAATTTTAATAGAAAGCATCACTATTACTTGATTCATTAAGAGACAGCAGGTTTTCTTCTTTAGGAACAGGTTGATATTTATGCAGAGCATTAGGTGAGTGGTAGTTTGCCTAGCTACAATTGTCTCTATAGTTGATTGAATGCTCCTAATAAGGAAGGATTAAAGGCAAGGAAGTATCAAACAACCTCCTAGTATGGTTAGAACTAGTCCTTTTAAGGTTTTGAATCCATCAAAGGAGGAAAACCAGCCTCCAAAGAGGGAATCAGGAGTCCACCCTTTCCAGGTCTGGACTGAAATATGGGCTAATTTTTTCATTCTTGCAGTTATTTCTACAAAGCTTTCTCATTGTTATCAATTTTTAAGCAGCAATTAGTTAGATTAAACTTTTCACATATTCCTTCTTCCTGGGCTAGGAGATAGTCTAAAGCCAGGCTATTTTGATAAACGGCCTTTCTCATTTTTGTGGGCTGCTGGGCAAAGAAGTCTAATGCATTTGTTGTTTCATTAGTGATAATTTCAAGGACTGCCTGCAACCTTATGATGCAGTTAAGCATGTAAATTGAGGTGCAGTACCCCCATGACCCATTTTGTGCCTAGGTAGCTGGCCCACATTATTGAATCATTCTTTCAGTGGCCAATCTGTATCCTTCAAATCTCCTTTTTTTTTTTTTTTTTTTTTGAGACAGAGTCTCGCTCTGTCACCTAGGTTGGAGTGCAGTGCCGCTTGGCTCACTGAAAGCTCCACCTCCTGGGTTCACGCCATTCTCTTGCCTCAGCCTCCCGAGTAGCTGGGACCACAGGTGCCCATCACCATGCCTGGTTAACCTTTTTGTATTTTTAGTAGAGACGGGGTTTCACCATGTTAGCCAGCATAGTCTCAATCTGCTGACCTCGTGATCCACCTGCCTCGGCCTCCCAAAGTGCTGGGATTACAGGCATGACCCACCATGCCTGGCCCCCAATCTCCTATTTGTATGTCTTTTTTTATGTTTATATTTCTTTTGTTTCTTCTTTTAATTTCATCATAAACAGGATACCCTAAGGTTTTTCCTTGTTGCAGTGGGAGTAAAAAGAAATATGGCTTAATTGTCTTGAATATACAAGCCCCTATCTATTTTCCTTGTAACTGTTGGTAGGCCCGTGGCCCACAGATCCAATCAAGACCAGAGGGTGCTTGTCAGGTATTTGGAGCTTCAAGCTGATA
Organism: Pan troglodytes; assembly: GCF_028858775.2. Lineage (NCBI taxonomy): Eukaryota > Metazoa > Chordata > Mammalia > Primates > Hominidae > Pan > Pan troglodytes. Next base: position 23,864,039 of record NC_072418.2, read on the forward strand.
CCAGGTGTGATTTAGAGAACAGAAACAGGAGAACGGATTTGGATGAGGTGATTTGGAGTCATTTCTGCCCTGCCACAAAGTTTTTCTTAGTGTTTCATTATAATATTGCTGTTCTAAGCAGGTTAGTTCTCTTACTGGGTTTGTAAAAGCCTTTCCCCAGCGAGCAACACAGTATCTTCCAATGACAGAAGTTTTTCAGAGCCAGAGACTTGAACTTACAGGCATTGGTTCAGGGGAATAGTTAAAGTAAAATTATCTTGTGGCATTAACTTTTTTGCTTTTCAAGGCCATTGGTCTCCCATGTTAGTTCCTCTGTAAACATAACATGAAGAAATGCCTAGGCTGCCAGCAATGTTTTGAGCCAGCTGAGCAAACAGGTTCTCAGCTAAAGGAAGAGACTCTGGTAACTTCTAGTTTACATGCTTATAGAATGATTTAAAGACTTGTAATTGTTGCTGAGCCAGACAGGTCCAGGTTTCTTTTTTGATAACATATAGGTAGGTTGCTGGGTATGTATTTATGTAGACATGTATGGAGTAACCTGTAGTCCACATGGGTAAGTCTGACTTTAGAATGGTGAAGTTTACAGGATTACAGGTTTTTATTTTGCAATCTGGCTTTACTGGCATTTTGGTAAGCATAATTGGCCTCTGTTGTATGCTAAGGTGCCATGATATGCAATACCAACAATCCTTTTTTGGGATCCCAGCGGAACAAGGAGGAGTTACTCTTGGCATGCATATATATTTGTAGTTATTTCTATAGTATTTAAGGGTAAGTTACCACAGACGGGTGAGTCTAGTATGCTGCCTGATAGGCATCCAAGTACAGAGAAACAGGCCCTTGGTAAAAGGGAGGGACCTTGGTTTGGTTTAAGAGGAAATTTTCCTTTGACATTGCATGAATCTTACACCATTCACCAGGCGAAAATTTAGAGTCAGAGAATACATAAGGTTTGTTATTTTCTGGGCCACAAATTGAGCAGGTAGTCTGATTATAAGTACAAGTTCCTAAGTGAGTCCCTGTACACTTATAACTATGGTACAATAGAGTTTTAGTTATACCAGTCCCTGACCAGGTAGTATGTGTACAGTGGGGACACCCTTCTATAGGTGCTTCTTCTAGCATGGTTAAGGGGGTAACAACAGCAAAACAATATACAGCATATTTATATTCAGCAAGGATGGAAGAGGTCTTTATTTGGGGGAGGAGACTGAGCACAGTGACAGAACAATAGGAAAACAGTATTACAAGGAAAACCACTACTTTTAAGATTTTTAACCACATTTACTTGCTTGACAAGTTCTTAAGCTTTGGCTGTGCATAGACTAGTCAGATTCCTGTGTGTGACTAGAGTAGGGCTTGTTGTCTTCTTATGCTTCCGCCATTCATAGACTGGTCAGCTTCCAGAATGACCAGAGCAGGGCAGTTGTCTTTAGCAGCAGCTTGGTCTCGTCTCAGGATCAGCCGGGTTGGATGATCTGGGTCCTGCTGGCTGGTCCACTTGTCTTGGGCTGCTGGTTTTAGCCAACTGTGGTGGATCCAAGACACAACACCTGAAACTTTAACAGCAGTGGGAGTGGACTAGATTACAGTATAGGACCCATCCTATATGGGTCCTAGAGCAGTTGGATTCAACTTTTTAAACCAAACAGTCTCCAGGTTTAAAGGGGTGTACTGGGTCTGTCAGACTTACAGGTTTTTTTTAATGTACCAAGTAATGGACACTTTGCATAGCTATCCGTAGAGCCTGCATTTGCTTTTTAAAGTTAATTCCCCTAGTTCCTGGAGATCAACTTTTATTTCGCTTATGATTGGGGGAGGCTGACCGAACAAAATTTCATAGGGCAAATACCCAGTTTGTTTGCTGGGGGTGCACCTGACTCAGAGGACGACCATAGGCAAGACTTGATTCCATCTTAGATGAATTTCCTGATATTTTTTAAGTAGCTGCTTGAGTGTCCTGTTCATACATTTCACTTTTTCTAAACTTCATGGCCGATAGGCTGTGTGTAACTTCCATTTTATTTTTAATAGTCTTGTTAAATCTTGCACTATTTCAGCCACAAATGATGACTCATTGTTTGATCCTAAAGTTAAAGGCAGTCCAAACCTGGTGATAATGTCTTTTAAAAGTACTTTAGTTACTTTTCATGCTTTTTCTGTCCCGGTGGGGAAAGCCTTAACACATCCTAAAAAGGTGCAAACAAGCACTAGCACGGACTGGTAGCCCACAGCATGGACAGTTCTGTTAAGTCTGTAACCACGCTTTTACAAGGCATGGCTTCTACTTCCCGAATTCCTGGGGGCCAAGTGGGCCCCTGTTGCGGGTTGTTTTGAGCACAGGTTAAGCACTGTTTACAAATGGCTCAAGTGATGGCAGAGAGCCGTGGCACATAGAAATGGCATTTTAGTAACGTTTCTATTGCCATTTTTTCCATGAGTTCCTTGATGAATTTGCTTTACAAACATATGAGCTTCAATCTTTGAAATGGCTAATCTCCCATCGAAGAATTTCCACCACCCTCCTTGAATATATTTTTCAGCCTCCTGGGCAAACCAGGGTCTTTCATTTGGCGTATAACTTGGGTTTTCTTGGAGAGGAGGTTCTGGGAGGAGAGCCATAGCTAAGGCTTCCTCTGATTTAAAAAAAAAAAAAATGCAGCGTAATTATTGCTATCTGTTTTGCCTCTCTGTCTGCCTTTTTGTTTCCTTTGGTTTCCGGTGTTCCTGCCTTTTGGTGCCCTCTGCAGTGTATTACAGCTACTTTTTCTGGAGCCCATACAGCCTTTAGGAGCTGTAGAATCTTTTTGTTATACTTTATTTTTTTTTTCTCCAGCTGTTGAAAGGGTTTTTTATTTGCTTTTTTTCTTTTTTTATAGCTCCATGAATATGCAGTGTGGTAAAATCAAATTTAAAGCCAGTGTAAATATTGACCTTCTTATCTTTTGCCAACAACAGTGCTCTTGTTAGGGCTATTAATTTTGCTTTTTGAGCTGATGTTTTGACATTCGGGTTTCTGAGGGGTTGGTTTATAAAATTTATCCGACTGGAGGATACCTTATCTGTGGTTTTGACGCAGTCATGGAGAGGAGCTCCCGGTTTGATGGGGAGCAGAGTAGCCAGATTTAGGTGTTTACTTTTTTTTGAGACAGAATCACATTCTGTGATCTCAGCTCACTACAACCTCCACCTCCTGCCTCAGCCTCCCAAGTAGCTGGGGCTACAAGCACGTGCCACCACACCCAGCTAACTTTTGCATTTTTAGTAGAGACGGGGTTTCACTATGTTGACCAGGCTGGTCTCGAACTCCTGACCTTTTGACTCTCCCTCCTCGGCCTCCCGAAGTCCTGGAATTCCAGGAATGAGCCACCACACCCAGGCTGGATGTTTACTGTTTTTAAAATAATGTAAGGGTTTTTACATAGAAGCCCTTAGTACTGAGTCATTCTTGGGTTTGATAACCAATGATGCCCTCTTTGATCCATTAAAGTTATAACTGAGTGTGGCACCTGGATGGTTAGCTGCTGTCCCAGAGTTAATTTACTAGCCTCTTGTGTTAACAAGACAGTGGCAGCTAAGGTTTTAAAGCAAGAAGGCTTTCCTAGCACCACGGAGTATAGTTGTTTGGATAAATATGCCACTGGGTGATGCTGTGATCCTATAACTTAGAGTCAGAACCCCGTAGCAATTTCCTTTTGTTCTTGAATATATAGAAAGAAAGGTTTACTTATATCTGGTAGTCCTAAGGCTGGGGCCTGAGTTAAAGCCTCTTTGATTTGTTTGAATGCTATTTCCTGATTAGTTTCAGGGGTTGGAAGCACACAAATGGACTGCTTTTCCTTATACCTAAGCTGGCATTCCTCGTGGCTTACTATGAAAACTAGACATTTAACCTCTTCATGGCAAATTTAGGCTTTCTTTTTAAATACTTTGTAACCTGCTTTCAATAAGAGATGGAGGTGGTCTCGGGTTTTATGATAACAGTCCTCTCGGGTTGGGGCTGCCAAAAGAAGGTTGTCCATGTACTGTAACAAGGTGCACTTATCATTTGGCATGGTATAGGCCTTAAGGTCTGAGGCCAACGCTTCCCCAAAGATTGTGGGAGAGTTTTTAAACCCTTGCAGGAGCCTAGTCCAGGTGAGCTGTGTAGCTTCTTTGTCCCACTGAAATGCAAAGATAGGCTGACTAACTGGTGCCTAGCAGATACAAAAGAAAGCATCCTTCAAGACTGTAAACCAGGCAGTACTTGCTGGAATGAGTTCCATTAAAGCATACAGGTTGGGTACCACTGGATGGATAGGTACCATGGCTTGGTTCACGGCACACAAGTTCTGTACTGGTCTATACTTATTAGACCCTGGTCCTGGCAGCAGTTTTTGTACAGGCAAAAGTGGAATATTCCACGGCAACTGGCACTGGACTAAAATCCTATGTTTATGGAGCCACTCTAAGTGTTTATAAGTGCCCTGTACAGCCTTTTGGGGGAACTGGGTACTGATGAACCCAAACAGGAGTTGCTCCTGGTATTAATTTTACTACTACTGCTGCATGATTTACAGCTAACACAGGTCAGTTGTCCTCATCCCACACTCCAGGAATTTCTTTAACTGAAATAATAATTTTTCTCTTACATAGAAGCCCTTAGTACTGAGTCATTCTTGGGTTTGATAACCAATGATGCCCTCATTGGTTATGAGGGCATATGAGGTTGCATTGAGGTTGCATTGGTGCCTGTGATTTATTTTTATAAAGTCTCCACTCCTCAACCTGTGGGATGGTAAGGGTTAACACCATGGCCTTTGGGTGAGTCAGATTTAAAGTCATATCTCCCTGTGGGCCAAAAGTAATTTGTGCTTGCAGTTTTTGGAGTAAGTCTTTTTCTAACAAGGGAACTGAACAATTTTGGAGGTACAGAAAATCATGCTGGACTTCTCGTCCTTCTATAACACACCTCTTTGACCAACAGAACGGCCTCTTCTTTGAGACACCAGTAGCCTCTACAATCGTTGTATAGTTCTTGGATAGTGGCCCTATGGGTCAAGTTACTACAGAGTATTCAGCCCCAGTATCTACCATAAAGTCCATTAATTGGCCTCCCAACTTCTAATGCAACCATAGGCTCCTGGAGGCCCAATGAGAAGGAGCCCAGTTTGTCCTAGTTCTCATATCTTTTAGCCCCACCAGCCCAATTAGATCAGTATTGCATTGCTTTAGGGTTTGGCAGCCCCTCACCAATGGCCTCTTTGTCACACGGCCTTAGCCATTTCCCTCATTGCCTTCTGGACATTCATCTTTACAGTGTCCTTTCTTTTTGCACCACGCACATTGATCCTTCTCTAACCTTGGTTGGCTCTCGAATCCCTGTCTAACTTGACCTCTTCCAAGTCCATGTCTGCATCCTCTCACATTACTAGCTTCTCTCTCTATGAGGGCTGCTGCTTATAGATTGGGTTTTGTTTTGTTTTTTTTTTTGAGACGGATTTTCGCTCTTGTTGCCCAGGCTGGAGTGCAATGACATGATCTTGGCTCACTGCAACCTCCGCCTCTCAGGTTCAAGTGATTCTCCTGCCTCAGCCTCCCAAGTAGCTGTGATTACAGGCATGCGCCACAATGCCTGGCTAATTTTTGTATTTTTTTAGTAGAGAGGGGGTTAATCCATGTTAATCAGGCTGGTCTCAAACTCCCAAAGTCAGGTGATCCACCCACCTCGGCCTCCCAAAGTGCTGGGATTACAGGCATGAGCCACCATGCCCAGCCTTGATTGGCTTTTTTTAAAGCCTCTGTTTGACTTCCTTCTTTGCCCCCTGGTCATGGTTAACATACACTTTGGTGGCTACTTTTATAAGCTGGGTGGCATTCATGGCTGCAAAACCTCCCAGTGTCTGAAGATTTTGCTTAATATTACTGTGGGCCTGTCCTACAAATGATGTATTTACCATATGCTGATTTTCAGCAGCCTCAGGGTTAAACGGGGTGAAAAGCCGGCATGCCTCACAGAGTCCTTCATAAAACTGGCTAGTGATCTTACTTCCCTGAAGCACCTCTGAGATCTTTCTTATATTGATAGCCTTTTTTCCACCATCCCTTAGCCTTTGCATAAGTGCCTTTTGGTAACTCTGCAAATGCTGAAGCTGAGTCGCATCTTCTGAGTCCCAGTTGGGATTTTGGTCTGGGAACTGGCCCTGAGCATATGCCTGAGCATTTTCTTTTTTTTTTTTTTTGAGATGGAGTCTCGCTCTGTCACCCAGGCTAGAGTGCAGTGGCACCATCTCGGCTCACTGCAAGCTCTGCCTCCCAGGTTCACGCCATTCTCCTGCCTCAGCCTCCCAAGTAGCTGGGACTACAGGCACCCGCCACCACACCCAGCTAATTTTTTTGTATTTTTAGTAGAGACAAGGTTTCACCATGTTAGCCAGGATGGTCTCGATCTCCTGACCTCGTGATCCACCTGTCTCGGCCTCCCAAAGTGCTGGGATTACAGGCATGAGCCACTGCAGCCAGCCTGCCTATTTACTGCATCTGCTCGTGCATGGGCTTCTAGGCAGCAGAGAGCTGTCTAGGTTACTATCCTGTGCTCCTTAGTGTTATACAGCATGAGAAGCTGCTGCCTGCAGTCTGGTCAGGTTGGATTCTGTGTCAGAAAGATGGACTGCATCAGATCTATAAGAGCTTGGGGCTTCTCCATATAGGAGGGAGTATGGTGTTTCCAGTTTAAGAGATCAGTGGTTGAAAAGGGCTGACAGATGAAAGTCCGTTCCCACCCTTGGACTTGGCCTTGGTTATCTTAATAAATGGGTCCTCGTGTCTCCCTGAGAGGCATTTGCATATCTCAAGCACAGCCAGATCTGAGATGGCCTGCTTGACTATCTTGACTTCTTTCCCTGACCTCTCAAGTCTCCAGTCTTTCACTTCAGGGTGAGAGTTGGGGTGTGCTAGCTCCTGAATCTGGTTCCCAGGGGGCTGCTGGCCTTGGTAAACTGGGGTAGGCTGTGACATATGGAGTAGGAATCTTTATTCCCTCTGGTGGCTCCTGCAAAACTGGCTTTTCTTGCTCCCTCTGGGCCTTCTTCTTTAACTCTGTATCTGCTAGCGAAGCTGCTCTTACTTTCATTTTTTGGCTTGGCTTAGGCCACAAGTGTTTTGCAATAAGCTGCTAAACAGGGCTGGATTCAGGCTGGTCTTGTTTGTGCTAGATTTAACCATGAGTCAATATAAGGAAACTGATCTGGATACCGAGGCTGTCCTCTGACCTGTCACCACCTTAAATACACGGCCAATTATTCTCCTATCTATAGTTCCTTCAATCAGTCATCCAACACTAAAAGAAGGCAGTTCTAATTCACAGAGAGTTCTTAACCTCTGGGGGGTTAGCTTAACTCCATAATTCCCTGTAAAACCTTCTTTAAAGTTCTGTAACATGCGCTCCAATGGAGTGGACTTTGATGACTTTACTCCCATTTCCTCCCTTTACTACGCAGCACACCCACTCTTCCTTTTGCCTCAGACTGACCAGACCATCCCCAATTACGGGAGTTTTCAGATGCTGCTTGGCTTTGGAGAGGTCCTTATTCCCACAACTCTGAGCTGTGAGGCAACTCCTATTGGACATATACAGTTCACCACTAGTCCAGGGCAGCCCCATACTTTGCTCGGAGCACACAGTCAATGCTGAGATCTGTGACTCCCCACGTCACTCCTTGCATTGTTTTCTCCTGGAACCATCTCTTTCACACACTTTTATATACGTCCCTGTTCCCAGTTCCTGTGTTCCTAATTGGGGTGGCAAGCAACTCTCACCACCTCCAGTTTCCTTTACCTAACCGACTAAGCCAGCCACTCTCGCATCCTGTGTTGGCTGAGGTGTGAGATTCTTCTGAATTGGCATGCCCGTCTCGCCGCCCCAAGCCTCTCTGGGTTGGACTACTAGTTACACCCCAGGAGGTGATCAGGCTCCCCTTCCGTCCTTACGGGACGGGTCCTGCCTTGGTCCCCAATAACTTACCGTGGTTCCTAAAGTGCGCTATTTCTGGAATCATCCTGTAGCCCTTCTCAGGCTCTGTTGCACTGCTGGGTAGGGATGCCAGGTCATGGGAGAGCTGATTTCCCCTCCGGGATGAAGTTCTCCCGGCGGTGCCTGGGTCCCAGGTTTCCCTTGAATCAAGGCTCCAGCCCCGATTTTCCCTTGAATCCGGAGCTCCAGCCCCGATTTCAAGGCAAAGGAGACAGTCTCTGCTCCTGGCTGGCTCGCCAAGAAATGTGGGACACAGAGGACTAGAGAGACCAGTATGAGTCAATAAAGGAGGATATTTATTTTAAGGTATGCTCTGGCTCAGTGAATTCACATCCAAAAAGCTGAGCCTTGAACAAAGACTGAGCGAGATTTTAATAAGTAAACTTACAGAAGCAAAACAAAGGCAGTTAATTATATAATGACCAGTTTATGTAATTTATAGCATAACTGAATTCTTGGCATAACTTGTGGCCTTTAATAGCTGGTGGCCTTGTAGCTGCATTGAAAGAAAAAACAAGAACTGGCTAAATACAGACATTTGTTTGTTTTTCTTTGTTTCCTTCACCCTTGCTTCGGAGGGGAGTGTCTGGAGCCTATTTCTTTGGTTTCAACTTCTCAAACGGCATTATCTTATAACTAACTGTCCTTGAAGTGAGCTTGCTAGGCAAAGAAAAACTTGTTCTTTTCTTTTCAACTCTTGCCTTGCCATATTCTGGGCTTTGGCTTTTACTTTTCTTGAAATAAATAAATGCAATAATTACCTCATTAAGAGAGAGGCTTCTGATCAAATTGATCAGCAAGTCAAACTCTGCTTAATCAGCAGTAACTTTATTTTCACTCTTCGAAGGCATTTTACCTGCCTGAAATGCAAAGGGGCAGTTCAAGTGACTGTGCTGAGCTGGTCCTCTCCAGTGTCAGTCTATTCACATTCACCCAGGTGATCTTCTGGTGTAAGGGGGTGCACTTCAACAGCATTATCGCAGCAATGTGGAACAGATGTAACAGAATAAAAGATGAATCACTGCCTTACAGGAAAAGGAGTTAATCTTATTCATTTTGTGTATGAGTACATGGAGAATAAAGTTACAGAGAACGCTTTACATTAGTAGTGCAGTGCAGATCCTATGCAATCTTCTTGTTTGTCAAACATACCCTGAATGGTTTTATTAAGTACTATGTTTCTGTATCCATTCCTTATTTGATTCTGATAATTTCTACTTTATCAATTTAAATATTCACTCAACATCATCCAGATTTCTGTCCTTGATGCTTAAGTCCTCAGACATTATTGATAAAAACATGAGCCTTTATTTAATTTTACTACAGAGCATTTCTTTAGCTTGGAAAGCCAAATTTGGTCAAAATGAAATATAACAATGAATATAAATCATTTTGGAAGTGAATTCAAATTATTTAAAATATTAAATTTGATATATGTGTGTCAGAATTTTTAAAAATTTGAATACATAAAGCTGAAACTTGAAAAATATACATGCTTTTAAGACAAATCACTTTAAAAGCATGATGATTTAAGTTTTTAATTTAGCAGTTTTGGCTATGTTGAAAATGTAAATATGAAATATCACATAAAATAATGTTAAGAAAACAAAACAAAGCACAATAGTCCTGATGGCTGTTGTGAGACCTCGGTTCTTAGTTTCAAAATTTAAACGAGACACAAAAAAATGAGGATGCAGCATAGATGGATTTATTGCAAAGTAGAAACACTATTTTAAAAGTTCGGTGCAAAACACCCCCGAGAGAAAAGCAATTCAGGATGGGCTGCTTATAAGAATGAGACAGCAAAGACTGGAAATAGACAGACTCCATTTATGGGAGTCTTACATAATTATTTACAAAGAGTTAGAAAGTGGTGTTATTAGTAAGCATGTTCTGGGTGGTCCTCTTGGTGCACAGACACAGTGGCTGTACATGCTTGTTTATATGTCACATATCTCATTAGCATATGTCACATATCTCATTAGCATCTCATTAGCAAAAACTCCACTCACGTGTGTGTTTTTTAGTATTACGATGAGTAAAAGATCAGAGGACAAGTAAAATCAAAATGTGCGTGCTCTTTATGGGGGAATATCCCTACTAGAGAGCTTTGCTTGAATGAGCTGAAACGCAATGCAAATGTTGGGGTTTATTGTGTTGATAATATGCTGTCACCATGAAATCGCCATGGCTGCTGCATCCTGAGGACATGGTGACCTTCTTGGCTACCTAGCCAGCTTCAATACTTATCTTAGTTTCTTTTCAACTATCAACTCTGAGACAAAGATTTACCTGTTATGTCAATATTGTCAAAAGTGAGAAAATGACAATTTTAAAATCAAACATATTTGAGCTTGATTTGGGTCACTAGCTGTGTACCCAGAAGAAATTATTTTACATCCCTGGAGCTTCAGTCAATATGTACGCATTGGTGTATGTTTGTTTTTTTGGTGTAAGTTTTTGTCCGTTAACATTTTTAAAGATATTTTTTCCTACTTTATGCTGACGTTAAGCTACACAAAACTTACCAAGAGCTCTATTTTACTACTTTTTTTTTTTTTTTTTAGTATTTATTGATCATTCTTGGGTGTTTCTCGGAGAGGGGGATTTGGCAGGGTCATAGGACAATAGTGGAGGGAAGGTCAGCAGATAAACATGTGAACAAGGGTCTGTGGTTTTCCTAGGCAGAGGACCCTGACTAGTGTTTGTGTCCCTGGGTACTTGAGATTAGGGAGTGGTGATGACTCCTTCAAGCATCTGTTTAATAAAGCACATCTTGCACCGCCCTTAATCGATTTAACCCTGAGTGGACACAGCACATGTTTCAGAGAGCACTGGGTGGGGGGTAAGGTTATAGATTAACAGCATCCCAAGGCAGAAAAATTTTTCTTAGTACAGAACAAAATGGAGTCTCCCATGTCTACTTCTTTCTACACAGACACAGCAACAATCTGATCTCTCTTTCCTTTCCCCACATTTCCCCTTTTTCTATTCGACAAAACCCCCATCGTCATCATGGCCCGTTCTCAATGAGCTGTTGGGTACACCTCCCACACGGGGTGGCGGCCGGGCAGAGGCGCCCCCCCCCACCTCCCTCCCGGACGGGGCGGCTGGCCGGGTGGGGGCTGCCCCCCACCTCCCGGACAGGGCAGCTGGCTGGGCGGGGGCGGGGGCTGCCCCCTACCTCCTGGATGGGGCAGCTGCCGGGCGGATACGCTCCTCACTTCCCAGCCGGGGCGGCTGCCGGGCGGAGGGGCTCCTCACTTCTCAGACGGGGTGGCCAGGCAGAGACGCTCCTCACCTCCCAGACGGGGTGGCGGTCGGGCAGAGACACTCCTCAGATCCCAGACAGGGCCGCAGCCAGGCACAGGCACTCCTCACATCCCAGACAGGGCAGCAGGGCAGAGGTGCTCCCCACATCTCAGACAATGGGTGGCCGGGCAGAGACGCTCCTCACTTCCTAGATGGGATGGCGGCCGGGAAGAGGCGCTCCTCACTTCCTAGGTGGGATGGCGGCCGGGCAGAGACGCTCCTCACTTCCCAGACTGGGCAGCCGGGCAGAGGGGCTCCTCACATCCCAGACGATGGACGGCCAGGCAGAGACGCTCCTCACTTCCCAGACGGGTTGGCAGCCGGGCACAGGCTGCAATCTCGGCACTTTGGGAGGCCAAGGCAGGCGGCTGGGTGGTGGAGGTTGTAGCGAGCCGAGATCACGCCACTGCACTCCAGCCTGGGCAAGATTGGGCACTGAGTGAGCTAGACTCCGTCTGCAATCCCGGCACCTCGGGAGGCCCAGGCGGGCAGATCACTCGCGGTCAGGAGCTGGACACCAGCCCGGCCAACACGGCGAAACCCCGTCTCCACCAAAAAATACAAAAACGAGTCAGGCGTGGCGGCACGCGCCTGCAATCCCAGGCACTTGGCAGGCTGAGGCAGGAGAATCAGGCAGGGAGATTGCAGTGAGCCGAGATGGCGGCAGCACAGTCCAGCCTCGGCTTGGCATCGGTATTTTACTACGTTTTTCAACCAAAAGGTTAAATACTTAAATATTGAAAGTGGCATTCTGGATTATCCTTTTCCATGCAGACTACACTGCAGTTTTTCCTTATGTGGTGCAAGGTTATAAAAATGCCATTCAGTTGATAAGTAACAGTAGAATGTGTTTTCTCAGACAGTAGCATGAGAATTTTTGACATACTACCATTAGACATAATGAAAGCAAATGAATAAATGTGTTGAAATTTGTCTTTATTCACAAGGTCATTAGAGGCTAAGTCATGGCAACACGTGTAGTTCAATTCAAATATTTTTGTGTAAAATTTTGTTGAGCCGCATCCATCTGCATATGTAACACTAATTTGGTAACAGCTTCTTTATACTAAGCCAGAATTAATTTGTCCTCATGGTTTTAAGTGTGTGAGCTGTATTATATCACATTTGAACAAGTAATATAGAGAATATAAATTTAGTTTAGAGAGGCTGGGCGTGGTGGCTCACGCCTGTAATCCCAGCACTTTGGGAGGCCGAGGCGGGCGGATCACGAGGTCAGGAGATCGAGACCATCCTGGCTAACACGGTGAAACCCCGTCTCTACTAAAAATACAAAAAATTAGCCGGGTGTGGTGGCGGGCACCTGTAGTCTCAGCTACTCGGGAGGCTGAGGCAGGAGAATGGCGTGAACCCGGGAGGTGGAGCTTGGCGTGAGCCGAGATCGCGCCACTGCACTCCAGCCTGGGTAACAGAGCGAGACTTCGTCTCAAAAAAAAAAAAAAAAAAAAAAAAAAAAAAATATTTAGTTTAGAGAAAGAAAAGTACAGGCACACTAAAAATGAATTAGAATCTGGCAGCTGACACTGATTAACAGGTTGAGCAAATTCAACTAGACCTAAATTTCTCTAAACAATTTTGAAAGACAGAATTTTAACTAAAAACATCTTCAACAACATAATAAACCTATGAGATTAAAAAAAAAAGTTGGTTTACCCATCATCAATCAATACTAGGTTAAATTAGAAAATTGTGAACACATCATACAAAAAATAAAATTACTAAACTATCCTCAGACTTCATCTGATTAAAACAAGACTTCTGGGTATTTGAAAGCACCAAATTATTGATGAAAAATATCTATTCTGAACAGATCCTTGATCTTATATACATATTACTACTAAGTAAAACCTAATACAGCTTTGATTTCTGAAATATTTGTGAATGTCTATCACTGCACTCAAAAATCAAATTATTTCATCTAAATTTTGAGGAAAATATTTGCTATTTTAATTGAATGCCAGTATTCATGTAGTGTGGCAAACCAACCATTTCTTTAGTATTCTGCTATTTTTATAAAATAAGCCAGAATTTGTGGAGACATTTGTAAACAAAAAATCTTTTCTAAAAGTTAGACATCAGAAAATAGCAATATTAATGTTACGTTATAGACACAGTTTGCTAAACCCTACCATAATCTGTAAAGTTTTTTGTGTACAACAATCTTAGATTACCGAAAACAAAATAAAATTTTTCTTTTTTCTTTTTTTTTTTTTCAGACAGAGTCTCACTCTGTCACCAGGCTGGAGTGCAATGGTGGTGTGATCTCGGCTCACGTCAACCTCTGACTCCCAGGTTCAAGCTGTTCTCTTGCCTCAGCCTCCCTAGTAGCTGGGAGTACAGGTGCCTGCCACCACCCCCAGCTAATTTTTTGTATTTTTAGTAGAGACGAGGTTTCACTATGTTGGCCAGGCTGGTCTCAAACTCCTGACCTCAGGCAATCCACCCACCTCAGCCTCCCAAGGTTCTGGGATTACAGGAGTGAGCCACCATGCCCAGCTAATGAAATTTCTTTCTTATGTTATGCTTAACATATATACATATATATATCCAGACAGACAGGAACTATGATGCCACTTTAAAAAACAAATGTTTCAGCACAATACAATGTTTTGTGTATGTACAGAAGGAAAACCAAACTTTGAAGTTTTCAAATCATAAACAGGAGCATTATTTGTGATTCTAAGCTTTAAATATATAAAACAAATATTTATTCTTCTTTTTATTATTATACTTTAAGTTCTGGGTTACATGTTAAGAATGTCAGTTTTATTACATAAGTGTACACATGTGCCATGGTGGTTTGCTGCAACCATCAACCTGTCACCTACATTAGGTATTTTTCCTGTTATCCCTCCCTTAGCCCCCCAGCACCTGACAGGCCCCAGTGTGTGATGTTCACCTCCCTGTGTCCATGTGTTCTCACTGTTCAACTCCCACTTATGAGTGAGAACATGCAGTGTTTGGTTTTCTGATCTTGTGCTAGTTTGCTGAGAATGATGGTTTCCAGCTTCATCCATGTCCCTGCCAAGGACATGAACTCATCCTTTTTTACACCTGCATAGTATTCCACAGTGTATATGTGCCATATTTTCTTTACCCGGTCTATCATTGATGGACATTTGGATTGGTTTCAAGTCTTTGCTATTGTGAATAGTGCCACAATAAACAGACGTGTGCATGTGTCTTTATCGTAGAATGATTTATAATCCTTTAGGTATATACTCAGTAATGAAATTGGTCAAATGTTATTTCTAGTTCTAGATCCTTGAGGAATTGCCACACTGTTTTCCACAATGGTTGAACTAATTTACACTCCCACCAACAGTGTAAAAGTGTTCCTATTTCTCCATATCCACTCCAGCACTGTTGTTTCCTGACTTTTTAATGATCGCCATTCTAACAGGTGTGACACAGTATCTCATTGTAGTTTTGATTTGCATTTCTCTAATGACCAGTGATGAGCATTTTTTCATATGTCTGTTGGCTGCATAAATGTTTTCTTTTGAGAAGTGTCCGTCCATATCTTTGCCCATTTTTTGATGCGGCAGTTTGTTTGTTTCTCATAAATCTGTTAAATTCTTTGTAAATTCTAGATATTAGCCTTTTGTCAGATGGATAGATTGCAAGAATTTTCTCCCATTCCGTAGTTGCCTGTTCACTCTGATGAGTTTCTTTTGCTGTGCAGAAGCTATTTAATTTAATTAGATCCCATTTGTCAATTTTGGCTTTTGTTGCCACTGCTTTTGGTGTTTTGGACATGAAGTCTTTGCCCATGCCTATGTCCTGAATGGTACTGCCCAGGTTTTCTTCTAGGATTTTTATGGTCTTAGGTCTTACATTTAAGTCTTTGATACATCTTGAGTTGATTTTTGTAAAAGGGGTAAGAAAGGGGTCCAGTTTCAAGTTTCCACATATGGCTAGCCAGTTTTCCCAACACCATTTATTAAATAGGGAATCTTTTTCTCATTGCTTGTGTGTGTCAGGTTTGTCAAAGATCAGATTGTTGTAGCTGTGTGGTGTTATTTCTGAGGCCTCTGCTCTGTTCCATTGGTATATATCTGTTTTGAATTCTGCATTTCCACTTTACAAATCCCACAGTTCTGCTATTTCACAGTAGGATTTGACACTAAATAAGTATTTTTTGATGGTGACAGAGTGATATCAATTTCTGAGGTCTCTGTTCTGTTCCACTGGTCTACATATCTCTTTGGTACCAGTACCATGCTGTTTTGGTTCCTGTAGCCTTGTAGTATAGTTTGAAGCCAGGTAGCCTGATGTTTCTAGCTTTGTTCTTTTTGCCCAGTATTGTCTTGGTTGTGCAGGCTCTTTTTTGGTTCCATATAAAGTTTAAAGTAGTTTTTTCCAATTCTGTGAAGAAAATCAATGGTAGCTTAATGAGGATAGCATTGAATCTATAAAATTACTTTGGGCACTATGGCCATTTTCACGATATTGATTCTTCCTATCCATGAGCATGGAATGCTTTCCCATTTGTCTCTTCTCATTTCCTTGAGCAGTGGTTTGTAGTTCTCCTTCATGTCCCTTGTAAGTTGTATTTTCCTAGGTATTTTATTCTCTTACTAGCAATTGTGAGTGGGAGTTCACTCATGATTTGGCTCTCTGTCTGTTATTAATGTATAGGAATGCTTGTGATTTTTTGCACATTGATTTTGTATTCTGAGACTTTGCTGAAGTTGCTTATCAGCTTAAGGAGGTTTTGGGCTGAGAAGATGGGGTTTTCTAAATATGCAATCATGTCATCTGCAAACAGAGACAATTTGACTTCTCTCTTCCTATTTTGATATGCTGTGTTGCTTTCCCTTGCCTGATTGCCCTGGCCAGAACTTCCAATACTGTGTTGAATAGGAGTGGTGACAGAGGGCATCCTTGTCTTGTGCCAGTTTTCAAAGGACCGTTTATTCATCTTAATTTAAAATACAGTAGTTTTTGAACAATTCAAGTAGCATCAGACTATTACAAACATCATGAGCCACACGTGTCAACTGCATTTTCAGAATTATGAGAACTTAGAAAAAGTAAACCAAACACCTGAAATTTAGTTAAAAACATACTAAACTACTTTGTTTTTGCCCTTGTGATGAGAATCATCTTTATTCATTTTGGAACAAACAGGAAATGCTGTGGTGGTAACTTGCTGGTGGTGACTGTGATGATATTTACTGTCCTAGGGATGATGGGATCTAGTGGACCAGAATCGTCAGGACCTTACTATGGTCACTGCTGTTTATTCTCTTCTGTCATTCATTTCCCAGACTCCTTCATCAATTTCATTTCTATCATTGAGTGAATGATTTTGCACTGCTTTAGCATCTGCCTTTGATTTCTGCTAATTTTCTTTGTTCATTTTTCTTGTCCATCTCTGGTGGCTGCTTTGCTATTCAACTTTGAGGAGTTTGTGCTGCTTCACCCTCAGCTGCTCCAACAGTCCATCCATTTGCCTCAAGCTCTCTGGCAGGGTCTCCAGGTTCTTCTGTGTCTGGTGTCTGAGATTTATCAGCAGGAGCTTGTTTTCAATGACCACAGCTACCACTGTCTCCTGCCAGTGGGGTGGTTTCTACAAGAGCCAAAGTGCCCATGCCCGGAGACACCTTGGTTATAAACCTTGGTCATGGCCCAGTTTGGTGCGCAAAAACCCAATGTCAACCAGAGCATTTCGCACAGATGGGTGAGCTTTCCTTGGCACATGGGGCAGTTCCCCCATCATGTCTATGCTGCCACCTCCCCTTATACAAAGGATGGTGTAGGGGCCTGAAGACACCGTGGAAGAGTCCAGGGAGTTAGGAGGGGCTGGGCCAGGCAGCCTCAGGCCCAGAGCATGGCAGCACCCCTCACACCTGAGCAGACATCAACCACTGCCACCTCGGGGAGGACAGAGGAGCCCAGGCTCCTCCAGCCAGCCTCACTCTAAACCAGCAGAGGAAAAAATTATTATTTTTTTTAAAGTGAGATGGAGTCCCGCTCTGTCACCCAGGCTGGAGTGCAGTGGCACAATCTAGGCTCACTGCAACCTCTGCTTCCCGGGTTCAAGTGATTCTCCTGCCTCGCCTCCCAAGCAACTGGGACTACAGCCATCCACCACCACGCCCGGCTAATTTTTGTACTTTTAGTAGAGATGAGGTTTCACCATATTGGCCAGGCTGGTCTCGAACTCCTAACCTCGTGATCACCCCGACTCAGCCTCCCAAATTGCTGGGGTTACAGGCATGAGCCACCCCACTTGGCTGAAAAAAAATTATTTTCTAAAAAACAAAAAATAGTATAAAAAATAATATGCAGAAGAACTTGCATATCTAACCTAATCAAATTTTTATTCTTTTTCTTTTTATTCCTGCCTTTTCCTCTTAAATTGTGCTCTCCTGAAGTCATGTTCCATCCTCATGTGGGAATTTAAAAGTAATTATAATGGTCACAAATTTAGAAACTAAAAAATTTTAATATATTTTTGCCCACAAGTGCTGGTTTAACATTAAACTTTCAATAGTGCTTTCTGAATTCTACACTTTATTTTCTATTTGATTCTGCTAACTAAAATATAGGAAGTAAAAATATAATCTTGATTTGCAGTTTCAGTTTACAAAGAATATGTATTCATTCTTTTAACCTAAATGTGTGTTGAGCACACATGATATGCCAACCATTTGGTAGCCTTAGAAAATAGAAGCCAGGCAGGGTGGCTCATGCCTGTAATCCCAGAATTTTGAGAGGCCAAGGTGGGAGGATCACCTGAGGTCAGGTGTTCAAGACCAGCCTGACCCACCTGGTGAAACCCCGTCTCTACTAAAAATACAAAAATTAGCTGGTTGTGGTGGGGGGAACCTGTAATCCCAGCTACTTGGGGGGCTGAGGCAGGAGTATCGCTTGAACCCAGGAGGTGGACGTTGTAGTGAGCCAAGATCATGCCATTGCACTCCAGCCTGGCAACAGAGTGACACTCTGTCTCAAAAAAAAAAAAAAAAAGATTTAAACATAATATTGTTTTAAACAATTTTATGTCATTATATTTTTAAAAATTAGATACAATTGTTATTTTTCCAGAAAGGTATGTGGCAAAAAGTGACTAAAGAAGAAATAAAAGAGAGTCCAGGTGTGGTGGCTCACACATGTAATCCCACGACTTTGGAAGGCCAAGTTGGGAAAATCACGAGGTCAGGAGTTCAAGACCAGCCTGGCCAACATGGTTAAACACTGTCCCTACCAAAAATACAAAAATTAGCTAGGCATGGTGGTGGGCGACTGTAATCCTAGCTACTCAGGAGGCTGAGGCAGAGAATTGCTTGAACCTGGGAGGCGGAGTTTGCAGTGAGCCGAGATCATGCCACTGCACTTCAGCCTGGGTGACAGAGCAAGACTCCATCTCAAAAAAAAAAAAAAGGTAAATAAGAAATCTAAAATTTATGTTTTTAATTTTACAAAAATAAAAAATACATCTATTATAAGAGAACAGCTTGAGCTGAGCATGCTGGCTCATGCCTGTAATCCCAATGCTTTGGGAGGCCAAGGCAGGTGGATCACAAAGGTCAGGGGTTTGAGACCAGCCTGGCTAACATGGTGAAACCCCATCTCTACTAAAAATACAAAAATTAGCTGGGCATGGTGGTGGGCACCTGGGATTACAGGCATGAGCCACCATGCCTGGCTGACATCTGCTATTCTTAACTGCTCTATAAGCCTGCTGAATCACGGGGCCATAGATTAATCACTGTTGTTTACATGCTTTTTGTCAGGCAGTTCTTATGAGCCTGCAAATGTTATATTATTCCCAACCACTAACACCAACATGCATTATTTTACTTTTTATTCAATAGGGAAAAGCCCCACGTTTTTGCTTCCAACCATCACAGTCATAAAGAAATAGTCCCAGTTCCCTGGTAACTCTGCTTTCCCATCCCTACATGAGACAGCCTTTGTGAGGCACCCCCCCCCCCATGGCTTGCCTTGCTCTTGTTTCTGGTGCAAGTGTATTAAACACCTTTTAATGGCATTCAACTTTCTTTTATGAATTAAGATCCAAGCAAAATTCAAATTGTGTTGCTGTGCTTTGTTATCAGAAATAATATGGGGTTGGGACGGGTGTGGTAGCTCATGCCTGTAACACCAGCAAAGGGTGGTGGGAGGCTGAGGCAGGTGGATCACTTGAGGCCAGGGGTTCAAGACCAACCTGGTCAACACAGCAAAACCCCCTCTCCACTAAAAATACAAAAATTAGCCAGGTGTGCTGGTGGGCAACTGTAATCCCAGCTACGTGGGAGGCTGAGGTACGAGAATCACTTGAACCTGGGAGGTGGAGGTTGCAGCAAGCTGAGATTGCACCACTGCACTCCTGCTTAGGCGACAGTGCGAGACTCTGTCTCATTTTAAAAAAAAGTAATTGACAGTTTCATAAAAATAATACTTAATTTGTAGGCTGATCTAGGAAGCACGGATATTTTATATTCATCCTCAAATCCATAAGCATACAATTTTTTTTATTTATTTGCATTGTCTCTGATTACCTTCAGTAACGTTTTGTAGTTCTTTTTTTTTTGTTTTTTTTTTTTTTGAGACAGAGTTTCACTCTTGCTGCCCAGGATGGAGTGCAATGGCGCGATCTCGGCTCACTGTAACCTCCGCCTCCACCTCCCATGCTCAAGCGATTCTCCTGGCTCAGCCTCCCGAGTGGCTGGGATTATAGGCATATGCCATCACGCCCGGCTAATTTTGTGTTTTTAGTAGAGACGGGGTTAATACACGTTGGTCTGGCTGGTCTCAAACTCCCAACACACTTACTCCATAATTTTCTTACACCTAAGGTTTGTCTTTAGATTAATAAATATTTAACTCTATGTAAATCAAAACTAAAAATCTTATGTGTTTGCAGGCAGACAGGCCACATGTTCCAAGAAAAATATATAAGAAATTTGAAAAAATATTAAGAATTTAACAATGAATTTTATTTATACTCATATATAATTTTTATTATGACCATAAAAATAACCCTGTAGTAAATAACAATTTAATTGTACATTTTAAATTAAAAAAAAAAAGTGTAGAATTGGATTGTAAAACATAGGATAAATGCTACAGGTGAAGGATGCCTCACTTAATGCTGATATTATTATTATATATTGTATTCCTGTATTAAAACATGCCATATATTGCATAAATAGATACTCATGCAGCCACCAAAATTAAAATAAATTTAAATGATTAAAAACAGAATAAAAATTTAACCTACAGAAACAATATTCTTTAACTTATTTGCAGTTGAAAGCCACTGGCAAAAAAAGAAATCACTAGAGATGTTAATCTATTATCTTACTAAACAGTATATTGTTACCATCTTTTACCTATACCCTTGAGTAAGGTGAAAGAGGTTAAAGTTTGTGGCATAATAACGCTTCATTGAATGCACAATAGTATTTAACATGTTAAAAATGTTGAATTAAACTATTAACTTGACACATAATCTAAAATTTATAAATGTACTGCATTTTATTATATAAAAGTACAATCAGGCCAGGCTCGGTGGCTCATGCCTGTAATCCCAGCACTTTGGGAGGCCAAAGTGGGCAGATCACCTGAGGTTGGCAGTTCAAGACCAGCCTGACCAACATGGAGAAACCCTGTTTCTACTAAAAATTCAAAATTAGCCAGGCATGGGGGCACATGCCCGTAATCCCAGCTACTCAGGAGGCTGAGGCAGGAGAATCGCTTGAACCTGGGAGGCAGAGGTCACAGTGAGCCAGAGATCGTGCCAATGCACTCCAGCCTGGGCACCAAGAGCAAAACTCTGTCTCAAAAAAAATTAGTACAATTAGTACAATAATATACTACTCATTTAATTTTATATAAAATTAAACGTTTTCTTCTCATGATAATGCAGATTACTCTGAACACCTACCTCATGCATCACTCAATATTATAGGTTATAAGAGCCTCTCCACTTAGATTTTTATTATGCATCTTACATTTTAATGTCTCTACTTTTCTATAGAAAAGGTAATAAACAACGCCCCCCTAATAAAAAAGAATACCTTGCCAGGCATGGTGGCTCACACCTGTAATCACACTTTGGGAGACTGAAGCAGGCAGATCATGACATCAGGAGTTTGAGACCAGCCTGGCCAACATGGTGAAACCCCATCTTTACTAAAAATACAAAAATTAGCTGGGTGTGGTGGCAGGCACCTGTAATCCCAACTACTCAGTAGGCTGAGGCAGGAGAATCACTTGAAACTGGAAGGCAGAGATAGAAGTGAGCCAAGATCATTCCACTGCACTCCAGCCTGGGCAAAAGAGCGAAATTCCATCTCAAAAAAACAGAAAACAAAACAAAATAAAAAGAATCTCTCACATCTTTGACGCAGCAACAATTGATCCCATGCTTTCACATGTGACTCCAATAGGAATGAAGAAACAGCAGGAAATAATTTCAGAGTTGAATGACATCATTATTCACTTTTCAAAAAATTGGTATTTTTTTCAAGAAATATACTTTGAATGTAATTATAATTCTGCAAAAAACCTTCTGATCCTCTGAAAGTTACATACAAATAATTTTTCTGCCAACTTTAGTTTTAGATTTCCTATACTGAGCACTCTGATTTAGAATACGTGAAGTGTTTCAGTGCCTTATATATTTCTACCATAAATTCTGATATTTGCATAGACTTAATTATGGATTAAATATTTTTTTACATGTACTGCATCTGCAAAAGTATACTCCAGTATGAACTCTCTGTTGTTTTGTAAGCTGTAGTTTTTGAAAAAGTGTTTTTCCAAATTTATTACATTTGCACAATTTTTCTTCAATATAAAGTCCCTGATGTTTGGCCTTGATGGAACTTTGTTCCATAGAAGGAATCTCAGATAAGACTTTTTAAAAGCCAACCCCAGCCATGGATTTGTACCATCAAATACCTGAGTTGGGTGAATTTATCTCCTCTTGAGGCTCCAAGATAAACCTGGGGCTCCTGAGTTTGTCAGAAAGTGACCTTCAGGATTTCTGACCTGTGGTAAGTAAAAGTGTCATAGTACAGGGAATATGTAGACAAGATTTGAATCCAGTTTTCCCGAGGGGCTTTTAATTGGCTCCATAAATCAAGTTTGATTCCTTAGAAAAGGAACACCATTCCAGTCAAAGTGTTGGTAAAATAACCAGTTTCTCCAATTGTGTCCTGTTACTTATAAAAACCAGATTCTTGGCAGGGCGTGGTGGCTCATGCCTGTAATCCCAGCACTTTGGGAGGTCAAGATGGGTGAATCATGAGGTCAAGAGATCAAGACCATAGTGGCCAGCATGTTGAAACCCTATCTCTACTAAAAATATAAAAAATCAGCTGGGCATGGTGGCGCTCGCCTGTAGTCCCAGCTACCTGGGAGGCCAAGGCAGGAGGATTGCTTGAACCCAGGAGGCAGAGGTTGCAGTGAGCCAAGATCATGCCACCACACTCTAGCCTGGCAACAGAGTGAGACTCTGTCTCAAAAAATAAATAACACAACAAAACAAACAAAAAAAACATTCTTATTGCACTTATGCAAATAAATGTATTGCCATAAGTTAAGAATACTCACAAATAGTTTCCAAATTCTAGAGAAATCAAGTAGAGAGAATTAAATATGCTTTAAATTTTGTTCACAGGAGTATACTAACTTGTTAAAAGCTGTAAATAGATCAAAAGGTAGGTTTCCTTGACTCAGAAAACAAAAGAAAGGATCAGCAACATTTTAAGTAAAAAGTCAAAGAGATTGGCTGGTCTCGGTGGCTCACGCCTGTAATCCCAACACTTTGGGAGGCTGAGGCAGGCAGATCACGAGGTCAGGAGTTTGAGACCAGCCTGACCAAGATGGTGAAACCCCGTCTCTACTAAAAATACAAAACTTAGCCAGGTGTGGTGGCATGCATCTGTAATTCAGCTGAGATCACACCACTGGACTCCAGCCTGGAAGACCGAGTGAAACCCCGACTCAAAAAAAGAAAAAAAGATTACTTCAGTCTTCTAATAGTTCAATGCATGCACTTAATCCTTGTTCTGCTTAATATTCATGAACATTTCAGCTCTCCATGAGTTCTGAATTTTTTTCCTCTACTCTGATGTCACCATCTCCAAAGTTACCAGAAACTTGCATTCAAGACCACCTGTTAAGAGTTTTATAGCTGATTATAAAACCACCTTCTAAAGAGGACCAAAACAATACAACAATTGTCTGTGAATGACAAAAAGTTTTAAGGCAACCAAAGTCAAAGACACAATTGACAAGGAAATTTGTTACCTCTGTGGCAATAATTTAACATAGCAATTATAATTACTGCTAATAATGTACACTAAGTCATATAAGAATTATAGGAGTTTCCCATAATTTTAGAACAAATACCAATAATATATTTATACAAACACAGCCCAAAAAAACCAAACACCATTTCATATTCAACAACGCTCTCTGTATAATTTTTATAAGAAATAAGCAAAATTATGTCATTTTTAAACTTTAGGGAACATAATATTTTAAAGGATTAGGTAAGAAAAATACATAATTTATAATTTGATTTTGGAAAGTTTGATGGAACTTTGTTCCACAGAAAGAATCTCAGTCAAATATCAAAGGTTTAAAACACTTGATGTCACAGGTCATTGTAAAATAAGTCATCAATTTGACCAAAGTAATAAAGATTTCAAAAACAAAAAAAGAAAAAAACCTTCATTCTTTGGGAGAGGAGACTTAATTTTCCAAACAATAATCTTCAATAAAACAGCATAAAGCCAATTAAATTTGTTTTTCAAAATGTTATGAACAATCTATAAAATTCTAATCTTGACCATGAGATATAACTTCTATAAGCCTTTATTAAGGAGTCTGTTAATGCTTCAAGAAAACCTTGTTAATCTAACACTGGGGCCCCTATTCTGGTCTTGCATTAGTGTGCCTTTGACATTAATGATTAATGTATAGAAAAACTGAACTTATTTTCTCTCTCAAAATCAGTTCTTATGATCTCGCATGCCCACCTCTTTTGTGATAGTCTCTGGGCCTTGAGGAGTTGAAGAGCTTTAATTTCATCTCATCTGCTGAGAAGGTGGCTCATGGTTGGGCTATTTTCATCTAGGAGAGTATTCCAGGCCAGACCCTACTTAACCTAAAATAATTAAAAAGGTCAGAATCTAATTTGAAAATAATTTATTTAAGTTCAAATATTAAGGACAGCCACCAAATAACAGATTTAAGTAGCCCTGAATATATATTCCAATTAGTAGCCATTACAAGCCGGTCTTTTTTGAAACAGTGCGAAGGCAGTTTCTAAGTTGTTTACCAAGAACTGACATTAAAATTACTGGTAAATTGATTGGGTATTGATTGGCTATATATATTTGTTTTACATATTTTATGAAAAACGAAATAATGGTTGAGACAGCTAGTCAGAAACAAAATGTCTTTAAACAGTTGCCCCTGTGCACAGATGTGGGGTAAGATTGAAGTCTCATACTCTCATCTCTCTGGGCTTGATAAATTGTGCAGAACTCAAAGAGCGGAGACTGCTCTGAGCTACTTTTCTCACCGCCTTGCTCAGGACACATAAATCCCTTAGGTGGGCAGATCACCTAAGGTCAGGAGTTTAAGACCAGACTGGCAAAGATGGTAAAACCCTGTCTCTACTAAAAATAAAAAAAGGCTGGGCACAGTGGCTCATGCCTGTAATCCCAACACTTTGAAAGGCTGATGCAGGTAGATCATGAGGTCAGGAGTTCAAGGCCAGCCTGGCCAAGATGGTAAAACCCTGTCTCTATTAAAAATACAAAAAATTAGCTGGGCGTGGTGGCAGGCGCCTGTAATGCCAGCTACTTGGGAGGCTGAGGCACAGAATCGCTTGAAGCCGGGAGGCGGAGGCTGCGATGAGCCAAGATCGCTCCACTGAGCTCCAGCCTGGGCGACAGAGCGAGACTCCATCTCAAAAAAAAAAAAAAAAAAAAAAAAATTAGTCAGGCATGGTAGTGTGTGCCTGTAGTCCCAGCTACTTGGGAGGCCAAGGCAGGAGAATTGTTTGAATCTGGGAGGCAGAGGTTGCAGGGAGCCAAGATCATGCCACTGCACTCCAGCCTGGGTGACAGAGTGAGACTCCGTCTCAAAAAAAACCAAAACAAACAAACAAAAAAATTAGTCGAGCATGATAGTATGTGCCTGTAGTCCCAGCTACTTAGGAGGCCAAGGCAGGAGAATTGTTTGAACCTGGGAGGCAGAGGTTGCAGCGAGCCAAGATTGTGCCACTGCACTCCAACCTGGGTGACAGAGTGAGACTCTGTCTCAAAAAAAGAAAAAGAAAAGCAATAGTTGTGTTGTGGGATTCAGGAGACTGGAGAGACCAATGGGTGAGACAGGAGAATTTCATTAAGGTGGCCACTGGCTCAGTGGATTCACATCCAAAAGGCTGAGCCCCAAACAAAGATGAGGCTTGGCTTTTAAGCATGCAGTGGCATGAAACTCAGGGGCGGGCTTAGCATGCTTACAGAAGCAGAACGAAGGCAGTTAATCAAACAGTGAAAGGTATGTGACTCAAACATATCTAGTGACCTCTGCTGGGCTGATCATCAGACTCTCAGCAGATGGTCACTATCTTAGGTTTGCTCATGTATGTCTTGTGACCTTCACAGTGTTGCACCGATGGAAAATAGGAACTTACAAAATCTTTACAAACTTACAGAAATAGTTAAAAAATAGTTATGAGAGCAGAACAAAGAAATGCTGGTCTGGGAAGGAATCTCAAGAGAGGGAAGCTGATAAGAACTTGTTATTCTCATCCCTGTTCCTGGAGTCCATTCCTTCTGGGCTCTGCCTGGCTTTGCAGATAACATTATCTTAGTCCTCGCAGGCCCTTGGAGTGAGTCAACCCAGTACAGGGAGGAACTTAGGTTTTTCTCCTTTCAATTTCTGCTTTAGTTGAACACAGAATATTATTTTATAAATAACGACTTAGTAATTATATAGAAATCACTAATCACTTTACTAATATACTGCATATATTGGTGTTTTGTTTTGTTTTGAGATGGAGCCTCACTCTGTTGCCCAGGCTGGAGTACAGTGGCACGATCTCAGCTCACTGCACCCTCCACCTCCCAGGTTCAAGCGATTCTCCTGCCTCAGCCACCCAAGTAGCTGGGATTACCAGCACCTGCCACCACACCCAGCTGATCTGTATTTTTAGTAGATGTTGGCCAGGCTAGTCTCAAACTCCTGACCTTAAGTGAGGCACTGGTCTCGGCCTCCCAAAGTGCTGGGATTACACGTGTGAGCCACCATGCCTGGCCAGTTT
Organism: Pan troglodytes; assembly: GCF_028858775.2. Classification (NCBI taxonomy): domain Eukaryota; kingdom Metazoa; phylum Chordata; class Mammalia; order Primates; family Hominidae; genus Pan; species Pan troglodytes. Next base: position 23,890,687 of record NC_072418.2, read on the forward strand.
AGAACTTTTACAAAATGAAATAATAAAACTGAATTAATTTATTTTAAGACAATATGAACAAGTATAATAAATATTACAAGTCCCCATTCAGATAAAGTTTATTTATTTATTTATTTATTTTGAGATGGAGTTTCACTCTGTCACCCAGGCTGGAGTGCAGTGGTGCCATCTTGGCTCACTGCAACCTCCACCTCCCCGGCTCAGGTAATTCCCTTCTCTCAGCCTCCCGAGTAGCTGGGACTACAAGCACACGCCATCACGCCCAGCTAATTTTTGTATCTTTAGTAGAGATGGGGTTTCACCATATTGGCCAGGCTGGTCTCGAACTCCCAACCGCAGGTAATCCACCTGCCTCAGCCTCCCAAACTGCTGGGATTACAGGCGTGAGCCACATTGCCCGGCCCATTCAGATAAAGTTTTATTAACTCTATGAAGATTTGATAAATGGCAAATATGACATTTTCAAATAGTTTTGTGATGACCAGAAAAAATAAAATTATCTATTAGGTATTTTTATAACAAAATAAGACAAAATTATACTAGTGATATTATTACAAAATATTTTCATTATTTCATGTAGTATATCATAAATTTAATCTTAAAATATTATAAATATGCTAGAGGTTCTCAAAACTAAAAAAAAAGCAAAATAACTAAATCATTCAAAATTGGCTTTTTTTGTTGTTTTAAAAATAAAGTTTAAGGCTGGGAGCGGTGGCTCATGCCTGTAATCCCAGCACTTTGGGAGGCCGAGGCGGGCGGATCACGAGGTCAGGAGATCGAGACCATCCTGGCTAACACAATGAAACCCCGTCTCTACTAAAAATACAAAAAAATTAGCCAGGCATGGTAGTGGGCAACTGTAGGCCCAGCTACTCCGGAGGCTGAGGCAGGAGAATGGCGTGAGCCGGGGAGGCGGAGCTTGCAGTGAGCCGAGATCGTGCCACTGCACTCCAGCCTGGGGGACAGAGCGAGACTCCGTCTCAAAAAAAAAAAAAAAAAAAGTTTAAGGCTAATCATATGGGTAATACAACTAGATCCCTACCTGTATTAATACAATTACAATTTGACATGAGATTTGGGTGGGGATTCAGAGTCAAACCACATCATTCTGCTCCTGGCCCTCACAACAAACCTCACGTCCTAGTCACATTTCTTTTTTTTTTTTTAAGATGGAGTCTGACTCTGTTGCCCAGGCTGGAGTGCAGTGGTACAATCTCTGCTCACTGCAACTTCCACCTCCCGAGTTCCAGCAATTCTCCCACCTCAGCCTTTCAAGTAGCTGGGATTACAAGCATGTGCCACCATTCTTGGCTAATTTTTTGTATTTAGTAGAGATGGGGTTTGGCCATGTTGGTCAGGCTGGTCTTGAATGCCTGACCTCAGGTGATCCACCCACCTCACCCTCCCAAAATCCTGGGATTACAGGTGTGAGCCACCATGCCCAGCCTCCTAGTCACATTTCAAAACACAATCATCCATTTTCAACAGTCCCCCAAAATCTTTTTTTTTTTTTTTTTAAAGACAGAGTCTCACTTTGTCACCCAAGCTGTAGTGCAATGGCATGATCTCGGCTCAACACAACCTCCACTTCCCAGGTTCAAGCAATTCTCCTGCCTCAGCCTCCCGAGTAGCTGGGATTACAGGCACCCACCACCATGCCTGGCTAATTTTTGTATTTTTAGTAGAGACAGGGTTTCACCATTTTGGCCAGGCTGGTCACGAACTCCCGACCTCAAGTGATCCGCCTGCCTCAGCCTCCCAAAGTGCTGGGATTATACGAGTGAGCCACGGTGCCTGGCCTGCTCCCCCAAATTCTTAACTCATTTCAGCATAAACTTAAAAGTCCAGTCCAAATTCTATCTAAGACAAGGCAATTCTCTTCCACCTATGAGCCTGTAAAATCAAAAACGACTTAGTCACTTCCAAGATACAATGGTTATGCAGGCATTGGGTAAATTCTCCTGTTCCAAAACGGAGAAATTGGCCAAAGCAAATGAGCTCCAGGTCTTATGCAACTCCAAAACCCCCAAGGGCAGTCATTAAATGTTAAAGCTCCAAAATAATTCCCTTCAACTCCATGTCTCATATCTAGGCCACCATGATGCAAGGGGTGAGCTCCCGAGGCCTTAGGCAGCTCCACCCCTGTAATCTGCAGAGCACAGCCCCTGCAGCTACTTTCACAAGCTGGCATTGAGTGCCTATGGCTTTTCCATCTAACTCATATAAACTTACTTAACCTTAATCACTTTCTAAAATTGTTGTTTTCAAATAGAATCACATTGGAGGTTATGGCTTACCATATGAATTTTGATAGAAAAGTCAGTCTAAATCAGCGGAAATAACCATATAGAGGTAATATTTTATATCTCATTGGAATTAATATAAATATGTTTTTATTTTTTATTTTTTGAAACGTAGTCTCACTGTGTCCCACAAGCTGGAGTGCAGTGGCGCAATCTCACCTCACTGCAAACTCCGCCTCCCGGGTTCATGCCATTCTCCTGCCTCAGCCTCCAGAGCAGCTGAGACTACAGGCACCTGCCAACACACCTGGCTAATTTTCTGTATTTTTAGTAGAGACAGGGTTTCACTGTGCTAGCCAGGATGGTCTCGATCTCCTGACCTCGTGATCCGCCCGCCTCGGCCTCCCAAAGTGCTGGGATTACAGGCGTGAGCCACTGCGACCAGCTGAATTAATATAAATATGAAGCAGATTCTGGTAAGTTAAGATGTATATTATAAGGCCTAGAGAAACAAGTTAGTAACTTTAAAAACATGAACAATCACTATAGAAATCTAAATATTACGTGGAAAGTATCTAATATAAAAGAAAGCACTTAAGAAAGACTAGCCCAGGCCTGGTGGCTCACGCCTGTAATCCAGCACTTTGGGAGGCTGAGGCGGGTGGATCACGAGGTCAGGAGTTCAAGACCAGCCTGGCCAAGATGGTGAAACCTCATCTCTACTAAAAATACAAAAATTAGCTGGGCTTGGTGGCAGGCGCCTGTAATCCCAGCTACTTGGGAGGCTGAGGCAGAGAATTGCTTGAATCCGGGAAGTAGAGGTTGCGGTGAGCCAAGATTGTGTCACTGCACTCCAGCCTGGGTGACTGAGTGAGACTGCATCTCAAAAAAAAAAGAAAGACTAAAGACAATTCTAAAACTAGAAAAAGACTAGAGTGCGGTTGAGGACACATGGCCCAATAAAGTTTCCAAAGGAAAACCTCAATTCAAAGATGTCTGGGCAAGGCATTTGTGCCTATGGAAGATAAAAGGAGAAAAAGCGGGAAAATTTTTGACAGTGGAATGTAAGGGGATTATTTTTTACCTTTCTCTCATGTAAAATATTTACAAATAGAAAACAAGTATTTTTAAAAGTGTCATCCAGTGCTCTGTGACAAAGTGATTAATTAAAATACTGTTTCTGAAATGCACAATAAAGGACAAAAATAGTTGATAATGTTGTGAATTGAAGGGGAGAAGTTGGCTTTGGGGAATGTTGGAAAGAAACTGGGAATTTAAGATTTTACTGCAAGCCTGGCAAGGATTTTACTGGCAAGGCTGAACAGGACAGAGTAGTGGATTTGAGACCCTGCTTGCCACACATGTGGAAAATACAGGGTGACACCAGAGCCTCTGATTAAAGTCAAAATAATTAAATAGCAATATTTGGACTGAAGCGGCGTTAGTGGTCTAGGTTCCTATGTAACAACAACAACAACAATAAAATCTAGCTCAAATGTATTTTTTGTAAGTTACTACCTTAAGAGAAAACAAAATTCAGGTTTAATCAACCACAAATCTCCAATTAATCTGATTACATAACGAAAGAATTTTCTCCTGGACACTGCAAATGAAGGGACTACCTAACTGTACCCAATCGATTAATTTGCTTTGCTTCATCACACACCTTACAGAAGCCTTTTCTTCAAGACCCTCTGGTAGCCCCAAAACCACAAACGTCGGGCGCAGTGGCTCAGGCCTGTAATCCCAACAATTTGGGTGGCCCAGGCAGGCGGATCACCTGAGGTTGGGAGTTCGAGACCACCCTGACCAACATGGAGAAACCCCCGTCTCTACTAAAAATCAAAATTAGCCGAGCGTGGTGGCGCATGCCTGTAATCCCAGCTAAGTAGGAGGCTGAAGCAGGAGAATCGCTTGAACTCGGGAGGCGGAGGTTGCGGTGAGCCCAGATCGCGCCATTGCGCTCCAGCCTGCGCAACAACAGCGAAACTCCATCTCAAAACAAAACAAAAGCCCCCACAAACCATGTCTGGGGACTGTCCCATTGATTAATCACTGTTTGTGCATACTAAGTCTTTTTTTTTTTTTTGAGACGGAGTGTCGCTCTGTCGCCCAGGCTGGAGCTCAGTGGAGCGATCTTGGCTCATCGCAGCCTCCGCCTCCCGGCTTCAAGCGATTCTCCTGCCTCAGCCTCCCGAGTAGCTGAGATTACAGGCATGCCATGCCTGGCTAATTTTTTTTGTACTTTTAGTAGAGACGGGGTTTCTCCGTGTTGGTCAGGCCGGTCAGGAACTCCCGACCTCAGGTAATCCGCCCGCCTCGGCCTCCCAAAGTGTTGGGATTACAGGCGTGAGCCACCGCGCCCGGCCAATTTTTGTATTTTCAGAAGCGACGGGGTTTCACCCTGTTGGTCAGGCTGGTCTTGAACTCCTGACCTTGTGATCCGTCCCCCTCGGCCTCTCAACGTGCTGGGATTACAGGCGTGAACCACCGCGCCCGGCCATATTAACTCTTTAATGGTGCTTCAGTTTATTTTTGAACAGGGTAAAGTAGGAACTGGGGACCCCACAGACCGCAGCTCCTTCCACGCAGGAGACCCGCACACCCAGTCGGCGTCTTTCCCTGATGACCTCACAACCTGGGGAAGATGAGGGGCTGCGAGCGCAGAGCTCCGCAAAGAGGGCTACAGACTGGGGCTAAAGCCGCTGTGCTGAAACGGTAAAGGACGCCCCGGGGTACCTGCACCGGAGGAGAGTGAGGGCTGAGCTGCGGGGCACTCAGGCTCACAAGACCGTCCCGCCACCGCCATTTCTGGCGGGTCCCAAAGAGGCCTCCCCCGTCTCCAAACGCCCTGCCCCGCACACTCACCTTTTCTCGGCTTCAGGAATGTCCTGGAGTCTATGAATCTTCCAACACCATCAGTTCACCGCGTGATGGAGGCTGAGGCTGTGGCCGAATCACCGAGACCCTTGGAAAGAAGACGCAGGGCAGTGAAGAGCTAACCTCGAGCTCTGGCTGGAGCAAGAGACAAAGACCCCGCCAGGTACCGGGAGCCACCCCTTCCTCTCTGACTGTGAACCTGATTGGACAGTTCCCACCCCAGCGCCCTTAATGGATAGAGCTCCAGGCTCCGCGCCCTCAGGCCTTGAGTGACAGAAGACGCGACCAGACATTGCACTGAATACCGCGAGCGTGACAGGCTCTTGGCTCCAGTCATTTCAGGAAGGGCTATCTCTGGGTTGGGCCCACATGTGCCCAGGGGTTATTTTAAATCTTGTGTATAAGGTTATGTCCATTTATAAATTTTATTCATACACACATATATGTTGTTCACAAATGGAAACACTATAATAACAATTATTTTAAAATTTAACATTTCATAAGCTTTCTGGCCTTTAGTCTTTTGAGTAGGCAACCTGGGATTTTAAAAGAAAAACAGGGCCGGGAGTGGTGGCACCAAGAAGAAAAAAAGTTTATAGAATCTCAAAAAGAAATAAGAAAAAGGCGGGGCATGGTGGCTCACGCCTGTAATCCCAGCACTTTGGGAGACCGAGGCGGGCAGATCACCTGAGGTCGGGAGTTCGACACCAGCCTGGCCAACATGGTGAAACCCCGTCTCTACTAAAAATACAAAAATTAGCCAGGCGTGGTGGCAGGCGCCTTAATCCCAGCTACTTGGGAGGCAGAAGCAGGAGAATCGTTTGAACCCGGGAGGCGGAGGTTGCAGTGAGCCGAGATCGAACCATTGCACTCAAGCCTGGGGGACAAGAGTGAGACTTCCCTCAAAAAAAAAAGAAAAAAGAAAAAGAAAAAAAAATCTCTTTAACTTAAACACACACACAACTTCAGAGAAAACGTATCTGAGAATGTGAAACACCCAGCATTCATAGCCTGGCTGATTACTGTCAGTATCTCCCCTTTACTAAGCAGGTCTTTAAATGCTAGATTCGATGGCTGTTGTGTAAATCCTCAGATATCACTTAAAAAAAAAATCACAGGGCATAGAGAAAAGACAGGAAATATGTCCCACTTGAAGGAGGAAAATAATATCCAGAAATTGAATCTTAAGAAATGAAGTTTTTGCATATCTGATAAAGAATTCAAAATATTTGGCCGGGCACGGTGGCTCATGCCTGTAATCCCAGCACTTTGGGAGGCTGAGGCAGGTGGATCACAAGGTCAGGAGTTCGAGACCAGCCTGGCCAATGTGGTGAAACCTGGTCTCTACTAAAAATACAAAATAATAGGCCGGGCGTGGTGGCTCACGCCTGTAATTCCAGCACTTTGGGAGGCCAAGGCGGGCAGATCACGAGGTCAGGAGATCGAGACCATCCTGACTAACATGGTGAAACCTCGTCTCTACTGAAAAAAAATACAAAAAATTAGCCGAGTGTGGTGGCGGGCGCCTGTAGTCCCAGCTACTTGGAGGCTGAGGCAGGAGAATGGCGTGAACCTGGGAGGCGGAGCTTGCAGTGAGCCCAGATCGCACCACCGCACTCCAGCCTGGGCGACAGAGCGAGGCTCCATCTCAAAATAAATAAATAAATAATAATCATCATCATCTTAGAATGCTCAATGAACAAAAATAAAACACAAATAGACAACTAAATGAGATTTAGAAATAATGAGCGAAATATCAAAGATATAAAAACTTTTTTAAATTTTTAATTAGTTTATTTTTTTTAGATGGACTCTTGCTCTGTTGCCCAGGCTGGAGTGCAATGGTGCGATCTCAGCTCACTGCAACCTCCGCTTCCCAGGTTCAAGCGATTCTCCTGCCTCAGCCTCCCGAGTAGCTGGGATTACAGGCACCTGCCACTGCGCCTGGCAATTTTTGTATTTTTAGTAGAGAAAGGGTTTCACCATCTTGGCCAGGCTGGTCTTGAACTCCTGACCTTGTGATCCACCTGCCACGGCCTCCCAAAGTGCTGGGATTACAGGCATGAGCCACCATGCCCAGCCAGCAGGCAGGTTTTCTTGTAGACAGAATGAAAGCAAGGAAAGCTGGAATGAGCTCAGCCCTATCAGGCACCCTAAAGGCTGCCTGGGGTTGCCTGCAAGGCCATCTAGCCTTCTGCTTCCTGGCAGGCTGGCCAAGCACTTATTCTGGTCTCTTTGAGACTTTGATTTCCTGGAGGGAGAGGGCCCTCCTTTCCACTGGACTGAGTGGCCAGGGCCATCCAGCTTCCCACCCTCCACTAACAACCATGGGGTGCCCTCCTGAGCACACACTGCCCAATTATGGCCCTTCTTAGGCAGGAGCTCATTTGTCTTACACTTTCAGCCTGCTGGGGCTTAGAAGTTATCAGTGCTGTTATTAAGATAGAGAAACGAGGGGGGAAAGTTGCTTTAAAAATCTTCCATAATCTTATTATGGAAATCACCAGCACAGATGCCAGCACAGGTGGGGCTCCTGAGGATGCTGGGGGAGAGTTCCCAGCCTGTCCTGGCAGCCGGTCCTTGCCAGGGATGGCTTATGCCCCAGCTCCAGAGAGAAGCAGGTAGACATCTCTGCAAGGAGCTGCGGGCTGCAGCTCAGGACAGCCAAGCCCCACTGGTGGTGGAGTGGGGCTACATTCCATCAGGCTGTGTCTCTTCCACAGCAGACCCTTGGAGCCAGGAGGTGATTTACAGTGTGTGCAAGGCAGTAAGCTCCATCAGCTGCACGGCCTTCAACACTCACTTCAACATTCACTTCAACTCTGATATCTCACCACAGAAGCAGTGGGGACTGGCCTGTGCAGAAGCCCTGAAAGTGGGACAGAGCCTCATGTGGCCGGGTGGCAGGTGGGGCAAGGGGGGGTTCTGAGTCCTCGGTGCTGGTTGGCCTGTCTGCCCATCTGAGCACTGCTCCCTGGGAGTGTGCTCTGCAGGCCTCCTAAAGGAGGGCTGTGAGCTCATCACTGAGGCCCTGCGCACCTCCTTGCTCCTCCCCACTATATGACCGGTGACTATGCTGAGGTGGGCCTCGAGCACCCTCTGGGCTGTGTCATCAAAGGTCTTTGGACCTGGCCTGGCAAATGAGGGATGGCAAATGAGGAGTCTGGAGTTTCATTGTCACCCTCTATGGTAGCAGGAAATGGGAGAATCCAGGCCTGCAGGACTGGAACCCTATCGAGGGAGTTAAGAGGCTGTTCACTTCCCCTCCGGGCCCCATGTGGAGGGGTGGATGGAGTCTAGGGAGACACTGGGGAGTCACTTGTTTTGTCTGGGCTTCCCCTAGTTCCACCCTTTGTTAACCATTTCCTTGGGAGAGTTCAGGAAACTCCTGTGCTCTAGTGAGGCGGGACCTCCCCTCACAGGGTATTGGTGAGGAGGCGTTCTGAGACTCTGAGTGAGAAGCTACCACAGTGCCTGACAAGTACCTGTGGGAGCTGTCATCCTCTGTAACCACCATGTGGCCTTGTAGTGTTCAGGCTGCCTGTCCTGTCCTAAGGCTTGGTGGGGCTTGTGGGGGGTCAGCTGCTTTAGGGTCCCACTCTCTCCTCAATCAAAGTGGCTGTTTTTGTGTTTGTTTGTTTATGGGTTTTAAAACACTTAATATTTCATTTATAGTAGTTTCAGGCTTGCATGTGTGTATTGGTATAGATTTTATTAGAAAGAAAAGGACTTAAGACAACATTTTTAGAAGGTCTCCGTGGCGCATAGAGTTCCATGTCACAACAGCGGATGTTGACCTCCTTCTGTTGCCTTTGTGCAAAGTATAAATAGAAAGTGCAAGCCAGAGGTGCCGAGGCTCAGTGTCTAGAGCTGAGCCACTTGGGCTTGCTTGCTGGCCTGCAGCCACGTGGACTCTGGGTGTGAGGTGTTGCCCATCCTGGATCAACAGCCCCCACCCCTCTCCCCAGGTCCTGAGTAACCTACACAAGGCAGTGCTAATGAGCAGGTGAGAAATGGACATCGAGCACCCCAGTACCACCCAGGAAGATTTGAATGGCATTTGGACTCAGGCTGTGTGGGGGTAGGGGCTGTGTGGGGGTAGGGGCTTGTCATGGTGCCACCCACAGATGCCCCTGCCCTATGCTGCTTCCCCAGCAGCCAGCTGTCCATGGCCCTGAGCCTGTCACACCATGCCTGCTACCTCACGCTGTTCATGTTTGATGAAAACCATCCCAAGATGGTGCTGCTGGATGTGAGTGCTGGAAAGGGGGCAGCACCATTGTCCTAGGAGATTATGAGCTGACCAGATCCCTACTGACTGCCCCCCAGGACAAGTGGGGGCTGGTGCTGCATTGAATGATGCCCCCCCAGGAGATGTGTTTGCATTGGCTCAATGAATATACAATGCAGAGGCATAAATGAAGACATGTGAATGGTGTATGTGGACATCAGCTTGCAGCTGGGAAAAAGGTGCCTCTCAGGTCCCTCATTCTTCCCAGCAACTGTGGAATGTGTCCATGCCAATGAGTGTATAGATCTGTCCTTCTTAACTTGTACACAACTCCAGGTCAGTTCCAAGTGAATGACATGCAGATGGGATTTCTCGAGTCATTTGTATGCTTCATATTATGGCTGCTGCTTTTGCTGCCACTACCCCCAGGCCCAACCTGGTTTGAAGTTCAGGCTTTAAGTAAAAAAGATCGAGGGCCTCCCTGTGTTCTGGGATGGAAAGTCAGAGACCTGTGGTAGGGCTAGGGTTTTGGGTACACTTTAGTTTTGTGGCAGGATGAGAACTGCAGTGATTATAATTGTGATTGGCCTGGCCTGGTTGTAACTCTGGGTGACAGGGAGGGAGTCAGCAGTGGTGGTCCCCCAGACATCCATGTGCCTAGGCCTGGCCTGCCTGCCCTCAGTACCAGCAAAAAGGCAACACCACAGGCTCTGACTTGCCTCCCTACTCTGTGCACCCCAGATGGGAATACCTTGGAGGCTACAATCTGAATGTATTATTCTCCCTGTCTTAACCAGACCTCCCTAACACACACTGAGGGTAGAGTAGGTTTGGGGCCTGGGGAGAACCAGGGCTGAATCATGAATCCCGGGGGAATGTTAAAGATACAGGAGTGGTTGTCACCGCTCTGTTGAGCCCAGCTTCCTACCTGGTCCTGGCCACACAGCCCCTTAAACGGAGACTAGCTCTGGGGGTAGTTAGGGACCCTATAGGCCCAGGCTGCTCTCTGTCCCCACCTGCCGGTGCTACTTCTCTTGCCTACTGTCAGAGCCCTAACATGGAGAAGGAGGTTGCCACCCTGTGAGCCTGAGGGAGCTGTGTCTGACTGGGGCTTCTGCCTGGGATTTTGCAAAAAGATACCTATGAATATGGTTTGCCTAGATATCTTGTTTTTTGTTTTTTGTTTTTTTTTTTTTGGAGACGGAGTCCTGCTCTGTGCCCAGGCTGGAGTGCAATGGCGTGATCTCGGCTCACTGCAAGCTCTGCCTCCTGGGTTCACGCCATTCTCCTGCCTCAGCCTCCCCAGTAGCTGGGACTACAGGTGCCTGCCACCACGCCCGGCTTTTTTTTTTTTTTTTTTTTGTATTTTTAGTAGAGATGGGGTTTCACCGTGTTAGCCAGGATGGTCTCGATCTCCTGACCTCGTGATCCGCCTGCCCAGCCTCCCAAAGTGCTGGGATTATAGGTGTGAGCCACCGCGCCCGGCCGATATCTTGTTTTAAAGGGAGTGGCCATAAGCTAGCAAGTGGAGCATCCCCACCACTGATTAATAACATTTTCTTGTTTTTAACCCATCATATTTTCATATCACATTAGAATAAAGTAAGTTTTTATAAACTGCTGCTCCAGCCTCACCCGTGTGTTTTGTAACCCAGTCTGATTTGATTGTGAGGACTGTTGTCAGAAATGTTGCTAAGAGAGAAATATGTATAAATTAGATCATATTTAAGGTTATGCTTATAATGCCACTTGAGTGGGAAGTAAGAGTGTGGAGTCACAGGGACTCAGCTGGGGTTTGCCCACACCACTTACTAGGCTCATGAAAGTGTGGCACAGGTGAATATCACCTGTCATTGGTGACAGAAGAAAAAAGGCTAAGGCCGGGCGCAGTGCCTCAAGCCTGTAATCCCAGCACTTTGGGAGGTCGTGGTGGGCTGATCACCTCGATCAGGAGTTCGAGACCAGCCTGGCCAACATAGTGAAATCCTGTCTCTACTAAAAATACAAAAATTAGCTTGGCATGGTGGTGTGAGCCTGTAATCCCAGCTACTTGGGAGGCTGAGGCAGGAAAATTGCTTGAACCCCAGAGATGGAGTTGTAGTGAGCCAAGATCGTGCCACTGCACTCCAACCTGGGCAACAGAGCAAGCCTACATCTAAGAAAGAAAGAGAGAGAGAGAAAGGAAGGAAGGAAGGAAGGAAGGAGGGGAGAGAGAAAGGAATGGAAAGGAAAGGAAAAGAAAAAGAAAACGAAAAGAAAAAATGCTGGAGGGAAGGCCAGGTGGAGGAGAGATGCTAGGCTGTGGGGCTAAGCACTGGGCATGCTGGACCTGTTAGGTCACTGAACATCTAACTGCCAAGGCACTTGCCCTTGTCAGGTCAGTAGAGGTAAGGAAATTAGGCAGCACTCTCCAGAAGTCCCACTGTACTGGGAGAATGGAGGAGGGTCTACAACTTGCCATTCTAGGGTAGGTTTTAGAGCAAGCTGGGCTCTCTTGGAGAGCTAATGAGATGGGAGGAAGGCAATATTCCAGACCTGAGGGACAGAGCCTGTGAAGTAAGAGGGGGTGTGTGGAGGTGGCCTGACCCTATAAGAGGGGGAGTTCACAGCTATTATAGCTGGTGGCTGCTGCTCAGCCATCCCTCTCCAGAGCAGACACACACACACACGTATATTTCACTCTGTCACCCAGGCTGGAATGCAGTGACTGAATCATGGGTTACTGCAGCCTCAACCTCTTAGGCTTAAGTGATCTTTCCACCTCAGCCTCTCAAGCAGCTGGGACTATAGGCATGCAACACCACACCTGGCCAATTAGCCTCATGTATAGCTAAATGCCCTTTGGAGTGTTTGGAGAGTCCTTCATGTCTTAGAAATTCTGAAAAAACAAACAAAAATATTCCAATCCTAATGTCTGTTAGTTCCTCTGAGCCAAGTGGGAAAAGATATCCTTCACCTTGAAGTTTTAAGTGATACCCAAGGATAGCCACCAGTGTCTTGGCCATGGAAGCCTCCTGCGTGCTTCCTGCCCCCAGTTTGATTTGCAGCCTCATGGTTGTGTTGTCCTAAACATGCTTTCCTCTGGCCTTGTCCAGTGAATATGGTTCACGTGGGGAACACCACTTCTTGAGGGCGACACCATGTAAAGCTGAGAATGGATTGGGTTTAGGTACATTGTAACTCCTTGTCACCTGAGAGGCCCATTTTTCCTGATTGATTCCTTAAGTGTATTAGTGCTGTCAGACACCTTTGGACAAATCAAATAACAAGGGGCTGTAGTTTTATAAAGGAAACAAAGTCTTTAAATATCAATTCCCCTTTTTCTCCTCCATGTTTTTTTTAGGTGAAATATTTCAATTTTTCTTTTCTTTCTTTCTTTTTTTTTTTTGAGACAGAGTTTCGCTCTTGTTTTCTAGGCTGGAGTGCAGTGGCATGATCTCAGCTCACTGCAACCTCTGCCTCCTGGGTTTAAGTGATTCTCCTGCCTCAGCCTCCCGAGTAGCTGGGGTTACAGGCACGTGCCACCATGTCGGGCTAATTTTGTATTTTTAGTAGAGACGGGGTTTCACCATGTTGGCCAGGCTGGTCTCAAACTCCTGACCTCAGGTGATATGCCCACCTAGGCCTACCAAACTACTGGGATTATAGGCATGACCCACCGTGCCCGGCCTCAATTTTTCTTTAAAAATGGGTAAATAGTGGTATGTCAGCAGGCTTAGTGTGAGAATTGGCATGTGGCTGGGAGTGGTGGTTCATGCCTGTAATCCCAGCACTATGGGAGGGTGAGGCAGGCAGATAACTTGAGGTCAGGAGTTTGAGACCAGACTGGCCAACATGGTGAAACCCCATCTCTACCATAAAATACAATAATTAGCCAGGCATGATGGTGGGCACCTGTAGCCCCAGCTACTTGGGAGGCGGAGGTAGGAGAATCGCTTGAACCCAGGAGGCAGAGGTTGCAGTGAGCCCAGACTGCGCCACTGCACTGCAGCCTGGGCTACACAGTCAGTCAGACCCTGTCTCAAAAAAAAAAAAAAAAAAAAAAAAAGAGAGAGAGAGAGAATTGGTATGAGCTAGGTGATGGTTCCTGTGTGGATGGGCAGTTTTTCAAAATAGAAAACCAAGTCTCACCGAGTTGCAGGAGCCACTTTTCTTTTTTTTTATTTATTTATTTTTATTTTTTTTGAGACAGAGTTTTACTTTTGTCGCCCGGGCTGGAGTGTAGTGGTGTGATCTCAGCTCACTGCAACCTCCGACTCCCGATTTCAAGCGATTCTCCTGTCTCAGCCTCCCGAGTAGCTGAGATTACAGGTGCCCACCACCACGCCCAGCTAATTTTTGTACTTTTAGTAGAGACAAGGTTTCACCATGTTGGCAAGGGTGGTCTCAAACTCCTGACCCGAGGCGATTCCCGCCCACCTTGGCCTCCCAAAATGCTGGAATTACAGGTGTGAGCCACTGCGCCCAGCCCACACTCACCTTTCTTCACATCCCCCCACCCCCAAGGTCTTTCACTTTTTTTCTGTGCTTGAAATTTTTTTAACATACATATTATTTTTAAAAATAAATTATATAACACACACACACACTCAGAGATCTCACTCTGTCACCCAGGCTGGACTGCAGTGGCTGAATCATGGGTTACTGCACTCTCAAACTCTTAGGCTCAAGTGATTTTTCCACCTCAGCCTCTCGAGTAGCTGGGACTATAGGCATGCAATACCACACCTGGCCAATTTTAAAATTTTTTTGTAGAGACTGAGGCTTAAAATGTTGCCCAGACTGGTCTTAAACTCCTGGGCTTAAGTGATCATTTCACCTTGGCCTGCCTCCCAAAGTGTTTGGAAAACAGGTGTGAGCCATCAAGCCCAGGCAAAAAAAAAAATTTTTTTTTTTTTTTTGATACAGAGTCTCGCTCTATTGCTCAGGCTGGAGTGCAGCTGCACGATCTCGGCTCACCACAACCTCTGCCTCCCGGGTTCAAGCAATTCTCCTGTCTCAGCCTCCCAAGTAGCTGGGACTACAGGCGCCTGCCACCATGCCCAGCTAATTTTTGTATTTTTAGTAGAGACGGTGTTTCACTATGTTGGCCAGGCTGGTCTCAAACTCCTGACTTTGTGATCCGCCCACCTCAGCCTCCCAAAGTGCTGGGATTATAGACGTGAGCCACCATGCCCGGCCTCAAAAATATATATTTTAAAATTTTTATTTTTTTTTGAGACGAAGTTTTTCCCTTGTTGCCCAGGCTGGAGTGCAATGGCATGATCTGGGCTCACTGCAACCTGTGCCTTCCAGGTTCAAGCGATTGTCCTGCCTCAGCCTCCTGAGTAGCTGGGATTACAAGCATGTGCCACCACGCCCGGCTATTTTTTGTATTTTTAGTAGAGGCGGGGTTTCACCATGTTGCCCAGGGTGGTCTTGAACTCCTGACCTCAGGTGATCCACCCGCCTCGGCCTCCCAAAGCGCTGGGATTACAGGCGTGAGCCACTGCAGCCGGCCCTCAAAAATATTTTTTAAAGAACTGTTACAACCAAATAATGAGCTATGATGTGCCACTGCACTCCAGCCTGGGCACCAGAGTGAGACCTTGTCTCCAAAAACAAAACACAAAAACTTATAACAAAATTGAACTAATAAGGTTGTGTCATCTGTGTCCCCTCCCTACCCTCCAAGCTATCACTGTTAAATATAATGGGTATTGAGAAAACTGTTAGATATTATTAAAGAATTCCTATATATCCTCCAGTTGAAAAGAAGGTGTTCTGATGTGGCTCAAGTGCTTTCTGACCTCTACCTCCAGGGTCTAAACTAGCAAATCAAATCAGGACACCTACAGAAAACCGTTGGCCATTTTCTTTCTTTCTTTTTTTTTTTTGAGACGGAGTTTCAACTCTTGTTGCCCAGGCTGGAGTGCAATGGCGCGATCTCGGCTCACTGCAACCTCCGTCTCCCAGGTTCAAGCAATTCTCCTGCCTCAGCCTCCTGAGTAGCTGGGATTACAGGCATGCACCACCACGCCTGGCTAATTGTATTTTTAGTAGAGATGGAGTTTCTCCATGTTGAGGCTGGTCTTGAACTCCTGACCCCAGGTGATCCGCCCGCCTCGGCCTCCCAAAGTGCTGGGATTACAGGCGTGAGCCACAGCGCCCAGCCTGGCCATTTTCAAATAGAAAATGAAACACACCCGTTAATGAAAGTAATCCAGTGATTTTCAAAAGGAGAAGTCAGACTGAGATGCAGCGCAGTCAGGGCACAATTACCCCAAGGATAGCCGCTTCACACAAAATGCTTGAGGAGCCTTTCTAAGATGAGCACGTTTGGCCAATATAATTCATGCTTACCCATTCCCAGCCCCCTCTGCCCACCTCCCCCCCGCCCCATTCCTAATGGCCATCCCACGATGTGGTCAGCAGTGTGGTACAGCATGGTGAGAGAGGGGCTCAGGGATGGGATGAAGGTTTTTCCTGCATTATCAAAATGATTAAAAAGTTGTTAAAAAGATGTCCAAATTTTCTTTTTACCCTAAAGTAACTACTAAGATGCATTATACAAGCAGACCCAGGTAAGGGAAAGAGCAAGCGCATTTCAAGCCTCAGCTCACTTCTTAATTAGCTGTAATTCCCTGAGCAGGTGACCCTGCCTACTTCAGCCTGTTTCCCTGCTCATAAAATGCGCTAATGCTGGGGAAAGGGTCCTGAAGCTTTATCCAATCAATGGCGCTGGCGCGGGAACCGCCCAATCAGGCGCGGAGTTGGAGAGGAGGGCGTGGCCTCCGGCATTTGGCGGGCCCTTTGTCTCTCGCTCCTGCCAGAGTTTTAGTTGCCTGTCTCTGCTATTCTGCGTCCTCCACCTCGGGAGCCCCAGGTGACTTTGTCACAGCCGGTGGGTGTTCGGGTTGAGCATCCCGAGATGGGAGAGCGGCCTGTGAAACCGGCTGGACCGGCCTCCCCACAGTCCGCTCCTGGGTCGCCGACCTGAGTCCCCGCTGGCACAGCTCCGCTCCAGGCCACTCTGGCCGCAAGATGGCGGCTGGACTCGCAGCCAGGACCCCCGCGTCCCGCCAGTTTCTGCGCGGCGCCAGTCCGGGGCTCTCTGGGCAGCTCTGCACCCGCAATCCCGAGTATTTCCCAGGTTGTTCAGGGAAGACAGGCGGGTCATCAGGGCAGAATCCCCACTCGGTGTGTGCGTTGGAGGGGCTGCTGCCCCTGGGGTCTTAAGTCTTTTCTGATTATTATTATTTTTTTGTGAGACGGAGTCTCGCTGCTGTCTCCAGGCTGGAGTGCAGTGGCATGATCTCGGCTCACTGCAACCTCCGCCTCCTGGGCTCAAGCGATTCTCGGGCCTCAGTCTCCCGCATATCTGGGATTACAGGCACCCGCCACCATGCCCGGCTAATTTTTTGTATTTTTAGTAAAGACGGGGTTTCACTATGTTGGCCAGGCTGCTCTTGAACTCCTGACCTCAGAAGGTCCGCCCGCCTCGGCCTCCGAAAGTGCTGGGATTACAGGCGTGAGCCACCGCGCCCGGCCACAAAGAAATTTTTCCGCCGTCCTTTTCGGCCACGAAGAAATTTTTCCGCCGTACTTTTCGTATTTATTAAATTTTCTCATTAGAGCCTATTATTGATTGTAATGCATTTTTCTGTGAAATTTTGCTGCCATTCATTGAATGCCAATGATTCAGAATGCCTGCTCTGCAAGAGTACACACAGCTAAAAACTGTAGATATCTAAAGAATTATTTTTAATATCTATGTTTTATTCAGCATATTATGCGTTAAAATCTCTCTTGGCCGGGCGCGGTGGCTCACCCCTGTAATCCCAGCACTTTGGGTGGCCAAGGCGGGTGGATCACCTGAGGTCAGGAGACCAGCCTGGCCAACATGGTGAAACTCCTTCTCTACTAAAAGAAAAATACAAAAATTAGCCAGGCTTGGTGGTGGGTGCCTGTAATCCCAGCTACTCGGGAGGCTGAGGCAGGAGAATCGCTGGAATTCGGTAGGCTGAGGTTGCAGTGAGCCAAGATCACGCCACTGCACTCCAGTATGGGTGACAAGAGCGAGACTCCGTCTCAAAAAAATAAATAAATAAAATCTCTCTTATTTTTATTTCTACATTAGTGTTTCTTTTCGAGGGGGTATGTTTTTTTAGATCAGTTAATTGTATTTTTGCTTTCAAAGCTTGATATTATGAATTGAATGATAATTTTCAACTCTGTACAATTTTAGACAATGTGATGCTTAATTTATATATGAATTAGCCGTATGTCATCTATAGAAATATCGATGTGTTTTTCATCTGTGTTGCCACTACTTCGTTTATGACATACTCTTTCCATGGTTTTCAATGATTATTCTGTCTAGGTGAGTAGTCGGGAAAATAATCTTAAATTCACAATCTACTTATATTTTGAATCTGTATAATTATGTGAGAAGAACACTCTTTATTTGAAGGTAATGTTTGAAAAATGTCATAATGTCTCTTACGTAGTCTTTAATTTTTTTTTTTTTTTTTGAGACTGAGTCTCTGTCGCCCAGGCTGGAGTGCAGTGGCGTGATCTTGGCGAGACTCCATCTCAAAAAAAAAAAAAAAAGAGCTTCTGCATAGCAAAAGAAACTATCAACAGAGTAAACAGATAACATACAGCATGGGAGAAAATTTTTGCAAACTATGCATCCGTCGAAGGTCTAATGTCTAGCATCTATAAGAACTTAAACAAATTTACAGTAGAAAAACAACAACCCTGGCTGTGCGTGGTGGCTCATGCCTGTAATTCTAGCACTTTGGGAGGTCGAGACGTTTGGATCACTTGAGGTCAGGAGTTCAAGACCAGCCTGGCCAACATGGCGAAACCCTGTCTCTACTAAAAGTACAAAAATTAGCTGGCTGTGGTGGCATATGCCTATAATCCCAGCTACTGGGGAGGCTGAGGCAGGAGAATCGCTTGAACCCAGGAGGCGGAGGTTGCAGTGAACCAAGAGTGCACCACTGCACTCCAGCCTGTGTCAAAGAGTAAGACTCTATCTCAAAAAAAAAAAAAAAAAAAAGAAAAACAACAACTCCATAAAAAAGTGGACGAAATAGGGCCAGGCTCAGTGGCTCATGCCTGTAATTCCAGCACTTTGGGAGGCCAAGGTGGGTAGATCACTTGAGGTCAGGAGTTCAAGATCAGCCTAGCCAACATGGTAAAACCCCATCTCTATTAAAAATACAAAATATCGCCGGGCACAGTGGCTCATACCTGTAATCTCAGCACTTTGGGAGGTCAAGGTGGGCGGATCACCTGAGGTTGGCAGTTCGAGACCAGCCTGACCAACATGGAGAAACCCCATCTCTACTAAAAATACAATTAGCCGGGCATGGTGGTGCATGTTTGTAATCCCAGCTACTCTGGAGACTGAGGCAGGAGAATCACTTGAACCCAGGAGGCAGAGGTTGTGGTGAGCCAAGAGTGCACCATTGCACTCCAGCCTGGGCAGCAAGAGCAAAACTCCATCTCATGATGGTGGACACCTGTAATCCCAGCTACTAGGGAGGCTGAGGCAAGAGAATTCCTTGAACCTGGGAGGCAGAGGTTGCTGTGAGCTGGGATCCAGCCTGGGTAAGAGAGCAAGACTGCCTCTCAAAAAAAAAAAAAAAAAAAGTGGGGGAAGGACATGAACAGACGTGTATCAACAATCATATGAAAATAAGCGCAACACCACTGATTATTAAATAAACGCAAATCAAAACCACAATGAGATACCATCTCATGCCTGTTAGAAAGGCTATTTTTAATAAGTTACAGAAATAACAGATGCTGGCGAGGTTGTGGAGAAAAAGAAATGGTTATACACTGTTGGTGGGAGTGTAAATTACTTTAGCCACTGTTGAAGACAGTGTGTTGATTTTTTTTTTTTTTTTCCTGAGACAGAGTTTTGCTCTTGTTGCCCAATCTGGAGTGTAATCACACGATCTCAGCTCACTACAACCTCCACCTCCCGGGTTTAAGCGATTCTCCTGCCTCAGCCCCCTGAGTAGCTGGGATTACAGGAACGTGCCACCACACCCAGCTAATTTTTGTATTTTTAGTAGAGACAGGGTTTCGCCTCATTGGCCAGGCTGGTCTCAAATTCCTGACCTTAGGTGATCTGCCCGCCTCAGCCTCCTAAAGTGTGGGGATTACAGGTGTGAACTGCCATGCCCAGCCTAGTGTGATGAGCAAACCTATTACTGTATATACCCACAGGAATATAAATTATTCTATTATAAATACACATGCACATGTATGTTCACTGCAGCACCATCCACCACAGCAAACACATGGACTCAACCTAAATTTCCATCAATGATACACTGGACAAAGAAAAATGTACATATATACCATGAAATACTATGGAGTCATAAGAAAAATGAGATCATGCCCCTTGCAGAGATCTGCATGGAGCTGGAGGCCATTATCCTTAGCAAACTAACACAGGAACAGAAAACCAAATACTACTTGTTCTCACTTATGAGTGACAAGTAAATAATGAGAACACAGACACGGGTGGGGGGGGGAATGACACACTGGGGTCTTTCAAAAAGTGGAAGGTGGGAAGAGAAAGAGGATCAGGAGAAATAATGGTACTAAGCTTAATACCTGGGTTATTAAATAATCTATACAACCCCATGACACAAGTTTACCTATGTAACAAACCTGCACTTGTACCCTAACACTTAAAAGTTTTTAAAAAGACCTATTTGTACCTTTTAAAGAGGAATCAGCCAGTAATTTCAAAGATGATTTTGTTTATAAAACATAATCTTCCACTTGTCCAGTAAATGCTCTTCATTTATTTATTTACTGGAGACAGACACTCTGTCTCCCAGGCTGGAGTGCAGTGGTGCAGTCTCGGCTCACTGCAACCTTTGCCTCCCAGGTTCTAGCGATTCTCCTGCCTCAGCCTCCCGGGTAGCTGGGATTACAGGCCTATGCCACCACACCTGGCTAATTTTTTATTGTTATTAGAGACGAGATTTCACCATGTTGGCCAGGCTGGTCTTGAACTCTTGACCTCAGGTGATCCACCTCCCTCAGCTTCCCAAAGTGCTGGGATTACAGGCTTGAGCCACCACGCTCAGCCAGAAGCTCTTTAACTTAATTAGATCCCGTTTGTTAATTTTTCCTTTTGTTGCAATTGCTTTGGCATCTTTGCCATGAAGTCTTTGCCTGCGCCTGTATCCTGAATGGTACTGCCTAGGTTGTCTTTCAGAGTTTTTATAGTTTGGGTTTTACATTTAAGTCTTTAATCCATCTTGAGTTATTTTTTGTGTATGGTGTAGGGAAGGGGTCCAGGTTCAATTTCCTGCATATGACTAGCCAGTTCTCCCAGCACAATTTATTGCAAATTCTTTCCCCATTGCTTCTTTTTGTCAGCTTTGTCAAAGGTCAGATGGTTGCAGGTGTGCAGCTTGATTTCTGGCCCTCTATTCTGTTCCATTGATCTATGTTTCTGTTCTTGTACTAGTACCATGCTGTTTTGGTGCTGTAGCCCTGTAGTATAGCTGGAAGTTGAGTAGCGTGATGCCTCCAGCTTTGTTATTTTTGCTTAAGATTGCCTTGGCTATTCAGGCTTTTTTGGTTTCATATAAATTTTGAAATAATTATTTTAAATTCTATGAGAATGTTAGCGGTTGTTTATTGGGAATAGCATTGAATATATAAATTGCTTTTGGCAGTATGGACATTTTAATGATATTGATTCTTTCTATTCATGAGCATGGAATGTGTTTTGTTTGTGTCATTTCTGATTTCTTTGAGCAGCAGTTTGTAGTTCTCCTTGAGATCTTTCACCTCCCTAGTTAGGTGTATTCCTAGATATTTTATTCTTTTTGTGGCAACTGTGAATGTGAGTTTGTTCATGATTTGGCTCTCGGCTTGAGTGTTGTTTGTGTATAGGAATGCTGGTAATTTTTGCACATTGATTTTGCATTCTGAGACTTTGCCAAAGTTGTTTATCAGCTTAAGGAGCTTTTGAGCTGAGACTATGGGGTTTTCTATATATAGGATCATGTAATCTGCAAACAAGAATAGTTTGATTTCCTTTCTTCGTATTTGGATGCCCTTTCTTTCTCTTGCCTGATTATCCAGACCAGAACTTCCAGTACTATGTTGAATAGGAATGATGAGAGATGACATTCTTGTCTCATTCTGGTTTTCAAGGAGAATGCTTCTAGCTTTCGCCCATTCAGTATAATGTTGGCTGTGGGTATGTCATAGATGGCTCTTATCATTTTGAAGTGTCTTTTTTTTCTATACCTAGTTTATTGAGAGTTTTTAACATGAATAGATGTTGAACTGTAATGAAAGTCTTTTCTGCGTCTATTGAAATAATCATGTGGTTTTTGCCCCTAGTTCTGTTTCTGTAATGAATCATATTTATTGATTTGGATATGATGAACCAAACTTGCATCCCAGAGATGAAGCCTACCTGACCATGGTGGATAAGTTTTTTGATTTGCTGCTGAATTTGCTTTGCTAGTATTTTGTTGAAGATTTTTACATCAATGTTCATCAAGGATGTTGACATGAAGCTTTCTTTTTTGTTGTATCTTTTTCAGGTTTTCATGTCAAGATGGTCCTGGCCTCATAGAATGAGTTTAGGGAGAGTCCCTTCTCCTCCATTTTTTGGAATAGTTTCAGTAGGAACAGTACCAGCTCTTCTTTGTACATCTGGGAGAATTCAGCTGTGAGTCCACCTGGTCCTGGACTTTTATTGATTGGTAGGCTATTTATTACTGCCTCAATTTCAGAACTCACTATTGTTCTGTTCAGGGATTCAGTTTCTTCCTGGTTCAGTCTTGATAGGGTGTATGCTTCCAGAAATTTTTCCATTTCTTCTAGATTTTCTAGTTCATGTGCATCGAGTTGTTCATAATATTCTCTGATGGTTCTCTTCTCTGAGGTCAGTGGTAATATCCCCCTTATTGTTTCTGATTATGTTTATTTGAATCTTCTCTCTCTTCTTCTTTATTAGTCTAGCTAGTGGTCTTTTTAGTTATTTTTTCCAAAAAAACACTTCCTGGATTTGTTGGTCTTTTGAATGTGTTTTCATGTCACTGTCTTGTTCAGTGCAGCTCTGATTTTGATTATTTCTTGTTTTCTTCTAGCTTTGGGATTTGTTTGCTTTTGGTTTTCTAGTTCTTTTATTTATTTATTTTATTTTATTTATTTTTTGAGATGGAGTCTCGCTGTGTTGCCGAGGCTGGAGTGCAGTGGTGCAATCTCGGCTCACTGCAACCTCCGCCTCCTAGGTTAAAGCGATTCTCCTGCCTCAGTTTCCCAAGTAGCTGGGATGGACTACAGGGATGTGCCACCACACCTGGCTAATTTTTTGTATTTTTAGTAGAGATGGGGTTTCACCATGTTAGCCAGGATGGTCTCGATCTCCTGACCTTGTGATCCGCCCGCCTCGGCCTCCCAAAGTGCTAGGTTTACAGGCGTGAGTCACCGTGCCTGGCCTTGTTCTCTAGATCTTTTAGTTGTGATGTTATGTTGTTAACTTGAGATCTTCCTAACTTTTTGATATGAGGCTTTAGTGTCAGAATGTAGTGAGATCAGATGTATTAAGTAAGGCCAGACGTGGTGGCCGATTCCTGCAATCCCTACACTTCTGGAGGCCAACACGGGAGAATCACTTGAGCCCAGGAGTTTGAGACCAGACTGGGAAACATGTGGAAAACTTGTCTGTACCGAAAATACAAAAATTAGCCAGGTGTGCCAGCACACACCTGTGATTTCAGCTACTTGGGAGGCTGAGGTGGGAGGATCATCTAAGTCTGGGGAGGTTGAGGCTGCAGTAAGCCATGATGGTGCCACTGCACTCCAGCCTGGGTGACAGAGTGAGACCCTGTCAAAAACAAACAAGCAAACAACAGATATTTTATGCCCTTCTCTGGGTAGGAAGCAAAATGAACAGAACTCAGCATTTTAAAATTTAAATTTTATTTTTGAATTTTAATCTATTTATTTATGTATTTTGAGATCAGGTTATGAAACTGGCTAATTTTTGTATTTTGGGTTGAGATGATGTTTTACCATGTTGCCCAGGATGGTCTCGAACTCCTGGGATGAAGCGATGCACCTGCCTTGGCCTCCTAAAGTACTGGGATTACAGGCGTGATTCATTGCCAGGCTGCAATTTTTTTTTTAATCTCTTGTCTTTCTGAGAGTTTCGTGGCAGAGAGTTTGGTTCATTTAAGTTCATTCTAAATAGACATTTAGGACGTTAACTTCTGGCCTCATGGACTCTGAGGTTACAAGTCCCCTGGTCTATCACAGGACCATACACATAAGAAATAAAAAAAAATCGGCTGGGCGTGGTGGCTCACGCCTGTAATCCCAACACTTTGGGAGACTGAGGCGGCTGGATCACCTGAGGTCAGGAGTTCGAGACCAGCCTGGCCAACATGGCGAAACCCCGTGTCTACTAACAATAAAAAATTAGCCGGGCGAGGTGGTGCGTGCCTGTAATCCCAGTTCCTCAGGAGGTTGAGGTACTAGAATCGCTTGAACCCGGGAGGCGGAGATTGCAGTGAGCCAAGATTGCCCCACTGCACTCTAGCCTGGGTGACAAAGCAAGACTCCGTCTCAAAAAAAAAAAAAAAAAAAAAAAGACTCCATCTCAAAAAGCAAATAAGTAAATAAACAAACATAACGTTTATAATAAGTAATTGTGTTACAAAGAAATACAGTTATGTCCCCTAAACCAAGGTCTCACAGAAAAGGAAGCCTGTGCACAGACTGGGTCAACTGTGTCTTCTCTACTGTCCCTACCTCAAAGTTGGCTTCTCCCTTGTTGCCTAGAAAATCGTCGCCCTGACTGGGTATGATTGTTCTTTGATCAGTATATGCATATATATGTATTTTTTCATTCTTTCCTGGCTGATTATTGCGTGGGTGGTTGTTTGGCGCCTCCTAGCGGCCGGCTAGCAGTACAGGCCTCCTCCAGAGGCCGCTTGGGCTAACGGCACGGCTTGTGGCCCACAGGGGCGGCCACCTTTCTAGAGTTCTCTTGTCCTCTGGAGCTCCAGTGGCAGCTGCCGAGGGAGGGACAGCCCCCGCTGTGAGCTGAGCAGAGCTCGGGAGTCCTGCAGACTTCAGCAGAACAGTCCCGATGGTGCCAGAGCTCTGGCGCGTCCCTTGTGAGTCATAGCTCTGGCGTGTAGGGCTGTGGAGGGGAGGCTGTTACCGTGCTCCCGGCATGAGCTTAGTGTGGGGCTGCCCGGGCTGGTCCCCAGCTCACCGCAGCTGCGGAGGCCCGACCCTGGGGACCCACCAGGCATGATGCAGGGGGCCGGGGACACCCCCCAGGCCCGGTCGCGGGCCCATGTGCGTCCTGGCCGTTTGAGGCTCTGGCCGATTTTTTTTCCCAAGTCCCCATGGAGAGTCAGGGACCGTCCTGTGCCATCTTCCGAGAGCCTGGAAGGGTCCGCCCGTGGGCTTTCCGAGCGCCGAAGGGGCCACATGCTGCTCTGAGGGTGCCGCAGGTTCGTGGGGCTCCCTTGCTTGGTGTCCACCCCCTCTAGTTTCCTCCTCTTCCCACCCTGCGGGTGGCTCGTCGCCCTGGCTGGGACGCGGCTGTGGGAGCGTAGTGGGATGGCTGAGGCGCGGGCGTCAGAGGGTGTGGCCCGGCAACCCCCGTTTCAGGGGTGGCTGTGTGGTCTGGAAGTGGCGGTCCAGGTCCTGGGCCTCTCCCACTCAGCAGCGGGGAGGAGGGGTCGGCGGGGAGTAGGGGCCGGTCGCCCCTCCTCGAGCTCTTCCCCGTCTTAGTGGACCAGCAGACAGTGTGGGAGAGCGCTGGGAAGGAAGGTTGGCGGAGTTATACTCCAGACGGACGGGCTCAGGCCCCGCGCGCCACACTCGGCCACACTTGGCGCGTAGTGTGGACCCGGTGGGCCTCTGCCCTCGCCACCGGCTGGCTTCTCTGTCCAGCCGCTGGGTCGACCAGATGTCAGCCCCAAGGTTAGGATTTGGCCTCCAGCTTGAGATGTTTAAGACGGACTAGATAGCTCTCGCCCGCGGCAGTACCGCTTAGGTCCAGCAGAGGGTGCGATTACGGCTCACGCGCCCTCCACCTGCCCGGACTCACCCAGGTCATCTTCCCTTTTCTTTTTTCTTTTCTCTTTTCTTCTCTTCTCTTCTCTTCTCTTCTCTTCTCTTCTCTTCTCTTCTCTTCTCTTCTCTTCCTCTTCCTCTTCCTCTTTCTCTTTCTCTTTCTCTTTCTTCTTTCTGTCTGTGTGTTTTTCTTTCTTTGAGTTTTCGCTCTTGTTGCCCAGGCTGGGGTGCAATGGGGCAATCTCAGCTTACTGCAACCTCCACCTCCCGAGTTCAAGCGATTCTCCTGCCTCAGCCTCCTGAGTAGCTGGGATTACAGGCGTGCGCCACCACACCCAGCTAATTTTGTATTTGTAGTAGAGATGGGGTTTCTCCATGTTGGTCAGGCTGGTCTGGAACTCCCGACCTCAGGTGATCCGCCCACCTCGGCCTCCCAAAGCACTGGGATTACAGGTGTGAGCCACCATGCCCGGCCCCATCCTCCTGTTTCTGCCTCCAGAGTAGCTGAGGCTCAGGATCTTTCTGGGTTTTTTTTCTAGCCCCACTTTGAGTTTGTTTCCACGGCACGCCCAGCTAATTTTGTATTTGTAGTAGAGATGGGGTTTCTCCATGTTGGTCAGGCTGGTCTGGAACTCCCGACCTCAGGTGATCCGCCCACCTCGGCCTCCCAAAGCACTGGGATTACAGGTGTGAGCCACCATGCCCGGCCCCATCCTCCTGTTTCTGCCTCCAGAGTAGCTGAGGCTCAGGATCTTTCTGGGTTTTTTTTTCTAGCCCCACTTTGAGTTTGTTTCCACGGTACATTGAGTTACTATTGTTTTGTTTTGTTTTGTTTTCTCTCTTAAGCACCTTCCTGCACACTGAAGTTGCTGTTTTGAATTTCTTCTTTCATACGTGTGTGTGTGTGTGTGTGTATGTTTTTTTAAATGAGGTCTTCTCAGTCCCCAGGCTGAAGTGCAGGTGTGTGATCACAGCTCACTGCAGCCTGGACCTCGTTGGGCTCAGGGGATCCTCCGTCTTAGTTCTCCCAGTAGCTGGTACTACAGTCACGTACCACCACACTGGCTCTTTATTTTGCATTTTTTACTTTTTATTTTTGTAGAAATGAGGTTCTGCCATGTTTCTCAGACTGGTCTCGAACTCCTGTGATCAAGCAATCCACCAGCCTTGACCTCCCAAAGTGCTGGGATTACAGGCATGCACCATCCTGCCTGGCTGGCTGGCTATCTATCTATCTATCTGTCTATCATCTCTCTCTGTCTGTCCGGCTCTGTCTATCTGGCTGGCTCTGTCTCTGTCTTTCTGATCTATCTATCTATCATCTTTTTTTTTTTTTTTTTTTTTTTTTTGAGACAGTCTCACACTGTCACCCAGGCTGGAGTACAGTGGCATGATCTCAGCTCACTGCAACCTCCACCTCCTGGGTTCAAGTGATTCTCCTGCCTCAGCCTCCTGAGTAGCTGGGACTACAGGTGCACGCCACCACGCCCAGCTAATTTTTGTGTTTTTAGTAGAGATGGGGTTTTACAATGTTGGCCAGGATGATCTCGATCTCTTGACCTTGTGATCCGCCCACCTCAGCCTCCCAAAGTGCTGGGATTACAGGCGTGAGCCACTGGCACCCAGCATGTATCATCTTTTTAGTAGAGATGTGATCTTGCTATGTTGTCCATGCTCTGGATATATATTTCTTTTTTAACTTTAATTATTATTTTTTAATAGAGATGCTGTCTCACCATGTTGGCCCCGGATAGTCTTGGACTCCTGGGTTCCAGGTATCCTCCGTGGCCTCCAAAAGTGCTGGGATTACAGGTGTGAGCCACTGTGCACGGTCTGGTCATGTTTTTGATGTGTTGATTCTTTCCAGTCCAGATGCATAATCTCATGTCTGAACATTCCTGCTGGTGTCATTATGACATATGACTTTACCCAGCACCAGAGTGATTTGGTGCCCCTGCCCTGGCCTAGCCCATGGAAGGGATTGTGACATATCCCTGGAGCCAGTACCGAGGTGGTGTGACTATTCTACTGCCTTGGCACTACCCACAGGGGACATTATGACATCACTACATCTTGTACCCAGGTGGTGTGAATCTTCTCTCCAGCCTTGGCTCTTCCACAGGGGACATTGTGTCATATCGCTGGGCCCCACACATAGGTTATATGACTCTCCTGCCTGTGCCCTGCCCATGTGGGCCACTGTGACCTTTGCTGGGTCCAACACCCAGGTGATGTAACTCTACTGCCTAGGTCCTGCCTACAGAAGATCTTGTGACATATCCCTGCACCCATCACACAGGTAATATGGCTCTCTTCTCCTGCCTGGCCCCTGCTTACAGAAGGGATTGTGATGTATTACTGGGCTCAGCACCTAGCTCACATGACTCTCTGCCTCTTTCTTTCTAGGTTCTGCCCAAAGAGGATATTGTGACATGTCACTGGGCCTAATACTATGCCGACATACTCTTTTTTTTTTTTTTTTTTTTTGATCATTCTTGGGTGTTTCTCGCAGAGGGGGATTTGGCAGGGTCATAGGACAATAGTGGAGGGAAGGTCAGCAGATAAACAAGTGAACAAAGGTCTCTGGTTTTCCTAGGCAGAGGACCCTGGGGCCTTCCGCAGTGTTTGTGTCCCTGGGTACTTGAGATTAGGGAGTGGTGATGACTCTTAACGAGCATGCTGCCTTCAAGCATCTGTTTAACAAAGCACATCTTGCACCGCCCTTAATCCATTTAACCCTGAGTGGACACAGCACATGTTTCAGAGAGCACAGAGTTGGGGGTAAGGTCATAGATCGACAGGATCCCAAGGCAGAAGAATTTTTCTTAGTACAGAACAAAATGAAAAGTCTCCCATGTCTACTTCTTTCTACACAGACCCAGCTACCATCTGATTTCTCAATCTTTTCCCCACCTTTCCCCCTTTTCTATTCCACAAAACCGCCATTGTCGTCATGGCCCATTCTCAATGAGCTGTTGGGTACACCTCCCAGACGGGGTGGTGGCCGGGCAGAGGGGCTCCTCACTTCCCAGTAGGGGCGGCCGGGCAGAGGCGCCCCTCACCTCCCGGATGGGGCGGCTGGCCGGGCGGGGGGCTGACCCCCCCACCTCCCTCCCAGACGGGGCGGCTGGCCTGGCGGGGGCTGACCCCCACCTCCCTCCCGGACGGGGTGGCTGCCGGGCGGAGACGCTCCTCATCTCCCAGACGGGGTGGCTGCCGGGCGGAGGGGCTCCTCACTTCTCAGACGGGGCGGTTGCCAGGCAGAGGGTCTCCTCACTTCTCAGATGGGCGCGGCCGGGCAGAGACGCTCCTCACCTCCCAGACGGGGTCGCGGCCGGGCAGAGGCGCTCCTCACATCCTAGACGGGATGGCGGCCGGGCAGAGACGCTCCTCACTTTCCAGACTGGGCAGCCAGGCAGAGGGGCTCCTCACATCCCAGACGATGGGCGGCCAGGCAGAGACGCTCCTCACTTCCCAGACGGGGTGGCGGCCGGGCAGAGGCTGCAATCTCGGCACTTTGGGAGGCCAAGGCAGGCGGCTGGGAGGTGGAGGTTGCAGCGAGCCGAGATCACGCCACTGCACTCCAGCCTGGGCACCATTGAGCACTGAGTGAATGAGACTCTGTCTGCAATCCCGGCACCTCAGGAGGCCAAGGGTGGCGGATCACTCGCGGTTAGGAGCTGGAGACCAGCCCGGCCAACACCGCGAAACCCCGTCTCCACCAAAAAAACACAAAAACTAGTCAGGCATGGTGGTGCGCACCTGCAATCGCAGGCATTCGTCAGGCTGAGGCAGGAGAATCAGGCAGGGAGGTTGCAGTGAGCCGAGATGGCAGCAGTCTATGCTGACATACTCTTATGCCTTGACACTGCCCCTAGAAGGCATGGTGATTGATTGCTGGGCCCAGAACCAATGTGATGTGAGTCTCCTGCCTGGACCCTGCCTACAAGGTGCATTGTGACATATCTCTGGGACCTTTAATTATTTTATGTGACTCTCCTCTCTTACCTGGATGTTGCCCAAAAAGAGATTGTGACATAAATTTGGGCCCAACACATAGGTGATGTGACTCTCCTCTCCTGCCTCTTCCTTGCCCACTGAAGAGTGAATGACTTATTACTGAGTTCAGCACACAAGTGATGGGATTCTTCTGCCTGCTCACAGAAGTCATTGTGACATATATCTGGGCCTATCACTGAGGTTATGTGACTCTTTTCTTCCTGGAACCTGTCCACAGTGGGGAGTGTCACATGTTGCTTGGCTCAGAACCTACATGATGTGATTCTCTTTTTATGCCTGGGCCCTGCCCACTGGAGTGATTTTGACATGTAGCTGGGCCCAGCCCCAAGGTTATGTGACTCCACACATCTTCCTGAGCCCTACCCACAGGGGGCATTGTGTCATATCTCTGAGACCTTCAATGAGGTGATGCGACTCTTTTGTTTGGGCCCTCTTCTCAGGATATTGTGACATTGCTGAGCCCAGCATCTAGGTGATGTGACTCTTCTCTACTGTTTGGTCTCTACCCAAAAAGGGATTGTGACATATCACTCTGTCAAGAACCTAGATGAGGTGACTCTCCTCTCCAGCCTGGGACCTCCATACAGTGTGTATTGAGACATATCACTGGGTCCAACACCTAGATAACGCAACTCTCCTGCATGGGGCCTGCCCATAGGGGTATTATGAGCCATCTTTCTATTAATCACCTAGGTGATGTGACACTCCTCTTTTGCCTGGGCCCTGCCAAAAAAGTATTGTTACATATCACTGAGCCCAGCACCTAGGTGATGTGACTCTTTTCTCATGCATGGGCCCTGCCAACTGGGGTGTTTGTTACATATAGCCGGGCCCAGCCCCTAGGTCATGCGATTCTTCTTTTTTTTCCTGAGCCCTACCCACAGTGAAAACTTTGACATATTTTTGGGCCCATCATTTATGTGATGTGACTCTTGCATGGGCCCTCCCCACAAGGGGTAGGGTGACATATTGCTGAACCCAGTATGTAGGTGATGTGACTCTCCTTTATGGATTGGGCTTTGCCCAAACAGGGATTGTGATGTATTTCTGGGCCCACCACCTAGCTGTTGTGATTCTTCTCTTCTGCCTAAGCCCTGCATACATTGTGTATTGTGACATATACCTGGATTCAGCACCCAGGTGATGCAACTTTATGTCATGAGAACTGCCTACAGAAGTATTATGACATCTCTTTTTCTTTTTCTTTTTCTTTTTTTTGAGACAGAATTTGCTCTTGTTGCCCAGGCTGGAGTGCAATGGTGTGATCTTGGCTCACGGCAAACTCCACCTCCCGGGTTCAAGTGATTCTCCTGCCTCAGCCTCCCGAGTAGCTGGGATTACAGGCATGTGCCACCACGCCCAGCTAATTTTTTATTTTTTTTTAGTAGAGATGGGGTTTCTCCATGCTGGTCAGGCTGGTCTCAAACTCCCAACCTCAGGTGATTCGCCCACCGTGGCCTCCAAAAGTGCTGGGATTATGGGCATGAGCCACTGTGCCTGGCCGACATACCTCTTTTTCATCACCTAGATGATGTGACCATTTTATTTTCCATGTCCCTGGCATATTTTGGGTATAGTGACATATCATTGAGTTCAACACCCATTGGATGGGATTATCTGGGAGATTTAATTCCCCTCTTCTGTCTGCACCCTGACCACTAGGAGGATTGTGACGAATCACTGGTCTCAGCAATCAGGGGATTTGTTTTTTTTGCCTGGTCCTCGCCCACAGAGAACATTGTAACATATCCCTGGTCTCAGCACTCAGGTGATGTGACTCTTCTGACTGTATTCTGCTTTCAGGAGGGGATTGTAGCATATTCCTAATGGAGCACCAAGGTGATGTGACACTGCTGCCTGGTCCCTGCCCTCAGAGAAGATTGTGACATATCACTGCCCCGAAACCCAGGTGATGTGAGTCTACTGGTCGGTCCCTATTCACTGGTGGGATTGTGATGCATATCTTGGCCCAGCTTACAGGTGCAATGATTGCTTTCATACCTTGAAACAACCAATAGCAGATACACTGTCTCTCATAGCCAGAGTTAGGAAAATGGGTAATATCTTGGGTCTCCTCTTCGTGTGAAAGTCATGGAGAATCTCTCACATACTGTGTAAAGTTGTCAAAAGGTACAGCGGATGTCCTAACAGAACTCAGCACACAGGTGAGGTTGTGACACTCATATGTATGACCTGCCGACAGTAAATATTTCATCCTTCCATATAAACATAGCTCACAATTCAGGTTCTGAATATCACACCCAGAGGCAGTCAAATGTTGGAAAATGGAATCTCATATGTGAATTCGCTCCATGCGGGGGTTGGCATCTTTCAGACCAAGATTTGGCACACCTGTGAGTCTGTGACTCCACTAAGGGGACACAGTTTGCAGGAGGGATTGAGGTTCTTATACATGGATCCAGACCATCATTGAGACTGTGACTCATTTACTTAGACTCAACATACAGGAAGTGTTAGATCTCATACCTAGAACAAGAAAATGTGTGGAATTGTTAATCTTATGCTTTGACCTTCATGCAGGTGTGATTGTTACATACACCTCTGCCCAGCACCTGAGTGATTTGACTCTTCTGCTTGGGCCCAGCGTACAGATGGGATTGTGCCGCATTGCTGGACCCAGCACTTAGGTGATGTGAGTCTATTCTCTTGCCTTATTGCTTTTCACGGAGGGCATTGAGACATCACTGGGCCTAGTGCCCAGGTGACGTGACTTTCCTCTACTTCCTGGGCTTTTCCCAAGAAGGGATTGTAATATATTGCTGGGACCAGAACCTAGGTGATGTGACTCTCCTCTCCTGCCTGGTTCCTCTTGCACATATTGTGACATGTGGCTGGTCCTGACACCTTGGTGATGTGACTCTCCTGCATGGGACTTGCCCACAGAGGTATTACAACATATATTTTCATTCATCATCTAGGTAATATAATTCTCCTCTTATGCCTGGCCCTGCCAAAAAGTGGGAGATTATGGCAAATCACTGAACCCAGCACCTAGGTGATGTGACTCTCTTGTTTGGCCTGGGCCTCTCATGTTTTGGGTATTGTAAAATATCACTAGGCCTACCACCTATGGGATTGCATGCTCCTACCTTGTCTCTGCCCACAGGGACCTTGTGACATATATCTGCACCCATGATCTAGAAGATGTGACATTTATTTTTTGCCTGCACCCTGCCCTGCACAGGAATGATTGTGACATATCCTTGGAACCAGACACCAGGTGATGTGGCTCTTCTGCCTCTGTCTTGCCCACAGGGAGCATTGTAACATAGTGCTGAGCTCAGCACCCAGGTGATGTGACTCTGTTGCCTGTGCTGTGCTTTCAGGACAGAATTGTAACATATCCCTGGCTGAGCACTCAGGTGATGTGACACTCCTGCTTGGCTTCTTCCCTCAGAGAAGATTATGAGATATCCATGGCTGAAATCCAGGTGATGTGACTCCCCTGCTAGCTCCCTTCTTATAAGTAGAATTGCGACATAGGCTGTGGTCAGCTTACAAGTGTGATGATGACTCTCATGTCAGCTTACAAATGTCATGATGACTCTCATGCCTCAAGTCAGCTATTAGAAGAAATACTGGCCAGGCACGGTGGGTGGATCACCTGAGGTCAGGAGTTCAAGACCAGCCTGACCAACATGGAGAAACCCCGTCTCTACTAAAAATACAAAAAAAATTAGCCGGGCGTGGTGGTGCATGCCTGTAATCCCAGCTACTTGGGAGGCTGAGGCAGGAGAATCGCTCCATTGCACTCCAGCCTGGGCAACAAGAGCGAAACTCTATCTAAAAAAAAAAAAAAAAAAGAAGAAATACCTTTCATAGCTCAGAAAAATGAGCGACATCCTGGGTCTCTCTTTGTATGAAGGTTATAAAAGATTGCCACACCCCCACACATAGTATAATGCCCTCAAGTGTTAGAGTGTGTCATCACAGGGCACAGCAAACCTCACCAACCATTAGTATTATCACCCTCACACATGGAAAGAGCCCGCTGCTGAGGTCTTGAATCTCACATGCAAACAGTCCACAGTTGGAATTGTGACTGTCATATGTGAGCATCCAGCCACAGTTGGGATGGTGACACATTTCTAAACTCAAAATCATTGGCAGATGAGGTCTCTACTATTTGGATCCAGCCAATTGGAGAAATGTTGACTCTCACACCTGGGCTTAGGGCCACAGGTATGGTCATGGGGGCATATAAACATGAAGGGGTCAGAGTGAATTGTGACCCGCATTCATACTACATAAAGCCCCTTGGATAGTATAGAGAGTGTATTAACAAGGCCCAGCACACAGGGGAGATGTTGACAGTTGTATGTACACCCACCCAACGGTATACATCATCATTTCCCCACATGAACACAGCCCACTTTTGGGGTTCTGAATCTCACACCTATAGGCAGTCAAAGGCTGGAAACTTGACTCTCATGTGGATTCAGTCCACAGGTGGGTTGGTGACATTCAGAGCAAGATTCAGCACACCTATGTGGCTGTGACTTTACTATTTATACGTGGCATGCAGAAGGAGTTGAGGCTGTTGTGCACAAGTTCAATCCACCGTTGAGATTGTAACTCCTGTTCTTAGACACAACATGTAGGAGGTTAACACCGGGACATGTGTGGGATTGTTAATGTCATCCCTGGACCTTCCTGCACTTTTAACTGTGACATTTTTCTTTTTTTTTTTTTCTTTTTTGAGATGGAGTTTCACTCTTATCACCCAGGCTGGAGTGCAATGGCACAATCTTGGCTCACTGCAACCTCCGCCTTCTGGTTTCAAGCGATTCTCCTGCCTCAGCCTCCGAGTAGCTGGGATTACAGGCATGTGCCGCCATGCAGGGCTAATTTTGTATTTTTAGTAGAGACGGGGCTTCTCCATGTTGGTCAGGCTGGTCTCAAACTCCTGACCTCAGGTGATCCACCCGCCTGGGCCTCCCAAAGTGCTGGGATTACAGGCGTGAGCCACCGTGCCCGGCCCAATTGTGACATTTTTCTTTTTTTTTTTTTTTTTTTTTTTTTTTTTTGAGACGGAGTCTCGCTCTGTCGCCC
Organism: Pan troglodytes; assembly: GCF_028858775.2. Taxonomy (NCBI): domain Eukaryota; kingdom Metazoa; phylum Chordata; class Mammalia; order Primates; family Hominidae; genus Pan; species Pan troglodytes. The sequence goes on from NC_072418.2 coordinate 23,925,214, forward strand.
AGGCTGGAGTGCAGTGGCGCGATCTCGGCTCACTGCAAGCTCCGCCTCCCGGGTTCACGCCATTCTCCTGCCTCAGCCTCCCGAGTAGCTGGGACTACAGGCGCCCGCTACCACGCCCGGCTAATTTTTTGTATTGTTAGTAGAGACGGGGTCTCACCGTGTTAGCCAGGATGGTCTCGATCTCCTGACCTCGTGATCCGCCCGCCTCGGCCTCCCAAAGTGCTGGGATTACAGGCGTGAGCCACCGTGCCCGGCCCAATTGTGACATTTTTCTATGCCAGGCACCTGAGTGATCTGACTGTCTTGTCTGGGACCAGCCCACAGGTGGGATAGTTCTGCTGAACCCAGAACTGAGGGGATGTGACTCTTCTTCTGTCTTGGTGCTGCTTGTAGAGGACATTGTGACATCTCACTGAACCTTGCACTTAGTTGATGTGAGTCTCCTCTCCTGCCTTGGCACTGCCTACTGGGGCATTGTGACATATCTCTGGGCCTACATCCAGGTTATATGACTCTCATGCCTGTGCCCTCACCACATTGTGACATATTGCTGGGTCCAACACCCTGGTAATGTAACTCTACTGCCAACAAGGAACATTGTGGTATTTTTTTCACCTATTACCCAGGTGATGTGACTCTCTTCTTTTGCGTTGTTCTGCTCACAGGGGGAATTGTGACATATCACTTGGCCCAGTACCAAGCAGGTGTGACTCTTCTATTCATCATAAGTCCTGCTTTCAAGGGAGATTGGGACATATTGTGGGGCTCAACACCAATGTGACATTACTGTTTTGCCTTGGCCCAGACCTTAAAGGCACTGTGACGTATTGCTCGGCTCAGCAACAAGGTGACGAGAGATCCTGTGTGGACATTGACAACAGAGAGCATTGTGACATATCTTTGGGAGCATCAGCTATTTGATGTGACTCTCCTTTTATACCAAGGCTTTGCTCATAGGGGAGATCGTGATGTATCTTCTGGCCCAGAAATCAGGCAATGTGTTTCTCCTGCCTGAGCTTTGCTCACAGGGAGCATTGTGACGTATCACTGAGCCCAGCACCCAGGTGATGGGACTCTACTGCCTGTCCCCTGCTTTCAGGAGGAAATTGTAACATATCTCTGACCAAGCACCCAGGTGATAAGTCTTCTGCCTGGTGCCTGTTCTCAGGGAAGATTGTGACATATCCCTGGCCCAGCACCCAGATGATGCAGATGACGTATCTCTCCTGCTCACTCTCTATCCACAGGTAAGATTATGACATATAATCACGCCCAGCTAATTTTTGCCTTTTAATAGAGAAGGGGTTTCGCCATGTTGGCCAGGCTAGTCTCGAACTCCTGACCTCAGGTGATCTGCCCACCTTGGCCTCCCAAAGTGCTCAGATTACAGGCGTGAGCCATGGTCGCTGGCCTAGGGAGTGTGACTTTCTTTTGCTGCCTGTTCTCTACTCAACGGGGTAATTGTGACATATTGCTGGTCCCAGCTCCTAGCTGATGTGACCGTTTTCTTTTTCCTAGGTTCTGCCCACAAAGGAGATTGTGGCATACTGCTGGGCCTAACACTAAGGTGATGTTACTTCTCTGCTTTGGCTATGTCCTTAGAAGGCATTGAGACACACTGCTGGGCCCAGCACCAAGATGATGTGAGTCCTCTGCCTGAACCCTGATCACAGGGAGCATTGTGACATATTTCTTGACCCACTGCAATCTCTCCTATGGACAAAGCCCAGGTAAATGCCCTATTTTACCTATGTGATGTGACACTCCTCTTCTGCCTGGGCCAAGCACACCAGTGATGTAATTATTCTGCCTGTTCCCTGCACACAGGAGTCACTGTGCTATATATTTGGGCCCATCACCTAGATGATATGACTGTCCTCTTCCAGGGTTTGTCCTCGGTGAGAATTGTGATATATCACTTGACGTAGCTTCTATGTGATGTGGCTCTTCTCTCATGCCTGGTCCCTTCCCTCTGGGGTGATTGGAACATAAAGCTGATCCCCACAGCTACGTAATGTGACTTTCCTGTTTATAAGCCCTACCCACAGGGGGCATTGTGACATATCTAGGCCTCTCACCTAGGTAATACGACATTTATGCCTAGGGGGTATTGTGAAATATTACTGGACCAAGAACTTAGGGGCCCACAGGAGGCCTTTGTTACATATCTGTGCATCCATTACTTCGGAGGTGTGACTCTCTTCCATCTGCACCATGCCCATACAGAAAATTGTGACACATCTCTGGGTTCAGCAACCAGGTGGTATATCTTTTGTGCCCAGGCCTTGCCTGCAGAGAGACATAGCTGGGCCCACTACCCAAGTGATGTGACTTTGATGACTGTGCCTTGCTTTCAGGAGGGAATTTTAGGGCAACAGAACCCTGGCCAGGCAACCAGGCGATATGCCTGGTTTCTTCCCTGGAAAAATTGTGATATATTCCTGACCCAGCACCCAGGCGATGTTATTCTCTCATTTGCTTTCTACTCACAGGTTGGATTGTGACATATACTTTAGCCCAGCTCACAGTTGTGATAATGACACTCATACCACAAATCAGTCAGTAGGAGAGATACTGGCACTTGTAGCTAAACTTAGAGAAACAGGTAAATTATTGGGTCTTCTCTAGGTAAGAACATTATAAAGCATAGCCATTCTTTCACAGTTTGTATAAAGTCTTTGGATGGTACAGAGTGTCATCACAGGGTCAAGCACACAGGTGAGACTGTGTTTCTCATATGAACAACCTACCAAATGTTGGCAAACGTACCAACACCCTCACACATGGACAGAGCTCACTGGAAAGATCCTGAATTTCACACGTGGATGCAGTCCACAGTAAAAATTGTGACTGTCATATGTGATCATGTGACCACAGTCAAGATGGTGACTCATTTCAAAACAAAGCTTATAGGCAGATGAGGACTCTTCTCTCTGGTCCTAGCCAATTGGAGAGATGTTGACTCTAACACATGGGCTTAGGTCCATAGCTACGATTATCAGTTCATACTAGAACAGAATTCTCAGAGCAAATTGTGACTATCATGCATATTGTATAAAACCCTAAGATGGTAACAGAGAGTTTTGTAACAGGGCCCAGCACACAGGTGACATTCTGATACTCATACACACACTCAGCCAACAGTAAAGATTGTCATCTTTTCATATGAACACAGTTCACTGTTGAAGTTCTGAATCTCACACCTAGAGATAGCCAAAAGTTGAAAAATTGACTTTCACACATGGATTCAGTCCACATGTGGGCTGGTGACTCTCAGACCAAGATTCAGCGTATCTGTGAGGCTGTGAGTCCACTAAGGGGACACAGTCCACTGCAAAGATTGAGGCTGTCATGCAGGTATCCAGTCCACCATTGAGATTGTGACTTGTGTACTCAGACTCAACATACAAAAGGTGTTGACTCTAATACCTAGAAATGGGACATGTGTGGAATTGTTAATTTTTTTTTTTTTTTTTTTTTGAGACGGAGTTTCAATCTTGTTGCCCAGGCTGGAGTGTAATGGTGCGATCTCGGTTCACTGCAACCTCTGCCTCCTGGGTTCAAGCGATTCTCCTACCTCAGGCCTCCTGAGTAGCTGGGATTACAGGTGCCCACCACAATGCCTGGCTAATTTTTTGTATTTTTAGTAGAGATGGGGTTTCACCATGTTGGCCAGGCTGGTCTTGAACTCCTGACCTCATGTGATCCACCTGCCTGTCTCCCAAAGTGCTGGGATTACAGGTGTGAGCCACCACACCCAGCAGGATTGTTAATTTTATCCCTACCTTTTCCTTCAACTGTGACTGTAACATACACCTCTGCCCAGCACCTGAGTGATTTGACTTTTCTGCGTGGTGCCTAGTCCACAGATCAGATTGTGATACATTGCTGGACCTAACACTAGGTGGTGCGACTCTGTACTTTTGCCTCGGCACTGCCCACATGGGACATTGTGACATATCACTGGGCCCCTCACCCTGGTTATGTGACTCTCCTACCTGTGCCCTGCCTTCATGGGTCATTGTGACATATTGCCATTTGCAACATCCAGGTTATGTAACTCTCCTTGCTGGGTCCTGCCTACAGGAAGCTTTATGATCTATCTGTGTATTCATCATCCAGGTAACGTGACTCTTTCTCCCAGGTCCCTGTTCAAAGAAAGGATTGTTACTTATCAATGGGCCCAGTGCCTTAGCTGATGTGACTCTTCTACCTATATTCTGCTTACAGTGTACATTGTGACATACTGCTGGGCTGAACACCAAGGTGATGTTACATTTTTGCCTTGGCGTTTCTTTTCATCAAGCATTGTGACATATTGTTGGGCTCAGAACCAAGGTGATGTGATCCTTCTGCCTGAACCTTGCTCAAGAGTCAACACCTTTTGCCCAACAAGAATAGTGACATATTTGTGAATCCATCGTCTATGTGATGTGACTCTCTTACTTGGATTTTTCCTATAGGAGAGATTGTGACATATCACAGGGCCCAGCACCTAGATAATGTGACGCTTCTTTCCTTCCATGGCCATGTTCCCATAAAAGAGAGTGACTTATCCCTGGGATCAGCCCACAGGCTATGTAATTGTTCTGCCTAGTCCCTGTCTACAGGGGTTATTGTGACGTATCTCTTGGTCCCGTTCTTCTTCTCCCTGGGACTTGTCCACAGTGGGAATTGTGACATATCACTTGGCCCAGCACCTGTGTGATGTGACTCTTTTCTCATGCTTTGGCCCTGCCCACTGGTTGGTTGTGATATGTAGTTGGGCCCAGCTCTTAAGTTAGGTGATCTTTCTCTTCCTCCTGAGCCCTACTCTCCCAAGACCAGCTGGGTCATGGAGACCCTAACCCAGCGGAGCTAGAGGAATTAAAGACACACACACATAGAAATATAGCATGTGGAGTGGGAAGTCAGGGGTCTCACAGCCTTCAGAGCTGAGAGCCTCAAACAGAGATTTACCCACATATTTATTGACAGCAAGCCAGTGATAAGCATTGTTTCTATAGATTACAGATTAAAAGTATTTCTTGTGGGAAACAAAGGGATGGGTGGAAATAAAGGGATGGGCTCTGGCTAGTTATCTGCAGCAGGAACATGTCCTTAAGGCACAGATCTCTCAAGTTATTGTTTGTGGTTTAAGAACGCGTTAAGCAGTTTTCTGCCCTGGGTGGGCCAGATGTTCCTTGCCCTCATTCCAGTAAACCAACAACCTTTCAGCATGGGTGTCATAGCCATCATTAACAAGTCACAGTGCCACAGAGATTTTGTTTATGGCCAGTTTTGGGGCCTGTTTATGGCCAGATTTGGGGGCCTGTTCCCAACACTACTCACAGGGGACATTGTGACATATCTCTGGGGCTCTCATCTAGATGATGTGACTTTTCTGCCAGGGCTCTTTTCTCAGAGGATACTGTGACATTTCTTGACCTAGAACCTAGGTGATGTGACTCTCTTCTGCTTGGGCTCTGCCTGAGATGTGACTTTTTTTTTTCCCCTGGGCTTTGCATACATTGTGTATTGTGATATATGACTGGGTCTAAGACCCAGGTAATATGACTCTAACTCATGGGTTCTGTTCAGAAGGGTATTATGACGTATCATTTGTTCCTCACTTAGGTGTTATGACTCTTGTCTTTTCACTGGAACCTGCCAAGAAGGGTGATTGTGACATATCACTGGACCCAGCACCTTGGTGATGTGACTCTCCTCTCCTCCTTGGGCCCTGCTTACATTGTGTCTGTTGAAATACGGCTGGTCCAACACCTAGGTAATGTGACTCTCCTGCATAGGCCTTGCTAATAGGGGATGTATGACATATGTTTTGTTTATCACTTAAGTGATGTTACTCTCCTTTTCTTCCTGAATCCTGTAAAAGGTGGGGGATTGTGACCCTATCACTGGACCCAGCACATAAGTAATATGAGTTTCCTGCATAGGCTCTGTTCAGAAGGGTATTATGACATATCTTTTTGTTCATCACTTTGTGACTTGTCTTTTGACTGGAACCTGCCAAAAAGGGTGATTGTGACATATTACTGGACCCAGCACCTAGGTGATGTGGCTCTCCTTTTTTTCTGGGCCTCACATATTTTGGGTATTGTGATGTATAGCTGGGCTCAACACCTAGCAGTTGGGGAGCTCCTTTCTTGACCATTCCCACAAATGACATATCTCTGCTATGACCGCCTATGACACATGGCCTAAATATGTGACCCTTCTTTTCTGCCTGTACCCTGCTAACAGAGAAGATTGTGACAAATTGCTAAGTGCATTGTATCTTGTGCTGACCTTCTATCTCAGCCTGTGACCAAGAATGCCTAACTGCCGGGGAATGCAGCCCTGTAGGTCTCAACCTCAATTTACCCAGCCACTATTCAAAATAGAGTCACTCTGGTTTAAATGCCTCTGACATTAAGATACACTGTAAAATTATGAAAAAAGTTTATTTGAATTTTAGCAAATGAGAAATGAAATAATTAGAATGGGCTATTCTGAAAGATATAGCATTAGTTATATTTGTGTTTGAGTTTTCTATTAACCTATATTTGTTACTTATGAACAGATACCTTGTTTTATTCTGTCTAAACAGATACACTAGGTGGGGTGTGGCGGCCATGCCTGTAATCCCAGCACTTTGGGAGGCCGAGGGGAGTGGATCACCTGAGGTCAGGAATTTGAGACAAGCCTGACCAACATGGCAAAACCCTGTCTCTACTAAAAATACAAAAATCAGCTGACCATGGTGGCGGGTGCCTGTAATCCCAGCTACTTCAGAGGCTGAGGCAGGAGAATTGCTTGAACCCGAGAGGTGGAGGTTGCAGTGAGCCAAGATCATGCCACTGCATTCCACCCTGGGTGACAGAGTGAGACTCTGTCTCAAAAAATAAGATAAAATAAGCGGCTGGGCATGCTGGCTCACGCCTGTAATCCCAACACTTTGGGAGGCCGAGGAGGGTGGATCGCAAGGTCAGGAGTTCAAGACCAGCCTGGCCAAGATGGTGAAACCCTGTCTCTACTAAAAATACAAAAATTAGCCAGGTGTGTTGGCAGGTGCCTGTAATCCCAGCTACTCGGGAGGCTGAGGCAGAGAATTGCTTGAACCCAGGAGGCAGAGTTTGCAGTGAGCCGAGATCTCACCATTGCACTCCAGCCTGGGTGACAGAGGGAGATTCTGTCTCAAAAAAAAGAAAAGGACATAAATTTAATGTTAAGTATGGACTCATAAAGAACCTAGACAGCCACCAAGCCATTTGTTTATTCTTGATTTCTTAAAGCTTCCATTATTAAAAGCTCTGCATTCCATTACTCATCACAGAAGAGAAAATAATCTAAATTAAATATGAATTAAGTTGTGTGTGTGTGTGTGTGTGTGTGTGTGTGGTGATTATTCTAAATTACTAAACAGATTAAGGCCAATTTTTTATGTCAAACATATAATTCTGAGAAACAATCAATACTTTATGTACATTTCTGTTACCTAATAGGCTATTTAAGCATTTATACAGAAATTTTATACAGTTGTCATTTTTAATGCATGTTTTCTGATAGTATAAAAGCTTTCTCATGCAAGAAGGCTGATGTTATAATAGTAGCTAAAAGAATATTAGAAAATATGTTTTTTTTTCATGGGACATTTCTGAAAGGTCTCTAATGATCAAGATACTTATTTCACTAGACAAGTTGTAAAACTGTTAAATAAGGTATTGTTCCTGGACCAAACTGAGAGTTGGGCTGCTGTTTCTCATGGCCCAATAACGAGATGCAGATGAACTGGGGAGGAAGAGAGTTTTATTTCTGCAACCGGTTACAGGGAGAAGGCCTGGAAATTATCACCAGACCAACTCAAAATTACAACGTTTTCCAGAGCCTATATACCTTCTAAGCTATATGTCTACATGTAAGTGTGCTTTCATCTAAAGAGATAAGTGATTAACTTCTTTTATTTAATCTGTAACTAAGGTCTGAGTCTTGAAGACCTTCCCCTGCAGCCTCAGTAAATTTACTTAATCTAAATGGGTCCAGGTGCTGGGGTAATTACCCTTATCTTGTCTCCTGCTAAATCACAGTGGTTTGGTGAATTCCTTCAGACCTCCAATAAACCTGTTTGTGGAGGCCTGGGGAATTGCTTCAGACCCCCAATAAAACTTGTTTAATCCTATAAGGCCCAAGAAAGGCCTAGGCGAAACTCTTGATGGGCTTTTGTTACATCCCAGCCTTTGTATAAGGTCACTGGCTTTTTTTTTTTTTTTTTTTTTTTTTTTTTGAGACGGGGTCTCACTCTGTCACCAGGCTGGAGTGCAGCTGTACAATCTCGGCTCACTGCAAACTCCACCTCCAGGGTTCAAGCCATCCTTCTGCCTCAGCCTCCCAAATAGTTGGGACTACAGGCACATGCCACCACGCCCAGCTAATTTTTTTGTATTTTTAGTAGAGACGGGGTTTCACCATGTTGGCCAGGATGGTATCGATCTCTTGACCTTGTGATCCGCCTGCCTCGGCCTCCCAAGGTGCTGGGATTATAGGTGTGAGCCACTGCGCCCGGCTGGTCACTGGCTTTTAATATTTAACTTAACCACTCAGTCAGTACTGAAACAGTTGTTAGTGAGGTCTGGCCTGCCACAGTATTATAGATACAATCGTATTGAGCAAAGCTAACTAAATTGACTGGATTGCTTTTGTAATTGCAGATTGATGACAATCAGATTCACTTAGAGTGGAAAAAATATGTTGGCCCTTATAAAATAGTGATTAGAAGGCCTATGTGCGTAATAGAACCTCATGTGTCTTCTGCTACTAAAGTCTAACATTACTAAATTCAACCAGGCTTTAATGCATTATGGCAAAGCACATTTTCACCAGGTGAGGAAAGCCTTTACTAGTCTACTGACTGAGGAGAGTAAAACCCTTTATAATCAAGAACTCAGAGATTGAATCTGCCTGCCACCTACACTGATGCAAGACTTCAAGACCTTGAACATTGGATTGATAATCTCACAACTTAGAAGGGCCCCTTCAAACTCTTGAAATTGTAAACCCATAGGAGATTTTAAGGTAAAGCTAACCAGGAAAGTTTGTCCTCAAAAGCAGATGGCCGTCTCCATGTAGATAGCTTTTTTCACAAGATCAAAAATCAAGACATCTCGTTATCATGACACTCTTAGTTCACAGTTTGTTTATGGTTCTACAAACCACGGAAATTTTAAAAAGTGGTCTCTTGTGTGCAGTCATGGGGGTATACTTATATGTAGAGAATTTTGCAGCCAACATTATGTATGAGGAAACTTATTCCTTGAAAGGTAAAAGAAGAAGGGCCAATGTAGGTGAGAAGTTTTAATGAAACATTTGTTTTCTCACAATATCAAAAACAGAATATTGGTCCACTGCTCTTAACCTATTTCATAAGTTAAAAAGAACTTATTCAGAATAGGTTAAAGAGCATTGCCAGGAGGCCATTACTCTTCTGAATGGGTATCACTGTTTAGAGTAAATGAGGCAATGGTTACAAATTGATCCCTCTCAATAGGGCTCTATAGCAGATTATACCATAAAAACTATGCTTACACAATAGACTTTAAGTTTTCTCACAAAGTTATGCTAAATATAATTTCTTTTGATTACTTACTGGATAAATAGATATCTGTGCAGTTGCTAATAGTTGCCCATGGAGAACTACAGCCGGTATTACAGAGATGCAGTTGTAGATGATTCATGAACAGGCTGATTAGATGAAATGAGTAGATCATTTATCTAGCTAACTATTTGATCTATTTAATTTTAATTGGTTGTTCATGGGGACCCTGGCTAAAAAGCATGCTTCAAACTCTTGGTATTATCCTCCTGATACTCAAAATGGTAATCTTCCTACTGCACTGTATTCTCTCAAAAGATATAAACGTTTGAATGTAGTCATCTGTAGAATGTCAAATGGTCTCTCTTTAACTGGAATGACAGAAACTCAAAGACATATGTGACTATGAAGACAGCACAACCTATGAATGACATGCTAAGGACAAAAAACAAAAATAATGGAAACTGAGAGTGGCACTAAAGCCCCGAGTTTTGGTTACACTGTGACCTATGTAAGAACTTAACCAAACGGGGAATTTTTTAAAGAAAACTATTGGAGGCCATAATTCTGGACTGAGCTTATGCACTAGGTCCAAACAAACCAAACCAAAATGAGTCACTCATGCTGGATGTGACATAATTAAACTAAAAATTTAAGGCAACAGGTAGATTCTAAAACTGGCCAGGTTTTGTTTTTCTTCTCTAAATAGCAGATTTCAACACAAGGAGGTCCCCTGTACTCTAACACTTTAAAAAACAAATAAAAATAATTTCAAAATAATAAACTGAGGTTTTTATTTCCACTTTACAAACCCACAGTTCTGCTGTTTCACAGTGAGATTTGAGTCTAAATAAGTACATTTTTGATGGTGACAAAGTGATATTAATGTCTAAAGTTTTGGTCTCAAACTTGAGAAGATGACAAAAGGGAGAAATTGTTAAATTAGTTGTAGCCTAAAGCTTCCCTCTTATGTTTAATTTTGGCTAATAGGATTTGTTTTTTGTTTTTTGTTTTTTTTACATAGTAAACTTAATGTTCAAATAGCACATATCTTAAGCTGTAATAAATCTGGCTGTTTCTGTACCTCACTTCCATTTTCTGTATGTCATTTTGCTTTTCTGGTTCATAAAAATTTTACCAACATGTGGCTGTGTTGGAGTCTCTCTGAGCCTACTCTGGATCCATAGGTTACCCGATTTGCAAATCATGATTTGCTCATTTAAACTGTTAAATTTAATTTTTCTAAAGTTTTCTTCTTTTACAAATTTTCAAATTTTTTATGATGAAAATAAATAATGTGTTATTGAGCTTTGATTTTCTAAAATCATCCCACAGCTATTTTCCCAAATAATAATAATATAATAATAAATAATAATACAATAATTTCCCAAATAATAATAAAAATAGTGAAAAGGCAGCTGATGATACAAGTCTGAAGGAGCTCAGTTGAGCCCAGCCTAAATGGCTGACCATCTCAATTACGAGCGAATAAGTTTTGGATGGTTTGTTATGCTGCAATAGCTAACTAATACATGCACCCTGTGCAGATGGAATGCCAGGATTTAATGACAGGTTGATTACTAGTTACCTTCTGACAGTGGACACCCTAAAGATACTGACTTTTCTTTTCTTTTTTTCCCGATTTGAAGTTGGATGTCTCCTAAGACAATGTTGAGTAATGCAGAAATACAGGTAGACATGTATGTGTGTGATTGGTGCTTATACTCACACAGTACCCCACACCACAGGAAAAAAACAGATAACCACAGCCTGACCATTAGAGCCAAGGCCAAATAGCAAAATAAGTTTGCCTTTAATTTATTTTCTTCATATCTTAAAGTTAGAGGTTAAGACTGTGGACAGACCCGAAGACATAGAGTTTTCTTCTCCTGTGGCCCCAGAATTTTTTGTTCACTGTCTGATCTCTGGATGAAAGGTGGACAACAGGTGGCAAAGAGTGGTCTACCTGTGGTTATTTTATTTGTGCTGCCCTCTGCCCTTGCTATGGCCACTATCTGTCCCACCCTCAGAACCGAAGATAGATGTTAGTAGAGAGAGGCTGTCTCCTCACCTCTGGCAGAAAAGGGATGTTCAGGGCCTCCACCCACCTGACATCAGAGCTGCACTTCAACGTGGCGGCTGTTGGCCATGTGTGGCTCCTGGGTGCCTGGAATGTGCCTGGTCTGAACTGCAATTTGCTAGAAAAGTAAAATACAGAGTTGGTTTCGAAGATTTAGTTCCAAAAATATATATAGTGCCTTAATAATTACATATTGCTGTGACCCCAGAAAATCTGAGACATCAGTTAATTTAGAAAGTTTATTTTGCCAAGGTTGAGAACACGCCTATGACATAGTTTCAGGAAGTCTTGAGGACACCTGCCCAAGGTGGTCAGGGAACATATTGGTTTTATACATTTTAGGGAGACATGAGACATCAATCAATATATGTAAGAAGTACATTGGTTCAGTCTGAAAAGGTGGGACAACTTGAAGCAAAGGCAGGAAGACACGAAGCTGGAGGGAGCTTCCAGGTCACAGATAGGTGGACTCAAATTCTTTTGAGTTTCTGATTGGCCTTTAGTTCCCAGCTTGAGTTTTCCTTAGTAATTTTGGGGGCCCAAGATATTTTCCTTTCACATTGCTCACATATTAAAATGATAATACTTTAAACATATTGGGTTAGTTACATTATTACAATCAATTCCACGTGTTTCATGTTTCTTTTTAAAGTTTGGCTACTGGAAAATTAAAAATTCACATGTGGCTCACATTTTATTTCAGAGGACTGCCTCCTTTTTAAAATCTCAGGCTGCCTGCTCAAAGGACCAGAAGCTAGGAAGGTGATAAAAGCTAAAATTTAAAAGTAATTGTTATTATATTCTTTTCATTTGTGACTAGCCATATAGTATATTTATAAATGCATATGACCTTACACACAAGGTTCAATGCAAACACCCTCTAGGGTGGGCCTGGCTCAGCTCGGAGGAAAGCCTGCCTGAAAAGGCTGCAGCTAGGCTGTCACGCTTCATTCTGCCCAGCAACTGATCACCCTCCGTCACTCAGGGCCTGAGAGGGCGGGTCTTAAACATTATCCAATCAGGCACGCAGCTGGAGCGGACAGGACGGTTTCCGGAATATGGCGGGGCTTTTGGCTCTCGCTGCAGCCAGAGCTCCAGGTCTCGTCTTCATTTCTGTGTCCTCTGTTCTTAGAGGCCCAGCCTGTGTGGCCCTGTGACCCGCAGATATTGGGAGATACACGGCTAAGACTCCAGGACCCCCTGGAAGCCTAGAAATGGTGAGAGTGCCGAGTCTGACATCCCGAGAGAGGGGGAGGGGCTGGTCGGAACCGTGGGAAGTGGCCGTGGCGGACTTAGGTCTCCCGGCAGTCAGCTCCACAATCTGCGCCCGGAATTCTCCTTGCCCAGCTCGGCTTCAGTCCCCTTCAGCCATAAGATGGCGACTGTGCTGACAGCCGGGCCCCGGGCGTCCTGTCTTCCCTCCGCAGTGACTGTGCCTGACGTGTAGCCCTGTCTGGGGAGCTCTGCACGCGCAATTCCGCAGTCTCTCCCAGATTGTGCAAGAACCATGGGAGGGGCGTCAGGTGAGAATAGTGACTCGGGATGCGGGTTCATGAGCGGGAAGAGCTTTGGTCCGTGGGGTTCCCAGTTCCCATTCTCTCCTATTAAAAATCTATGGGAGTGGCCGGGCGCGGTGGCTTATGCCTGTAATCCCAGCAATTTGCTGGGAGGCGGGCAGATCACTGAGGTCCGGCATTCGAGAACAGCCTGGCCAACATGGTGAAACCGCCTCTCTGCTAAAAATACAAAAATTAGCCGGGTGTGGTGGCAGGCATCTGTAATCCCAGCTATGTGGGAGGCTGAGGCACGAGAATCGCTTAAACCCAGGAGACCAAGATTGTGCTATTGCACTCCAGGCTGGTTGACACAGTGAGACTATCTCAAACAAAAAAAAAAAAAAAAAAAAAAAAAGGGGGGGGGAGTCACTGCAAAATATTAAAGAATTTAATTAAAGAGTGGTTCTAAAATTGTAAAGCACCCAGCTGTGGGATGTAGTTTGTGGTCCTTTGGAGGAGCTTGAAGGAAAGACTTTGCGCATGGTACAAAAACGCAAATTCAGTTATTGGTTAGGTAGGGTTACGTAGTTTCTTAATTTCCATCTTCAGCTTACAAAATTTCCTGGTTATGTAATCAGAGCTTAATTCCAGTTAATAGTTAACCCTGTATTTGTTTTCCCCAGTGTAGTAATTTACAAAAAAAAAAAGCATTTGAGTTGGTTGTTTTTTTTTTTGAGACGGAGTTTCGCTCTTCTTGCCCAAGCTGGACTGCAGTGGCGCGATTTCGGCTCACTGCAACCTCCGCCTCCGTGTTCAAGTAATTCTCCTGCCTCAGCCTCCTGAGTAGCTGGGATTACAGGCAGGCACCACCACGCCCGGCTAATTTTGTATTTTTAGTAGAGACGGGGTTTCTCCGTGTTGGTCAGGCTTATCTTGAACTCCCGACCTCGGGTGATCCGCCCATCTCGGCCTCCCAAAGTGCTGGGATTACAGGCGTGAGCCACGGCACCCGGCTTGAGTTAGATTTTTTAAAAGTAGGAATTCAGGCACTACAGCCACCTCAGTCGAATTGCCTAGCACTTAACTATTTTCACTCCCTACACAAAACTGATCTTCCCCTGCGTTTTTCACAGGTGTCCTAAGCAGGGTCTCAAGTCTACTCCCACGCCCCCCATTCCTCCAGCCTAACTCTGGCTTGCAGTAAAATACAAAATTTCCATTTCCTCCTGACAATCCCAAATGCCAACTCCCACTCCCTAATTCACACTACTAACTATTTGTCCTTTAGTGTACATTTTTGATACTGTATTTTAATTAAACATTTTTGACAAAGCATTGGATGGCACATTTTAAAAGATTTGTTTTCTGTTTATAAATATTTTCCATAAGAAGAAAGCAAGGAATAATCTTCTGACACTGTATTGTAAAAAAATCTTTGTCTCTTTTCCTTTTATCTTCTCTAGGCATAGAGATTTTATGAGAATGTTTTGGCATCAAGGTTTTTCTTGGAATTTTTGTGGGGTGATGTGTCCTCAGCCACCCTTTAGTTTTTTTCCTGGTCCTGGGTTCCAGTACTGTCTGTGAATAAACCAAGATATCAGTCATGGCTATGTCTGCAAGACTGTCTAATGAATATTAATTCCTGGGTCATTTTCTCCCATAGGACAACCTGTGGTATGGAGTGTAGCCTCTGAAGGGAGCAGGTGGATTCCCTGGGGCTGAGAGGAATCTCCTGGTGTACTTTTCGTTTGAAAAGCTAACCCCTTCAGATGTTAAGACTGTGTTCACCCAGCCCGACTTTCCTTTCTTTGGGCCACATTGCTGGTCACCCAATCAAATGCTGGTATTGAGTTGAAAACAAATAATTTCTGACCCCTTGATTCTCTACAATTTGTGAAAAAAGACTAGTATCTCTGCCGGGCATGGTGGCTCACACCTGTAATCCCAGCACTTTGGGAGGCCAAGGTGGGCGGATCACCTGAGGTCAGGAGTTCGAGACCAGCCTAGCCAGCATGATGAAATTCCGTCTCTACTAAAAATAGAAAATTAACCGGGCGTGGTGGTGCATGCCTGTAATCCCAGCTACTCAGGAGGCTGAGGCAGAAGAACTCGGGAGGCGGAGGTTGCGGTGAGCCGAGATCGTGCCATTGCACTCCAGCCTGTGCAACACGAGTGAAACTCCATCTGAAAAAAAAAAAAAAGTGATATCTCAAAAGACAAAAGAAACCCTGACCCCGGTGAGATGAGGCGAGAAATTGCAAAGTAAAATGCACTTGGGACACTTACTGGAACATAGAGCAGTCTCCTGAGAGGGTGGTTATTGAGCACTTAAGTGACTTAAGTGAGCGGGATGGGTAGGAGAATCTCTCAAGTGATTGAACTTGACACATGAGTCGGACACATCTGTTTTCTTATCAGCACTGCCACTCCCTGGGTTTGTCACTTTGAAAAGATTTGTTCACTTATATTGACTTCAGTTTTTTAACTCTAAATTGCAATTTTTTAGTAGAGCTTGAAAGGTAAGAAAATATTTACAAAGGACATAAAAGAGGTGGGTTTCAGAAAA
This sequence comes from Pan troglodytes, assembly GCF_028858775.2. Classification (NCBI taxonomy): domain Eukaryota; kingdom Metazoa; phylum Chordata; class Mammalia; order Primates; family Hominidae; genus Pan; species Pan troglodytes. Next base: position 23,940,924 of record NC_072418.2, read on the forward strand.
ATCTTTTTTTTTTTTTGTTAAAAATTCTCATGTACCTTTTTCTTTCTTAGAGTGAGTTTAGAAATTTTCTCAGGCTTTTTTTTTTTATGGCTGGGTGATTTCAAACAGAATTCCAAGGCTTAGATTTTGGAATGCTACCAAGGAAAAGAATAGGGAAAAATCTCTTCCATTTTGGCTGTAGAAAATGAATGCATTTCCAGAAGAAAATGTTGTAGATAATAGGTGAGTTACATGAATTCATGAAAACATCAGTTGTTTTTGCCAGATAAATTTCTGACAGTGAATATCTCTGTTCTATATCCTGTTATCTTTATTTCAGAGTTTAATGCTGTATTTTTTAGATGAAACTTGGTACCTCCTAGAAGTGTTCCCATATGACTAATTGTTTACTACTTTTTTTTTTTTTGAAATGGAGTCTTGCTCAAGGCTGGGGTGCAGTGGTGCAATCTTGGCTCACTGCAACTTCTGCCTCCTGGGTTCAAGCAATTCTCCTGCCTCAGCCTCCCGAGTAGCTGGAACTACAGGCGCACACTGTCGCGCCAGCCTATTTTTGTATTTTAGTAGAGACAGGGTTTCTCCGTGTTGCCCAGGCTTGTCTCGAACTCCTGAGCTCTGGCAATCTGCCCCTCCTAAAGTGCTAGGATTACAGGCATGAGCCACCGTGCCCGGCCTACTACATGATTTTTTAATGGAAATAATAAAATAATACATTTATAAAGGAATAGATACTTTTGCTTTTCTTATTGAGGTATGAAATGTAAGCATTGTAAAATTGCCTTGTTTTATATGAACATTGAGTAATTTTGCTGGATTTTTCGAACACTTAGTTTCAAAGACCAAGTGAATAACTCTGACATGGAAATTAAAACTTGAGCCCAGTGACTCCAAGCTAAGGCTAATATTGAGCCTGCAAAAGAAGGTTATTTAAGATCCAGTTAGTTCTTTCTGGGGAGCCTCCCCTGCAGGTGTCCCTGCCTGCTCACCCCAGCCATGGAAGGAGGCTTTATCCTGAGAGAAGCTACAGAGCCCTGGAAAGCTGGGAGCCCACAGGCAGATACAGTTACAGTTAAGGTGGAAGGGAACTGGGAGGATCTTAATGAAGATAAAGTTGTCCTTGTTTTGAGACAGTTTTTAGACTTTGTAAAATAGAACAAAGTTAGATTTGTATAAAAAAAAGAAAATTGAATTACCAAGGAGTATTGCAACAGGAGGAAATACCAACCATAAGAGCTTTAAGGATTGCAAAGTTTAGGCAGACAAAGCCTTTCTTTTCTTTTTTTAATAATTTTTTTTTTTTTTGAGATGGAATCTTGCTCTTGTTGCCCAGGCAGGAGTGCAGTGGCACGATCTCTGCTTACTGCAACCTCCACCTCCTGGGTTCAAGCAATTCTCATTACTCAGCCTCCCAAGTAGCTGGGATTACAGGTGCCCGCGACCATGCCCGGCTGACATTTGTATTTTTAGTAGAGGCGGGGTTTCACCATGTTGGCCAGGCTGGTCTGGAAGTCCTTACCTCAGGTGATGACAAGGGCTTTCTTTCATAGGGGTGAGCAAACAAGATTAGAAAAAAGATGGGAGGGGAATGGCAAATGGACGGTAAAAACATCAGATTCTAGATCAGAGAATGTTTTATCCTGAGGTCAGCATGTTCTTAGAAGGGAAGTAGAATGGGGTTGTATGTTGGCTCAGACGGAGGGCAGCCCAAAGTCCAGGAACCTCTGGGAAGGAGATAAATTTCAGCGAGGTCTGATATGGAAGTACAGGAAAGTGGTCCCAATCCAGGCTCCAAGATAGGGTTCTTTGATCTCACGCAAGAAAGAATTTAGAGTGAGTTCATAGAGTAAAGTGGAAGCATGTTTATTAAGAAAATAGAGGAATAAAACAATTGCTACTTCACAGACATAGCATCCCAGAGGGCTGCTGGTTGACCACTTTATGGTAATTTCTTTTTTTTCTTTTTTCTTTTTTTTTTAATTGATCATTCTTGGGTGTTTCTCGCAGAGGGGGATTTGGCAGGGTCATAGGACAATAGTGGAGGGAAGGTCAGCAGATAAACAAGTGAACAAAGGTCTCTGGTTTTCCTAGGCAGAGGACCCTGGGGCCTTCCGCAGTGTTTGTGTCCCTGGGTACTTGAGATTAGGGAGTGGTGATGACTCTTTAACGAGCATGCTGCCTTCAAGCATCTGTTTAACAAAGCACATCTTGCACCGCCCTTAATCCATTTTACCCTGAGTGGACACAGCATATGTTTCAGAGAGCACAGGGTTGGGGGTGAGGTCATAGATCAACAGGATCCCAATGCAGAAGAATTTTTCTTAGTACAGAACAAAATGAAAAGTCTCCCATGTCTACTTCTTTCTACACAGACACAGCAACCATCCGATTTCTCAGTCTTTTCCCCACCTTTCCCCCTTTTCTATTCCACAAAACCGCCATTGTCATCATGGCCCGTTCTCAATGAGCTGTTGGGTACACCTCCCAGACGGGGTGGTGGCCGGGCAGAGGGGCTCCTCACTTCCCAGTAGGGGTGGCCGGGCAGAGGCGCCCCCCACCTCCCGGACGGGGCGGCTTGCCGGGCGGGGGCTGACCCCCCCACCTCCCTCCCAGACGGGGCGGCTGGCCGGGCGGGGGGCCGACCCCCCACCTCCCTCCCGGACGGGGCGGCTGGCCGGGCGGGGGGCTGACCCCCCACCTCCCTCCCGGACGGGGGGCTGACCCCCCACCTCCCTCCCGGACGGGGCGGCTGGCCGGGTGGGGGGCTGACCCCCCACCTCCCTCCCGGACGGGGCGGCTGGCCGGGCGGGGGGCTGACCCCCACCTCCCTCCCGGATGGGGTGGCTGCTGGGCGGAGACGCTCCTCACTGCCCAGATGGGGCGGCTGCCGGGTGGAGGGGCTCCTCACTTCTCAGACGGGCGGCTGCCGGGTGGAGGGTCTCCTCACTTCTCAGACTGGGCGGCTGGGCAGAGACGCTCCTCACCTCCCAGACAGGGTCGCGGCCGGGCAGAGGCGCTCCTCACATCCCAGACGGGGCGGTGGGGCAGAGGTGCTCCCCACATCTCAGATGATGGGCGGCCGGGCAGAGATGCTCCTCACTTCCTAGATGGGATGGCGGCCGGGAAGAGGCGCTCCTCACTTCCTAGATGGGATGGCGGCCGGGCAGAGACGCTCCTCACTTTCCAGACTGGGCAGCCGGGCAGAGGGGCTCCTCACATCCCAGACGATGGGCGGCCAGGCAGAGACGCTCCTCACTTCCCAGACGGGGTGGCGGCCAGGCAGAGGATGCAATCTCGGCACTTTGGGAGGCCAAGGCAGGCAGCTGGGAGGTGGAGGTTGTAGCGAGCCGAGATCACGCCACTGCACTCCAGCCTGGGCACCATTGAGCACTGAGTGAACGAGACTCCATCTGCAATCCCGGCACCTCAGGAGGCCGAGGCTGGCGGATCACTCGCGGTTAGGAGCTGGAGACCAGCCCGGCCAACACAGCGAAACCCCGTCTCCACCAAAAAAAATACGAAAACCAGTCAGGCGTGGCGGTGTGCGCCTGCAATCGCAGGCACTCGGCAGGCTGAGGCAGGAGAATCAGGCAGGGAGGTTGCAGTGAGCTGAGATGGCAGCAGTACAGTCCAGCTTTGGCTCGGCATCAGAGGGAGACCATGGAAAGAGAGGGAGAGGGAGACCGTGGGGAGAGGGAGACCGTGGGGAGAGGGAGAGGGAGAGCGGTAAGTTCTTGATTATATGCTAAACAAGGGGTGAATTATTCATGCCTCCCCTTTTTAGACCATACAGGGTAACTTCCTGATATTGCATTGGCATTTGTAAACTGTTATGGCACTGATGGGAGTGTGGCAGTGAGGACAATCAGAGGTTACTCTCAGGGCCATCTTGGTTTTGGTGGGTTTTAGCTGGCTCCTTTACTGCCGTCTGTTTTATCAGCAAGGTCTTTATGACCTGTATCTTGTGCCAACCTCTTATTATGCAACTTAGAATGCCTTAACTGTGGGCCATGCGCGGTAATTTCAGCACTTTGGAAGGCTGAGGCGAGTGGATCATCTGAGGTCAGGAGTTCGAGACCAGGCTGACCAACATGATGAAACCCCATCTCTACTAAAAAAAAATGTATAAAAATTAGCTGGGCATGGTGGCGGGCGCCTGTAATCCCAGCTACTTGGGAGACAGAGGCAGGAGAATCACTTGAACCGGGAAGGTGGTGGTTACAGTGACCCGAGATCACGCCACCGCATTCCAGCCTGGGCGACAGAGCAAGATTCCATCTCAAAAAAAAAAAAAAAAAAAAAAAGAGGAAAGAATGCCTTAACTGTTTGGGAATGCAGCCCAATAGGCTCTGGTTTAAATGCCTCTGACAGAAGTATTTTATTTTTACCACTGAAGACAAATTCAGCTACCATTTTTATGAGAGCAAGAAGAAAATGTGCAGAGTCTGTGTCTGGCTTATGTGACAGGTAAGAATAGAGAGCACCATCTAAGTCTTTTTTTTTTTTTTTTTTTTTTGAGATGGAGTCTCACTCTGTCTTGCACGCTGGAGTGCAGTGGCGTGATCTCGGCTTACTGCAAGCTCCGCCTCCTGGGTTCACACCATTCTCCTGCCTCAGCCTCCCAGTAGCTGGGACTATAGGCGCCTGCCACCATGCCCGGCTAATTTTTTCTATTTTTCAGTAGAGATGGGGTTTCACTATGTTAGCCAGGATGGTCTCGATCTCCTGACCTCATGATTCACCTGCCTCAGCCTCCAAAAGTGCTGGGTTTACAGGCATGAGCCACTGCACCCGGCCCTTAGTCTTAATGGAAATGGGGTTTCTTTCTATAAACTGTTTCTGGCACACAAAGGATAGAGAATTTTATTAATCACAGCTGTTTTCTCAGATTATCCACGTGCTTTTTATTTTCCCACCTCTTTTCTTTGTCCTATACATTTCTTCCATTTGACTTCTCCTGGATTTTATCTTTTGTAATAAACCAGTAAACATAACTACAGTGTTTGCTGAGTTCTCTGATTAGCTCTGTCCAATTATTAAACTTCATAGAGGTTATGAAAGTCCTGAATTTTTAAACAGTAGCTCAGAAGCATAGATGGGCCCATGGGGTTTGTGACTGGCATCTCCAGTAAGGACAAAGTTGTGGGACCAAGCCCTGAATCAGGGTCTGTGCTGACTCTGGGTGGTGTCAGAATTCAAATGTTAGACATTGAGTTGCTGTTGGAGAATTGCTTGGTGTTAAGCAAACTACAGATTTGGTGCCAGAAGAAAGATATCACAGAGGCCTGTCCTGGAATAGAACTCTTGGTATCTGGAAATGGGAGGCTCTGCTCTCCTGTACACAGGCTTTCACACTGCCCATTGTCCTGTGATTCCAGGTGTCCTCTTAGGGTAAGAGAGGATGAAAACTTAGAGGGAACGATCTCTGATGACAGACTCCCTTTTCCTGCAGCTGCCACCACGTGATTCCCACCCACTCACATACACACCCACTAGACATTGACATGTCCACATCCCTCCCAGAATGAGGCACCACCCTCAGGAACTTCACCACAGCATTTTTGATCCCAGTGTTCCTTCCCAGAAATGCACAAAAGTGTCTACAAGTCTCCTGGAATATTCCTACTCCCAGACACAATCTGCAACAGCAACCTGTTTTTCTCCACCACCTTAGGGTTCTGGGCCACCTGTTTGTAATCTCATCTGCCTCCATGGACCTAGAAATAAATCAGTACAGCCCCACCTGGGCCATTATCTGTAGCACAAACCAGTCTTTTCACCTACATAGCACTCTCCCCCAACTAATGAAGTTTTTTCCTTTTAACTTTTATTTTTGGTCTAGGGGTACACATGCAGGTTTATCATATAGATAAAATTGTCATGGAAGTTTAGTGTAGATTATTTTGTCACTGAGGTACTAAGCATAGCATCAAACAGGTATTTCTTATTCTCTTTGTCCTCCTACCCTCCACCCTCAACTAGGCCTCAGTGCTTGTTGTTCCTCTCTTTGTGTCCATGTGTGCTTGTTATTTAGCTCTTATAAATGAGAACATGCATTTGGTTTCTTTTTTCTGCATTAGTTTTCTGAGGATAATGGGCTTCACCTCCATTCATGTTGCTGCAAAGGACATGATCTTGTTCTTTTTTTTTTAAAATAACCACACAGCATTCCGTGATGTTTATATACCATATATATTTTATACACACACACACATATATATTTTTTATTTATTTTATTTTTGAGATGGAGTCTAGGTCTGTTACCCAGGCTGGAGTGCAGTTTTGCAATCTGGGCTCACTGCAACCTCCACCTCCCAGATTCAAGTGATTTCTCCTGCCTCAGCCTCCCAAGTAGCTGGGATCACAGGCACGCACCACCACACCCAGCTAATTTTTGTATTTTTAGTAGAGACGGGGTTTTGCCATGTTGGCCAGGCTTGTCTCGAACTCCTGACCTCAAGTGATCTGCCCACCTCAGCCTCCCGAAGTGCTGGGATTACAGGCATGAGCCACTGTGCCTGGCCACCATATATATTTTTATTTTTTTAAATTATTTTATTTTGTTTTATTTCATTTTATTTTTTGAGATGGTGTCTCACTCTGTCACCCAGGCTGGAGTGCAGTGGCGTGATCCCCGCTCACTGCAGCTTCCACCTCCCAGATTCAAGTGATTCTCCTGCCTCAGCCTCCCAAGTAGCTGGGATTACAGGTGCGCACCACCACGCTTGTCTAATTTTTGTATTTTTAGTAGAGACAGGGTTTCTCCATGTTGGCCAGACTGGTCTCGAACTCCTGACCTGAAGTGATCCCCGTGCCTTGGCCTCCCAAAGTGCTGGGATTACAACTGTGAGCCACTGCGCCTGGCCTTTTTTTTTTTTTTTTTTTTTTTTTTTTTACTTTTTTATAGTAGCCATTCTGACTGGTGTGAGATGGTATCTCATTGTGATTTTTCTTTGCATTTCTCTACTGATTAGTGATAAGAAAGAAATACTCATCAAATACTTGTTAGCCACATGTATATCTTCTTTAGAATGGCATCTGTTCATGTTTTTTGCCTACTTTTTAATAAGGTTGTTTTTTCTTGTAAATTTGTTTAAGTTCCTTTTGAATTCTGGATATTAGACCTTTGTCAGAAGCATAGTTTGCAAATATTTTCTTCTATTCTGTAGATTGTCCGTTTACTCTGATTTTTTTGTGTGTGTGGTATTTTTTGTTTTTTGTTTTTTTGCTGTGAAAAAGCTCTTTAATTAGGTCGCATTCATCAAATTTTGCTTTTGTTGCAATTGCTTTTGGTATCTTCATCATAAAACTTTGCCAGTTCCTATGTCTAGAATGGTATTTCCTAGGTCATCTTCCAGTATTTTTTAAGTCTTTACTTAATCTTGAGTATATTTTTGTATATGGTATAAGAAAGGCGTGCTGTTTCAGTCTTCTACATAATGTTAGCTAGTTATTCTAGCACTATTTATTAAACAGAAAATTCTTCTTACGTTCCTCTTGTCAGCTTTGTCAAATATCAGATGGTCGTAGGTGTCAGCATTATTTCTGGGCTCTCTATTCTGTTGCATTGGTCTATGAGTCTGCTTTTGTACCAGTACCATGCTGCTTTGGTTTCTATCACCCTGCAATATAGTTTGAAGTGGGGTAAAGTGATACAGTGCCTCCAGCTTTGTTTTTTGTTTTTTTGTTTTTTTAAATTTTTTTGTTTTTTTTATTTTATTGAGACCTAGTCTCGCTTAATTCCCCAGGCTGGAGTGCAGTGGAGCAATCTTGGCTCACTGCAACCTCTGCCTCCTGGGTTCAAGCAATCCTCCTGCCTCAGCCCCCCAAGTAGCTGGGACTACAAGCATGTGCCACTATGCTCTGCTATCATCATCATTATTATTATTATTATTGTATTTTTAGTAGGGACGGGGTTTCACCGTGTTAGCCAGGATGGCTTCAATCTCCTGACCTTGTGATCCACCCGCCTCAGCCTCCCAAAGTGCTGGGATTACAGGTGTGAGCCACCATGCCCAGCCGCTTTGTTCTTTTTGCTTAGGATTGCATTGGCTCTTTGGGCTTTTTTTGTTGTTCCATATGAATTTAAAAACAGTTTTTAGTTGTGTTAAGAATGTTTTTGGTAGTTTGATAGAAATGGCATTATTTCTGTATATTTCTTTGAGCAGTATGGTTATTTTAATGATACTGATTTTTTTCTGTCCTTGAGCATAAAATAGTTTTTGATTTGTTTGTGTTAGTTCTGACTTCTTTAAGAAGTGTTTTGTAGTTCTTGTCGTAGAGATTTTTCACCACCCTGGTTAGCTGTACTTCTAGATATTCTATTCTTTTTGTGGCAGTTGTGAACGGAATTATGTTTTTGATTTGGTTTTTGGCTCGGATATTGTTGATGTGCAGAGATGCTGCTGATTTTTGTACATGTATTTTGTATCCTGAAACTTTGCTGAAGTTGTTTTTCAGTCTAAAGAGCTTTTGCACCAAGACTATAGGGTTTTCTAGATATAGAATCATGTCATCTGCAAACAGGGTTAGTTTCCTTTCCTCTCTTCCTGTTGGGATGCCTGTTATTTATTTCTCTTGCCTGATTGCTCTAGCCAGGACTTCCAATTCTATGTTGAATAAAAGTAGTGAGAGAAGTCATCCTTTTCTTGTGCCAGTTTTTAAGAAGAAATGCTTCCAGCTTGCGTCCATTCAGCAGGTTGGCTGTTGATTTGTCACAGATATCTTACTATTTTGAAGTATGTACCTTCAATGCCTAGTTTGTTTAGGGTTCTAAACATGAAGAATGTTACATTTTATTGAAAGCTTTATCTACGTCTATTGAGATAATCTTGTGTTTTTTGTCTTTAGTCCTGTTTATGTGATGAATCACATTTATTGACTTGTGTATGTTGAACCAACCTTGCATCCCAGGGATAAAGCCTACTTGATCATAGCAGATTAGCTTGTTGATGTGCTGCTGGATTCAATTTTACAGTATTTCATTGAGGATTTTTGCATCAGTGTTCATGAAGAATTTTTGCCTGAGTTTTCTTTTTTTTGTTTTATGTTTGCCAGGTTTTGGTATCAGAATGATGCTGTTACTATATAATGAGCAGGGGAAGAGTTTCTTCTCAATTTTTTTTAGTAGTTTTAGAAAGTATAATACCAGCTTTTCTTTGTACATCTAGTAGAATTCAGCTGTGAATCTGTGGGTCCTGGGCTTTTTTTTGGCTGGTAGGCTATTTACTAATTCAATTTTAGAGCTTGTTATTGTTCTGTTCTGGGCTCCAGTTTCTTTCTGTTTGGTATTGGGAGAATGTATTTGCCCAGAAATTTATCCATTTCTTTTAGATTTTTTTTTTTAGTTTGTGTGCATAGAGATGTTTATAGTAGACTTCAGTAGTTATTTGTATTTTTGTGGGGTCAGTAGTAATGACCCTTTTGTCATTTCTTTTTTTTTTTTTTTTTGATATGGAGTCTTGCTCTGTCACCCAGGCTGGAGTACAGTGGCTCTATCTCAGCTCACTGCAAGCTCCGCCTCCCAGGTTCACGCCATTCACCTGCGTCTGCCTCCCGAGTAGCTGGGACTACGGGCACCTGCCACCATGCCTGGCTAATTTTTTTTTATATTTTTAGTAGAGACAGGGTATAGCCAGGATGGTCTCTTATCTCCTGACCTTGTGATCCACCCACCTCGGCCTCCCAAAGTGCTGGGATTACAGGCATTGTCATTTCTTATTGTGTTTATTTGAATCTTCTCTTCTTACTTCACTAAACTTGCTAGTGGTTTATCTTATTGATTTATTTAAAAGATTTAACTCCTGGATTTCTTGATCTTTTGTATGACTTCTTATGTCTAAATCCCCTTCAGTTCTGATCTGATTTTGGTTATTTCTTGTCTTCTGCTAGCTCAGGGGCTGGTTTGCTCTTGCTTCTCTTATACTTTTATTTATGATGTTAGGTTGTTAAATTGAGATCTTTCTACCTTTTTGATGTGAGCATTTAGTGCTGTAAATTCCCCTTTTAACCTCACATTAGCTGTGTTGGAGAGATTCTGGTGTGTTGTATCACTGTTCTCATTTGTTTTAAAGAACTTCTTGATTTGTGCCTTAATTTCATTATTTACCCAAAAGTCATTCAGATGAAGATTGTTTAATTTTCATGTAATTGCATGTTTTCAAGTGTTTTTCTTTGTACTGAATTATATCTTTTTTTTTCTTTTTTTGAGATGGAGTCTTACTCTGTCGCCCAGGCTGGAGTGCATGGCACCATCTCGGCTCACAGCAACTTCCACCTCCCGGGTTCAAGTGATTCTCCTGCCTCAGCCTCCTGAGTAGCTGGGACTACAGATGTGCGCCACCACGCCCAGCTAAATTTTTATTTTTTTATTTTTAGTAGAGAAAGGGTTTCACTGTGTTAACCAGGATAGTCTCGATCTCCTGACATCGTGATCTGCCCACCTCAGCCTTCCAAAGTGCTGGGATTACAGGCATGAGCCATCGTGCCCAGCCCTGTATTATATCTTTATCTTTATCAAGTTGTGGTCTAAGTGAGCATTTGGTATGATTTTGGGATTATTGAATTTGCTGAGGATTGTTGTGTTTCTGATTGCGTGGTCAATTTTAGAGTATGTGACACATGGTGATGAGAACGATATATATACTATGTTGGTTTCAGATGAAGAGTTTCATATATGTTTATTAGAATGATTTGGTCAAGTGTTGAGTTTAGGTTCTGATATCTGTTAATTTTCTGCCTCAAGGTGGGAAATTAAAGAAAATAAAATTAAATTAAAAAGAGAAAGAAACAAGGTTTCCTGTATTAGGCTGACTTATCCTAGAGGCAGTAACAGGCACAGCCCACATCCAGGAAAAGTCTTGATAACACTATTTAAGAAGCCAGGGCTGGAAAGAATGTGCTCTGGAGACTCTCCCAGCATTCCCTCAACATAGGGAGAAGAGAAACAAATTTTCCTTTCTCTTATGATTCCTGTTTTTCATTTAAGCAGCACAGTGAAGGTCATGAGATACCTGAGCAGGCCTGGATTGCAGCCACCTAGGCACCATAGTGAAGGTTATAAGATAAGCCCATGCAAGGCACTAGAGCAAGCCTAGGTAACAGCCATCTGGGCCGCATAGTAAGAGTCATATATAAGTCTGAGTTATAAACCTGTCATAGTATGATTAACTACTTTTGTTCTGTTTCTGTATCCTTGCTTTCACATCACTGCGCTTTGTGCCACTGTAGGCTTATTTCAAGTTAGCCCACCCTCTTTAGAAGTGTATGTAAAAGTTAAATGCTGTCTTTGTCCTTGGCCCAGTCTCTGGATGTTAATCCACTGGGTCTGAGTGCACTCAATAAAATCCTCCTTTTCTACCTATCGGTCTTTCCAGTCTCCTAATTCCCACAACACAGTGATCTAAGTGTCTGCGGAGTGTTGTAGTCTCCTACTATTGTGTCAGAATCTACATCTCTTTATAGGTCTTCTAAGAACTTGCTGTATTCATGTGCACCCATGAATTTTTTTTTTTTTTTTGAGACAGTTTCACTTTTTTGCCTGGGCTGGAGTGCAGTGGCATGAACTCAGCTCACTGCAACCTCCTGGGTTCAAGCAATTCTCGTGCCTCAGCCTACTGAGTAACTGGGATTACAGGCACCTGCCACCATGTTTGGCTGGTTTTTGTTTGTATTTTAGTAGAGATGAAGTTTCACCATCTTGGCCAGGCTGGTCTCAAACTCCTGAGCTCAGGCAGTCCACCTGCCTCAGCCTCCCAAAGTGCTAGGATTACAGGCGTGAGCCACTGCGCCCGGCTAACACCCATGGATTTTTTTAGAACACCTTTTTCTCTTCTGCTTTTTCCTTCATAAACATTCTTTCAAGTGTACACAGGGTGCCCAAGGCTACACCTTAGATACCTGAATCCAGTGTCTACTAAAATTCAGATGTCCAAGGGTTCAGGGACATGTCCAGAGACTTGGTTGTTGTAGGAGAAAATATAAATTAGAAATAAGAGGCTTTATTCTCCTACCTGAAAATAATGGAAGATATTTTGTTCTTTTTTCTTAAAGCATTTAGATTATATGTAGATATTTTTCTCTGATTTTTGGAAATATATGTAAATCATAGTAACAGCTAAATAAACCATTTGTCATTTTTTTTGACTCAGGGTTGTCTTTCTCTAGGACCTCATAACCATTGCTTTGTTTTTGCTTTGGGAAAGGTTTTATTTTATTTTTTCATTTTTAGTCTTGTAAAGTAGACACAGAGTTGTTTAGATTAAAGCTCATTTTAAGAGTACACAAAAGTTGAGCACAAAGATAATAAAGACTAGAAAATACTAAGTTCCTTTGAGAGAAAACTGATTATCCAGGGTAATTATCTGATATTTGCAGTCCGAAGTACTTACACAGAAAAAGCAAGAGCAGTTCAGTGTATAAACTGAAAAGTGGAATCTGTAGTTGTACTTTGGTTTCTATTTATTACTTCAGAACAATTAACATAGTTATTATGTGTAGTGTTTGTCAACAACCTGCACTCATATTAATAGCATTTTCTATAATAGTATGAATATAAGGCCACAATATTTACTTTGAATACCTTAAATAGGCACTTCAATATTGTTCTTTTTACTTTTGAAATATAAAGTGTTTTAACTGAATTATGGTTACAGACAATTTTTAAAAGTTCTACAGACATCATGACTAGTACACAAAAATTATTTATACATAGATATTTGTATCTAACATCAAAGGAAAACTCACTACAAAATTGTTACAGTAGATATTAGTCTGAAATGCTCATTAATTTCCCCAAAAGGACTAATTATATGTGAGCATGGTTTCAGTGTCTTATTTCACTAAATTTGAATGCTGCTATTACAGGACAGATCAACATGATGAGTGATGTGGCCACCCAAAACCATAATAGCTCTTTAGTTAACTATGTTTCAATCTCAAATACATTCCACTATATAAACAAAGTCAGGTTCCAGTTCTTATCAAAAAGCTCTAGTGGAAGTTGTCACATGTATTTCACAATAGATCCCCCATTTGATGGCTAGGAGATAAAAGAGCAACAGACATGAAAGAAAAACCTTATGAAATTCTACTGAGAATATGCCCTTTTTCTTCATAATGCTCATGTTTCTCATGCTGACAATAGCTGTGCATTTTGGGTGTTTTCAGAGAAATTCCTTTTAGGGGAATATTTTCTGGCCTACTTGATCAATCTTGTATCTAATCTGAGTTTTCTTCTTAAGATGCTTTTAACTTAGTTTGTTCTCAGTAGAATCTTGCTGAGATGGAGAGCTGCTTTTCTCTCTCATGCTTTGGGTGTCTGTTTCAGAAGGCCTATTAATATCCTGTGGTTTGTGTGAATTAGGTGGGCTGTCACAGTGAGAACTCTTGGAGCATCTGCACTTATCCTGGAAATCCAGCAGTATTTTTTAATGTCACAATTATAACTAGAAACTGAGGCTGAAACACTGCTCCCATTCCCATTATTATGAAGGCACAATTCTACCCAGGAGGCCTACAGGATCTCCTCATGCAGCTCAGGCTTTACTCTCTGATGTGGCACTGGAGTGCTGCTATGGCAATTGGGGTTCATGTATGATGTGAGCTGCCAGCTGTGAGCCCTGTGCTGTGAGCTGTGTTTCAGTGGCAGATGGTAGGAGTCGAGAGGACACTCGTCATCAGGAGAGGGTAAGCAGGAGTGCTCTAGCCCAGTGCTTAGGGAGTAGAGGAGCCATTGCTTTAAAATGTAAATAGCCAAAAAGATAGCACCCCATCCAGCCATTTCTGCAGGAGAGTGAGAGCCTACCTTCAGCAGCCACCTGGTTTTAAGTTGGAACATTACCTCCTGTCGTGAAGATAGGAAAAGTTTATTTTGTCATTGACTATAACCCATTGGCATGCACAGATGGCCTCTCAAATTACCAGGTGAATTTAGGATAAACTCTGTATGACATGGTGCTGTAAGTTCTTCCACTTGTGGACTAATTATAATGACTATTTTTCTGTCTTTGCAGTCTCTTAAGCAAATTGACTGTGGTGCATGTCACATTCTGGTTTACTTGTGTATAAAAACTCTTTTGTTCTATCATTATGGAGTTTCTCTGCAGCTGGATACAATTTTTCTTTTAATTATATTTTCCAAACACTATCTAGAATTACCATACATGATATAAACATATTAGGTGCCAGCCAGGCTTTACTCTAGAGGGTACTTTTCCTCTCAGGCTTCCAGTCAACTCACAGTTGTGCTGCAAAGTGCATGCTGTCACTGGGCATCTCTAATCCCAGCACTTTGGGAGGCCAAGATGGGCAGATCACCTTGAGGTCAGGAGTTTGAGACCAGCTTGGCCAACATGGTGAAACCCCGTCTCTAAAAAAATACAAAAATTAGCCGGGCATGATGGCCGGTGCCTGCAATCCCAGCTACTTGGAGGCCGAGACAGGAGAATTGCTTGAACCCAGGAGGCAGAGGTTGCATTGAGCCAAGATCATGCCATTGCACTCTAGCCTGGGCAACAGAGTGAGACTCTGTCTCAAAAAAAAAAAAAAAGTGTATACTGTCCCGTAAATATGCAGGCAGAATCGTGTCTCTTTGTTATCTATAGTCCTCTACAGTCACTTCTAGAGGGATTAGATTTGTACAAATGTTACAGGGTGGAAATCAACCATTTTACCTCTTTCAATGACTCTTGTGTCTTCAAACCTGAAACTGATTAAGAGACCATGGAGCCAAGAAACCAAATCAGAGTAACACGTGTGCATTGAGTAGACATGTGGACATGAGAATCTCCACTTTCCCCTTCCTCCTCTTGGTAAACTGCTCACAAATGTTCAGGTAACATCTGCTACTGCTACTCCACCTATTCAGGACCTAAATCTGCAGCTGGAAATTCTGAATCTAGGTCATGAGATTTGGAAAACAGAAAATCTTTTATCTGAGGAATGCAAATCCTCTTTTTAGGTCGGGGCGAAAGTTATTGCGGTTTTACCATTTAATGTAATGGCAAAAACCACAATTACATTTGCACCAACCTAATAGTTGTCAAACTCAGACATTAAAATGAGAACACAATTATGTCTTTCTTTCCTCTTTGAACCATATAGTTATCTCTTGAAATTGTTTACTATTGCCACCAGTGGCTATAAATTAAACTGATAGTGCCACACTGGACACTATAGCCCATACTCTAAACCCTAACGACGTACACTCAATCAGTAATCAATGTTAATTCTGTAAATAAATAAGAATTTCTCGCAGACAACCTTTTATCAGGCCATACTCTGTCCCTCTCTCTTTGCCTTTGCAAATCCACTTGTAAGTGCTGCTAATTGAAGTGTAGATTCCAGGCAACTTGAATCTTTGCCCGCAGTTTACAATCCTCAAGCTTGGCCCAAATAAACTGCCTACTTCTGTTCATGTTGCCTCAGCTTCTACCTTCTGGATAGATATATAATCTAGAGTGTGCCAGAGCAGCCTCTATGAGGAGATCTCTCCTTTGATTGTTGTGTGCTTGCTCTAATACCCAAGGATGCAGAGCCAGGTTGATCCCATCTAGGATCTGCACATAAGGTCGGGCCTCTTCTTGGGATTTACAAGACAAGGCCACACTTTGGATTCAGAATGTAAAGAAAACTAACAGGAGGCATCTTCTGCATTGTGAGATGTCAACATGGGCATTTTAAAGACATCTTTTGAGAGTGTGGCTCTTTGAGCTTTTCAGATCTTGTCCAATGACCTGCTTCAGTTGTGTGAGAGGCTTCTGGTATAAATAGAATCTAATGTCAGATTCAGTAAGTGTAAACAAGCATCGTAGGAGTGAGATCAAGGCCACAAAGTATCCAGAGCCATAACACAACTATACCTACCTGTAAAATGTGATGCTGGGCCGGGCGTGGTGGCTCACGCCTATAATCCCAGGACTTTGGGAGTCCAAGGCAGATGGATCACGACGTCAGGAGTTGGAGACCAGCCTGACCAACATGGTGAAACCCCATCTCTACTAAAAATACAAAAATTAGCCGAGTGTGGTGGCACATGCCTGTAATCCCAGCTGTTCAGGAGGCTAAGGCAGGAAAATCGCTTGAACCTAGGAGGCAGAGGTTACAGTGAGCTGAGATCATGCCACTGCACTCCAGCCTGGGTGACAGAGCGAGACTCCATCTCAAAAAAAAAAAAAAAAAAGTGAACACTGGAGTAGAGTATTCTTGTCCTTCCTCTTACCCAAGAGCTAGCAAATCAGGACAGGTGATCCAGGTTCTGGAGCTCTGCCAGGGCAGTTCCGTTTTCTATTTAGAATGAGCCTGAGTCTCTTCTGCCTTTCTTATTATTGGGCCATCAGCACAGGGTCACTGGGAACCCTCTCTCAATTAGCTAGGTATATTTCAGACATTTGATGATGTCCAGAGCAGAACTGTGTCAGGATGATAAGAGTGGTTAATTCTGCTTCTGTTTCAATGTAAGAGAAATGAATCATCTTGTGTTTGTTTCTTTCCTCATACAAGAGACATGTTTGGTTGGTACCCAGATGAGAGTTTCTCTAGTTTTCTGGTACTTTGGGTAAAAGACGAGGAGGAGGTCTGGAGACTCAAAGCAGATAAACTAATTGCTTCATTAATATGACCATTAGAAAAAAAAATGAAGCAGTCATGGTCCCTACCATCCAAAAACTCTTGGTTTAGACTATCAACTGGATAAATGGTTGAATGAAGCATCATATGGTTGGTACAATGAATAGGTGTGTGCAAAAAAACTTGGGCTTTATTTGGGCCACTTTCTTTACATTGTTGTAACTTCTGATGTCATCAGCTGAAGGGATATTTATGGACAGAAGAATTTTTATTATTATTTCTATTTTTCTTACCTTGTTAAGAATATATATTTATCTTCTAATAAAATTACCCTAGAAAACCTTAAGAGATTTGCTTAAATTGCTTATTAGTATATGTTATAAAATTGACAGGACAGTAGCTCAAAAAAATTAAAATTACACAAACTCTGGAATTTAAGTTTTTCTTAGGTAAGTCTAGGAAAAACAGAACTGGAAGTACCCCCACTGGCATAGAGAACAGAATTCTACACAGGGTCCACTCTTTGGCCCAGTTCTGTTCAGATTCACCCTTTTTGGATGCCTTATTTTGGTCTGGCCCCACTCTGGAGCCTTGCCTCACAGAACTGATTAGAAGAGATCAGAGTTTTGGGTGGTATATTTTGCTACCTTTCTAGAGCTGGTGCTCTGATTTCGTGAAACTCAAAAGCAGATAAGTGGAAAAATATGTATTTTTAATTTTTTATTAAAATCAGTGCTTACCAAGACATTCCATTTAGCAACTTGTTTTCTATTCCTGCAGATCCAGTAGTTGCTCCACAAGTCACAATAAATTAAATATAAACACAATAAAAATTCCTCTAAACTACATTAAACTCTCAATTTCTGTATTCCTCTCATCTGTCTATATTTAGCTTTTATTCTATACATTTTATTTTTAAAAAATCAATGACAGAGAAACAGAAAAATTAAAATTCTGCGTCCTTTATCTAAATCCTGGGAATTATTAAACACTTAGTACCAACTCCCAGGGTGTTATGAGGATGAAATCACACAGTATGTTATGCCCAGCACAGTGCTCTGTAACATACTCTTGAGCACATAGTACCTGCTTAACAAACATTGCATTAGTACCTGTGCATATGCTATTTTTCAAATGCAGACTCATTCAGACATTGCTGCCTTCTGTTTGTTCTGTAAACTTTATTTTACTATTTTTTTTTCAGGTTTTTGAGAAGCTACTTTAATCTGTTATGAAAAGAGAGGTTTCTTCACTTTGACTTTTTTTTTTCCATAAGTCACTGGTGTACAGGTGGTATTTGGTTACATGCATAAGTTCTTTGGTGGTGATTTGTGAGATTTTCGTGCACCCATCACCCAAGCAGTTTACACTACACCCATTTGTAGTCTTCTATCCCTTGCCCTGCTCCCACTCTTCCCCCAAAGTCCCCAAAGTCCATTGTACCATTCCTATGCCTTTGTGTTTTCGTAGTTTAGCTCCCACATATCAGTGAGAACAGAAAACCTTTTATCTGAGGAATGCAAATCCTCTTGTTAGGTCGGGGCAAAAGTTATTGTGGTTTTACCTTTTAATGTAATGGCAAAAACCAGAATTACATTTGCACCAACCTAATAGTTGTCAAACTCAGAGAGACATTAAAGTGAGAACACAATTACGTCTTTCCTCTTTGAACTATGTAGTTATCTCTTGAAACTGTTTACTATTGCCACCAGTGGCTATAAATTTAATAGTGCTGCACTGTGCACTATAACCCATACTCTAAACCTTAACGATGTATACCCAATTAATAATCAATTTTTTTTGTAAATAAATAATTTCTGACAGACAACCTTGTATCAGCCCACTTGGGGGTGTCTCTCAGGTCCTGCAGGAGCAGTCTGCTTCCTTCAGATGGTCTGTGGGTCCTCTTGGGATTGCTAGTTTGTTCTTGCAGTCAATCTGGAGCTAAAATTCACACTGTGAACCTCCACACACTTCTCTGTCCAAGTCGGAGCTGCAATCTAGTCCTGCCTCCCATCCGCCATGACTGAGCCCATTCCACTTTGGCTCTTTAAGTAAGTAGGCCACCTGTTCTGTAAACTTTAAAGAGTCAGCAAAGAATATGATACTTTAGTGTACAGATGAGTTGTCTTCATTTGTATCAGAAGTTTTTGTGTTGTGACAAGAGTCCTGAGTGGAAGGGACTCTGTGCTGTGCCTGCTTTGTCTAACTAATACTAATGGTGAGCCCAGGGGGAGTTACATCAGCACCGATGGGACTTGTTTAAAACACTCATTTTGGACCCTTTTCAGACCTGCAGAATCACATTATGTAGAATGGGGTCAAAATTACCAAGTGATTTATAAGCTCATTACAGCTGGAGGGGCAATGCTTTGCCAAGTGGTTATCAGCCGGGGTTTCTAATTAGAATTCCACAGCCAATTTACAAAAATCTGTTTACTTGTGCCCTTTCAACAGGTTCTGCATAGAAGCATCCATGTTGTTTTAATTAAGTGCCTCATGTGATTCTAAAGTGAGGCCAGAATCAAGTATGAAAGCTTCAAGACACATTCATGAGAGTTCCACCTTTGCACTAAAGGGTGGTTACAGGGCCTGTTTTGTTTGGGTTTAGTAGGGACGGGGCAGTGCGGTCCATACTACCAATATTGTAGCAGAAACTGCTGTTGTCTGTGGCAGGGGAGGGCACCTGAGGACAGGAAAGAAGAAATGTATCTCCATGGAACAGTGCATTGTTCCTAAATGTCTGTTATTAAGAACAGAAATGGGTGGACTTTTTTTGCAAGTCTTGATTCTTCTGCCTGTGGGTGTGGTGGCAGCAGGTAAACAGGTTCTGTTGACATTTTAAAAGGCATAGTCTCAAGATGCAGGTGTGATTTGTTTGGAGCATGTCATCTGAGCAGGAATTTTACAGAAATTGGAAAAAGAAGAATAAATGGCGATTTTTCAGCTAATCATGTCCCAGATCAAGAGCTGTGTCCACTCTGCCTCCTGGACTGTCATGCATTTAGTACTTGCAAGCCTTTACTTCTCTACTTGTATTTTTCCTCCCTAATGAGTTTAACTACTTTTTAAAATTCTTATGATAGTCAAGGGTCTCTGAAAAATATTTCCTTCCTACATACCAGATCTTTCTCTACATTCTCTACATCATAGCTTTTTATGTGCCATGCAGAATTCTCACCAAGATTATAAATTAATCTGCAATATTAAAAATGTTCCCTTGTGGCTGTGAAACAGGAGGTGTGGATACTCAAGGTTTCTATTAGGGAAAGGTGGGGGTCCTCAGTAAAGATGGAGAACATGTAATGTTGAGGTTCCATCTGTGTTCTCCATTGGCTTTATGCAGAACAGGATTTTCAAAATGCTTATTTAAACAGGATGGCATTTATCACCCAGAAAGTTCTAAAAAATACATATATATTAGGAGGTACCTGTTCTCTAGAGTGCTAAAAAAAGACTACTTTAAATCACTACTAAAAATTACAGAACACTTGACTGGGTGCAGTGGCTCACACCTGTAATCTTAACACTTTGGGAGGCCGCGGTGGGTGGATAACTTGAGGTCAGGAGTTCAAAACCTGTCTGACCAACATGGTGAAACTTCATCTCTACTAAAAATACAAAAATTAGCCGGGCGTGGTGGCAGGTGCCTGTAATCCTAGCTACTGTGGAGGCTGAGGCAGGAGAATCGCTTGAACCCAGGAGGTGGAGGTTGCAGTGAGCCGAAATCGTGCCATTGCACTCCAGCCTGGGGGACAGAGTGAGACTCCGTCTCAAAAAAAAAGAAAAAAAAAAATTACAGAACCCATGAGTCATCAGTACCTTAAACTTTGAATAAAACTGATGTTTCTTTATGGTTAAATTCAGACTGTAATGTACTTTTAGGTAGCAAGATCACATCAGTGAGGCTATGTCTTTCTGTATGCACCAGCACATCATAAAAATTTGTCCTAGTGCAGTTGATATTAATGATTCACTTGGTTAAAGAACTCTCTGACAGACTGTTTTACTATAGAGTTGATTATTTTTTCTTTATTATTAACTATCTTTATGCAGCTGATGCCATCACATTTAATCTGGCAGCTGCCCTTCTTCCTTAGGTTTTCTTTGCATATATCTGTCTTTGGAAAATGAAAGCTCTCATCTTTGTTTACAGGACAAAAAAACTGGGAAAAACACAGGTTCCTTCATTTACTGAATGTTTGACAAAATATTCTTTTTGGATCAAAAACATTGGCATTACTGGTGAGCTTGTTAGAAATTCAGCAACTCAGACTTTATTCCAGATTTTCTGAAAAAATAATCTGCATTAACAAAATCTTCAGTTCATTGAACACATTAAAATGTGAGAGGTAAATTCTAACTCAACATGTCTTTTTGATCTGAAAAATATACACAACTCATTCTGTAAGATGTAAACATAGCACTCAAAAATGTATGTTTGTGTTCATGCCCTTAATTTTATACTTTATCACTTAGAAAAATGTCATGTGTCCACTGATGTTGTGGATCTTATGCCACTATTTTCTCAAAGTTAGAGAATATATTAGAGAACATTTCTGTTTATAAATTAGTTTATTGAATAATTTCAGTCACTTGTATAAGTCAGAAGCAGTTCTCTTTACTCTCTCATTTCACCTTGAATTAAATAAAAAATTCTACCCATGGGCACTTGGTCAATATATTTCTCTCTCTCTTTCTCTCTCCTTCTGTTGGTGTGTGTGTGTTTCAGGGACCATTGACATTTACAGATGTGGCCATAGAATTCTCTCTGGAGGAGTGGCAGTGCCTGGACACAGCACAACAGAACTTATATAGAAATGTGATGTTAGAGAACTACAGAAACTTGGTCTTCCTGGGTGAGAATAACTTCAGTACAACATTCCTAATATACCCTAAATGTTTCATTTCTCCTCTTTGTAGAATGTTTTTTGGTAATTTATGCTTTGCGTAAATGAGTTTCAGATTCCTGCTTTTAAGAAAAGTTTGGGGCCGGGTGTCGTGGCTCACGCCTGTAATCCCAGCACTTTGGGAGGCCGAGGCGGGTGGATCACGAGGTCAGGAGACCATCCTGGCTAACACGGTGAAACCCCATCTCTACTAAAAATACAAAAAATTAGCTGGGCACAGTGGCAGGCACCTGTAGTCCCAGCTACTCGGGAGGCTGAGGCAGGAGAATGGCGTGAACCCGGGAGGAGGAGCTTGCAGTGAGCGGAGATAGCACCACTGCAGTCCAGCCTGGGCAAAAGAGCGAGACTCCATCTCAAAAAAAAAAAAAAAAAAGTTTGGGGATTTGTTCATGTAGAAAAGAATTTCTTCAAGATGTTTTATCTTCACCTGAACTTTCCATATTCCTGAGCTGATTTGTATTATGTACTCTTGATTAGTGATAATTTCAGGAATTTGGTGGCCTAAAATATTGTTGCCCACACCTTAAAATCTAATTGTCACAATCGATTTTTTATTAAGTAGTACTGGGCAATGAAATTAAGAACCTAAAAATTTAAAATATTTTCTAAAGATTTAGAAATTTCTCTTATAAATTGGCATTTGGGCATTAATTTACTAGAATATTGTATTACATCCTCTTTACTGAGCACATTACTAAATTGGTAGTTACAGAATATAAGCAAGATTCATCTTCTTTACTTTTAATAAAACAGGTATTGCTGTTTCTAAGCCAGACCTAATCACTTGTCTAGAGAAAGAAAAAGAACCCTGCAAGATGAAGCGACATGAAATGGTGGATGAACCCCCAGGTAGGTGAGAGTGAACACAACAGACAACACAGATGAGAGGTCCCAAGGCCAATAAGAAAGCCAGTCCTTACAATGTGATTTGGGAAGCTATGTTTCAAAGAAAATATTTTCTGAAAAACTGTGTTCTAAAAAACTTTCAGCCTGGCACAGTGGTTCACACGTGTAATCCCAGCACTTTGGGAGGCTGAGGTGGGCGGATCACCTGGGGTCAGGCATTTGAGACCAGCCTGGCCAACATCATGAAACTGCATCTCTACTAACAGTACAAAAGTTCACTGGGCGTGGTGTCACATGCCTGCAATCCCAGCTTCTCAGGAGGCTGAGGCAGGAGAATCGCTTGAATCTGGGAGGCAGAGGTTGCAGTGAGCTGAGATCACATCATTGCACTCCAGCCTGGGCAACAAGAGCGAAACTCCATCTCAAAAAAAACAAAACAAACAAAAAAAAACACCCGTCTTGATGACTGCCCTACAGAGCAAAGTCCTGAAGAATATTCATTCTGTTGAAAAATAAAATGGGGATTAACAACTACCAAAACCCCTTGTAACAAGCCAACTAAAGGTGGACCCTAGTACAGACCCCGCAGCCTTGTGACCAAGCTACAACCCCTCTCTATTACAAATCCATAGGGCATCTCAGCACCCTGGGGACCCAACAAAAGAGGCTTAACTCCTGAGGCCAGTTTATAAAAAATTGAAGAGGTGTTTGCTTCTTCACATTCACAGACACCAATGCAAAACTGTATTGTACCCATTGTTAATGCCTCTATTTTAATATAGTACTGGAAGTATGTGGCATAAATATTAGTCAAAAAATAGAAAATAGGCTGAGCACGGTGGCTCATGTCTATAATCCCAGCACTTCGGGAGGCCAAGGCAGCTGGATCACCTGAGGTCAGGAGTTCCAGACCAGCCTGGCCAACTTGGCAAAACCCTGTCTCTACTAAAAAATACAAAAATTAGCTGAGCGTGGTGGCAGGCACCTGTAATCCTAGCTGCTTGGGAGACTGAGGCAGGGAGAATTGCTTGAACCTAGGAGGCGGAGGTTGCAGTGAGCCAAGCTCATGCCACTGCACTCCAGCCTGGGTGATGGAATGAGACTCTGTCTCAAAAAAAGAAAAAAAAAAAAAAAGCATTGAAATTGAAGACAAGTAAAAAGTTGCTGTTTGTAGATTATGTAATCTGACATTTAAAAAACCATAAACAGTACATTAAAACCTGTCTAAACTAATAAATGCCCTTAGTATATTAGAAACATACAAAATTAACATACAAGTATAAGTTATGGTTCCATACACTTAAACTATCTGATAGAAGAGAGGAAGAAAACAATCTTATTTACAATAGCATTAGAATAATAAATTTCTGAAAACAAATTTAACCAAGGAGGTAAAAAGTATTTACAATTAAAAATATATCAATGAAAGAAATTTAAAAAGACGTAAATTTTAAAATATTTTATATCTATGGATTGAAACAATAAATATTTTTGAAGTGCCATATTATTCAAAGTGATCTATAGATTCAGTGAATTCCCAATGAAAATTTCAGTGTTTTTTTTTTTCACAGAAATGCAATTTTAAAATTTACATGAAACTACAATAAACTTTGACTAGCCAAAGCAATCTTGAGGAAAAAGAACAAAGCAAAAGAACATCATACTTTATAATGTCAAACTATATTTCAACACTATAGTAATACAAACATAGTGGAATGTGCAGAAAAATTAACAAAAAAACACTACTGGAACAGAAACCACTACTCTCAAACATTTTAGACATAATACAAAAAGAGAATCTAAAAAGTAGTTTAACAAAGAGTTTTTCAAAATTAGGCAGATACTTGTTTGTCCCCCAAAACAATGAAAAAGCAGTCACATTATGCAGTATATTATATGCCATGAAGAGGGTTTTGGCTCACTGTAAGCTTGAACAAAGATCACTGAGGGGAAAATAGAATCCTTAAAAAATATAAAAGCATAAGACAGAAGATGCCTCTATGTGAGAGGATTTTTTTTTTTTTTTTTTTTTGGAGATGGGGGTCTCGCTTTGTCACCCAGGCTGGAGTGCAGTGGTGCAGTCTTGGTTCACTGCAACCTCGGCCTCCCAGGTTCAAGCGATTCTCCAACCTCAGCCTCCCAAGTAGCTGGGACTACAGGCGTGTGCCACCACACCTGGCTAATTTTGTATTTTTAGTAGAGACAGGGTTTCACCATGTTGGCCAGGCTGGTCTTGAACTCCTGACAGGTGATCTGCCTGCCTCGGCCTCTCAAAGTGCTAGGATTACAGGCATGATCCACCTTGCCCGGTCCAAATTTTTTTTTTTCATTTTTAAGTATTTGAGAAACATAACATTTTAAAGTAATGGCTGCATTCTTGTTTTCCACAATGAACATGGGTTTCATTTTCATTGCATCATCAACAGCTTTGGTGTTTTTAAAAAAATTTACAGTTGCCATTCTTAATGGATGTGAGGTGATTTTGGTTTTCATTGTTATTTTCATGCATATCTCTACAAATTAGTGATCTTGTGTTCTTAAATGCTTTTTTTCCAGTTGTGCGTCTTTTTTGATGAAAATTTAGTTCAGTTGTTTTCCCATTTTAAAATCACATTATTCAACTTTATTGTTTAGTTTCAAGAGGTGTTTATATATTCTGAATATTAAATCATATCACATGTGATTTGCATACATTTTCATCCATTTCCTAAGAGACATTTTCACTGTATTGAACGTTTTCTCTGATGTGCAGAAATTTTTTGGTGCAGTTAAATTTTTCTATTTTCTTTCTTGCTCATACATTTAATGTTGTATCTAAGAAAATGCGGCCAAGTCCAATGTCATGTGTTTCTTCTATATTTTTTTCTAAGGGATTTGTTAGTGGTTCTTTTTTTTTTTAATGTCCAAGTATTTTATTTAAAATGTTTTTTGTATATGGTTCAAGGAAAGGACCCAACTTTATTTTACCAGTGTTTCTTTTGTTTTTTTTCAATACGGAGTCTTGCTCTGTTGCCCAGGCTGGAGTGTACTGGTGCAGTCTCAGCTCACTGCAACCTCTGTTTCCCGGGTTCAAGCAATTCTTCTGCCTCAACCTCCCAAGTAGCTGGGATTACAGGTGTATGCCACCACACCTGGCTAATTTTTTTGTATTTTTAGTAGAGATGGGGTTTCCCCATGTTGGCTAGGCTGTATTGATATCCAGTTTCCAATATTATTTTTTAAAGAGATTTTCTTTTCTCTGTTGTGTGCTCATGGCACACAACAGATCATATACAGAAGGGTATATTTCTGTGCTGTGTATTCTATTCTTTCATCTTTCATCTGTCTTGTCAGTACCACATTGTTTTTGTTACTGTAGCTTTTAATATGTTTTGAAATCAAAAAGTATAATGCCTCTTTGTTCTTTTTCATGGGTGTTTGGCTATAGTTTATGATCAAATTTTACAATTTTAAACAATATTTCTGTAAAAAACTGTGCTATTGGGATTGTTTAGGGATTATATTAAATGTGTTTATCACTGTATGTTGTATTGACATATTTGAAAAATTAAATTTTTGACCCCTAAGCAAGAAAATGTTGAAGAGCATGTTTTAATTTTCATATATTTTTGGATTTTCCAGTTTTACTTTTGCTTTTAGTTCCTAGTTTTATTTAGTTTTGGCCAGAAAACACAGTGTGTAATTTTGGTCTTTTAAATTTTATTTGTTGTTTTGAGACAGGAGCTTACTCTGTCACCCAGGTTGGAGTACAGTGGCATGATTTTGGCTCAACGCAGCCTCAACCTCCTGGGCTCAAGTGATCCTTCCATCTCAGCCTCCTGACTACAGACATGCACTACCATGTCTGGCTAGTGCAGTTTTTAATTATTTGTAGGGACAGGATTTCACTATGTTGCCCAGGCCTGGTCTCAAACTTCTGGCTCTAAGTGATCCTTCCACCTTGGTGTCTAATGTGTTGGGATTAAAGGCATGACCCACTGTACCCAGCCAATATTCCTAAATTTAGTAAGACTTGATTTGTGTCCTAACAGAATACACCAGGTGCAAATAAGGATATTTTGCTTTTGACTGGAGAGAATCTCTTGCTTTCAGCTGGAAAGTTGTTTTTTTTGTGTTTTTTTTTTTTGTTCGTTTGTTTGTTTTTTTTTGAGACAGAGTCTCGCTGTGTCGCCCAGGCTGGAGTGCAGTGGCGTGATCTCGGCTCACTGCAGGCTCCGCCTCCCGGGTTCACGCCATTCTCCTGCCTCGGCCTCCCGAGTAGCTGGGACTACAGGCATCCACCACCACGCCTGGCTAATTTTTTGTGTTTTTTCTTTTTTTTTTTTTTTAGTAGAGATGGGGTTTCACCATGTTAGCCAGGATGGTCTCGATCTCCTGACCTTGTGATTCACCCGCCTCAGCCTCCCAAAGTGCTAGGATTACAGGCGTGAGCCACCATGCCCGGCCTCAGCTGGAAAGTTTTGTTGGAGTCTGTTAAGCCTAGTTGTTCTATAATAATGGTTTGAATGTTTATGTTCTCCAAAGTGGCTGGCTCATTTCATTTTACATAATGTCATTGAGCTTTATCTTTATGGTTGTTATCTTTATGGTTGTTAGAATATTTCCTGCTTCCTCAAACGTGGGTGATATTTTAGTATTTTTATATTTCAAATTATATCTACTGAATAATTTGCTGACAGAAATTTGCATTGGTTCAGCCCATTGGCTTTAATAACGATGTTACAATATAATGGGTGTGAAAATGACTCTTCATATGAACATATATGTGAAAGTTTATATATGTTTATATATGTGCTGCATTCTATTTGATTAGTCTACTTTTTCACATTGATACTCATGCCAATTTGTTTTAACTCTGTAGCTTTGTAATGTGTTTTGAAATCAAGAACTGTAATTCTTGTTCCTTTTTTAAAGATCGTTGGGTATTTTGTTGTCTGTCTCTTGATATTTCTTATACTTTGGGGGTTGCTGTTTCTATTTGAGAAATTGGAAAACATTGCATTAAATCTGTAAATTTACATTGAGTAGTATGAATGTCTTCACAATATTAGTTATTTAAACCTTTGAACTAAGCATGCTCAAGAGCTCAAGAGTGTGTTGCTTAATTACTTTTTTTTTTTTTTTTTTGAGATGGAGTCTCACTCTGTCACCCAGGCTGGAGTGCAGTGGCATGATCTCGGCTCACTGTAACCTAATTCCTATATATTTGTGATTTTTTTAGTTTTTTCTATTGTTGTTGTATACTCTCATTCCGTTTTGGTCATAGAAAGTAATCCGTAAGATTTCAGTTTTAAAAAATGTGTTAAGACTTCTTTTTTAGCCTAACAGGTGATCTAGCAAGAAAAATTTTATATGAGCAATTGAGAAGGGTGTGTATCCTGATGTTGTTTAGGAGTGGTCTCTATACCTCTGTTAGAAATAATAATTTTATATTACCTTGAAGTCCTCTGTTCCCTTACTAATGTTCTGTCTTGTCTTATTATTACAGGAGGTGGGGTATAGAAATATCCTATGCTAATTATATTGGTTTCTATGTGTTTCTTCAATTCTGTCAGTATTTGCTGTACATATTGGGAACCTAAGGTGAGATACACACATGCACACAGACATACACATGTACAAATTTGTCATAGGTTCCCAGTGAATGAATCTAGTATTGTTTAATGTTGTTTTTTGTCTCTTTGGAGTTTTAACTTCAAGTACATTTTATAAAATATGACAGTTTTTGAAATAAACTTTAAGTATATTTTATATATAAAATATCACAGTAGCTTGTGTGATATTATTTTGACTTCTCTCATTTGGCTAATATTTACATGAAATTTCTATTTCCATCTTGCCACTTTCAGTCTTTTTTTATCATTAGATCTTCACTGACTCTTGTAGAAAGGCAAGATGGATCTTGATTTTTAAAATTTTTTGTATAAATCCCTTTATTGAAAATATGTCTCTTGATTGGAAAGTTAAATTTATATATATTTAAATAATTTTCTGAAAGAAAAACACTAATGTTGTTTTATTGTTTTTGATTTTTGTATCTTTGTCCATCATTTTCTCTTTCTATTTTGCTTTGTATCTTTTTAATTTTTGTATTGATATATGCTTTCACTTCTTTCTTTTTGTGTTTGTGTGTGTCTGTCTACACAGATGCGTTATTTGTGGTACCTTGGGTATTACCTAAAACCTCTCAACGATAAAACTATATTTTAATTTGGTAAAACATTAACTTCAGTTACATACAAAAATTCTTCCTCATTACATCGGCCCTCAACTTTGTTATTCATGTTACTAATTATCTTTTTATGTTGTATATTCATTAACAGATTTCTAGAATAATTTCTATGCTTTTATCTTTCAACTTTTAGATAATAATTTAAAATGTTTTGTACACCATTATGATAATTCTAAGGAATAAAAATATTCTAAGGAATAATTCTAAGGAAATAAATAGAATAAAGAATTTTAAGGAAGTTGATTTTTGTGTATGTGCATATCATTCCCAGAAAGTTAGGTATTTTTATATGATTATGTGTTGTTTTCTTTTTTTTTTTTTTTTTTTTTTTTTTTTTTTTTTTGAGACGGAGTCTCGCTCTGTCGCCCAGGCTGGAGTGCAGTGGCACGATCTCGGCTCACTGCAAGCTCCGCCTCCCGGGTTCACGCCATTCTCCTGCCTCAGCCTCCCGAGTAGCTGGGACTACAGGCGCCCGCTACCACGCCCGGCTAATTTTTTGTATTTTTAGTAGAGACGGGGTTTCACCGTATTAGCCAGGATGGTCTCGATCTCCTGACCTCGTGATCCGCCCGCCTCGGCCTCCCAAAGTGCTGGGATTACAGGCGTGAGCCACCGCGCCCGGCCTATGTGTTGTTTTCTTGTATCATGTTATTTTCAGCAGCAGGAACTCCTTTCAGCATCTTTGATATATAGGGTATATGTAGAGTATATACCGTGCCAATATATTTTCTCAGGATTTGATTATTTTGGAATGTGTTTTAATTTGTATTTGGTAGGACCGTTTTGCTGACTGTATTATATTCACTTAACAGCTGTTTTTCCCCCCCAGAACTTTGAGAATACCACACAGTTTACTTCTGACCTGCAATATTGTTGCTGACAAATTCACTGATTATTATATGAGACTATGCTTATAAGTGACACATCACTTTTGTCTTGCAGCTTCCAAGATTCTCTTGTCTGTGACTTTTACAATTGTGCTTATATATGTTTTGTTATAAATATCTTCTGTGTGTATCCTACTTCATTGAGCTTCATTTTAATATTTTTTTACTTTTATAATTTTTCAGTTATTTATTTTTTATCTCCACAATTTTGTTTTTGTGATAATTTTAATATTTTTGTTATCATTTTTCTGATTTTCAGTAGTAGATTATATTCCTATTTTACTCATTTAGTGTTATTCAATTTATCTTAAATTTTAAAAAATGATCTCTACATCTCTATTTTTTAATGGTTTTGCTTTCTAAAAATTTTATAAATTTTTTGATGGGGCCATGGTGCCCTAATATTTTGTATACATTGTAATCTTTGAGATTTGGACATTTAAAAAAAGCTATCTCTCACAATCTTGATAATGCAGCTTTTTCCTGGCATAGTCTGAAATCAGTTGTCTTGGTTAGAGATTCTGGCAGTCTTTCAAATATGTAGTTAGGATGTGTCTTGTCTGAAACTTTGTTTTTATTTTTTAAAGAAGTGTATTCATGTATCATCCTAATAGTCAGTAATCACTTGCTACACCTGTTCCCTGTCTGTGGTACTGCAGTCACTCCACTCCTGTAACATTTACCTTTGGTCTCAGCAGACTCAAACTCTCATTGTGAAGTATACCACCATTTCTTTCCTTCCTTCTTTCTTTCTTTCTTTTCTTTTCTTTTCTTCTTTCTTTCTTCTCTTTTCTTTCTTTCTTTCTTCTTTCTTTCTTTCCTTCTTTCTTCTTTCTTTCTTTCTTTCCTTCTTTTTCTTTTTTTGAGACAGAGTCTTACTCTGTTGCCCAGGCTGGAGTGCAGTGGTACGGTCTCAGCTCACTGCAACCTCCACTTTCTGGGTTCAAGTGATTCTCCTGCCTCAGCCTTCTGAGTAGCTCGGATTATAGGTGCCTGCCATCATGCCCAGCTAATTTTTTGTATTTTTAGTAGAGACAGGGTTTCACCATGTTGGCCAGGCTGGTTTCGAACTCCTGACTTTATGATCTGCCCGCCTTGGCGTCCAAAGTGCTGGGATTACAGGCATGAGCCACCGTGCCTGACCAAAGTATACCACCATTTCTTTCAGCAGTTTATGTTGTGGGAAGCTAAATCCAGCATCTGGTAATATCCTAGAAGCCAGAAATAAAGATGTATGTGCCAATATATTTCTTGTCTTTTAAAAACAAAACCAGGAGCTGGCAATTTACTTCCAAAGGCACTGTGTTTTATTGGGGAACAGGAAGAGCTGTGTTGGGTAACCGTAACAGAAATGTTTTTCATTCTATGTGACTCTTTGCATTGTACTCACCTGGGGCGTTGCACACATATAACTTATTGATAAATTATCCACTAATATATTTTGGTTAGTATGTCTTTGTTATATTTATATGTTTATGAAGAAATTAGAATCTGGTATTTTGCTATGCTGTGTTGCTTACGTAGTTTTTATAACTTTAGAGGTTTTGTTTGTGACGTATATATATCTGAGTCTAGTAAGTGAAGTAATTTGTTGTTTTAATTTTATTTTAGTTGTGTGTTCTCATTTTGCTGAAGACTTTTGGCCAGAGCAAGACATAAAAGATTCTTTCCAAAAAGTGACACTGAGGAGATACGATAAACGTGGACATGAGAACTTACAATTAAGAAAAGGCTATAAAACTGTAGGTGATTGTAAGCTATACAAAGGAGGTTATAATGGACGTAACCAATGTTTGACACTTACCCAGAGCAAAATGTATCACTGTGATATATATGTAAAAGTCTTTTATGCATTTTCAAATGCAGATAGATACAAGACAAGACATACTGGAAAGAAACCTTTCCAGTGTAAAAAATGTGGCAAACCATTTTGCATGCTTTCACAACTAACTCAACATAAGAAAATTCATATTAGAGAGAATACCTACAGATGTAAAGAATTTGGCAATGCCTTTAATCAATCCTCAGCCCTTACTAACCATAAGAGAATTTATGTTGGTGAGAAACACTACAGATGTGAAGAATGTGGCAAAGCATTTAACCACTACTCAACCCTTACTAACCATAAGAGAATTCATACTGGAGAGAAACCCTACAAATGTAAAGAATGTGGCAAAGCCTTTAGCAGGTACTCAACCCTTACTACCCATAAGAGAATTCATTCTGGAGAGAAGCCCTACAAATGTGATGAATGTGGCAAAACCTTTAGCATATCCTCAACCTTTACTAAACATAAGATAATTCATACTGAAGAGAAACCCTACAAATGTAAAGAATGTGGCAAAGCCTTTAACCGGTCCTCAACCCTTACTAGCCATAAGAGAATACATACTGGTGAGAAACCCTACAAATGTGAAGAATGTGGCAAAGCCTTTAACTGGTCTTCAACTCTTACTAAACATAAGGTAATTCATACTGGAGAGAAGCCCTACAAATGTGAAGAATGTGGCAAAGCTTTTAACCAGTCTTCAAGACTTACTCGACATAAAAAAATTCATACTGGAGAGAAACCCTACAAATTTGAAAAATGTGGCAGAGTTTTTACCTGTTCCTCAACACTTACTCAAGACAAGAAAATTCATACTGGAGAGAAACCCTACAATTGTGAAGAATGTGGCAAAGTTTTTACCTATTCCTCTACACTTACTAGACATAAGAGAATTCATACTGAAGAGAAACCCTATAAATGTAACGAATGTGGCAAAGCTTTTAACCGGTCCTCACACCTTACTAGCCATAGGAGAATTCATACTGGAGAGAAACCCTACAAATGTGAAGAATGTGGCAAAGCCTTTAAGCAGTCCTCAAACCTTAACAGTCATAAAAAAATTCATACTGGAGAGAAACCCTACAAATGTGAAGAATGTGGCAAAGCTTTTATCCTGTCCTCAAGACTTACTCAACATAAGAAAATTCATACTGGAGAGAAACCTTACAAATGTGAAGAATGTGGCAAAGCTTTTAACCGGTCCTCAAGACTTACTCAACATAAGAAAATTCATACTGGAGAGAAACCCTACAAATGTAAACAATGTGACAAAGCTTTTACCCACTCCTCAAACCTTAGTAGTCATAAGAAAATTCATAGTGGAGAGAAACCCTACAAATGTGAAGAATGTGGCAAAGCTTTTAATCGGTCCTCAAGACTTACTCAACATAAGAAAATTCATACTAGAGAGAAACCTTACAAATGTGAAGAATGTGCCAAAGCTTTTACCCGGTCTTCAAGACTTACTCAACATAAGAAAATTCATAGGATGGGTGTGGTGGCTTATGCCTGTAATCCCAGCACTTTGGGAGGCCGAGGTGGGCGGATCACAAGGTCAGGAGATCGAGACCATCCTGGCTAACATGGTGAAACCCCGCCTCTACTAAAAATACAAAAAAAAAAAAAAAATTAGCCAGGCGTGGTGGTGGGCACTTGTAGTCCCACCTACTCGGGAGGCTGAGGCAGGAGAATGGCCTGAACCCGGAGGTGGAGCTTGCATTGAGCCACGATCACAC
The DNA here is from genome assembly GCF_028858775.2 of Pan troglodytes. Lineage (NCBI taxonomy): Eukaryota > Metazoa > Chordata > Mammalia > Primates > Hominidae > Pan > Pan troglodytes. Next base: position 23,973,923 of record NC_072418.2, read on the forward strand.
CACTGCACTCCAGCCTGGGTGACAGAGCCAGGCTCCATCTCAAAAAGAAAAAAAAAGAAAAAATTCATAGGCCAGGTATGGTGGCTCATGCCTGTAATCCCAGCACTTTGGGAGGCCGAGGCGGGTGGATCACGAGGTCAGGAGTTCAAGACCAGCCTGGTCAACATGGTAAAACCCCATCTCTACTAAAAATACAAAAATTAGCTGGATGTGGTGGCACATGCCTGTAGTCCTAGCTACTTGGGAGGCTGAGGCAGGAGAATTGCTTGAACCTGGGAGCCAGAGGTAGCAGTGAGCTGAGATCACGCCACTACACTCCAGCCTGGATGACAAAACAAGACTCTGTCTAAAAAATATATAAATAAATAAAAAGAAAATTCATAGTAGAGAGAAACCTTACAAATGTGTAGAATGTGGCAAAACTCGTTTTAACCAATGCTCACATCTTATTGCATAGAAAAGCATTTATACCTGAAAAAAGGTATACAAATTTAAAAAATGTGGAAAAGCCATTAAAATCTGTTCACATCTTAACAACAGAGAGTTGATACTTAATAAGAGCATTGTAAGTGCAATTACTGTCAAACAATCTTGTAGAAAATATCATCCTTTAAAGTGAATGAGACTAGTCTGAGGAAAAACATTACAAATGTAAAGAGGGTTATAGTGCATTTACTTGTATCACAGATCTTGTTATACACATTTTATACTAGAGGAAAACCCTGAAGCAGTTGCACCAACTTTGTTCAACATCAGAAATTTATATTGGAGAAAAATCCAGCAAGTGTAATAAATTTGGAAAAACTTTTTTTTCCCCAAAAACTATACCTCAGAAAACACTGGAGAGTTTATATTAACATATATTTTGCATATGGCCATATGTATAAAAATATTTAATTCAAAATTGAATTTAAAAAGTCTACATAAATATCATACATAGATATGTATGATATTGAATACATGTATTAAATACATAGAATATGATATTTAATACATAGAAAAGTCTACATGAATATCAGAATTTACAGTAGAAACAACTAAGACACAAACACTTGAGACATTACACTAAAGTGCTGAGTATAGAAAATAATCTAAAACTAAAGTTGTTAAATTATTTGTATATAACTTTTAAAAGAGTGGAAGATATTTTGCAAAGTTATATTCAAAGTGTACTTTTTATTTATTTTTTTGAGATGGAGTCTCACTTTGTTGCCTATGTTGGAGTTCAGTGGCACGATTTCAGCTTGCTGCCAACTTCGACCTTTAGGTTCAAGCAGTTCTCCTGCCACAGCCTCCTGAGTAGCTGGGAATACAGGCATACACCAGCATGTCTGGCTAATTTTTTTTTTTTTTTTTTTGTATTTTTAGTAGAGATGAGATTTCACCATTTTGTCCAGGGTGGTCTCAAACTCTTCATCTCAAGTGATCTGCCCACCTTGGCCTCCCAGAGTGCTGGGATTGCAGCCATGAGCCACTGCACCCAGCCCAAAGTATGCTTTTAAAAATATGTATATATATAAAATTTTTGAAAAGCAAATTATGATATAATTCAGTATCAAATTACTTCATGCTGTTTCATTGTTCCTATTCACATGTGAAAGCATGTGATCAATTATTGCTGCATCACATATAGACTCATTAGGTGGAAATTATGGCCTCTTCTGTAAAAAAGTAAGGACATTAAAATGTAAGATGCTTGATGAAAATCTAAGTGGAGAGGCTCTTTGTGGTTAACTTATTGAGTGATGTATGAGGTCGATGTTCAGAGTAATATGCCTCTGTATTATAGTGATAGAAAATATTTTTTAGTTAAAAGCGAATTTATAATAAAATTGTAAATCATTTTAGTGATTGAGCTTTTATATTATAAAATGCAGTATATTTCAAAATTTTTAAATTATGTGTAAATTTGATTTTATTTTTTACCATGTTAAGACTATTGTGCATTTAATGAAGCATTATTATGCTATCAACTTTAACCTATCCCACGTTACTCAAGGGTGTAGCTAAATGAAGGTAGCAGTATGCTATTTAGTAACATAGTGGAATAGCATCTCTAGTAATCTCTTTTGCCAGTAGCTTTAACTGGCAGATAAGTTAATATTGTTCCCATAGGTTAAATATTTATCCTTTTTTTGATATTTAAATTTTTTTCTTATTTTTTTGTGGGTACATAATATGTGTATATATTTATGCAAATCTGGCATATTTTGATACAGGCATACAATATGTAATAATTACATCAATTACATCAGGGTAAATTATGTAGCCATTACTTGTAACATTTATCTTTTACAAACAACTCAATTATGCACTTTTAGTTATTTTAAAGTGTACAATTAAATTGCTATTGACTGCATGGTTATTTTTGTGGTATAAAAATTTATATATAAGTATAAATAAACTCATTTCTGAGTCTTAAATAGATATTTTCAATTATTTGTAATATATTTTTATTTGAACATTTGGCCTCTCTGCCTGCAAACACACACAGACTTAGTTTTGATTTACATAGAGTTAAATGTACACATGTGTGGCTGTAAAGATAAATCTTAGATGTAAGAAAATTATACAGTTATTAAGTGTCTTTGTGTGAATACCCCTAATTTTTTTGAAGAAAAGAGTAATATTGGAACAAAAAGAATCATTTTATTAAGGTTGCTAATATACTAGAAAACAAAAAACCTCAAAAATGCTGAAAGCAAATCTATACTCTCTTTTTATTGAATTTATTACTGTAAAATTTTATGGCTATAGTTCAGAATCTCCCCATGCAAATTCTCTGTACTTATTTGCCTGGTACTCATGCTAGGCCCTTAATTTTTTTGTGTGTTTTATATATTTTTTGTTGTATAGTTTATGAAGTATTCATTATGTGAGCTGGTCAGAGATTATAATAAATTTTATAAAATTGAGTAATGCACACAAGATAATTTTTAGATATAATTTTAAAATAGTGTATTTACATTTTATTTAGTTAGGGCATTCCATTTTATTAACTGGAGAACCCTATATAAGCATTTTAAAAAAATTATTGCTTCTTTTCACTTTTATAAGTGACAAGTAAATTTATTAATTGAGTCAATTTGTTCAGGTAAGTACTAGGGAGACTTCATAAGTCATGAGGATGTTTTTATATATAAATGTAGCAAACAAATATGAAAGTTCCTCCTGTGTCACAGACGCTCCATAATAAGCCATAAATATTCCTGCTGGAGTTAGTTTGTATTTTCAAGTCAGAGATGAAAAATATCCATGGTGAAGAAATCTTCATGTGGCGAAGGCATTTTTGTCCAGGCTGCAAAGCTGACTCTTAATGAATTTAAAGAGAAATTTTGCTTCTCTTGTTTCTTATCCTGTTTTGTTTGTCTTATGTGTATTCCAAGGTTATATGCATTACAGTGAACTACAGTACTTCTTTTACTGTGTTATGGCAACAGTTTTCTCACTGTTGTCTTCATTTCACATGGTACTTTGAAGGTTCTAATGAGAAAGTTTTGTTTTGTTTTGTTTTGTTTTGTTTTGAGATGGAGTTTCGCTCTTGTTGCCCAGGCTGGAGTGCAGTGGCACGATCTCTGCTCACTACAACTTCCACCTCCCGGGTTCAAGCGATTCTCCTGCCTCAGCTTCCTCAGTAGTTGGGATTACAGGTATGCACCACCACGCCTGGCTAATTTTGTATTTTTAGTAGAGACGGGGTTTCTCCATGTTGGTCTGGCTAGTCTCAAACTCCCGACCTCAGGTGATTCGCGCAAAGTGACTTGGCCTCCCAAAGTGTTGGGATTGCAGGAGTGAGCCACCACACCTGGCTGAAAGTTTATTTTTTAATGCACTGAAAAAGTGGTTTTAACTGGGGAATTTGCTTAACAATATAACTTTTGGATTGATAAAATAAGAGGCACACGTTTTTCCTGGGTGAGAGAATTACATCACTTAGCATTGTTTGTCTGTAAAAGAAAAATCTTTATGTATTTTTTTTTTTTTGAGATGGAGTCTTGCTCTTGTCACCCAGGCTGGAGTGCAGTGATGCAGTCTTGACTCACTGCAACCTCTGCCTCCTATGTTGCCGCAATCTCCTGAATAGCTGGGATTACAAGCACCCGCAACCACGCCTGGTTAATTTCTGTATTTTAGTAGAGATGGGGTTTCAGCCTGTTGGCCAGGCTGGTCTAAACTCCTGACCTCAGATGATCTGCCCGCCTCAGCCTCCCAAAGTGCTGGGATTGCAGGATTGAGTCACTGTGCCTGGCTGGAAAAATCTATTAGATTCTTACACAAAGTGTGGTAAATATCAATTTTGTTAGAAACTATCATTTTGTATTCCATTTTTTTGTTTGTTTCTTTGTTTTTGTTTTTTTGAGATGAAGTCTTGCTCTGTTGCCCAGGCTGGAGTGCACTGGCAATATCTTGGCTCACTGCAACCTTCACCTCCTGGGTTCAAGTGCTTCTCCTGTTTCAGCCTCCCAAGTAGCTGGGATTATGGGCCTGCGCCATCACATCCACCTAATTTTTGTATTTTTAGTAGAGATGGGGTTTCACCATGTTGGCCAGGCCAGTCTTGAACTCCTGACCCCAAGTGATCCACCCACCTTGTCTTCTGAAAGTGCTAGGATTACATGCGTGAGCCACCATACCTGGCCAGGAACCATCTTTGAAATTAGATTTTTTTTTCCCCTTTTGAGATGGAGTCTCGCTGTATTGCCAAGGCTGGAGTTCAGTGGCATGATCTTGACTCACTGCATCCTCCACCTCCCCAGTTCAACAATTCTCCTGCCTCAGCCTCCCAAGTAGCTGGGATTACAGGTGCTCACCACCACACCCAGCTAATTTTTGTATTTTTTGTAGAGATGGGTTTCACCATGTTGGTCAGGCTGGTCTCGAGCTCCTGACCTCGACGTGCACTCTTTGTGGACACCAGGACACAAACTCTCTGTGGAGTCAGCAAGCAAAACGAGAGCGGAACACAACAGCAGAAGACCCAGAGACAGAACATGCATACAGGGTGTGAGGAGGGGAGCTCAGGTCAAACTTCACATTGTCCAGAGAGACAGCAAATTAGAGGAGGAGGAAGGTGATCAGCAGGAGAGACATCTGCAGGGAAAAAAATGTAACCCAGAGATAATTTAAAGTTTTTTAAACAAATGAAAAATATTTTAGGGCAAGTGTAAGTTAAGAGGAGGTATTTCAGCAAGACTTAGCATTAGACATAAAATGGACTAATATGGACTGCAATAATTATTAAATTTGTATTAACTAGTTGATAAAATCAATGTATACTGCTTGGATCTGTAGTGAACGATAGTTAACCACTTTGCAGCGTTTACTGACTACAGTTTTAGGTAAAAATTACACTATTAGTATTCCAAATTACTAGAGGGATGGGGAAGGGAAGTTGACAGAAAAGTGGTTCTCAAGTGTATGTTAGTATTGAAGGGTAATTTGTAGAGCTTATATGGTTTAGGTTCAAATGGAGAAAGAACGATTTAAAAACTGAGAGGGGGAGAAGAACTAGGCTGTATAAAGAACTGCGGCCAGGCACGGTGGCTCAGGCCTGTAATCTCAGCAGTTTGGGAGGCCGAGGCGGGTGGATCACCTGAAGTCAGGAGTCCCAAGACCAGCCTGGTCAGCATGGTGAAACCCCGTCTCTACTAAAAATACAAAAATTAGCTGGGTGTGTGGTGCATTCCTGTAATCCCAGCTACTTGGGAGGCTGAGGCAGGTGAATCGTTTGAACCTGGGAGGAGGAGGTTGCAGTGAGCCGAGATCACTCCATTGCCCTCCAAACTGGGCGACGAGCAAAACTTCTCTGAATGAATGAATGAATGAATGAGCAAATTGAGAGCCCCCAAAGCAGCAGATGCTGTGAAACTGGATGTTCTAGTACCAAACATAACAAACTGAAAGGACTAATAAAGGGGAACAAATTTAAAATAGTTTATGTGTCGACTAGTTTATGTATCTAAAAAGTAAAAATTAGGCCAGGCGCAATGCCTCATGCCTATAATCCCAGCACTTTGGGAGGCTGAGGTGGGAGGATCACCTGAGGTTGGGATTTCAAGAGCAGCCTGACAGAGAAACCCTGTCTTTACTAAAAATACAAAAATTAGCTGGGTGTAGTGGCTCATGCCTGTAATGCCAGTCACTCGGGAGGCTGAGGCAGGAGAATCGCTTGAACCCGGGAGGCAGAGGTTGTGGTGAGTGGAGATCATGCCATTGCACTCCAGCCTGAGCAACAAGAGTGAAACTGCATCTCAAAAAAAAAAAAAAAAAAAAAGATAAAAATTAGGAGTCGATTTCACCATATAGTTTAAAACAAATTCATAGTTTTTTTTGTTTGTTTGTTTTTTTGAGACGCTCACTGTCACCCAGACTGGAGTGCAGTGGTGCAACCTCGGCTCAATGCAGCCTTCATCTCCTGGGTTCAAGTGATTCTCCTACCTCAGCTTTCTGAGTAGCTGGGATTACAGGCATGCGCTACCACACCCAGCTTATTTGTGTATATTTAGTAGAGATGGAGTTTCACCATGTTGGCCAGACAGGTCTCAAACTCCTGACCTCAAGTGATCTGCCCGCCTTGGCCTCCCAAAGTGCTGGGATTACAGGCATGAGCCACTGTGCCCAGCAAGAATTTTGTAATGCATTTATCCTGAATATACCTGCTTAGCAAAATACCATAATTTTCTACATACATTTCTAAATACATTTAGGCTTATTTTCTACAAATATTATTCTGGACATCTTATAAATGCTAGGAACACTCTGGAAGAATGAATGTATTGAGTTTTACAGTATTTCAGGTATCTACCTAGAGTATTAAATATTTCTTGTTTTTTGTTTTTTTTGTTGTTGTTTTTTTGAGATGGAGTCTCACTCTGTCGCCCAGGCTGGAGTGCAGTGGCGCAATCTCGGCTCACTGCAAGCTCCGCCTCTCAGGTTCACGCCATTCTCCTGCCTCAGCCTCCCGACTAGCTGGGACTACAAGCGCCTGCCACCGCGCCCGGCTAATTTTTTTGTATTTTTTTTTTAGTAGAGACGGGGTTTCACCGTGGTCTCCATCTCCTGACCTCCTGATCCGCCCGCCTCGGCCTCCCAAAGTGCTGGGATTACAGGCGTGAGCCACCATGCCCGACAAATATTTCTTAAAATCCAATCCCTAAAGAATCTATTTAGAAATTTTAGTAGATTCTAATAAAAATGTTTTCCTGGAATATTCTGTGAGGCGCATTATGCAGATTCTGGAAATATTAAGCGAATTAAAGCCTCTAAGCCCTTTTTTTTTTTTTTTTTTTTTTTGAGATGGAGTCTAGCTCTGTTGCCCAGGCTGGAGTGCAGTGGTGCAATCTTGGCTCACTGCAACCTCTGCCTCCGGGGTTCAAGCGATTCTCCTGCCTCAGCCTCCCGAGTAGCTGTGACTACAGGTGTGAGCTACCATGCCTGGCTATTTTTTGGATTTTTAGTAGAAATGGGTTTCACCATGTTTGCCAGGCTGGTTTCGAACTCCTGACCTAAAGTGATCTGCCCACCTCCACCTCCGAAAGTGCTGGGATTACAGGCGTGAGCCACCACGCCCAGCCTCCAAGCCTAAATTTTTTATTTTCCTGAATGCAATTTAAGGAATTTTATTTCCTGAATGCAATTTAAGGAATTTTAAATTGACCATTTGTCAATTTAAAAGGGTACTAAGGCTATAAGAACTCAGTCATATGGACACACACACAGACACACAGAAAATATTAATCAGGTAAGTTGTGACCTCAAGTAGGCAAAAACCCAAATTATTTCTGAAAAGTTTCCTAGTTCGTTTTAATATTTCAATATTCTTCTGAATATTCTACTTTTTGCCATTTTTTTTTGCTTCCATCTTTGCTATATAAATGGAAGGCAACACACATCCTATTGTTGAGCTCTTCAAAGAAGCCTTGGATAGAGAATATGAAGACTATTCCAGATTTTTCTTTGAGTGTAGACATCTTTGACAGTTTTCAAATTAAAGAAATATACAGGACAGGTGCAGTGGCTCACATTTGTTATCTTAACACTTTGGGAGGCTGAGTCGGGTGGATCACCTGCGGTCAGGAGTTTGAGGTGGATCACCTGCGGTCCAGCTGGTGCTGGACCAACATAGTGAAACCACAGCTCTACTAAAAATATAAAAATTAGCCAGGCATGGTGGCATGCGCCTGTAGTCCCAGCTACTTGAGAGGCTGAGGCAGGAGAACTGCTTAAACCTGGGAAGTGGAGGTTGCCGTGAGCCAAGATAGCACCACTGCACTGCAGCCTGGGAGACAGAGTGAGACTCTGTCTCAAAAAAACAAAAACAAAAAACAAACAAACAAAAAAAACTACAACTAGAAATACTCTATTGTGTAGGATATATGGTACTGTCTTTATAACAATTATCTTTGCTTCAGTTTTTTAAAATTACTTTTATATTTTATTACTAAGTTTGGAAATTTTGTTTACTTATTTTAAGTTATTGTCAGTGCAGGCTAATTTCAAACTGTAATATTGGAATTAACAGAGTTTTGTAAGGATTTTTGTTTCTGCAAAATGTCCTCAATGTATGCACAAGTTTTTATATCCTAGAAACAATGTTAATTAGGGGACTTTTGTGTAAAATTGGTCTTCAACGGGGTTCAAATCGTGGTGTATATATATATATGTATAAAAATATATAGATGATTTTATTTTTTATGTTTTTAAATTTTTTAATTTCTGTGATACATGTGCAAAACATGTAGGTTTGTTACATAGGTATACATGTGCCATGGTGGTTTGCTGCACCTATCAACACATCATCTAGGTTTTAAGCCCCACATGAATTAGGTATTTGTCCTAATGCTCTCCCTCCCATTGCCCCCCACACCCTGACAGGCCCCAGTATGTGATGTTCCCCTTCCTGTCTCCATGTGTTCTCATCGTTCAGTTCCCACTTATGAGTGAGAAAATGTGGTGTTTGATTTTCTGTTCCTGTGTTAGTTTGCTGAGAATTATGGCTTCCAATTTCATCCATGCCCCTGCAAAGGACATGAACTCATTCTTTTTTATGGCTGCATAGTATTCTGTGGTGTATATGTGCCACATTTTCTTATCCAGTCTATCATTGATGGACATTTGGGTTGGTTCCAAGTCTTTGCTACTGTAAAGAGTTCTGCTATAAACATATGTGTGCATGTGTGTTTATAGTATAATGATTTATAATCCTTTGGGTACATACCCAGTAATGGGATTGCTTGGTCGAATGGTATTTCTGGTTCTAGATTCTTAAGGATTGCCACATTGTCTTCCACAATGGTTGAACTAATTTACAGTCCTACCAACAGTGTAAAAGCATTTCTCCACAGCCTCACAAGCATCTGTTGTTTCCTGACTTTTTAATAATTGCCATTCTAACTGGCATGAGATAGTATCTCATTGTGGTTTGATTTGCATTTCTCTAACGACTAGTGATGATAAGCTTTTTTTCATACGTTTTTTGGCCACATAAATGTCTTTTGAGAAATGTCTCTTTATATCCTTTGCCCACTTTTTGATGGGGTTGTTTTTTTCTTATAAATTTTTTTAAGTTCCTTGTATATTCTGGATATTAGACCTTTGTCAGATGAGTATCTTGCGAAATTTTTCTCCCATTCTGTAGGTTGCCTGTTCACTCTGATGATAGTTTCTTTTGCTGTGCAGAAGCTCTTTAGTTTGATTAGATCCCATTTGTCAATTTTGGCGTTTGTTGCAGTTGCTTTTGTGTTTTAGTAATGAAGTCTTTGCCCATACCTATATTCTGAATGGTACTACCTAGGTTTTCTTCTAGTGTTTTTGTGGTTTGGGGTTTTACATTTAAGTCTCTAAATTTTCTTGAGTATATTTTTGTATAAGTTATAAGGAAGGGGTACAGTTTCTGTTTTCTGCATATGGCTAGCCAGCTTTCCCAGCACCATTTATTAACAAGGGAATCCTTTCCCCATTGCTTGTTTTTGTCAAGGTTGTGGCAGATAAGATGGTTATAGATGTGTGGTGTTATTTCTGAGGTCTCTGTTCTGTTCCATTGGTCTATATATCTGTTTTGGTAACAGTACCATGCTGTTTTGGTTACTGTATCCTTGTAGTATAGTTTGAAGTCAGGTGACGTGATGACTCCAGCTTTGTTCTTTCTGCATAAAATTGTCTTGACTATACAGATTCGTTTTTTGGTTCCATATGAAATTTAAAGTAGTTTTTTTCTAATTCTGTGAAGAAAGTCAATGGTAGCTTGATGGGAATAGCATTGAGTCATAAATTACTTCGGGCAGTATGGCCATTTTCATGATATTGATTCTTCCTATCCATGAGCATGGAATTTTTTCCCATTTGTTTGTGTCCTCTCTTATTTCCATGAGCAGTGTTTTGTAGTTCTTCTTGAAGAGGTCCTTCACGTCCCTTGTAAGTTGTATTCCTAGGTATTTTATTCTCTTTGTAGCAATTGTGAATAGGAGTTCACTCATGATTTGGCCCTCTGCTTGTGTATTGCTGGTGTATAGAAATGCTTGTGATTTTTTTTTTTTTTTTTGAGACAGAGTCTCACTCTGTTACCCAGGCTGTAGTGCCGTGGCATGATCTTGGCTCACTGCAACCTCTGCCTCCTGGGTTAAAGCGATTCTGTTGCCTCAGCCTCCCGAGTAGCTGGGACTAAAGGCACATGCGTCCATGCCCAGCTAATTTTTGTATTTTTAGTAGACATGGGGTTTTGCCATGTTAGCCAGGCTGGTCTTGAACTCCTGACCTCAGATGATTCACCTGCCTCAGCCTCCCAAAGTGCTGGGATTACAGGCATGAGCCACCATGACCAGCCAAATGCTTGTGATTTTTACACATTGATTTTGTATCCTGAGATTTTCCTGAAGTTACTTATCAGCTCAAGGAGCTTTTGGGTGGAGACGATGGGGTTTTCTAAATATACAATCATGTCATCTGCAAACAGAGACAAGTTTACTTCCTCTCTTCCTATTTGAATACCCCTTATTTATTTCTCTTGCCTGATTGCCCTGGCCAAAACTTCCAATACTATGTTGAATAAGAGTGGAGGAGCCAGGTGCAGTGGCTCACTCATGTAATCCCAGCATTTTGGGAGGCCAAGGCGGGTGGATCACCTGAGGTTGAGAGTGCAAGACCAGCCTGACCAACATGGAGAAACTCTGTCTCTACTAAAAATACAAAATTAGCCAGGCATGTTGTCATATGCCTGTAATCCCAGCTACTCGGGAGGCTGAGGCAGGAGAATCACTTGCACCCAGGAGGCAGAGGTTGTGGTGAGCCGAGATCATGCCATTGCACTCTAGCCTGGGAAACAAGAGTGAAACTCTGTCTCAAAAAACGAAAGAGTTGTGGGAGATGGCATCCTTGTCTTGTGCCAGTTTTCAAAGTGAATGCTTCCACCTTTTGTCCATTCAGTATGATATTGGCTATGGATTTGTCATAAATAGCTCTTATTATTTTGAGATATGTTCCATCAATACCTAGTTTATTGAGAGTTTTTAGCATGAAGGGGTGTTGAATTTTATCAACAGTCTTTTCTGCATCTATTGAGATAATCATGTGTTTTTTGTCATTGGTTCTGTTTATGTGGTGGATTATTTTATTGATTTGCATATGTTGAACCAGCCTTGCATCCCAGGGATGAAGCCGACTTGGTCATGGTGGATAAGCTTTTTGATGCGCTGCTGGAATTGGTTTGCCAATATTTTATTGAGGATTTTCACTTCAATGTTATTCAGGGATATTGGCCTGAAATTTTCTTTTTCTGTTGTGTCTCTGCCAGGTTTTGGAATCAGGATGATGCTGGCCTCATAAAATGAGTTAGGAAGGAGTCCCTCTTCTTCCATTGTTTGGAATAGTTTCAGAAGGAATGATACCAGCTCCTCTTTGTATCTCTGATAGAATTTGGCTGTGAATCCATGTGGTCCTGGGCTTTTTTTGGTTGGTAGGCTATTAATTACTGCCTCAATTTCAGAACTTGTTATTGGTCTATTCAGGGATTTGACTTCTTCCTGGTTTAGTCTTGGGAGGGTGTGTGTATGTGTCCAGGAATTTATCCATTTTTTCCTAAATTTTCTAGTTTATTTGCATAGAGGTGTTTATAGTATTCTCTGATGGTAGTTTGTATTTCTGTCAGATCAGTGGTGATATCCTATTTATCATTTTTATTGTGTCTATTTGATTCTTCTCTCTTTTCTTTATTAGTCTAGCTGGCAGTCTATGTATTTTGTCTATGTTTTCAAAAAACAGCTCCTGGATTCATTGATTTTTTGAAGGGTTTTTTGTGTCTCTATCTCCTTCAGTTCTACTCTAATCTTAGTTATTTCTTGTGTTCTGCTAGCTTTTGAATTTGTTTGTTCTTGCTTCTCTAGTTCTTTTAATTGTGATGTTAGGGTGTTGATTTTAGATCCTTTCAGCTTTCTGATGTGGGCATTTGGTGCAATAATTTTCCTCTTAACACTGCTTTAGCTGTGTTCCAGAGATTCTGGTACTTTGTCTCTTTGTTCTCATTGCTTTCAAGGAACTTCTTTATTTCTGCCTTAATTTTTTTATTTTTATTTTTACTGATCATTCTTGGGTGTTTCTCGCAGAGGGGGATTTGGCAGGGTCATAGGACAATAGTGGAGGGAAGGTCAGCAGATAAACAAGTGAACAAAGGTCTCTGGTTTTCCTAGGCAGAGGACCCTGCGGCCTTCCGCAGTGTTTGTGTCCCTGGGTACTTGAGATTAGGGAGTGGTGATGACTCTTTAACGAGCATGCTGCCTTCAAGCATCTGTTTAACAAAGCACATCTTGCACCGCCCTTAATCCATTTAACCCTGAGTGGACACAGCACATGTTTCAGAGAGCACAGGGTTGGGGGTGAGGTCATAGATCAACAGGATCCCAAGGCAGAAGAATTTTTCTTAGTACAGAACAAAATGAAAAGTCTCCCATGTCTACTTCTTTCTACACAGACACAACAACCATCCGATTTCTCAATCTTTTCCCCACCTTTCCCCCTTTTCTATTCCACAAAACTGCCATTGTCATCATGACCCGTTCTCAATGAGCTGTTGGGTACACCTCCCAGACGGGGTGGTGGCCGGGCAGAGGGGCTCCTCACTTCCCAGAAGGGGCGACCGGGCAGAGGCACCCCCCACCTCCCGGACGGGGTGGCTGGCCGGGCGGGGGCTGGCCCCCCACCTCCCTCCTGGACGGGGCGGCTGGCCAGGCGGGGGCTGTCCCCCAACTTCCCTCCCGGACGGGGCGGCTGGCCGGGCGGGGGCTGGCCCCCCCCACCTCCCTCCCGGACGGGGCGGCTGGCCGGGCGGGGGCTGACCCCCACCTCCCTCCCGGATGGGGTGGCTGCCAGGCGGAGACACTCCTCACTTCCCAGACCGGGTGGCTGCCGGGCGTAGGGGCACCTCACTTTTCAGACGGGGCGGCTGCCAGGCGGAGGGGCGCCTCACTTCTCAGACGGGGCAGCTGCCGGGCGGAGGGGCTCCTCACTTCTCAGACGGGGCGGCCAGGCAGAGACGCTCCTCACCTCCCAGACGGGGTCATGGCCGGGCAGAGGCACTCCTCACATCCCAGATGGGGCGGCGGGGCAGAGGTGCTCCCCACATCTCAGACGATGGGCGGCCGGGCAGAGACGCTCCTCACTTCCTAGATGGGATGGCAGCTGGGAAGAGGCATTCCTCACTTCCCAGGCTGGGCAGCCAGGCAGAGGGGCTCCTCACATCCCAGACGATGGGCGGCCAGGCAGAGACGCTCCTCACTTCCCAGACGGGGTGGCGGCCGGGCAGAGGCTGCAATCTCGGCACTTTGGGAGGCCAAGGCAGGCGGCTGGGAGGTGGAGGTTGTAGCGAGTCGAGATCACGCCACTGCACTGCAGCCTGGGCACCATTGAGCACTGAGTGAACGAGACTCCGTCTGCAATCCTGGCACCTCGGGGGGCTGAGGCTGGTGGATCACTCGCGGTTAGGAGCTGGAGACCAGCCCGGCCAACACAGCGAAACCCCGTCTCCACCAAAAAAAATACGAAAACCAGTCAGGCGTGGCGGCGTGCACCTGCAATTGCAGGCACTGGTATTTCTGCCTTAATTTTATTATTTACCCAGTAGTCATTCAGCAGCAGATTGTTCAATTTCCATGTAGTTGTGCAGTTTGGAGTGAATTTCTTAATCCTGAGTTCTAATTTGATTGCACTGTCATCTGATAGACTGTTATGATTTCAGTTCTTTTGCATTTGCTGAGGAGTGTTTTACTTCCAATTATGTGGTTGATTTCAGAATAAGTGCTATGTGGCACTGAGAAGAATGTATATTCTGTTGATTTGGGGTGGAGAGTTCTGTAGATGTCTATTAGGTTCGTTTGGTCCAGAGCTGAGTTGAAGTCCTGAATATCCTTGTTAATTTTCCGTCTTGTTATCTGTCTAATATTGACACTGGGGTGTTAAAGTCTCCCACTATTATTGTGTGGGCATCTAAGTTTCTTTGTAAGTCACTAAGAACTTGTTTTATCAATCTGGGGGCTCCTGTATTGGCTGCATATATATTAAGGATAGTTAGCTCTTCTTGTTGCATTGATCCCTTTACCATTATGTAATGCCCTTCTTTGTCTTTTTTGATCTTTGTTGGTTTAAAGTCTGTTTTATCAGAGACTAGGATTGCAATCCCTGCTTTTTTTTTTTCTTTCCGTTTGCTTGGTAAGTAAATATTCCTCCATCCCTTTATTTTGAGCCTATGTGTCTCTCTGCATGTGAGATAGGTCTCCTGCATACAGCGCAGTCTTGACCCTTTATCCAATTTGCCAGTCTGTGTCTTTTAATTGGGGCATTTAGCCCATTTACATATAAAATTAATATTGTTATGTGTGAATTTGATCCTGTCATCATGATGCTAACTGGTTATATTGCACATTAGTTGATGCAGTTTCTTCATAGTGTCATTGGACTTTATAGTTCGATGTGTTTTTGCAGTGGCTGGTACCGGTTTTTCCTTTCCATATTTAGTGCTTCCTTCAGGACCTCTTCTAAGGGAGGCCTGGTGGTGACAAAATCCCTCAGCATTTGCTCGTCTGTAAAGGATTTTATTTCTCCTTTGCATACGAAGCTTAGTTTGGCTGGATATGAAATTCTGGGTTGAAAATTCTTTTCTTTGTTTTTTTTTTTTTTTTGAGATGGAGTCTCGCTCTGTTGCCCAGGCTGGAGTGCAGTGGCATGATCTTGGCTCACTGCAACCCCTGCCTGTCAGGTTCAAGTGATTCTCCTGCCTCAGCCTCCAGAATAGGTGGGATTATAGGTGCCTGCCACCATGCCCAGCTGATTTTTGTATTTTTAGTAGAGATAGGATTTCACCATGTTGGCCAGGTTGGTCTTGAACTCCCAATCTCAGGTGATCCACCCTCCTTGGCCTCCCAAAGTGCTGGGATTACAGGCGTGAGCCCAAAAACCGGGCGTGGTGGCGTGCGCCTGTAATTTCAGCTACTCGTGAAGCTAAGGCAGGAGAATCGCTTGAACCCAGGAGTTGGAGGTTATGGTGAGCCAAGATCGTGCCATTGCACCCCAGCCCGAGCAATAATCAAAACTCTGTCTCAAACAAACAAAAAAGAATATTGAATATTGGCTCCTACTCTCTTCTGTCTTTTAGTGTTTCTACAGAGTGTTCCGCTATTAGTCTGATAGACTTCCCTTTGTAGGTAACCTGGCCTTTCTCTCTGGCTGCCCTTAACATTTTTTCCTTCATTTCAACCTTGGAGAATCTGATGATTTTGTGTCTTGGGGTTGCTCTTCTCGAGGAGTGTCTTAGTGGTGTTCTTTTTATTTCCTGAATTTGAATGTTGGCTTGTCTTTCTAGGTTGGGGAACTTCTGGATACTATCCACATCACTTTCAGGTACACCAATCAATCATAGGTTTGGTTTTTTCACATACTCCCATCTTTCTTGGAGGCTTTGTTCATTCCTTTTTGTTATTTTTTCTCTAATGTTGTCTTCACGACTTATTCTATTGAGTTAATCTCCAGTCTCATATCCTTTCTTCCGCGTGATTGATTTGGCTATTGATACTTGTGTATGCTTCGCAGAGTTCTCATGCTGTGTTTTTCAGCTCCATCAGGTCATTTATGTTCCTGTCTAAACTGACTATTCTAGTTAGCAATTCCTCTAACCTTTTGTCAAGGTTCTTAGCTTCCTTGCATTGAGTTAGAGCATGCTCCTTTAGCTCAGAGGAGTTTGTTATTACCCACCTTTTGAAGCCTACTTCTGTCAATTCGTCAATCTCATTCTCCGTCCAGTTTTTGTTTGTTTGTTTTTTTTGAGACAGAGTCTCGCTCTGTCGCCCAGGCTGGATTGCAGTGGTGCAGTCTTGGCTTACTGCATCCTCTGCCACCTGGGTTCAAGCAATTCTCCTGCCTCAGCCTCCCAATTAACTGGGATTACAGGCACCTGCCATCGTACCCAGCTAATTTTTGTATTTTAGTAGAGACAGGGTTTTACCATCTTGGTCAGGCTGCTCTTGAACTCCTGACCTCAAGTGATCCACCTGCCTCAGCCTTGGCCTCCCAAAGTTCTGGGATTACAGGCTTAAGCCACTGCACCCAGCCTGCTCCATCCAGTTTTGTGCCCTTGCTGGAGAGGGGTTGTGATCATTTGAAGGAGAAGAGGCATTCTCATTTTTTGAATTTTCAGTGTTTTTGCACTGGTTTTTACTCATCTTCATGGACTTATCTACCTTTGATCTTTGAGGCTGATGACATTGGATGGGGTTTTTGTGTGGTGGTCCTTTATGTTGATGTTGATGTTGTTGCTTTCTGTTTGTTAGTTTTTCTTCTAACAGGCCTCTCTTCTGCAGGTCTGTTGCAGCTTGCTAGAGGTCCACTCCAGACCCTGTTCACCTGGGAATCACAAATAGAGGCTGTAGAATGGCAAAAATTGCTCCCTGCTCCTTCCTCTGGAAGCTTCATCACAGAGGGGCACCAGCCTGATGCCAACCGGAGCTCTCCTGTATGAGGTTTCTATCGACCCCTGTTGGGAAGTCTCTCCCAGTCAGGAGGCACAGGGGTCAGGGACCAACTTGAGGAGGCAGTCTGTCCCTTAGCAGAGCTGATGTGCTGTGCTGGGAGAATCCCTCTTGTCAGGGTCACCTGCTCTCTTCAGAGCCAGCAATCAGGATTAAATCTATGGAAGCTGTGCCCACAGCCACCCCTTCCCCCAGGTGCTCTGTCCCAGGGAGATGGGGATTTTGTCTGTAAGCCCCTGACTGGGGCTGTCTCCTTTCCATCCGAGATGCCCTGCCCAGCGAGGAGGAATCTAGAGAAGCAGTCTGGCCATATTTTGGCAGCCCACAAATCCTCCCAGCCTCCTTAGCACTAGAAAACTGCCTACTAAAGCCTCAGTAATGGGGGATGCCCCTCCCCCCAGCAAGCTCGATCGTCCCAAGTCAACTTCAGACTGCTGTGCTGTCAGTGAGAATTTCAAGCCAGTGGTTCTTAGCTTGCTGAGCTTCATGGGATTGGGACCTGCTGAGCGAGACCACGTGGCTCCCTGGCTTCAGCCCCTTTCTAGGGGAGTAAAGGGTTCTGTCTTGCTGGGGTTCCAGATGCCACTGTGGTACAAAACAAACAAACAACAACAACAAAACAAAACTCCTGCAGCTAGCTTGGTGTCTGCCCAAATAGCCACCCAGTTTTGTGCTTGAAACCCAGGGCTGTGCTGGTGTAGGCACACCAGGGAATCCCCTGATCTGCAGATTGCAAAAATCATGGGAAAAGGATAGTAACCTGGCCGGGTAGCACAGTTCCTCACGGCTTCCCTTGGCTGGGGGAGGGAGGTCCCCCAGCTCCTTGCACTTCGTGGGTGAAGCGATGCCCCACCCTGCTTCTGCTCGCCCTCCATGGGTTGTACCCACTGCCTAACCAGTCCCAGTTAGATGAACTGGGTACCTCAGTTGGAAATGCAGAAATCACCTGTCTTCTGCATGGGTCTCGCTGGGAGCTGCAGACTGGAACTGTTTATTCGGCCCTCTTGACCCTGTCCCCCAAATCATCTTTTATTTTTATTTCATCCAAATAGCTGCTATCTTCTTTTTTTTGTACATCTTTGCCTAGATTATAATAAGAACAACGATCTAAATTTGCATAGCAAGTGGACCCTATATTTGGAATTTAAAGAGTTTCTGGCGAAATTTAGATTAAATTGGCTAATTAATAACACTTTTCAAATTGCTTTCCCCTGCTCCAATAATGAAGTATAACTTCTAGAAACAGCTGAAACATGAATTGTTCTTCAGGTTATATGCTCTTAATGTTACATTGAAACAGAGTATGAAGGCTTGAAAATATCCGAAGGGAGAAAATGGAATCAGCAGTGATCCTGCTGTGACCTCACTACTTAGTAGTTATGCTTTTAGCCAATTCATTTACTTGTCTTTAAACTGCACATTTCTGGCAGGGTAGCACTAATCACTGATCAAAACTACCTTTTTTTTTTTTTTTTTTTTTTGAGGTGTAGTCTCGCTCTGTCACCCAGGCTGGAGTGCAGTGGCATGATCTCAGCTCACTGCAACCTCTGCCTCCCAGGTTCAAGGGATCCTCTTGCATCAGCCTCCCAAGTAGCTGGGATTAAAAGCGTCTGCCACCACACCCAAGTACTTTTTATATTTTTAGTAGAGATGGGGTTTCACCATGTTGACCAGGCTGGTCTTGAACTCCTGACCTCAAGTGATCCACCTGCCTCAGCCTCCCAAATTGCTGGGATTACATGCATGAGCCACCATGCCTGGCCAAATCTACCTTTAAAAATTGTGCAGGAGGGAAAGGCTTTACCAACAGTGATTAGTTCAAAAAACTTCAACTCTAGGCCTGGCGCGGTAGCTCATGCCTGTAATCCCAGCACTTTGGGAGGCCGAGGCGGGTGGATCACGAGGTCAGGAGATTGAGACCATCCTGGCTAACATGATGAAACCCCGTCTCTACAAAAATGCAAAAAATTAGCTGGGCATGGTGGCGGGAGCCTGTAGTCCCAGCTACTCGGGAGGCTGAGGCAGGAGAATCACTTGAACTTAGGAGGTGGAAGTTGCAGTGAGCCAAGATTACACAACTGCACTCCAGCCTGGTGACAGAGTGAGACCCCATCTCAAACAAACAAACTAACAAACAAATTAAAAACAAACAAACAAACAAACAAAAAACTTCAACTCTACTTCCTGGCTGGAACTCATATTGTAGATTGCAAAAGCACAGAATTAACATCATAATACTATTGAATTCAAAAAGAAATCTAGAAACTTCAGGGAATCCAGAGAAGATAGAGCAGATGGTCTGAATAGTCACCATTCACATTTTGCTTTGTTTTGGTAACTATTACTATCACTTAATTACATAGGGTGAATATAAGAAAATTGCCTTTTTCTTATTTTCAGTGCTAACCCTAAAATGGTAAAACTCTTGCAGGTTGAAATTAACAGCTTCTCAGTGGCCCTTCAACAGAAGGTTAAAGGGTAGCAAAGTTGCCTCTGTAATTTCCAGGGTGAACAAATCTGAACTCAGTTCTTGCAGTTCCCAAATTCACAGCTATCTTGGGATATGTTGATTTGTGGGCTGCAAAATATGAGAAATTCTACCTCAGAGAATTCTGTTTATAAAAACTTATTTGCATCTAATAATCTGAAGAGATATAAACACAGCAATGTTGTTACAACTACCTGTTAATTGTTAATCCTTAGAAAAAGAATTGACAATTATTTCTGAAGACATGAAAAGCTTCATATAATAAACAATAGACTCTCAAATGTAAATCAGTTTTTATTTTTAATTTGGAGAAGTTAATAAATTGCCAGCAATAAAAAATAAATCATTCATCACCGTTACTGTGTTACTAATGGCTGGTCCATATAGGTTTGCAGTGATTTTGGTTCTTCCATTCTCAAAAGAAATAATCCAGCCCAGAGACGAAGAGTGGGTTTGAAGCATAAGTGGGGGGTTGTTGAAAGGAAAAAAAGTACCCTTGGGAAAGAACCAAGGGTGTGACTTGAGAGATCAAGTGCCAGAGAAAGGTCATATACCAGTTAAACTCCAATATTTGGCCTCTCAGTGTGCATGCTTGGGTGTCTTGCCCAATATTTGAGATTTTATGAAACAGCTGCTGCCCCTGAGCTCAGGATGTGTTCTGTGTTTAGGAGGTTTCCCCCTCCCTGGTACCAGCTGAGACCATTTGTCAATCCTGAGCTGACCACCTGATAATCACCTGACATTCCTGGGGCACATTCCCAGGGTCTCTACCTTACCCCACTCATTACTATCTGACTACCTGCTCTAACTGGGTGATCAAGAATATTCTTTTTTTCTTTTTTTAAGATGCAGTTTCACTTTTGTTGCCTAGGCCAGAGCTCAATGGTGCGATCTCAGCTCATCACAACCTCCACCTCCCCAGTCCAAGTGATTCTCCTGCCTCAGCCTCCCAAGTAGTAGGATTACAGGCATGCATCACCACACCTGGCTATATTTTTGTATTTTTAGTAGAGAAGGGGTTTCTCCATGTTGGTCAGGCTGGTCTTGAACTCCCGACTTTAGGTGATTTGCCCCAGGTGATTCAACTGCCTTGGCCTCCCAAAGTGCTGGGATACAGGCATAAGCCACTGCACCTACCCTAGATATTCTACTGGCCTTGGAGCTTTCAGTGTCTAAAACTTTTACCAATCAATATATGCCATCCATCAACTTTCTTAACTTTTATTGTTAGTATGAACTTGATTTTTTTTGTTGATTCACTAGTTAAGATTTTATTTTATACTTAAAAATTTATTGATTAGTGGTTTAGACAACTCCTCTTTCTGACAACTCCATCTAACTTCTAGGTATAAGGCTTCCTGAGGATATTATAAGTTTGGCTTTGAATATTCCACACTGAGAAATTTTGAAAGCATTCTAATTAAAATAATTAAATTCAGGCTGGGCATGGTGGTTCACACCTGTAATCCTAGCAATTTGGAAGGCTGAAGCGGGTGGATCACTTGAGGTCAGGAGTGCAAGACCAGGCTGGCCAACATGATGAAACCCCATCTCTACTAAAAATACAAAAATTAGCCAGGCATGGTGGTGCATGGCTGTAATCCCAGCTACTCAGGGGGCTGAGGAGAATCACTTGAACCCAGGAAGCAGAGGTTGCAGTGAGCCGAGATCATGCCACTGGACTCCAGCCTGGGTGACAGAGTGAGACTCCATCTCAAAAAAAAAAAAAAAAAAAAAAAGAATTTAATTCAATCTCAGCTCCCTGCAGCCTCTGCCTCCTGTGTTCCAGCGATTATCCTGCCTCAGTCTCCCAAGTAGTTGGGATTACAGGTGCTGGCAATCACACCTGGCTAATTTTTGTATTTTTAGTAGAGACGGAGTTTTACCATGTTGGCCAGGCTTGTCTCAAACTCCTGACCTCAGGTGACCCGCCCACCTCTGCCTCCAAAGTGCTGGGATTACAGGCATAAGCCACCATGCCCCGCCAGGGAGTTCTTATCTTGATAAAGGATTACATGAGCCCTCTAAAAGATGTTTATTTAAACATTATAGGTGGTGGCAGCAGTAGTGGGCAAAGGTGTAGTGTGCAGCACTTGATTATTTTACTGTTTCTGCTGAGCCTGTGGCAGCCCAGCCCTGTGTGCAGCTCTCTCCCTGCCCCATGATGCCACCACATTCCACCTGCTGGCATGGAGACATGCACCTGAGGTGGACCCTAGGAGCCCGGCCTAAGATGGGCTCCTACTGCTGCTGCTTAAGCTGCTGGCCTCAGGACTGCAGGAAACTTGGGGGACACCAGGGCACTGAGAACAGCCACACTGGCATAATCAACACCTTCTTCTGGAACATCCATTGTCCCCTCCTGTTGTGAGGAGACAATGTCTACTGCTCAGAAGCTCTTAACCCAGCTGACTGAAAAGTTCGTGTTTAGCGAATATATTTCTACAGACATTGTGGAGAGTGTGGTCAGAAATTTACAGATTTAATGCTATTCCTATCAAACTACCAAAACATTCTGAACAGAACTAACACTATTTTAAAATTTACATGGAACAAACCAACAAACAAAACCCCAAATAGCCAACCAATCCTAAGCAAAAAGAACGAAACTAGAGGCATTACATTACCTGACTTCAAACTATATTACAAGGCTATAGAAACCCAAAGCAGCATGGTACTGGTACAAAAGCAGACTTACAGACCAATGTGATAGAGAGAGCTCAGAAATGCCACCCATTTACAACCATGTGATTTTTGACAAAGCTGATGAGAGGAATGTGTGAAGAATTCTCTATTTAATAAATGGTGCTGGGATAACTAGCTAGCACTATGTAGAAGACTGAAAATGGACCGCTTCCTTACACCACATACAAAAATCAACTCAAGATAAACTAAAGACTTAAATGTAAAATTTAAAATTATAAAAAAAAAAAAATAGGCCAGGTGTGGGGCTCACGCATGTAATCCCAGCACTTTGGAAGGTCAAGGCAGGCGGATCACCTGAGGTCAGGAGTTCGCAACCAGCCTGGCCAACATGGCGAAACTGTGTCTATACTAAAAATATAAAAATTAGCCGGGAGTGGTAGGCACCTGTAATCCCAGCTACTCAGGAGGCTGAGGCTGAAGAATTGCTTGAACCAGGGAGGCAGAGGTTGCAGTGTGCTGAGATTGCGCCATTGCACTCCAGCCTGGGTGACAGAGTGAGACTCCATCTCAAAAAAAAAAAAAAAAAAAAAAAATTCCCTGGAAGGTAACCTAAATAATACCATTCCAGACATAGAAACTGGCAGATATTTTATGAAGAAGATACCAAAAGCAATTGCAACAAAAGCAAAAATTGACAGATGGAACCTTATTAAACTGAAGAGCTTTTTCACAGCAAAAGAAACTATCAACAGAGTAAACAGGCATCCTACAGAATAAAATAAAATATTTGCAATCTATGCTTCTGACAAAGATCTAATATCCAGAATCCATGAACTTAAAAAAACTTATTAAAAAGTAGGCAAAGGACACAAACAGATCTTTTTTTTTTTTGAGACGGAGTCTTGCTCCGTCTCCCAGGCTGGAGTGCAGTGGCGCTATCTCAGCTCACTGCAACCTCCGCCTCCCGGGTGCCGGTTCAAGCAATTCTCCTGCCTCAGCTTTCGGAGTAGCTGGGATTACAGCCATGCACCACCATGCCCAGCTAATTTTTGTATTTTTAGTAGAGACAGGGTTTCACCATGTTGGCCAGGCTGGTCTTGAACTCTTGACATCGTGATCCACCTGCCTCGGCCTCCCAAAGTGCTGGGATTACAGGCATGAGCCACCACGTCTGGCCTGAACAGATGCTTTTTAAAAAAAGACATGTGTGTGGCTAAAAGCATATGAAAAAATGCTCATCACCAATCAGTAGAGATACGCAAAGAAAAACCACAGCAAAATACTTTCTCACACCAGTCAGAATGGCTATTACTCAAAAGTTAAAAAATGACAGATGCTGGCAAGGTTGTGGAGAAAAGGGAATGCTTATACACTGCTGGTGGGAGTGTAAATTAGTTCAACCATCGTGAAAAGCAGTGTGGTGATTCCTCACAGAATTAAAGACAGAATTACCATTTGACCCAGCAACCTCATAATTGGGTATATGCCCAAAGAAATATAAGTTATTCTGTCATAGACACATGCACATGCATGTTCACTGTGGCACTATTCACAATAGCAAAGACATGGAATCAACATGCTCATCAAAAATGGCAGACTGGATAAAGAAAATATGATATGGCTGGGCAAAGTGGCTCATGCTTATAATTCCAGAATGTGGGAGGTCAAAACAGATGGATTGCCTAAGTTGGAGTTTGAGACCAACCAAGGCAACATTTGTTGGTCTACAAAAAATACAGAAAGAAAAATTAGCCAGTCGTGGTGGCGTGCACCTGTAGCCCCAGCTAGTTGGAGAGCTGAGGTAGGAGGATTGCTTAAATGCAAGATGTTGAGGCTTCAGTGAGCCAAGATTGTGCCCATCACAGGACAGTTGGCGCCCAGACTCCAGCCTGGGTCTCCCCTCAAAATAAAATAAAATATTTAAAAGAAAATATGGTACATAAACATCATGGAATACTATGTGGCCATAAAAAAAGAACAAGATTATGTCATTTGCAGCAACATGAACAGAGCTGAAGCCCATTATCCTTAGAAAACTAATACAGAAAGAGAAAACCAAACGCATGTTCTTATTTATAAGTTAAGAGATAATAACAAGAAAACATGAGGCCAGGCGCGGTGGCTCACGCCTGTAATCCCAGCACTTTGGGAGGCTGAGGCAGGTGGATCACGAGGTCAGGAGATCAAGAGCAACCTGGCTAACACAGTGAAACCTCGTCTCTACTAAAAAAAAATACAAAAAAAAAATTAGCTGGGCATGGTGGCAGGCGCCTATTCGGGAGGCTATTCAGGAGGCTGAGGCAGGAGAATGGCGTGAACCCGGGGGGCGGAGCTTGCAGTGAGCCGAGATCATCGTGCCACTGCACTCCAGCCTGGGAGACAGAGTGAGACTCTGTCTCAAAAAAAAAAGAAAAGAAAAAGAAAAAAAAAAGAAAAGGAAACATGGACACAGGCTGGGCACGGTGGCTCACACCTGTAATCCCAGCACTTTGGGAGGCCAAAGTGGGCAGATCACCAGAGGTCAGGAGTTCAAGACCAGCCTGGCCAAGATGGCAAAACCTCATCTCTACTACAAATACAAAAATTAGCCGTGCATGGTGGTGCATGCCTGTAATCCCAGCTACTTGAGAGGCTGAGGCAGAATAATCACTTGAACCCAGGAGGCCAAGGTTGCAGTGAGTCGAGATGGCACCATTGCACTCCAGCCTGGGTGACAGAGCAAGAATCTGTCTTAAAAAAAAAAAAAAAGAAAAAGAAAAGGAAACCATGGACACAAAGAGAGGAACAGACACTGAGGCCCAGTTTGGAGTAGAGAGTGGAAGGATAAAGATCAGAAAAAATACCTGTTGGGTACTATGCTTAGTACTTCAGTGATAAAATAATCTATACCAAATTTCCATGACAGTTTTATCTATATAATAAACTTGCACATGTACCCCTGAACCAAAAATAAACATTAAAAAGTAAAAACTCCATTAGTGGGGAGAGTCTAATGTAGGTAGAAGAACTGGTTTGTGCTATTTCTGGGTCCATGTAGACTGATGAGGTTATGAACAGGTGGCCCAGAACCCTAGGTGGAGAAAACAGGTTTCTGCTGCAGATTCAGTGTCTGGGTGTGGGGATATGCCAGACTTATAGACACTTTTGTGGGTTTTTGGCAAGAAACACTAGAATGAAAAATGCCATGGTGAAGTTCGTGATGGTGGTGTCTAGTCCGGGGAGGGGTGTGGACATGTCAATGTCTAGTGGGTATGTTTATGAGTGGGTGGGAATACTGTAGTGGCAGCTGTGGGAAAAGGGGGACTGTCATCAGAGCTCCTTAAGTTTTCATCCTCTCTCACTCTGGGAGGAGACCTAGAATCACAGGACAATGGGCAGCGTGACAGCCTGTGTACAGGAGAGCAGAGCCTCCTATTCCCAGACACCGAGCGATTAGTCCAAGCCAGGATTCCATATCTTTTCTCTGTCACCAAATCTGTAGAGTTAGCTGTACACCAAGCAATTCTGCAACACCAACTAATTGTCTAACATTTGAATTCTGACCCTACCCAGAGTCAGCACAGAACCTGATTCCAGGCTTAGTCTCAATACATTGACCTCACAGCAGATGCCAATCACAAACCCCTTGGGCCCATCTGTGCTTGTAAGCTACTGTTTAAAAATTCAGAACTCCCATAAGCTCCCTGAAGTTCAATAATTTGATAGAGCTACTCACAGAACTCAGCATGTTTACCAGTTTATTGTAAAAGCCACAACCCAGAAAAAGTCAAATGGAAAAAACATATAGGACCAAAAAAAGAGCTGGGAAAAAATGAAGCTTATACATAATCCTAGAAAATAGCTGTGATTAATAAAATTATCCATCCATCGTGTGCTCCAGGAACAGCTTATGGAAAGAAACAGCCTTCCCATTATGACTTAGATGGTGCTCTCTTTTCTTACCTATCACACAGCCAGACACAGACTCTGCACATTTTCTTCTTGTCCTCAAAAAAAAGGTGCCGGACACAGTGGCTCACACCTGTAATCCCAGCACTTTGGGAGGCCAAGGCGGGTGGATCACCTCAGGTTGGGAATTTGAGATGAGCCTGGCCAACATGGAGAATCCCCATCTCTACTAAAAATACAAAATTAGCCAGGCGTGGTGGCGCATGCCTGTAATCCCAGCTAGTCGGGAGGCTGAGGCAGGAGAATTGCTTGAACCTGGGATGGGGAGGTTGCAGTGAGCCAAGATCACGCGATAGCATTTCCAGCCTGGGCAACAGGAGCAAAACTCCATCTTAAAAAAAAAAAAAGAGGAGGCGAATTTGTCCTCAGTGGTCAAAATAAAACACTTATAAAGCAAACTTCAGTTAAGTTTATCTCCTTCCCACAGATTCCTGAACTTTGAGCTACCTTCACTTTGAGTCAACATAAAACTTCATTTTATATCCCTCCTAAGAACATGCTGACTTCAGGGAAAAATATTCTCTGATCTAAAATCTGATTTTTTTACCCTCCACTTGCCATTGCCCTCCCAACTTCTTTCTAATCTTGTTTGCTCCTCCCTATGAAGAAAGCCCTTGTCTGCCTAAACTTTGCAATCCTTAAAGATCTTATAGTTGGTACTTCCTCCTGTTGCAATGCTCCTTTGTACACTGAATTTTCTTACATAAATCCAACTTTATTTTTAAAAGTCAAGAAACTGCCTCAAAACAGTAACAAGTTCATCTTTGGTAATATTCTCCCAGTCTCCTTTTATCTTAACCTTACTAGCATCTGCCTGTGGGTCCCCAGCTTTCCAGGGCTCTGTAGCTTCCCTCAGGATTAAGGCTTCTTTTATAGCTGGGCTGAGCAGGCTGGGACTTCTGCAGGGGAGGCTCCCCAGAAAGAACTAACTGGGCCTTTAATAACCTCCTTTTGCAGGCTCAATATTAGCTTTTTCTTGGAGTCACTGGGCTCAGGCTTTAATTTCCATGTCAGAGTTATACACTTGATTTTTGAAACTAAGTGTTTGAAAAATTCAGTAAAATTACTCAAACACAGTGTTCACATATGGAAAATAAATTATAAGGTGCTTACATTTTTTTTTTTTTTTTTTTTTTGAGACAGAGTCTCACTTTGTCACCCAGGCTGTAGTGCAATGGCACAGTCTTGGCTCAACGCAAACTCTGCCTCCTGGGTTCAAGTGATTCTCCTGCCTCCTCAGCCTCCTGAGTAGCTGGGACTACAGGTGCATGCCACCACACTTGGCTAACTTTGTATTTTACGTAGAGACGGGTTTCACTATGTTGGCCAGGCTGGTCTCGAACTCCTGACCTCGTGATCTGCCCGCCTTGGCCTCTCAAAGTGCTGGGATTACAGGCATGAGCCATCGCACCTGGCCTACATTTTATACCTCAATAAGAACAGCAAAAGTATCTATTTCTTTCAGATAATAAATTTATTATTGTATTATTTCTATTAAAAATAATGTAGTAAACAATTAGTCATAGGGAAAAACTTCTAGGAGGTACCAAGTTTCATCTCATGAAATTTAGTATGAAACTCAGAAATCAAGATAACAGGATACAGAACAGAGATATTCACTCTCAGAAATTTACCCTGCAGAAAGAGTAACTAATGTTTTATAAATTTATGTAACTCACCAATTATCTACAATATTTCCTCGTGGAAATGTATTCATTTTCTACAGCCAAAATCGAAGGAGATTTTCCCTATTATTTTCCTTGGTAGCATTCTAAAAGCTGAGCCTTGGAATTCTGCTTGAAATCACCTACAGAAAACACACCTGAGAAAATTCCTAAACTCTCTCTGGGAAAGAAAAAGGTAAGTAAGAATTTTTAACATACGAAATATATGATTAGATATTAATATTTTTTGAAACCCACCACTTTTATGCCCTTTGTAAATGTTTTTGAACCTTTCAAGCTCTACTAATAAAATGCAATTTACAGTTTAAGAAATTGAAATCAATATAAGTGAACAAATCTTTTCAAGGTGACGAACCCAGGGAGTAGCAGTGCTGATTAAAAAACAGATATGTCTGACTCATGTGTCAAGTCAGGTCATCCAATCACGTGAGAGATTCTCCCACCCCAGCCTGCTCACTTAACTGCTCAATGACTAACCTCTCAGGAGACACTGCACTATGTTCCAGTGAGTGTCCCAGGTTTTACTTTCGGAAATTTTTGCAGCATCTCTCTGGGGTCAGGTTTTCTTTTGTTTTTTTTTTAGGGGGGATACTATTTTTTCTTTCACAAATCTTAGAGAATCCAGGGGACAGAAATTATTTCTGTTTTCCCCTTAATACCAGCCTCTGATTGGCTGACAAGCAATGTGTCACCAAGATATGAAAGCTGGGTTGGGTGAAAACAATGTTAATGTCTCAAGGGGTTACTTTTTTAAAGGAAGAGCACACCAGCAGATTTCTCTCAGCCCCAGTGCATCCATCTGCTTCCTTGAGAGGCTACACTCCATACGTCAGGCTGTCCTATGAAAGAAAATGACCCAGGACCTGAGATTCCCTAGACACTCTAGCAGACATAGCCATGGCTGATATAATGGTTTATTCACAGACAGTACTGAAACCGATGACCAAGAAAAAACTAAAGGGTGGTTGAGGACACATCACCCAATAAAGCTTCCCCCCGCCAAAAAAAAACCTTTACCCCAAAGCATTCTGGTAAGATCTCTCTGCCTAGGGAAGGTAAAAGGAAAAGAGGCACAGAGATTTTACACAACACAGTGTCAGGGGTTATTCTTTGCTTTCTTCTCATGGGAAATATTTACAAACAGAAAACAAATCTTTTAAAATGTGCCATCCAATGGTTTGTAAAAAAAAATACAGTATTGAAAATATACACTAGAGGACAAATAGATGACAATGTGAACTAGGGAAAGGAGGCTGGCATTTGGGATTGTCAGAAGGAACTGGAAATTTAGTATTTTACTTCAAGCCCAAGTTAGGCTGGAGGAATGGGGGATGAGGGGTAGACTTGAGACCGCACTTGGGACACATTTAAAAAATTCAGGGGAAAAAAAATCAGTCTCCTGTGGAGTGTGTATGCTCAAACGTATATATATTTTTTTGTAAATGTTTGTAAATTGCATTGGGGAAAACAAAATTTAGGCTTAACCAACTAACTATAAATGGCCAATTAAGCTCTGATTACATAACCAGAAAATTTACACACTCAAAGTGGAAATTAAGAAAGTACGTGACTGCCTGTAGTCCCAGCTACTCGGGAGGTTGAGGCAGGAGAATCGCTTGACACCGAGAGGTTGCAGTGAGCCGAGATCGCGCCACTGCACTTCAGCCTGGGTGACAGAGCAAAACTGTCTCAAAAAAAAAAAAACAAAAAAAAGTACGTAACTGTACCTAACCGATTATTGAATTTGTTTTTTTTTTTTAACATGGACCTTATAAAAGTCTTTCCTTCAAGTTCCTCCCATGAACCACAAACTAAAACCCATAGCTGGGTACCCTACAATTTTTGAGCCACTCTTTGATTAAATTCTTTAATATTTTTGCGGTGACTCCATAAATTTTTAATAGATGAAAAGAGGGACTAGGAACCCCACCGACCAAAACTCTTCCCATTCATGAACCCTCACCCGAGTCGGGATTCTCCCCTAACTACCCTCCTGTGGTCCCTGCACAATTGGCCAGAGACAAGGCGCTGTGGCTGCAGAGCTGCCCAGAGAGGCCTCCAGGCCAGGGGACCGTCACTGGGTCACTGCGCCTGGACGCAGTGTGGGGAAAAGACAGGACGCCCAGTGTGGGGAAAAGCAAGAGAGATCAGATTGTTACTGTGTCTGTGTAGAAAGTAGACATAGGAGACTCCATTTTGTTCTGTACTAAGACAAATTCTTCTGCCTTGAGATGCTGTTAATCTATAATCTTACCCCCAACCCTGTGCTCTCTGGAACATGTGCTGTGTCAAACTCAGGGTTAAATGGATTAAGGGTTGTGCAAGATGTGCTTTGTTAAACAGATAAGAGTCATCACCACTCCCTAATCTCAAGTACCCAGGGACACAAACACTGCGGAAGGCCGCAGGGACCTCTGCCTAGGAAAGCCAGGTATTGTCCAAGGTTTCTCCCCATGTGATAGTCTGAAATATGGCCTCGTGGGAAGGGAAAGACCTGACCGACCCCCGGCCTGACACCAATAAAGGGTCTGTGCTGAGGAGGATTAGTATAAGAGGAAGGCATGCCTCTTGCAGTTGAGACAAGAGGAAGGCATCTGTCTCCTGCCCGTCCCTGGACAATGGAATGCCTCGGTATAAAACCCAATTGTACGTTCCATCTACTGAGATAGGGAAAAACCACCTTAGGGCTGGAGGTGGGACATGCGGGCAGCAATATTGCTTTGTGTAAAGCATTGAGATGTTTATGTGTATGCATATCTAAAAGCACAGCACTTGATTCTTTACCTTGTCTATGATGCAAAGACCTTTGTTCACGTGTTTGTCTGCTGACCCTCTCCCCACTATTGTCTTCTGACCCTGACACATCCCCCTCTTGGAGAAACACCCACGAATGATCAATAACTACTAAGGGAACTCAGAGGCTGGCGGGATCCTCCATATGCTGAACGCTGGTTCCCTGGGTCCCCTTATTTCTTTCTCTATACTTTGTCTCTG
Organism: Pan troglodytes; assembly: GCF_028858775.2. Taxonomy (NCBI): domain Eukaryota; kingdom Metazoa; phylum Chordata; class Mammalia; order Primates; family Hominidae; genus Pan; species Pan troglodytes. The sequence goes on from NC_072418.2 coordinate 24,004,690, forward strand.
TGTCTTTTTCTTTTCCAAGTCTCTTGTTCCACCTAACAAGAAACACCCACAGGTGTGGAGGGGCAACCCACCCCTTCAGCCCAGGGTCCTGCTGTCAGCACAGCCACCATGCTATGGCTGAAGAGGACTAAGGCTGAGATGGGCAAGGAGAACTCGGGGCGCAGACTGTGGAGCTGACTGACGGGAGACCCGAGTCCCAACACAGCCGCTTGCCACCAGTTCCAATCAACTCCTTCCCTTTTCTCAGGATGTCGGACCCGGCACTCTCACCATTTCTAGGCTTCCAGGGGGTCCTGGCATCTTAGCTGTGGATCTCCCAATACCTGCAGGTCACAAAGTCACGGAGACTGGGCCTCTGAAGACTAGATGTAGAGCTCCAGCTGCAGCCGGAGACAAAGGCCCCCATATTCCGGAAGCTGTCCTGCCCGATCCAGCTGCCTGCCTGATTGGAGGGTTTCCAGCCCAGTGTTGCTGATTGGATAACGCTTAAATCCCCGCCTCCTCAGATCGTGATTGACAGAAGATTGACCAAACGCTGGGCTGAATGAAGAAAGAGTGACCGCCTAAGCTGCAGCCCGCTCAGAAAGGGCTTCGTCCCTGAGCTGAGCCAGGCCCACCCCAGAGGGTGTTTGCATGTAATCTTGTGTATAAGGTTATATGCATTTATAAATAATATACTGTATGGCTATTCACAAATGAAAATAATATAATAATAACGATTTTGAAATTTCAGGTTTTATAACCTTCCTGGCTTTGAGAAGGCAGCATGAGATTTTTTGTCTTTGTTTTTGTTTTTTGATACGGAGTCACTCTGTCGCCCACGCTGGAGTGCAGTGACGCGATCTCGGCTGACTGAAAGCTCCGCCTCCCAAGTTCACGCCATTCTCCTGCTTCAGTCCCCCGAGTAGCTGGGACTACAGGCGCCTACCACCATGCCTGGCTAATTTTTTGTATTTTTCGTAGAGAAACGTTTCACCGTGTTAGCCAGGATGGCTGGATCTCCTGACCTCATGATACGCCCACCTCGGCCCCCCAAAGTGTTGAGATTACAAGCGTGAGACACCGCATCCGTCTGTTGTAACAATTTAATTAAAGCAATATATCCAAAATATTATTTTAATATGTGAGCAATGTATAATTATGAGTTATATATTTATATATAACATATAATTATGTATCTATATATTGCATTATACTATGTATTTTTATCCATATTATATATATTTTTATCTATATGTTGTATATATTTATATTTATGGAACTAAATCTTTGAAACTAACTCTGCATTTTACCTCTCTTGCAAATTGCAGCTCAGACCAGCCACATTCCAGGCACCCAGGAGCCACACATGGTCAATACCTGCCACATTGAAGTGCAGCTCTGTTGTCAGGTCTGTGAAAGGCCTGAATATCCCTTTTCTTCCTGTTAGGAATAACGCTCAAAATCCTAAGGAAATTGAACACTCGAACAAAGGATTCCTAGCAAAGCAATTTTAGTTCTGCACAGAGGGGTGCGTTCTTGGCCAGTCGCCATGAGAGCACACCTGAACAAAGGGGCACAAGAGCCTTTATTCCTGACACAAGTCCTGCCCCTGTACCCTTTCCCCATTGGCTGGGGTCGGGTCGTACAATCTAAACTAATCCTGGTTGGCTAAACATTTGATTTTTTTAGATAAGGTGGGCATGCAAAAGAACGCAGAGAGGAAGGGGAAGGGGTGTCTGCATTGAGCTAGAAAGTTAGTCCTCTTTCCAGATAAGGGAAGAAATGTGAGCTGGTGCTGATGACGCCTGGTACTGTGGCATGCCTGGGCATCTAACAAAGGCAGAAAGGAAAAAGCAGAAAAAGGAAAAAAAAGGGGTGTGTGTGTGTGTACTATGAATTAAAGAATAAAAGATTGATCAGGCTATTTGAAGAGAAACCTCATCATATCCCACATGCCCGAGATGAGGGAACAGCCTCTTTCTACTAACATCTGTCTTCAGTTCCAAGGGTGGAACAGATAGTGGTCATAGAAAGAGCAGAAGGTAACAAGAACAAAATAACCACAGGTAGACCACTGAAGAATGATGGGGCCACAGGAGAACAAAACTCTATGTCTTCAGACCTGTCCACAGTATTGACCTCCAATTTTTAGATATGAAGAAAATAGATTAAAGGCAAACTTTGGCTATTTGGCCGTGGCCATAATGGTCAGGCTCTCGTTTTTGTTTTTTTCCTGTGGTGCGGGGGACTGTGTGCATATAAGCACCAATCACATGCATACATGTCTACAAGTATTCCTGCATTAGTCAACATTGCCTTACAAGAGATTTAACTTTAAATCGGGAAAAATGTCAGTACCTTTAGGGTGCCCACTGTTAGAAGGTGACTAGTAATCAAACTGTCTTTAAATCTTGGCACCCAATCTGCACTGGGTGCATGTATTAGTTAGGTATGGCAGCATAACAAATCATCCAAAACTTATTAGCTCATAATTGAGATGGTCAGCCATTTAGGCTAGGCTCAGTGGGGCCATTCTGTTCCCAGCTGAGCTCCTTCAGACATGTATTGTCAGCTGTTTGTTGACTAGGCAGCTGTGCTTCTGGGAGTGAGCTTCTGCTTCAAGATCTGTCAACAGGGGCACCTTGCTACTCCTCCTCGTGGTATTTTATCCTCTAGGTGGCTAACATGGACTTTATTTATGGAGACAGCAGCATTCTTAAAGAAAAGCAGAAGCATTCAACACCATTTGAGCCCAGGCCCCAAACTAGCCCACTGTCATGTTCACAAGTATCTAGTGCCTTGAGCAAATAAGGCCAGCCAGATCTAGGGTTGGGAAAACAGATTCTGTATCTCAATGGGAACAGCTGTAAGAGCACCTGCCAATAGGCATGGATAGGAGGGATGAAAAATTGCTACCATTTTTGCAATCAATATCGTTATGCCTTTTTTGCATATGTGGTTTATACAACTCTTTCGCATCAAGAAACTTGTCCAAAGACTCACAGCTACTAAATGGCTGGCCTGAGACTCAGTACCAACTCTTCTGACTCTAAAGCCCATGCATCAAACTCTTGACTGCTGCAGACCCTTGAAATCCTGGAGAGAGATGCTGCTACAATAAAAGCCAGATTTTTAAAAAATGTGTGCCCATATAGTACTATTTATGATTGGGAATAATCCTTTCAAGAAATTGCAGAAGCACAGGGTGCCTCACACCTGTAATCCTAGCATTTTGGGAGGCTGAGATGAAAGAATCACTTGAGTTTAGGAGTTTACGTGCAACCTGGGCAACATAGTAAGATCCTGTGTCCGTGAAAAAAAATTTAAAAATTGGCCAGTCATGATGTTGCATGTCTGTCATCTCAGCTCTTCGGGTGGCTGAGGCAGGAGGATTGGTTGAGCCTGAAATGTTCAGGTTGCAGTGAGACATGATTGGTTGCACCACTGCACTCCACCCAGAGTGATACAGAGAGACACTGTCTCAAAAAAATTGCAGAAGCATTTGAATGGACGTATAATAATTTTGAAAAATAGCTGAGGAATGAGTTTAGAAAATCAAAGCCCAAGAACACATTATTTATTTTCATCATAGAAAAAAAAAGAAACTTTAGAGAAATTAAATTTATCAGAATTTAATTGAGAAAAGAATGATTTGCAAATTGGGTAGCCTGTGTAGGCTCAGAGAGTCTCCAGCATAGCCACATGGTGGTAAAAAATTTATGAACAGAAAAAGCAAATTGACATGCGGAAAATGGAAGCCAGGTACAGAAACAGTCAGATTGATTACAGCTTGGGAGTTGCATTATGGTTTGAACAGTTGACGTCATTTTACTGGCCAAAACACAGTGATTGGTACAAGAATGGGTACAGTCTATTTACATATCCAGGTAGGTTTCAGTTTAGTATTTTAAATAAAAACTATTGACCAAAATTAAACGTGAAAGGGGGCAGCTTTATGGTGTAATTAATTTAATAATTTGTCCTTTTGGTCATCTTAATTTTGAGAGATAGACCAAAACTTTAGACATTGGCCGGGCGTGATGGCTCACGGCTGTTATCCTAGCATTTTGGAAGGCCGAGGTGGGTGGATCACTTGAGGTCAGGAGTTTGAGACCAGCTTGACCAACATGGTGAAACCCCGTCTCTATTAAAAATACAAACCAATTAGCCAGGCCTGTTGGTGAGTGCCTATAATCCCAGCTACTCAGGAGACTGAGGCAGGAGAATTTCTTGAACCCGGGAGGAAGAGGTTGCAGTGGGCTGAGATCGCGACACTGCACTCCAGCATGGGCAACAGAACCAGACTCCATCTAAAAAAAAAAACAAACTTGGATATTGATATTACTCTCTCACTATAAAAAAAGTACTTATTTAGTCTGAAATCCCACTGTGAAATAGCATAACTGTGGATTTTTTAAAGTAGAAACAAGGACTGCAGGTTATTATTTTTTATTATTATTATTTATTTTTAAAAGAGTAGAGGGAAATTCCTTGTGTTGAAATGTGCTGTTTACCAAAACAAACAGACAAACAAACCTCATCTGTTTTAGGATGTACCTATTTTCTTTTTTCTTTCTTTTTGTTTTTGAGATTGAGTTTCACTATTGTTGCCCAGGCTGGAGTGCAATGGCGCCATCTCAGCTCACTGCAACCTCCACCTCCCAAGTTCAAGCAATTCTCCTGTCTCAGCCTCCCAAGTAGCTGGGATTACAGGCATGTGCCACCACGCCCGCCTAATTTTGTATTTTTAGTAGAGATGGGGTTTCACTATGTTGGTCAGGTTGGTCTTGAACTCCAGGCATCAGGTGATCCACCCACCTCAGCCTCCCAAAGTGCTGGGATTACAGGCATGAGCCACTGTGCCCAGCCCTACCTATTTTCTGAAATTTTCAATTTGATTATGTCACATTTAGCATGAGTGACTTACTTTTTTTGTTTTGTTTTTCTGTTTGAACCTATTGCAGAAGTTAAGAATGATGGCCTCCGATAAATTTGTTAAAAATTCTCCCATTTTGGCAAAGTTCTCACATAGATCAGAGTGTAAAAAACTCACGATCTTAGTGCCACTGTCAATTTCCATTATTTTTGGGTTTTGTCCATATTATGTCATTCATAGGTTATGGTGTCTTCATAGTCACATATGTCTCAATTGTTGTCATTCTAGTTAAAGAGAGACCATTTGTCATTCTAGAGATGACTCATGCATGATAACATTTATAACTTTTGAGAGAATACAGTGCAGTAGGGAGACTATTATTTTGAGTATCAGGAGGATAATACCAAGAGTTTGAAACGTGCTTTTTAGCCAGGGTCCCCATAAACAACCAACTAAAATTAAATACATCAAATAATTAGCTAGATAAATGGTCTCTCCATTTCAACCAATCAACCTGTTCATTAATCCCCTACAACTGCATCTCTGTAATAACCGGTGTATTTCTCCATGTGCAACTAAAAGTATTAGCAACTGCACAGATACTTCTCTGTTTATTCAGTATGTAATCTAAAAAAATTATTTAGCACAACTTTAGTAAGAAAATTTAAAATCTATTGTGGGGTGGGCATGATGGCTCACACCTATAATTCCAGCACTTTGGGAGGCCAAGGTGGTTGGATTGCTTGAGGCCAGGAGTTCAAGACCAACCTGGTCAACATGGTGAAACCCCGTCTCTACTAAAAATACAAATCAATTAGCCAGGCATGGTGTGGGCACCTGTAATCCCAGCTACTGGGGAGGCTGAGGCAAAGGAATTGCTTGAGCCTCAGCTGCAGAGGTTGCAGTGAGCTGAGATCACGCCACTGCACTCCAGCCTGGGGGATACAGTGAGACTCTGTCTCAAAAAAAAAAAAAAAAAAAAAAAGTGTATAGTGTAACCATAGGCTTTACAGTGTAATCTGCTATAGAACTCTATTATGAGGAATAAATTTCTAACCATTGCCTAATTTACTCTAAACCAAGGGAAAAAATGATGTAACAAATGATGGTTATTCAGAACAGTAATGGCCTCCTAGTAATGCTCTTTATCCTATTCTGAATAAGTTTTCTTTAACTTACAAAGTAGGTTAAAAACAGTGGATCAGTATTGTTTCTAATATTATGAGGCAACAAATGTCCCATTAAAATTTCTCACCCACTTTGGCCCTTCATCTTTATATGTAATGTTGGCTGCAAATTCTTCTACATATAAGATTACCCCATGAGTGCACACAAGAGACCCCTCTTTTATTTCTGTTTGTAGGACCATTTTAAAAATGTGAGCTAACACTGTCATAACAGCAGAGATGTCTTGATTTTTGATCTTGTGAAAAAAACTATCTACATTAAGGTTTTCATCTGCTTTTGAGGAGAAACTTCCCTGGTTAGCTTTAGCTTAAGATCTCCTATGGGTATACAATTGCAAGAGTTTGGAGGGGCCCTTCTAAGTTGTGAGATTATGAACCCAAAGTTCAAGATCTTGAAGTCTTGCTTCAGTGTAGATGGCAGGCAGACTCAACCTCTGGGTTCTATATTATAAAGAGTTTTACTGTCCTCAGTCAGTAAACTATTAAAGGCTTTCTTCACCTGGTGAAAATATGCATTAAAGCCTTGTTGCATTTAGTAATATTAGACTTCAGTAGCAGAAGATACATGAGGTTCTGTTAGGTGCATAGGCCTTCCAATGACTATTTTATAAGGGCTGACATATTTTTTCCACTCTCAGTGAATCTGATTGTCCTCAATCTGCAATTATGAAAGCAATCCAGTAAATTTAGTTAGCGTTGCACAATAATATTGTATCTGTAATACCTTATTTAACAGTTTCACTACTTGCTTAGTGAAATAAGTATCTTTATCGATGGAGACTTTTTAGAAATGTCCCATGAGGCAAACATATTTCCTTATATCCTTTTACATACTGTTATAACATCAGCCTTCTTGCATGAGAAAGCTTTTACGCTACCAGAGAACATGCACTGAAAATAGCAATTGAATACAATTTCTGTATAAATGCTTAAATAGCCCATCAGGTAGCAGAAGTGTACATGAAGTTTGGATTGTCTTCTCAGGATTATATGTTTGACAAGAAAACATTGGTCTTAACCTATTTTAGTAATTTATTTTATAATAATCACCACACACACACACACACACTTAATTTATATTCTTAATTACCTAGTAGATGGGCCAAGAGATATTTCCCAATGCCCTCTGTAGATAGGGCTCAGAATCATCAAAAGAGTCACATAACCTAGGGGCTAGGCCCAGCTGTATGTCACAATTACCCCAGTTGGCAGAGCCTTGATATGAGAGGGAAGTCACGTCACTTGGGTGCTGTGCACAATGATTTGTCACAATTATCTCTGCAAGAAAAGCCCAGGTGTGGGAGACACACCACCTGGTTGGTGAACCCGGAGATGTGTCACAGTCTTCTGTGCGGGCATGGAGCAGCCAGAAGAGGAGAGTCACACCTCCAAAGTGATGGATGCAGAGATCTGTCTCAAGGTCTCCTGTGGGCAGGGCCTAGGCAAGTAACACAGAGTTACTGATGTCATATCTGGCCAGGCTCGGTGGCTCATGCCTGTAATCCCAGCGGTATGGGAGGCCAAGGTGGGCAGATCAGCTGAGGTCAGGAGTTTGAGACCAGCCTGCAACATGGTGAAACCCCGTCTCTACTGAAAATACAAAAATTAGCTGGGTGTGGTGTCACACAACTGTAGTCCTAGCTTCTTGTGAGGGCTGAGGCAGGAGAATTGCTAGAACCTGGGAGCCGAGATCACGCCACTGCACTCCAGTTTGGATGACAAAGCGAGACTCCATCTGAAAAAAAACAAAACAGTCCTATCTAAAAAAATTTTAGTACTGGCTGATTTAGCATAACATGTCAAAATACGTTGCCCATTGGAATACACATAGAGTATTTTTCTAATACTCAATTAATTCTTGTTTTGCCTGGGTTAACAGTTTTATAAGAGTCAGTTTCTTAATTAGGATTCAAACAATGCTTACCTAGTCCAAACAATATGATCCCAAAATGATCAGAAAGCTGTACTCAACTTGTCTGGGCCCTTTCCATCTTTTCATGAACCTTCTTAGAGACACAGTACTATAGGATTTTGCAAGCTTTTCAGGCTTTTAGAAATGAAATCAGAATTAAACCATTAACTGTGGAAATGACTTAAATGATTATAAAGAAACAATGTAAAAAGTTGTTTGTATTTGTGGCCTATAATAATTTATCATAATAACCATAATTAAAATGACTAGCATATACTCAAGTATATTAGATTTTAAATAATTTCATAGGTTTGAAATCAATATTAATCACATATTTATTAAAATATAAGTTGATTGGGAGGCCGAGGCGGGTGGATCACGAGGTCAGGAGATCGAGACCATCCTGGCTAACATGGTGAAACCCCGTCTCTACTAAAAAATACAAAAAATTAGCCGGGTGCGGTGGCGGGCGCCTGTAGTCCCAGCTACTTGGGAGGCTGAGGCAGGAGAATGGCGTGAACCTGGGAGGCGGAGCTTGCAGTGAGCCGAGATCGTGCCACTGCACTCCAGCCTGGGCGACAGAGCAAGACTCCGTCTCCAAAAAAAAAAAAAATAAGTTGAAGAAAGTCAAACATTTTTATTTTGTATTTTTAAATTTTTTCTATTGTTTGAGATAGAAATTTTTTATTTTTAAAATTATTCATTTAATTTTTTATTATTCTGTCACCCAGGCTGGAGTGCAGTGGTGCAATCTCGGCTCACTGCAACCTCCACATTCCAGGTTCAAGTGATTCTCCTGCCTCAGACTCCCGAGTAGCTGGGACTACAGGTGCATGCCACCACATCTGGCTAATTTTTTTTTTTTTTTTTGGTAGACTTGGGGTTTCACCATGTTGGCCAGGCTGGTCTTTAACTCTTGACCTCAAGCAATCTGTCCCCCTCGGCCTCCCAAAGTGCTGGGATTGCAGGTGTGAGCCACCACGCCTGGCCCAAACATCATTTTTAATTTGACAATGCTTCCTGTGTAATTTAACATATCAAGTTATTCTGTTTATTATTCTTCTAGATGCTGCATTGGCCCTCTGTAGCATCCAAAAGTTAGGAGTTAAAAAAAAAAGACAATTTTTAAGCTGAAAGTTGATTTTGGGAAGCCTGTAAAATATGACAAAGTGTTAAAATACTTTTTGATATTTGTCAGCTGTTTATGATTTTCAACACTGACTAGAACTACTGTGCCTGAAACAACTTTTTACATTGAAATCAAGTGACTATAGACAGATCTGCTAAAAAGACATTTTATTCTGCTTCAATTTAGCAAAATAGCTGAGTATATCTTGAAGTTGTCTCTTTTTCTTATTTTTTGAGACGGAGTCTCACTCTGTCACCCAGGCTGGAGTGCAGTGGCATGATCTTGGCTCACTGAAACCTCCTCCTCCAGGATTCAAACAATTCTGTGACCTCAGGCTCCCAAGTAAATGGGACTACAGGTGCATGCCACCACACCCAGCTAATTTTTGTATTTTTGGTAGAGACAGAGTTTCACCATGTTGGCCAGGATGGTCTCAATCTCTTGACCTTGTGATTTGCCTGCCTTAGCCTCCCAAAGTGCGGGATTACAGGTGTGAGCCACTGTGCCCAGCCATCTTTTGATTTTTACAATGGCAGAGCTGCTTTTCAAGATCCCAAAGTCAGAAGCAGCCATGGGGGACAAATCTTAGCACCACACATGGAAATCTCACATAGTGAATGCATCCCTCACCCTGAACCAATTGTTTTTACCCTAGTTGGCATGTAAAAATCAGCTGGGGGGTGATTTTAAAATCCCCCAAACACAGATTGCCACACACCAATTAAATCAGAATTCCTGGAGTGGAATCCAGGCAACAGTGGGGTGATCTAGGTGATGACAGAGTGCAGCCAAGCTCAAAGCCACTGCTGTAAACCTACTTTTAGGTGACCTAGTTGCAAATTATTTCTCAAATGAATGTAAAAATGTTTGCCGCTAAGTCGTGGCCTTTCAGTCTTACCAGAATTACCAAATTATTATTCTTTGTAGAACCAACCCTGCTATTGGTTTTGTTCCTAAATCAACCCAGCTCCGTATATACTGAGTGCACCCTATGTGCAACGCACTGTGCCAGGTGCCCTGGCATTAGTGATCATTACTGTTACAGAAAAATTTTCTGGATAAAAGATTGCATTTCCCCAAAATTGAAAACATGCCACATACCAAACTGAGGCAAACATGAAAACAGCTATGGTCTCACCCAAAGGTTAGGGCTTTAATACTCCCTTTGAAATATTAAAATCTGTATGATCATGTCCTGAGTGAGTCTGTTCCACCATAAAACAACAAAAACAAAAAATGCTACCAGTATTCTGAGATACTGAATTAGCATTTTGTGCAAATATGTACTATGTAATCTATTATCAATATATATAATGCATACAAAAATAAGTGCACAAAGCATTCGTTCATATAATGCTAAATAAATTGTTTCAAAGAATACACTTGTGTAATCAGAAAATAAAACTAGGCTGGGTGGGGTGGCTCATGTCTGTAGCACTTTGGGAGGCCGAGGAGGGCGGATCACTTGAACTCAGGAGTTTGAGACTAGCCTGTGCAATATGGCAAGATCCTGTCTCTGCTTTACAAAAATACCAGAAAAGAGAGCCAGGCTTGGTGGTACATGCCTGTGGTCCCAGCTGCTCATGAGGCTGAGGTGGGAGGATTACTTGAGCCCAGGGAGTAGAGGTTGCAGTGAGCTGAGATCACACCCCTGCATTCTAGCCTAGCCGACAGAGTGAGATCTTGTCTTTAAAATAAAATAAAATAAAATAAAATAAAATAAAATAAAATAAAATAAGCCTCATTCATGTTCGAACAATTACTTTCTTTTTTCTTCTCCAACAATAACCATAATCTTAAGAGTTAACATTATAGATCAATTTTGTGTTCTTATTCAAGTGTTTTATTACAAAAACTTAAACATATGCAAAACAACAACAACAAAAATAATTTAATAGACCTGTCATGAAGCTTCAACAACTACTAATCTTGTGCCATTCTGGTTTCACCTATTCTTCTCTACTTCAGTCAGCCCTGGTCAACCCATTGCCCACCCTCCATTACTTTCTTCAGTTTTGTTTTTTGTGAGGTCAAACATACATACATTGAAAGGCACAAATCCTAACTAAAGATTTTAAACAAACAAACATACCCATACAACCTTCATATCTTTTAATAATAAATAAAATATTTTCCTTCTCTATTAATAGAACTTATAATAAAATGATAGAATACTTTTATTAGTCCCAGATAATTCCCTCCTACTTTTTTCAGACAATTTTATTCTCTACCAAGGCTATTTGATAATTTTTTTTTAACCATTAGTTCGTTTTTCCAGACATTATACAATTTGTATTATTTTATTTCAAGCTTGTCTCAGCAGGTTTATGAGATTCATCCAGGGTGTGTGCTTCAGTAGTTTGTTTCTTTCTATGGCTGAGTAGCCTTCTCTTGTATGAATGAGCTACAATTTGTTTATTCATCTTCCTAGACATGGACATTTGGGTTGTTTTCTGCTTTAACCAATTATTACTAAAAGGTCTACAAACATTCTTGTACAAATACTTTTTGATATATAATTTAATTTCTTTATTAGCATTTAAGTGACAACTCTTTACATTTTTTAGTGGTTTCTTCAGGGATAACCATATGCATCTTTAACATATCACAATCTACCTAAATACTGTACAATTGTAATAAATATAAAATATGAATTCCTTGCTATTCATGAGCTTGTTACCTCCTTTTATTTTTGTGCTATTCATAAATTTTACATGTACACATTCTATATCTCAAAATAGTTACATTATAACTTTTCCTTTAAATAGTCATAAGTCTTATAATGAAATTAAGAGAAAATGGTATTTATAAATATTTGGAGGCAGATACTTTGAGCTATGTAAATACACTGTGTCTCCTTTAAATTTTACCCACAATTTCTGCATTCTTTTTTTTTAAGATGGAGTCTTGCTCTGTTGCCAGGCTGGAGTGCAGTGGCACGATCTCAGCTCACTGCAAACTCTGACTCCTTGGTTCAAGCGATTCTCCTGCCTCAGCCTTCTGAGTAGCTGGGAATACAGGCATGCGTCACCATGCCCAGCTAATTTTTGTATTTTTAGTAGAGATGGGGTTTCACCATGTTGGCCAGGATGGACTTGATCTCCTGACCTTGTGATCCACCTGCCTTGGCCTCCCAAAGTGCTGGGATTACAGGCATGAGCCATGGTGCCCATCCAATTTCTGCATTCTTCAATACATCTTATATACAGTAATTATTACTGTGGTGTCCTAGTAGTGATTTCGTATTTTGCATTATCCATCTACATTGATTAGTACTTAGAATTCTGTTAAAAAGATTTTTTTCTCTTTCTTCTTTCCTTTATTTCTTATATATTTTGTCTATATCTGCATGGACTCATGTATAGCTCTTTTATTCTCTAGGTTATAATCCAAGGGTATTATTATTTTGTTTCTCACATTGTTTCAGCTTGGGCTGCTGGAAACTCTTTCAGGTTGGCTTCCTCTGACATGTCTCTTTCAGTTGTTCATAAAGCACTTTTTAACTTTCTAGCTTTACAGAATACTCTACCTTAAGTTTGATTTTTCACTCCAGTCCCAGAATTATCTATTTGTCCAAGTAGTGTTGCTGCCTCTTATTAAAGAACAGTACATAGAAACCATAATATGAGAGCTAGCTGTTCTCATTAATAGTGGGGTGTTACTGCTTCTGATACCTCTTAGCAGACAGAGTTTGGAAATGTGCTTATTAATATACACACATATATAAACACATCTCTCTTCCTTTCTCTCTCTTTCTGTGTGTCTCCCTGTCTCTCAAGGAATAAATTATGAGACATGCATTTATCCAAATATTCCTGGCCAGGCATGGTGGCTCATGCCTGTAATCCCAGCATGTTGTTTAGCTCAGAATGATTCATCCTGACCCTCACAGCAGAAGAGTCAGGTGGAAAGGATACATGTAATTATGGTCCCTATTGCTTTTTTTTTTTTTTGGAGACAGAGTCTCTCTCTGTCACCCAGGCTGGAGTGCAGTGGCGCAATCTCGGCTCTTTGCAACCTCTGCTTGCTGGGTTCAAGTGATTCTCCTGCCTCAGCCTCCTGAGTAGCTGGGACTATGAGCACACACTACCACATCCAGCTAATTTTTATATTTTTAGTAGAGGCAGGGTTTTGCCATGCTGGCCAGGATGATATCAAATTCCTGACCTCAGGTGATCCACCCACCTTGGCCTCCCCAACTGCTAGGATTACGGGAGTGAGCTACCACGCCCAGACAGTCCTTATAACATTTCTTGTCTGATTGTTCATTGCTAGTTTAGTTTAAAAAGTTGACCCTCACCCTCACCCTCACCCTCTCTCTCACCCTCTCCCTCTCCCTCTCCCCATGGTCTCCCTCTCCCTCTCTTTCCACGGTCTCCCTCTGATGCCGAGCCAAAGCTGGACTGTACTGCTGCCATCTCGGCTCACTGCAACCTCCCTGCCTGATTCTCCTGCCTCAGCCTGCCGAGTGCCTGCGATTGCAGGTGCGCGCCGCCACGCCTGACTGGTTTTCGTGTTCTTTTGGTGGAGACGGGGTTTCGCTGTGTTGGCCGGGCTGGTCTCCAGCTCCTGACCGCGAGTGACCCACCAGCCTCGGCCTCCTGAGGTGCCGGGATTGCAGACGGAGTCTCGTTCACTCAGTGCTCAATGTTGCCCAGGCTGGAGTGCAGTGGCGTGATCTCGGCTCCCTACAACCTCCACCTCCCAGCCCCCTGCTTTGGCCTCCCAAAGTGCCCAGATTGCAGCCTCTGACCGGCCGCCACCCCATCTGGGAAGTGAGGAGCGTCTCTGCCTGGCCGCCCATCGTTTGGGATGTGAGGAGCCCCTCTGCCTGGCTGCCCAGTCTGGAAAGTGAGGAGTGTCTCTGTCCGCCCGCCATCCCATCTAGGAAGTGAGGAGCATCTCTGCCCGGCCGCCCATCGTCTGAGATGTGGGGAGCGCCTCTGCCCCGTCTGGGATGTGAGGAGCACCTCTGCCCGGCCGAGACCCCGTCTGGGAGGTGAGGAGTGTCTCTGCCCGGCCGCCCCGTCTGAGATGTGAGGAGCCCCTCCGCCCGGCAGCCGCCCCGTCCAGGAGGGAGGTGGGGGCTCAGCCCCCGCCCGGCCAGCCGCCCCGTCCGGGAGGGAGGTGGGGGGTCGGCCCCCCGCCCGGCCAGCCGCCCAGTCCGGGAGGTGAGGGGCGCCTCTGCCTGGCCGCCCCTACTGGGAGGCGGGGAGCCCCTCTGCCCGGCTGCTGCCCCGTCTGGGAGGTGTGCCCAGCAGCTCGTTGAGAGTGGGCCATGATGATGATGGTGGTTTTGTGGAATAGAAAGGGGGGAAAGGTGGGGAAAAGATTGAGAAATCGGATGGTTGCTGTGTCTGTGTAGAAAGAAGTAGACATGGGAGACTTTTCATTTTGTTCTGTACTAAGAAAAATTCTTCTGCCTTGGGATCCTGTTGATCTATGACCTTACCCCCAACCCTGTGCTCTCTGAAACATGTGCTGTGTCCACTCAGGGTTAAATGGATTAAGGGCGGTGCAAGATGTGCTTTGTTAAACAGATGCTTGAAGGCAGCATGCTTGTTAAGAGTCATCACCACTCCCTAATCTCAAGTACCCAGGGACACAAACACTGCGGAAGGCCCCAGGGTCCTCTGCCTAGGAAAACCAGAGACCTTTGTTCACTTGTTTATCTGCTGACCTTCCCTCCACTATAGTCCTATGACCCTGCCAAATCCCCCTCTGCGAGAAACACCCAAGAATGATCAATTAAAAAAAAAAAAAAGTTGACTTTTGTTTATTGAAGCTGTATATAATGAACTTGCTAAATTCTTTATTACACTGGCTGGGATCGCCAATGGAATGTAATAGAATCAATAATAGCAGGCATCCTTGTCTTTTTCCTGATCTTAGAGGAGAAACGTTTAGTAGTTTACAATTGAGAATTATAATACCTGGCAAGGCACAGTAGCTCATGCCTGTAATCCCAGCACTTTGGGATGCCAAGGTGCATGGATCACTTGAGGCCAGAAGTTTGAGACCAGCCTGGCCAACATGGTGAAACCCCATCTCTACTAAAAATACAAACATTAGGCCAGACACGATGACTCACACCTGTAATCCCAGCACTTGGGAGGCCAAGGCGGGCAGATCACAAGGACAGGAGATCAAGACCATCCTGGCTAACTTGGTAAAACCTCATCTCTACTAAAAACACACACACAAAAATTAGCTGGGCATGGTGGCAGGTACCTGTAGTCCCAGTTACTTGGGAGGCTGAGGCAGGAGAATGGCATGAACCCAGGAGACGGAGCTTGCAGTGAGCCAAGATTGCGCCACTGTACTCCAGCCTGGGTGACACAGAGAGACTCTGTCTTAAAAAAACAAACAAAAAAACCCCACAAAAATTAGTGGTACATACCTGTAATCCCAGCTACTTGGGAGTCTGAGGCAGGAGAATCACTTGATCCTGGAGGTGGAGCTTGCAGTGAGCCGAGATCATGCCACTCCACTCCAGCCTGGGTGATACAGCGAGACTGTCTCAAAAAAACAAAAAAACCCCACAAAAATTAGTGGTACATACCTGTAATCCCAGCTACTTGGGAGTTTGAGGCAGAAGAATGACTTGATTCTGGAGGTGGAGGTTGCAGTGAGCTGAGGTCACACCACTGCACTCCAGCCTGGGCAACAGAGTGAGACTCTGCCAAAAAACACACACACAAAATTATGATACTTACTGTAGATAGTCTAAAAGTAGGTACCTTTTATTAAATTAAGTAAGGTGTCTTTCATTCTAGATTGTTACTTTTTAGAAAATTATGAATTGGCATTCAATTTTTTTTTTTTTGAGATGGAGTCTTGCTGTGTTGCCTAGGCTGGAGTGCAGTGGCGTGATCACGGCTCAATGTAGCCTCTGCCTCCCGGGTTTAAGCAATTCTCCTGCGTCAGCCTCCCAAGTAGCTGGGATTACAGATGCTGCTGCCATGCCCAGCTAATTTTTTTTTTTTTTTGTATTTTTAGTAGAGACGGGGTTTCACCATGTTGACCAGGCTGGTCTTGAACTCCTGACCTCATGATCTGCTCACCTTGGCCTCCCAAAGTGCTGGGATTACAGACGCGAGCCACCATGCGCAGTGTTCAATTTTTAAAAATGCTTTTCCTACATCTGTTAAGATAATCTTGTAGATTTTTCTACTTATTCTGTTAATGCAATAATTTCATGAGCGGTTCTCAACCAAGGGTAATTTTTCTCCCTAGAGAGCATTTGGCAATGTCTGGAGACATTTTTGATTGGCTCAGTTGGGTGTGTGTCTGTGCTACTGGCATCTAGTGGGTAGAAGCCAGGGGTGGTGACAAACATTCTACAATGCACAGAATGTCTCCCCACAACAAAGAATATTCAACCAAAATTGTTAATAGTATTGAGGTGTGGAAACCCTAATTCACATAGCTTAATCTTTGAGTGTTAAATGGAACTTTTCTTTTGAAAATAAAAGCAACTTGGTTGTGATATATTCTTTTTATATATCACTGTATCTAATTTTGTAATTTGTTTATAATTTGTATATCTATGTTCATGAGAGAGACGGGCCAATAATTTTTCTTTCATGTAATGTCCTTGTCAAGTTTTGTCATTAAGAGTTCTTTTGTTCTCATAAAATGAATTAGAACATGTTCTCTCTTTTTCAATTCTCTGGAAGAATTTGTGTAAGATAGATGCACTCTCTGCCTTCCTTTACAATCAAACCTGCCTCTGGTGACCTTTTCAACTCCAGAAGTCATTTATGTCCTTTGACCCTAAGACATTTGCTGAACCAAACAGGATTAGTATTTCTTAAAGATCAGAGCTCACTTGAGCCTACTGGATTTCTGCAGGAATGGAGACAGGTAAAGACTCACTTTAGCCTCAGGCTTAAGTATGTTTTTATTTATTTTTATTTTTTTAATTTTTGAGACAGAGTCTCACTCTGTCGCACAGGCTGGAGTGCAGTGGCACGATCTTGGCTCACTGAAACATCCACCTCCCAGGTTCAGGTGATTCTCCTGCCTCAGCCTCCCGACTAGCTGGGACTACAGTCATGTGCCACCATGCCCAGCTAATTTTTTGTATTTTTACTAGAGATAGGGTTTCACCGTGTTACCCAGGATGATCTTGATCTCCTGACCTCAAGATCTACCGTGTAGGCCTCCCCAAGTGCAGGGATTACAGGTGTGAGCCACTGCGCCTGGCAGTATGTTTTTTTTATTTTTTTGAGACAGAGTCTCACTTTGTCACCCAGGCTGGAGAGTAGTGGTGCAATTTTGGCTCACTGTAACCTCCGCCTTCCGGGTTCAAGCGATTCTCCAGCCTCAGCCTCCTGAGTAGCTGGGATTACAGGTGTGTGCCACCACACAGGGCTAATTTTTATATTTTTAGTAGGGACGGGGTTTTGCCATGTTGGCCGGGCTGGTCTTGAACTCCTGACCTCAGGTGGTCTGCCTCCCTTGGCCTCCCAAAGTGCTGGGATTACAGGCATGAGCCACTGTGGCTGGCCAGACCTAAGTTTTATACTCTTGTCTATAGCACCTTGGGTAGGAACCCTATGGGAAGAGCAAGGCAGGATGAAGCCTTCCTTGGGATGCTGGCCATAACACTATCACAGCAGTGATGAAATCTTACCTTCAGCCACTCCCATCCAATGTGTCTTCTGTTGTTAACTAAATATTCAGCTCCTTTCTTGGGGTGGAATGCCTTTTAGTTTATTCTACACCTTGACTGTCACAGGGGGTCATTAATAGGGGAGAACACAGGTTTTTGGATGAGATAAACCTGGGTCAAATTCCAGTTTTGCCACTATTAGTAGAGTTACCCCTAACAAAACATTTAGCTGTTTACTCATCTGTGGAGTGGGAATCATAATGTCTACTTGTGTGGGTTAAGAAGACAAAAATTCATTAACCTATTTCCCATTTGCACTGAGAATACTCATGTTTCTAATCCTAATGTGACATCATATACAATTCTGTTACATTAGGATTAGAGACAAGTTCTGTTTAGAAATAACTTCACAAACAGTTTTTATATTTTATTTTCAAGATAAAAATCATTCAGATTTGCTTCAGCCTCAAAGAGGATGTTCATGTAAAATTAAATGAGCACTGGCAACCAGCTGCACCTTTTCTTCTAAATGGGAAATGTGTTAAGTGGTTTAGATGGCTCACAGCCTCAAAGGGCTGAAGACAGAAACTCTAGGCTCAATTTCCAGAAATGGCTCTCAACACCACACAGAGCTGGTCTATTAGGAGAAGCACTAAATCAGAAGATTGCCTTAGAGTTAGGAAGCCAATGATGAACTCAAGCCCACAAAATATCCTAATCCTGCCTCTTTGCTAGATTCAAAATCCCATTCACGTGCAGCTAATTGGAGAAATAAACATCACATTTGTTTTTTGGTTTTTTGTTTGTTTGTTTTGTGATGGAGTGTCACTCTGTTTCCCAGGCTGGAGTGCAATTGTGCAATTTCAGCTCACTGCAACCTCCACCTCCCGAGTTTAAGCAATTCTCCCACCTCAGCCTCCTGAGTAGCTGGGATTACAGGCGTGTGCCATCATGCCTGGCTAATTTTTGTGTTTTTCTAAAAACAGGGTTTCACCATTTTGGCCAGGCTGGTGTAAAACTCCTGACCATAGGTGATCCGCCCACATCGGCCTCCCAAAGTGTTGGGATTACAGGCGTGAGCCACCGTGCCCAGCCCACATTTGTATCTCTGGCTGTAATCAAGTCTGTAAAACATGTTTTTTTTTTTTTTTTTTTTTCTTTCCAGCCTTTGCATGCTGGGAAGGGGTTGGAATTGTTGATGGGAAAGCCTATCCAAGTATTCACTACAGTTTATCTTATTTTCATTCCTGTTTTCTTCCATAGTTGTTTTGTGCATTTGTATTCTCAGGCCCTGCTAATAAATCCTGATTATTCTTGGTCAGTTATGAAAACTCTCTTCCTCTTACAGCTATTGGTAGTCACACGACCCAGTTCTGACCAGTGAGAGTAAAGGGAAGCCTGCTGGGGAGGCCATGGGTGGAGGATTCTGGGAAGAATTTTGCTTTCCAATAAAATAAACAGTTGCTGCTTATGCCAGCCATTTCCCTTTTGTTCTGCCTTGAATGTCAAGCTGCAACCACCACTATGTCAGCACAAGGCAACAATTATGAGGTTGATTGGCCAAAGAAAAGGCTGGCAGAACAGAAGTATGGAAGATCCTGAGCTCCTGTTGGCAATGGTGATCTGCCGAGCCAACTGGAATAAATGCTTCCTTCTAGACTTATTGTTACACAAGGAAAATACATTTGTATTGATTTAAACAACTGCTAGTTCTCTGTTATGGTAGCTGAAAGCCTTTTTAACTGATAGATAATTCTTCCCATGGCTGGGAGCGGTGCTGTAATCCCAGCACTTTGGGAGGCCGAAGCGGGTGGATCACCTGAGGTCAGGAGTTCAAGACCAGACTCAACATGGAGAAACCCTGTCTCTACTAAAAATACAAAATTACCCGGGCATGGTGGTGCATGCCTGTAATCCCAGCTACTCGGGAGGCTGAGGCAGAATTGCTTGAACCTGGGAGGCAGAGCTTGCGGTGAGCCAAGATTGTGCCATTGCACTCTAGCCTGGGCAACAAAAGTGAAACGCTGTCTCAAAAAAAAAAAAAAAAAAAATTCTTCCCATTAGCAAGGTTATGGCTAAGCTGCTGATAATGTGGTCCATGAACAAGATTATCTAATTCACAAATAGACTTAAAAGTTTTCATATCCTCTCTTGGGGCTTAAAATTCATGAGATTTTCCCTGGGGATAGGAGGGGACATCTCCTGGAGGCTGAGAAGAGGGGCTGGTGGTGTGAGCAGGAGATACCTGTGACTCTCAATCTGATCTGAGAAGGCATCCTCAGGAAAGCAATGCCTCCAAGGCGTGGAAAGGATGAGAAACCAAGGTGTTAAGGATGTCTCTATGGGTCAGTAGAGAAGCTCACAGACATTTAGAAGATAGATAGAGCTGAAGACTGGGGATTTCTGACTGCACAACTGAGAGAGGTAACATTTGAGCAGCTAACATCATTGTGGCTGATCTGGAGGTCCTGGTGGAAGTTTCTAACCAGTAAAGAAAGGTACTGTCAGGCAGGTGGACAAAAGACACCAAAATAGAGAACAGAGTTGTATCCTTGGGACCAGGAAGTGATATTGGGGAGATGGCACTCAAGGGAGGTGACTCAGGTAGAAATGGCGTGTCCAAGTGACTCTGCCTCATACACAAGCTGTTCTCAGTGCTTATCTTATGATCTACAAAGTGGGATGCACTTGGGGTGAGGACAGCTTTGAGAACCAGGGATCAAGTGGAGAACTGTGTAATTTACAAACACCAACCTTCTTATGCTTGTTGTGTGCATCCACTTATTCCTCACTCATCCACATGGGCAGCAAGCACTGGTCCTTACTCTGTGTGAAGCTCTGTGCCAGGTACCAGATAAAGGAGGGGGAAGTTCCCATCTCTAAGGAAGCAAGGCTAGTCCTGGGGAAGCAGAGAGGTGAACTAACTTATTTTTGGGAGCCCAAAAGAGGGGCGCTCCTCGGATCTGAGAAGGCATCCTCAGGAAAATGATGCATCCGAGGTGTGGAAAGGATAAGGTGTGGAAAGGATGAGAAGCCAAGGGACGTATTAGTGGAGGGAGCAGCAATGAACAGGCTCAAGGGCAGGAAATATTCCAGTTCCCAACTGATCATGGCTGAAGCATGGAGTTCAGGGGAGGGTGTGAGGATGTGGACAGCACAAGAATGACAGGGCTGAGCTATAGCCTAGGGCAGGAATCAACATTTTCTATAAAGTTAAATATCTTAGGCTTTGTAGGCCTAAAATATTTACAATTTGGATCTTTATAGAAAATGTTGGCTGACTCTTTTAGGATCTTCAATCTGAGAATCTTGTTTCTATTGGAGTTAAGGATGTGCTCAGGTATCTTTCTATAAAGATACTCCTGCTACAGACCTTGCTGGGCCTTGGCTGCTCAATGCAGGCCTTGAGACATCCCTGTGGAAATGTACCGTGTTCCTAGGCAGGGAACAGAGCAACCCACCATCACATCGCCCATGCTAGCCATGACATGGTGGCCTCCAGTGTGTTGTTTGGAGATGGTGTGGGGGTGAGGACAGGGCATGACATGTCCTTATGTGCCCTCTAGATGCTGTACACAGGGGAGCCAGATATATAAGCAAATAATTAGCATGCATGGGCTATGGAAAGGTGCTCACGATGGATTGTGTTCAATAAAAAAACTGTAGGCTGGGCGCGGTGGCTCATGCCTGTAGTCCCATTACTTTGGGAAGCTGAGGCGGTCAGATCACGAGGTCAAGAGATCAAGACCATCCTGGCCAACATCCTGGTGAAACCCCGCCTCTACTAAAAATACAAAAATTAGCTGGGCGTCGTGGTGCGCACCCGTAGGCCCAACTACTCAGGAGGCTGAGGCAGGAGAATCGCTTGAACCTGGGAGGCGGAGGTTTCAGTGGGCCGAGATCGTGCCACTGCACTCCAGTCTGGTGACAGAGTGAGACTATCTCAAAACAAAAACAAAAAAACTATATGCAATGCATGCTCAGGGTTTTGTAAAATAAACGTATGGAAAAAGTTGTATCAAAAATGTCACAGTGATGGGTGGTCTCTGGGTGCTAATGAGGCTTAAGTCCCTGGAAAAGAACACTGGACCCCTGTCCTAGAGGACGGAGAAAGGATGTTCTTCCAAGATCATGGATTCTCCCATTGCTTCTCTCCTACTAACAGATTTAAAAAAATAATAATACCTAATATCACCATGTACTTATTATGAGCCAAGCACTGTTGCTAAGCATATTATATAACTCATTTAACCCTCATGGCATCTCTACCAGGCCTGATTCCAATGCTTATTGCCCAATGTTTCTCCAAGTGTGGCTGCATTTAGGGGAATGTTTTCCTCCTTTGTAGGGTTTGAAACTGTTCTTTATCTGTGAAGAGATATTTTCTGACTTAACTGACTGATATTTTCTACTTTTTCTGCAATGTCCAGCTATCTTTTTTCCACTTGAAAAAAGAAGGCAGGCTTGCAAGTTTATTTTTGTCATTATGCCAAGAGGTATGATGTACGGACCTGGGAAGTCTTGTGGAAGTGTAGAAGACAGACAGGTTCATACCACTTTAGGAAACTGGAGAAGCCACCCACAGAAGGTGACCTGAATTTTAAAGGAAGTGCATGAGCTCACCAGATGAAGGTAGAACTTTTGTGGCCAAGGTGTGACACTGTACTTGGGACACAGTAAACAGTGAATACAGGAGTCACATGGTGGGGAGTGCAGGAAGTGAGACTAGGAGGGGGCCAGGGACCTGGTCACAAGGGTGTGGATGCTTAGGAGCTGGGGTTTTTCCAAGGGCCAGTTGTGGTGGCTCACGCCTGTAATCCCAGCACTCTGAGAGGCTGAAGCAGGTGGGACCTGAAGTCAGGAGTTCGAGACCAGCCTGGCCAAAATGGCAAAACACTGTCTCTACTAAAAATACAAAAAAATTAACCAGGCATGCTGGTGGTCACCTGTAATACCAGCTACTCACAAGCCTGAGGCAATAGAACTGCTTGAACCCTGGAGTCGGAGGTTGCAGTGAGCCAAGATGGCACCACTACACTCCACCCTGGTCAACAGAGTGGGTCTCCATCTCGAAACAAACAAAAAAAAAGCACAGCCAGGTGAGGGATTGTTTGGGGTGCTGTTTTGGAAGCTCAAGCTGGTGCTTCATGAAGGGCAGGCAGCCTGGGGACAGAGAGGCCAGTGAGAGGCAGGAGCAGCAGCCCAGGCTGTCACTGAGGAGGGGACAATGTGGCAAAAATGGAGAAGTGCATAGGAATCTGGAAGGTCCAGACAGATGTGGGTTTCCCCACCTCCTCTCCCCACTCCCCACTCACTTATTAGCTGTGAACCCTGAGTGAGGCACTTCCCTCTGAGCCTTTATGACTTAGCCAAGGTGACAACTAAATGGGAAAAGTGCCTGAGTGGTGACCCATAGTAAGTAGGTGAAGTGGTAGCTTATTTCCCTGCCCTGTTGAGGTGGAAGCTGGTGACCAAGGGTTCCCTCTGAGTGACCCAGCTGGTGGCAGGGAAAGTCTGAGGCTGCTTGTTCAGAGAGGGTCACCACTATGCATGGGCAGCATGGCAGACTTGCTGCTGGGACAAGTGCTGGAGGTGAGAGACCTGGAGGGCTTGGTCTCTGATGGCTGAACAAAGAAACGAACAAAGAAAAAAGCCAGTTGAGGCAGAGGTTGCGGAGAGCTGATGTTGCGCCATTGCACTCCAGCCTGGGCAACAACAGCGAAACTTTGTCTCAAAAAAAGAAAAAAGAAGAAAGAAAACTAACACAGGAACAGAAAGTCAAACACATGTTCTCACCCGTAAGTGGGAGTTGAACAATGAGAACACGTGGACACAGGGAAGGGAACAACACACACTGGTGCCTCTAGGGGGATACGGGGTAAGGGGAGAAACAGCTAATGCATATGGGGCTTAAAACCTAGATGACGGGTTGACGGGTGCAGCTAACCACCGTGGCACATGTATACCTATGCAACAAACTCGTACATTCTGCATATGCATCCGCAAACTTAAAGCTAAAAGAAAAATAAACTTTTTCACATTCTTCACCATTTGTAGGGTTTATTTTCCAAATGAATTCTTATATTTAGTAAGAGTTGAGTACTGGTTGAAGGCTTTGCCACATTCTTCATGTTTGTCGGGTTTCTTTCCAGCATGATTTCTCATGTTTAGCAAAGGTTGAAGACCAGTTATAAGCTTTGCCACATTCTTCAAATTTGTAGGGTTTCTCTCCAGTATGAATTCTCTTATGTCTAGTAAGGTGTGAGGAACAGTAAAAAGCTTTGCCACATTCTTCACATTTGTAGGGTTTCTCACCAGTATGAATTCTCTTATGTCTAGTAAGGCTTGAAGAGCTTTTATAAGCTTTGCCACATTCTTCACATTTGTAGGGTTTCTCTCCAGTGTGAAGTCTCTTATGTTTATTAAGGGTTGAAGAGCATTTATAAGCTTTGCCACATTCTTCACATTTGTAGGGTTTCTCTCCAGTATGAATTCTCCTATGTTTATTAAGGGTTGAAGAGCAGATATAAGCTTTGCCACATTCTTCACATTTGTAGGGTTTCTCTCCAGTATGAATTCTCCTATGTCTAGTAAGGGCGGAAGAGCATTTATAAGCTTTGCCACATTCTTCACATTGGTAGGGTTTCTCTCCAGTATGAATTCTCTTATGTGCAGCAAGGTGTGAGGACTTCCTAAAGGATCTGCCACATTCTTCACATTTGTAGGGTTTCTCTCCAGTATGAATTCTCTTATGTGCAGTGAGGTGTGAGGATCTCTTAAAGGATTTGCCACATTCTTTACATTTGTAGGGTTTCTCTCCAGTATGAACTCTCTTATGTTGAGTAACGGTTGAGGACACACTAAAGGCTTTCCTACATTCTTGAGATCCGTAGGGTTTCTTTTTAGTATGAATTATCTTATGCCAAGTTAGGTGTGAGGAACAGTTAAACGCTTTGCCACATTCTTCACATTTGTACGGCTTCTCTCCAGGATGAATTCTCTTACATTTAGTAAGGTTTGAGGACACACTACAGGCTTTCCTACATTCTTCAGACTTGTGGGGTTTCTTTTTAGCATGAATTATCTTATGCTGAGTCAGGTGTGAGGAAGAGTTAAACGCTTTGCCACATTCTTCACATATGTAGGGCTTCTCTACAGGATGAATTCTCTCACGTTTAGTAAGGTTTGAGGACACACTAAAGGCTTTCCTACATTCTTCAGATTTGTAGGGTTTCTTTTCAATATTAATTACCTTATGCCGAGTTAGGTGTGAAAGTATACAAAATGATTTGCCACATTCTTTACATTTGAAAGGTTTCTTTCCAGTATGTCTTGTCTTGTGTGTATTTAAATTTGAAAATTTATGAAAGACTTTCTCATCTTCATTACATTGATGAAGTTTGCTCTGGGTAGTTGTCAAACGTTGGTTAAGTCCATTAAAACCTTGTTTGTGCACCTTACACTCATCTACACTTTTACAGACTTTTCTTAATTGTAAGTTCTCATGTTCACATTTATCATATCTCCTCAGTATCACTTCAGGGAAATAATATTTTATGTCTTGTTCCGGGCAGAGGTCTTTGGCAAAATGAGAACAGATAACTAAAAGAAATCAAAATAACAAATTACTTCATTTACTAGATTCAGGCGAATATACTTTACAAATCTACCCTATAAAATTATACAAACTACATAAGCAAGATGGCAGAGCAAATTACCAAAGGCTCTAATTTTTAAAATAAATATACACATGTAACATATACTGACCAAAATACATTTGTGGAAAATTTATAAATGAGTTAAGTGTGTGCAGTGCCCCAGGTGAGTACAATGCAAAGAGCCATAGAGAGAGAAAAAAAAAGTCAGTTACCTTTACCCAAAACAGGTCTTTTAACTCCCCAATATAACATAGTGCCTTTAAAAGTAAATTGCCAACTCCTGGTTTCTGTTTTAAAAGTCAAGAAAAATACTGGCACATACATCCTTATTTCTCATTTCTATGGGTCTTTCCTGACACTGTTTCTTGTCTCCCATGACATAAAGTGCTGAAAGAAATGATGTTGTACTTTGGCATGACAGTTTCAGTCTGATGAGATCGAAGGTAAATGTTACAGCAGCAGAGAGACTGCAGTATCACAGACAGGGAACAGGTGTAACAAATGGGTAGTACTAAGAAGAAACAGGAATAAACTCTTTTAACTAAAATATAAACACACACTTTTAGACAAGAAACATCCTAAGAACATGTTTGAGAGTCTCCTAGAATCTTTAGCAAAGACAATTGGTTTCAGACTATGACAGGAGAAAGCAACATTATAAATATTGTGACAGGTAGCATTTTTATAATGTCCAAATCTCAATCAAAGATTACAGTGTATACAAAATATTAGGGCAACATGGCCCCATCATAAAAATTATCAAATTTTCAGAAAGCAGCCACGAAAAAAGATGTATAGATTAATTTAAGGACTGTAAAATAAAGTGAATAATACTAAATCAGTGAAACAGAAACAGACAACTGTTGAAAATCAGACAAATAATAACACCAAAAATATTGAAAATATCAAAAAGCAAACTGAATAGGTTAAAAATAGAAAAAGAAATAACTGAAAAATTCTAGTAGTGAGAAAAATGATATAAAAAAGTTCAAATAACAAACTAGTATACACAAGATATTTATAACACATATATAAGCACAATTTCAAAAGTCATAGACGAGAATCTTAGAAGCTGCAAGACAAAAGTGATGTATCATTTATAAGCATAGTCTTATATGATAACCTGTGAATTTATCAACATAAATTCTATGGGCCAGAAGGAAACTGTGTGATGTCGTCAAAAGTCCTGGAAAAAAACAAAAACAAAAACCTAACAAGTGAGAATAATACCATCAGCAAAAATGTCCTACCAAAACAAAAAAAGAGGAAGAAAAGACCTTCCTAATCCTGAGAAAGTATGTTGGCACTGCACATACCCTATATATCAAAGATGCAGAAAGGGTTCTTTCCCTGAAAAAAACATGATGCAAAAATACAACACATAATCGTAAGAAAGTACATAACTTTCTGGGAAAGACATGCACACACACAAAAATAAAATTCCTTAGCATTATCATAATGGTGCAGAAAACATCTTATTCTCTAAAATGTGAAAGATAAAAGCATAAAAGTTATTATAAAAATGTGTTAATGAATATACAACACAAAAAGACATAATTAGCAATATGAACAACAAAGTTGAGGGCACATGTAATGAGGAAGAACTTTTGTCTGCAACTGAAGTTAATTTTTTACCAGACTGAAATACATTGTTGTATCTTTTAGAGGTTTTATATAATCCCCGAAGTATCGCAAAGTAAATATCCGTATAGATACACAAAAGAAAGTAAGAAATAAGTGAAAGCATATCAATACAAAAATTAAAAAGACACAAAGGAAGACAAATAGAGAAAATGAGGGACAAAGATATAAGAATTGAAACAACAAAATTAGTAAGTTTTTCTCTTTCATAAAATTATTTAAGTATATATAAAATTAACTTTCCAATCAAAAGACATACTTTTAATAAAAGGATTTTAAGAAAATAAATTGACAAGATACAACTTGCCTTTCTACAAGAGTTAGTTGAGATCTAAGGATAAAAATTACTAAAAGTGGAAAGACAGTAGAAATTCCATGCAAATATTAAAATGAGAACAGAAGAAGTCAAAATAATATTACACAAGCTACATCTTATGTCAAAAACTGTCATATTTTATAAGATGTACTTGAAGTCAAAGCTCCAAAGAGACAAAGAAGGACATTAAACAACGATAGATTCATTCACCTAAGACAAATTTGTATATGCAAGTGTGTGTGTGTGTGTGTGTGTGTGTGTGTATGTGTGTGTGTATCTCACATTAGGGTCCCCTATATAAAGCAAATATTGATAGAACTGAAGAAACACAGAAAGAGCAATAAATTATAGTAGGATATTTTAATACTTCACTTTCTGTTATGACAATAAAACAAGACAAAATATTAGTAAGGAAACAGAGGACTTGAAGGCAGTATAAAACAATTATTCCAAGTAGAAGTATAGAGAACACTCCTCAACAAGATCAGGATACACACCCTTCTCAATAGCTCATACAACATTCTCCTTAATAGAGCACCTGTTAGGCCAAAAGAAAAGTCTTAACACATTTTTTAAAACTGAAATTTTATGGATTACTTTCTCTGACCAAAATGGAATGAGTATTAATAGAAGAAACTGAAAAATTCACAAATATACAGAAATTAAGCAACACACCCTTCAGCATGCTCTTACTGAAAGGTTCAAATAATTAATATTGTGAAGACTTTCATACTGCTCGATGTAATCTACGGATTTTATGCAATGCTTTTCAAATTTCTCATTGCACTTTTGAATAGAAACAGCAACCCCAAAAGTATATGGAATCTCAAGAGACAATAAAATACTCAAGAATCTTCAAAAAAGGACATAATATTGGTGGCATTACAGTTCCTTAAAGTACATTAGAGGCCAGGTGCAGTGGCTCACGCCTGTAATCCAAGCACTTTAGGAGGCCAAGGCAGGCAGATCATGAGGTAACGAGTTGAAGACCAGCCTGACCAACATGGTGAAACCCCATCTCTACTAAAAATACAAAAATTAGCTGGGTGTGGTGGTGAGCACCTGTAATCCCAGCTACTCAGGAGGCTGAGGCAGGAGAATCACTTGAACCTGGGAGGCAGAGGTTGCAGTAAGCCAAGATTGCGTGCCATTGTACTCTTGTACTCTAGCCTGGGTGACAGCTATCTCAAAAAATAAAAGCACGTTGCAAAGCTACAGAATTAAAACAAGGTAGTAGGAGTATCAAAGTGAAAAAGTAGACTAATCAAATATAATGTAGCACATATATAAACATTCATACATATGGTGATATGAAAACTCATTTGCATACCCATAATTATTGAAACACTGTTGCTGAAAGCCAGTAGGTAAAAACAATGCAAATTTTTGTCAGCAAATTATCCAGTAGATATAATTTGAAATATGAAAGTACTAGAATATAACCCAGGTTTTGAAAAGCAGAAAGTATTCTAAAAACTAAAAATAAGGCTCAATGACCTTTTCCAAAAAAAATGAGCCTGCTATGGGTTTGGAGAACATAGACACCCGAATCATATTATAGACCAACTAGGCTTAACAGATGCACACAAAACTTTCCAGTCAAAGAAAAAGGCTCTCTCCAGTCAAAACCACAATATTCTAATTTGTACCTGGTATATTCTGTTCAAACACATACCAGCTCTTATTAAATTTATCGGCTGGGTGCAGTGGCTCATTCCTATAATCCCAACACTTTCAGAAACCAAGGTGGGAGGATCACTTGGGGCCAGAAGTTTGAGACCAGCCTGGGCAACATAGTGAGACCCTGTTTCTACAAATAATAAAAAAATTGGCCTGACCTGGTAGTGCATGTCTGTAGTCCCAGCTGTTTGAGAGGCTGAGATGAAAGAATCACTTAAGCCCAGGAAGTTAAGGCTGCACTGAGCCAAAATAATGCCATTGCACTCCAGCCTGAGTGATGGAGGAAGATCCTGTCTCAAACAACAAATTTAAGATGACCAAAATTATACACTGTGTGTTTTCTGACCAAAACTCAATGAACCTAGAAATTAAAAAGCAAAAGTGAAACAGGTAAATCCAAAAACAAAGGAAAATAAAACACACTCTTCAACATTTTCTTGCTTAGGGTTCAAAACATTTAATTTTTCAAAGATGTCAATAAAACCTACAGTGTTCAAAAAATAATGTTGAAAACTGGATTATTAGCATTAATAAATTTGGATTATTTCCTTGAACAATATACAAAATATATTTTAAATAAAATACTTAATACATTAAAAAATAATTAACAAATCTCTTAGAAAAAATATAGGGGAAACACATGACATTGGGCTTGGCACCATTTTCTTAGATACGACATTAAATGCATAAGCAACAAAGAAAAGAACAGTAAATCTTAACTGCACTGCACTTCAAAATTTCTGCACATCAAAGAAAACATTCAAAGGAGTAATAATGCCTCCTAGGAAATGGGTGAAAATATTTGCAAATCATGTGTGTTAACGGTTAATATTCAGAATATATAAACAACTCTTAAAACAGAACAATAAAGTTGAATAATTTGATTTAGAAATAAAAAATTGAACTAAATTTTCATCAGTAAAGATACACAAATGGGAAAAAGCATTTAAAAGGACATGCAAAGTTAACAATTTGTAGAGAAATGCATAAAAATCAGAACGAAAAACAAAATCACCTCGTAGCCATTAGAATGAAACTATAAATCTTTTAAACTCCAAATCTGTTGATGATGCAATGAAAATGAAACCCATTCTTATTGTTGGTGGAAAACAAGAATGCAACCAATATTTTAAAATGTTATAAATGATCTTCGAATAACTAAAAATGAAATTATTGAATACAGCATCTCATTTATGAATCTATATTTGAAATATGCAACACAGGGCCTGAAAGAAATATCTGAACATCCATGTTTACTGTAGCAGTATTCACAAAAGCTGAAAGGCCGAGGCAACCCAGATCTCTCTTGATTTACAAAAACATGAAAAAATGTAATGTATATACAATAAAATATTATTCAGCCTTAAAAAAAATTGTCACATTTTAAGATAAACTTTAAGTATGTCACCTGAAATAAGCCAGTTACAAAATGATGAATACTGTATGATTTCACTTGTATGAAATATCTTAAGTAGTCACACTTACATAAACAAAAAGTGGAAGGGTGTTTGTCAACAGCTGCTGATAATGTAAAATGGGTTGTTGTTACTTAATGGGTATCGAGTTTTAGTTTCACAGATGTAAAATTTCTAGAAGTCTTTTGCATAACAATGAAAATACACGTAACGTATCTGAAATGTACAGTTTTCTTTTGAGACAGGTTCTCACTCTGTCATCCAAGCTGGAGTACAGTGGCACAATTATGGTTCACTGTAGCCTCAAATTCCCAGGCTCAAGTAATCCTCTCCCCTCAACCTCCCAAGTAGGTGGGACCACAGGTGCAAACCACCATGCCTGGGTTATTTAAAAAACATTTTTTTTTATTAGAGACGGGGTCTTTACATGTTGCCTAGGCTGTTCTCAATATTTTGGGCTCAAGTGAGCTGCCTGTCTTGGCCTCCTCAAAATCCTGGGATTACAGATTTGAGCCACCATGATGCCTGAGCCTGAAATGTACACTTAAATGGATTTCAAATGGTAAATTTTATTTTATGTGTTTTTACAACAATTTTTTCAAACAAACAAACAAAAAAACCCTAAAAACATAGAGAACTATAAGTCTTTTAAAAAATTAACCTCAAATCACAGAAGTATTTCACACAAAAGAAATACATATTCATGGCCAGGTGCGGTGGCTCACGCCTGTAATCCCAGCACTTTGGGAGGCCGAGGCAGGCAGGCAGATCACGAGGTCAGGAGATCGAGACCATCCTGGCTAACATGGTGAAACCCTGTCTCTACTAAAAATAGAAAAAATTAGCCGGGTGTGGTGGTGGGCGCCTGTAGTCCCAGCTGCTCAGGAGGCTGAGGCAGGAGAATGGCATGAACCCGGGAGGTGGAGCTTGCAGTGAGCTGAGATCGTGCCACTGTACTCCAGCCTGGGTGACAGAGCGAGACTCTGTCTCAAAAAAAAAAAAAAAAAAAAAATACACATTCATCATTAAATAC
Organism: Pan troglodytes; assembly: GCF_028858775.2. NCBI lineage: Eukaryota > Metazoa > Chordata > Mammalia > Primates > Hominidae > Pan > Pan troglodytes. The sequence goes on from NC_072418.2 coordinate 24,036,136, forward strand.
AGGGTAAAAATAAGACTATTCTCATGACTACTCACTTAGACAAGATAAACAACCATTGCAAATCAGCTAAGAAAGAATATATACAAGATAAGCCATAACTAAAATTGAGGTTATACTGATAAACACACACACATATATAATCTGATTATGATAAGACATATGGCTGATTTATCTACTATTTAAACCCCACATTGACTTAAAGTGTACAAGTGGAATTGCAAATTGTCTAAAATTATAATACATAAGTAAAACCAAAAAACACAATAAACTGATGTTAAAAAATAAATAAACTACACTGGCAGGGCACAGTGGCTCATGCCTGTAATCCCAGCATGTTGGGAGGCCGAGGCAGGTAGATCACAAGGTCAGGAGTTCAAGACCAACCTGGCCAACACAGTGAATCCCCGTCTCTACTAAAAATACAAAAATTAGCCAGGCAGAGTGGTGCATACCTGTAGTCCCAGCTACTCAGGAGGCTGAGGCAGGAGAATCGCTTGAACCTGGGAGCTGGAGGTTGCAGTGAGCTGAGATCAGGCCACTGCACTCCAGCTTGGGCAACAGAGTGAGACTTCGTCTCAAAAAAAAAAAAACAAAAACAACAACAAAAAAACCCTACAAAACAACAACAGAAAACTAAACTACACTGAAAAACACACTAATATGTAAGTGCCAAATACTACTAGGAGAAATGTTTATTCATAAAATCTAGTAAGCAACATTGGTGTACCATTAAAAAACAATTTAAATACTACTAGGAGAAACGTTTATTCATAAAATCTAGTAAGCAACATTGGTGTACCATTAAGAAACAATTTGTAGAGTTAACTATAATATTTGACTGTAACTGTGTACTCATGAAAGGCAGGTATTTTGAATCATTGGCATGCACTGTATGGAAGCAAAATTTCACAGAAAATGCAGTATAATCATAAATAGAAGATTCTAATGGGAAACTTTTAATAAATAAGCATTTTTAAAAATGAGTTAATTTTTATGTTTTACATATATGCTATACTTAGACAAAATGAAACTGCTGTAAACCAACTTAAGAATAGCCTTACATTATTAAATAAAAATTCTATCTCACAATATAGTTAGAACGCTTGATATATAAAACTCATATTTGGGAATATATTAGGTTATTATTTAGATATAGGCTGAAGAAAGTAGGTGAAAATCCTGTAATTCCTTTTTCCCTGCAGCAAACTTAAATTTATAAATAGCTATTTTAGTAAATATTGAGTGACTACTAGTTATCTAATTTGCTTCAAACATAACATGTAAATGCTGGCATATTGTCCTAAATGTCTGAATCTAAAATTACATACAAATTTAAAACAGAAAACAGAGGTAAAGGCCGGGCACGGCGGCTCACACCTGTAATCCCAGCACTTTGGGAGGTGGAGGTGGGTGAATCACCTGAGGTCAAGAGGTCAAACCCCATCTCTAAATACAAAAATTAGCTGGGCGTGGTTGCAGGCGCCTGTAATCCCAGCTATTTGGGAGGCTGAGGGATGAGAATCCCTTGAACCTGGGAGGCAGTGGTTGCAGTGATCCGAGATGGCAACACTGCACTCCAGCCTGGGCGACAGAGTGAGACTCCGTCTCAAAAAAAAAAGAAATAGAAAAAGAAAAAGAAAATAGAAGTGAAAACATATAGGGAGAGTGACATCAGTAAGATAAAGAAATAAAAATAAAAGGTGCCCTATTTACTTATCCCCCAAAGGCAAGAAAATTTGTCAGCCATCCCTGACAAAAATGCTTTTCTGAAAGAGCCAGGTATCATGGCTCACACCTGTAATGACGACTACATGGTACATTAAGATCAGAGAATTTCTTCAGGCCAGAACTTCAAGACCAGCCTGGGTTATGTAGCAAGATCCCATCTCACAAATAAGTGCCTTTAAGAGAGCTTTGAGATACAGGCAGGGAGTCGTGAAACTCTGCTAAAGCCCAGAATTGAGCAGTGTTCCTTTTCAGAGGGCAGGTCCTAATTCAGGGGGCAATCTCTGGGACCTCTGTTCTTGGCTCCAGATCAGGAAATGGCCCACTCAACTTTGTCCCACTGAGAATTCTGAACTTACTCTGTAATCATCCCAAATTCCTCCCAGCCACAGTCTGGGAGAGGTCCTGTCCTTCCAGAGGCCTGGAGGAAGACACCCATTTATAGCCATACAGCAGGCCTGCAAGACCTTGGCCTTTACTGTGGTCCCTGAAGCAGTTCAATGACTCAGTTCCAGCTCGCTGAGCCACGGTACATGGGCAGTTCTGCCTACGGAGAACCACACAGTGACCTGGGGAAATGCTCTCTGGTTCTTAGTGAAAGCCATACTCTTCCACATCCCAATGTAAGAGGCCCAGCATTTGCAGACCCGACTGCAAAAACCTGCCCTAGTGTCTCCCCTACAGAGCAAAGTCCTGAAGGACAGTCACTCTGTCCAACAATAAAATGAGAATTACAACTACCCAAGCCCCTTGTAATGAGCCAACTAAAGGTGGACCCTAGTGAAGACCCAGCAGCCTTGTGATCAAGCTACAGCCCCTCTATACTACAAACCCAGAGGGCATCCCATCACTCTGAGGGCCCAACAAAGAGGACTTTTACCTCTTGAAAGCAGTTTCTAAAAACTTGAAGGGGTGTTTGCTCCTTCAAATTCGCAGACACCGATGCAAAACTATATTGTGCCCATTGTTAGTGCTTCTATTTTAATATAGCACTGGAAGTGTGTGGCAAAACAATCAGTCAAAAAATAAAAATATTCATTGAAATTGAAGACAAACAAGTAAAAAGTTGCTGTTCATGGACTATATAATGTTAGATATAAAAAACCACCAGCAGTATATTAAAACCTTTCTAAACTAATAAATACACTCAGTAAATTAGCAAAATATAAAATTAAGATACATTTTATGGTTCCATATACATAAAACAAACTGATAAAATTGAGGAAGAAAACAATCTGATATACAATAGCATTGAAATAATAAATTTCTGAAAACAAATTTAATGAAAAAGGTTAAAAATCTTTACAATTAAACATATATTAAAGAAATTAGAAGACACATAAATTAAAAATATTTCATGTCTATGGGATTGAAAGAATACTGTTAAAGTGCCATATTATCCAAAGTGATCTATAGATTCAATAAACTCCCTATCAAAATTCCAGCAGTATTTTTTTCACAGTAATAGAAAATAAAATCCTAAAATTTGCATGAAACTACAATAAACTTTGAATAGCAAAAGCAATCTTGAGAAAAATGAACAAAGCAGAGGGACATCCTACTTTATAATTTCAAACTGTATTTCAGGACTATAGCAATGCAAACAAGATGAAATATGCAGAAAAAATTAAAAACAACAAAAAAACCATAATGGAACCAAAATCACTACTCTCACACATTTCAGACAGGATGCAAAAAGAGAACTTAAAAAACAGTTTAACACAGTTTCTCAAAATTATGCAGATATTTGTGTGTCCCCAAAAATAATGAAGACACGGTCAAATTGGGCAGTCTCTTACATGCCATAAAGAGGACTTTGGCTCTCACTGTAAACTTGAAGGAAGTTCACTGAACGGAAAGTAGAATCCTCAGATAATTTAAAAGCATAAGACAGAATATGCCCCTATGTGACAGAAAAATTTAAAAAACAAAAACAAAAACAAAACAGCTTTCAGAAACTATTTCTTTTGGAATAGAGCTTCCCAAATTACATTTTGAAAACTGGTTTTCAGCCGGGCACAGTGGTTCATGCCTGTAATCCCAGCACTTTGGGAGGCCGAGGTGGGAGGATCACCTGAGGTCAGGAGTTCAGGACCAGCCTGGCCAACGAGGTGAAATCCCATCTTTGCTAAAAATAGAAAAATTAGCCAAGCTTGGTGGCATGCCCCTGTAATCCCAGCTACTCGGGAGGCTGAGGCAGGAGAATCACTTGAACCCAGGAGGCGGAGGTTGTGGTGAGCCGAGATCGTGCCACTGCACTTCAGCCTGGGAATAAGAGTGAAACTCCATCTCAAAAACAAAAAACAAAACAAAAAAAACTGGCTTTCTCCTTGACCTTTGGGCCTCTCATCTGTGCCGTCTGTTGTGTTAACTTTCACCTACCTGGGGATTCATCTACCATCTTGTGTCTCTTCATATTCCAGGGATATTTTTCTTTCTCTAGACAGGTGATTAAATCTGGCTTAGAGACAGCAATACCTGTTTTATTAAAAATAAATAACATAAATCTTGCTCATATTCTGTAATTACCAACTTAGTAATGTGCTCAGTAAAGAGAATGTAATCGAATATTACAGTAAATTAACCCCAAAATACTGATTTATAACAGAAATTTCTAAATATTCAGAAAATATTTTAAATCGTAGGTTTTTAATTTCAGTAACCAGTACTACTAAATCAAAAATTGATGGTGGCAATCAGATTTTAAGGTGTGGGCAACAATATTTTATGCCACTAAATTTCTGGAATTACCACTAATCTAGATTGAAGGATACAGATCAGCTCAGGAATGTAGAAAGCTCAGGTCAAGATGAAAACATAATGAAGAAATTCTTTTTTACATGGACAAATCCCCAAGATTTTCTTGAAAACAAGGATCTGAAACTCATTTGTGCAAAGCAAAAATTACAAAAAAAATTCTACAAAGAAATGAAACATTTAGGGTATATTAGAAATTATTACCCTCACCTAGGAAGACCAGGTTTCCGTAGTTTTCTAACATCACATTTCTATACAAATTCTGCTGTGCTGTGTTCAGGCATTGCCACTCTTCCAGAGAGAATTCTATGGCCACATCCCTAAATGTCAATGGTCTCTGAAAACAAATCACACACAATACACACACACACTTTTAGCAAGTGACCATGGGCAGAATTTCAAATTTGACTCAAGGGGAAATGACAGAGTAAAGAGAACTGGTTCTGACTTACAGGAGTGACTAAACTTATCCAATAAAATAATTTTCAACACAGAAATATTCCCTAATGTATTCTCTAATCTGAGAAAAAACAATGGCATAAGATCCACAACATCGGTGTATATATGATATTTTTCTGAATAATAAAGTTTTAAATTAGAGGCATGAACACAAACATGTACATTTTTTAGTGCTATATTTACACCACACAGAATAAATTGTGTGTATTTTTCAGATCAAAGAGACGTGCTGAGTTAGCAGGTACCTCTCAAATTTTAATGTGTACAATAAAACTGAAAATCTTGTTAATGCCCATTATTTTCTCAGAGGATCTGGAATGAAGTTTGAGTTTCTGAATTTCTAACAAGCCCATCAGTAATGCCACATGTTTTTGGCCCAAAAATACTACTTTGTCAAATATCCAGTAAGTATTTTTCCCGGTTTTTCTGGCCTGTAAACAAAGATGAGAGCCTTCATTTTCTAAAGACAGATATAAGCAAAGAAAACCTAAGAAGGCCAGCCACGAGATTAAATATGATGATTCATGCACATCAGCTGCATAAAGATACTTAATGATAAAAGAAACATAATTAACTCTACAGTGAAAAAATCTGTGAGAGAGCTCTTTAAGCAAGTCAATCATTAACATCAAGTGCACTAGGACAAATTTTTATGATGTGCTGATACACGCAGAAAGACACAGCATCACTGCTGTGATACTGCCACCCCAAAAGCAAATTATAGTCTGAATTTAATCATAAAGAACCAACAGTTTTATGCGAAGTTCAAGATACAGATATCTCCCATGTTCTGTAAATTTTAATAGTGATTTTAAGTAGTCATTCTAAAGTACTCTAGAGAGCAGGTATCTCCTAATATTTTTTTCTAGAACTTTCTGGGTAATAAATGCCATCCAGTTTAAATAAGCATTTTCTTAATACTGTTCCACATAGAGCTAACAGAAAACACAGATCAAACCTTAACATTAAACGTCCTCCACCTTTACTAAGAACCCCAGCTTTTACCAATAGGAATATTGAGTATCCAAACCTTCCCATGTTCAATAGCAACGAAGGGAACATTTTTAATGATTTTAAAAAGTAGTTAAACTCACTAGAGAGGAAAAGCACAAGTAGAAAAGTAAAAGTTTGTCTGGGCGTGGTGGCTCATGCCTGTCCCAGCACTTTGGGAGACCGAGGCGGGGGGATCACCTGAGGTCAGGAGTTCGAGACCAGCCTGGCCAACGTGGCAAAACCCTAACTCTACTGAAAACATAAAAATTAGCTAGGCATGGTGGCAGGTGCCTGTAATCCCAGCTACTCGGGAGGCTGCGGCAGGAAGAATTACTTGAACCCAGGAGACGGAGGTTGCAGTGAGCCAAGATTACACCACTGCACTCCAGCCTGGGTGACAGAGTGAGATCTTGTCTCCAAAAAAAAAAAAAAAAGGCACAGCACAGAGTCCCTTACACTCAGCACTCCTGTCTGTCACAACACAAATATTTCTGGTATAAATAAAGACAAGCAATCTCCATCCTAAACTTTCATATTATTTGCTGGCTCTTTAAAGTTTACAGAGGAAACAGAAGGCAGCAATGTCTCAATGAGTCTGCATTAGAAAAACAACATGTAGGCTGGGTGGTGGCTTATGCCTGAAATCCCAGCACTTTGGGAGGCTGAGGCGGGCAGATCACAAGGTCAGGAGTTCCAGACCAGCCTGGCCAACATGGTGAAACCCCATCTCTACTAAAAATACAAAAATTAGCTGGGCGTGGTGGTGGGCGCCTGTAATCCCAGCTACTTGGAACTTGGGAGGCTAAGGCAGGAGAATCGTTTGAACCCAGGAGGTGGAGGCTGCATTGAGCTGAGATCGCACCATTGCACTGCAGCCTGGGCAACAGTGCAAGACTACGTCAAAAAAGAAAAAAGAAAAAAGAAAAAAAAAACACATACACATGTACTAATGCAATGTTTTCTTAGGAGGTAGTATGTGCTCAAGAGTATGTTACAAAGCACTGTGTTGGGAATAACACATTATATGATTTAATCCTCATAACACCCTGAAAATTGGTACTAAGAGATGAACAATTCCCAAAATTTAGATAAAGAGCCTGGCATTTTTATTTCTTCTTCTGTTTCTCTATTATTGGTTTTTAAAAAACTGTAGAGAATAAAAGCTAAATATAGAAAAGATAGGGGAATACAGAAAGGAAAAGTTTAATGTAGTTTAGAAAAATTTTTATTGTGTTTATATTTAATTTTTGTGACTTGTGGAACAACTACTGGATCTGCAGGAATAGAAAATAAGTTGCTAAATGGAATGTCTCTGCAAGCACTAGTTTTAATAGAAATTAAGACCCTAAAATACGTACTTTATTTTTCCTATTTATCTGCTTTTGGGTTTCAGGAAATCGTGAGCACCAGCTCCAGAAAGATATCAGAATTCCCGAGAGATGAGCCAAACTCATCTCTTCTAACCAGCTCTGTGAGGCAAGACTCCAGGGCTGGGTCAGATCTAATAAGGCCTCCAAAAAGGGTGAATCCGAACAGAACTGGAGTACACAGTGGACCCTATATGGAATTCTGTTCTCTATGCCACAGGGGTATTTCCAGTTAGCTACAATAGCCAAGTCTCTGGATCTGCTCTTGAATTCTTGGACATCTGAATTTCAGTAGACATGGGATTCACACATTTAAATAGTAACCTCGGGCACCCTGTGTGCACTTAAAAGAATGTTTATGAAGAAAAAAGCAGAAGAGAGAAAGTGTTTTAAAAAATCTATGGGTGCACATGAATTTTAAAGCAAGTCCTTAGAGACCTATGAAGAGACTTCGATTCTGACACAGTAATACAACACCCCACAGACACTATTAGACAAATCATTGAGGCAGAAAATTAACAAAGACATAGGACCTAAACTCAACACTTGACCAAATAGTCCTAATAGACATTTTAAAAACTCTCTATCTAAAATCAACATAGTATACATTCTTCTCATTACCACATGTCACATACTCTAAAGTTGACCACACAATCAGAAATACAACAATTCTCAGCAAATTCAATAATCCCCAAATCATACCAAATGCTCACTTAGACCACAGCTTCATAAAGATATAATTCAATACAAAGAAAAACACTTGAAAACACACAATTACATGAAAACTAAACAACTTTCATCTGAATGACTTTTGGGTAAATAATGAAATTAAGGCACAAATCAAGAAGTTCTTTAAAACAAAAGGGAACAGTGATACATAGACTCTTTCCAACACAGGTAATGTGGTGTTAAAAGGGGAATTTATAGCACTAAATGCTCACATCAAAAAGTTAGAAAGATCTCGATTTAACAACCTAACATCAAAAATAAAAGAATGAGAGAAGCAGGAGCAAACCAACCCCTAAGCTAGCAGAAGACAATAACCAAAGTCAGATCAGAACTGAAGGAGACTTAGACATAAAAAGTCATATAAAAGATCAAGAAATCCAGGAGTTAAATCTTTTAAATAAATTAATAAGATAAACCACTAGCAAGATTAGTGAAGTAAGAAGAGAAGATTCAAATAAACACAATAAGAAATGACAATGGGATATTACCACTGACCACACAAAAATACAATTAACTATTGAAGTCTACTATGAACACCTCTATGCACACAAACTAAAAAATCTAAAAGAAATGGATAAATTTCTGGACAAACACATCCTCCCAATATTAAACAAAAAGAAATTGAAGCCCAGAATAGAACAATAACAAGCTCCAAAATTGAATTAGTAGTAAATAGCCTACCAGCCAAAAAAAGCCCAGGACCACACAGATTCACAGCTGAATTCCACCAGATGTACAAAGAAAAGCTGGTATTATACTTCCTAAAACTATTACAAAAAATTGAGGAGGGACTCCTCCCCAGCTCATTATATAATAAGAGCCATCATTCCGATACCAAAACCTGGTAAAGATAAAGCAAAAAAAGAAAACTTCAGGCCAAAATCCTTCATGAACACTGATTCAAAAAAAACCAAATGCAGCAGCACATCAACAAGCTAATCCACTATGATCAAGTAGGCTTTATTCCTGGAGTCAAGGTTGGTTCAACATAAACAAATCAATAAATGTGATTCATCACTTAAACAGAACTAAAGACAAAATCCGCAAGATTATCTCAACAGATGCTGAAAAAGCTTTCAATAAAAATTAATATCCTTCATGTATAAAACCCTCAACAAACTAGGCATTGAAGGTACATACTTCAAAATAATAAGTTATCTGTGACAAATCCACACCCAGCATACTGAATGGATGCAAGCTGGAAGCATTCCTTCTTAAAAACTGGCACAAGACAAGGATGTCTTCTCTCACCACTTTTATTCAACAGAGAATTGGAAGTCCTGGCCAGAGCAGTCAGGCAAAAGAAACAAAAGGTCCAAACAGGAAGACAGGAAATAAAACTAACGCTGTTGGCAGATGACATCATTCTGTATCTAGAAAACCTTCTAGTCTTGGTGGAAAAGCTCTTTAAACCAACAACTTCAGCCAAGTTTCAGGATACAAAAGAAAAGTATAAAAATCAGTAGCATTCCTGTACTTCAACAACATCCAAGCCAAAAACCAAATAAAAAACACATTCTCATTCACAATTGACACAAAAAGAATAAAATATCTAGAAATACAGCTAACTAGGGAGGTGAAAGATCTCTGTGACAAGAGTGGTCATACTGGCCTGGCAGACTGGCCCTCATCTACAATCCCAGCACCTTGGGAGGTGGAGATGGGTAGGTAACTTGAGGTCAGGAGGTGAGTACTGGCGTGGCCAACATAGTGAAACCCTGTCTCCACCAAAAAAAATACAAAAATTAGACGGGCATCTTGGTGCACGTCTGTAGTCCCAACTACATGGGAGTCTAAGGTGGCAGAATCACTTGAACCAGGGAGACGAAGGTTGGGGTTAGCCGAGATGGGGCAACTGAGCTCTAGCCTGAGTGACAGAGTAGAACCTTGTTAAAAAAAAAAAAAATGGCCATGAGGCCCAATGAAATTTAATTTCATTGATTTTATGCTATTTCTATCAAACTACCAAAACATTTTCTTTTTTTTGAGACAGAGTCTCGCTCTGCCTCCAGGTTGCAGTGCAGTGGCAGGATCTTGGCTCACTGTAACCTCTGCCTCCCTGGTTCAAGTGATTCTCCTGCCTCAGCCTCCCAAGTAGCTGGGATTACAGGTGCCTGTCACCACGCCCAACTAATTTTTATATTTTTAGTAGAGATGGGGTTTCACCATGTTGGCCAGGATGGTCTTGATCTCCTGACCTTGTGATCCGCCCACCTCAGCTTCCCAAAGTGTTGGGATTACAGTCATGAGCCACCGCACCTGGCCCCAAAACATTCTTAACAGAACTAAAAAACACTATTTTAAAATTTACGTGGAACAAAAAAATGCCCAAATAGCCAACCAATCCTAAGCAAAAAGAACAAAACTGGAGGCATTACATTATCTGACTTCAAACTATATTACAAGGCTATAGAAACCCAAAGCAGCATGGTACTAGTACAAAAGCAGACTCATATACCGGTGCAAAACAACAGAGAGACCAAAAATAATGCCACCCATTTGCAACCATCTGATTTTTGACAAAGCTGACAAGAGGAATGTGGGAAGAATTCCCTATTTAATAAATGGTGCTGGGATAGCTAGCTAGCACTGTGTAGAAGATTGAAACTGGACTGCTTCCTTACACCATATACAAAAATCAACTCAAGATAAATTAAAGACTTAAATGTAAAATTTAAAATTATCAAAAAAAAAAAATAGGCCGGGTGTTGGGGCTCACACCTGTAATCCCAGCACTACAGGAGGCCAAGGCGGGTGGATCAACTGAGGTCAGGAGTTTGCGACCAGCCTGGCCAACATGGTGAACCTCTGTCTCTACTAAAAATACAAAAATTAGCCTGGCGAAGTGTTGGGTGCCTGAAATCCTAGCTACTCGGGAGGCTGAGGCTGGAGAATTGCTTGAACCCAGGAGACAGGGGTTTTAGTGAGCCGAGATTGCACCATTGCACTCCAGCCTGGGCGACAGCGCGAGACTCCATCTCAAAAAATAAGATAAAATAACTTAAATTTATAAGAAAAAACTACCTTATTAAAAAGTAGGCAAAGGACATGAACAGATGCTTTTTAAAAAAATACACATACGTGTGGCTAAAAGCATATGTAAAAAATGCTCATCACTAATCTGTAGAGATATGCAAAGAAAAACGACAATGAAATACTATCTCACACCAGTCAGAATGGCTATTACTACAAAGTTAGAAAATGACAGATACTGTCAAGATTGTAGAGAAAAGGGAATGCTTATTCTCTGCTGGTGCTTAGTTCAACAACTGTAAAAAGCAGTGTGGCGATTCCTCACAGAACTAAAAACAGAATTACCACTTGACCCACCAACCTCATAAATGAGTATATGCCCAAAGAAATATAAGTTATTCTGTCATAAAGACACATGCATGTTCACTGCCCCACACTATTCACGTAGCAAAGACACGGAATCAACCTAAATGCCTATCAATGGTAGACCGGATAAAGACAATATGGTATGGCTGGGCGAGGTGGCTCATGCCTATAATTCCAGCACTGTGGGAGGTCAAAACAGGTGGACTGCCTGAGTTCGAGTTTGAGACCAGCCAAGGCAACATTGGGAAACCCCATTTCTACAAAAAATACAGAAAGACAAATTACCCAGGCATGGTGGCATGCACCTGTAGTCCCATCTACTTGGGGAGAGGAGGTAGGATTGCACGAATGCAGAATGTTTTGGCTTCAGTGAGCCAAGATTGTGCCACTGCACTCCAGCCTGGGTCTCCTCCCACAATAAAATAAAATAAAAATTTAAAAGAAAATATGGTACATAAACATTATAGAATACTGTGTGGCCATAAAAAAAGAACAAGATTATGTCCCTTGCAGCGACACGAATGGAGCTGAAGCCCATTATCCTTAGAAAACTAATGCAGAAAGAGAAAACCAAATGCATGTTCTCATTTATAAGTTAAGAGCTAATAAAGAAGAAACAAGAAACAAGAAAACATGGACACAGACAGGGCATGGTGGCTCACGCCTGTAATCCCAGCACTTTGGGAGGCCGAAGTGGGCAGATCACCAGAGGTCAGGAGTTCAAGACCAGTCTATCCAACATGGCGAAACCCCGTCTCTACTAAAAATACAAAAATTAGCCGGGCATGGTGGTGCATGCCTGTAATCCCAGCTACTTGGGAGGCTGAGGCAGGAGAATCACTTGAACGAGGAGGCAGAGGTTGCAGTGAGTTAAGATCGCACCACTGCATTCCAGCCTGGGTGACAGAGTGAGACTCTGTCTCAAAAAAACAGAAAGGAAAAGAAAACATGGACACAAAGAGAAGAATAACAGACACTGAGGCCTAGTTTAGAGTGGAGAGTGGAAGGATAAAGAAGATCAGAAAAAGTTGGGTGCTATGCTTAGTACTTCTGTGATAAAATAATATACACCAAATTTCCATGACACAATTTAATCTATATAATAAACTATATAATAAACTTGCACGTGTACCCCTGAATCAAAAATAAATGTTAAAAGGTAAAAACTCCATTAGTGGGGGAAAGTGCAATGTAGGTGGAAGAACTGGTTTGTGCTATTTATTTCTGGGTCCATGCAGACCAATGAGATTATGAACAGGAGGCCCAGAATCCTAGGTTGGTGGAGAAAACAGGTTGCTGCTGCAGATTCAGTGTCTGTGTGTGGCGATATGCCAGGAGACTTATAGACACTTTGTGAGTTTTTGGCAAGAAACACTAGAGTCAAAAATGCCGTGGTGAAGTTCGTGACAGTGGTGCCTAGTCCTGAGAGGGATGTGGACATGTCAATGTCTAGGATGTGTGTTTGTGAGTGGGTGGGACGCCTGTGGTGGCAGCTATGGGAAAAGGGGGACTGTCATCAGAGCTCCTTTCCTTTAAGTTTTCATCCTCTCTCACCCTGGGAGAAGACCTGGAATCACAGGAAAATGGGCAATAGGACAGCCTGTGTACAGGAGAGCAGAGCCTTCATTTTCAGACACCCAGAGTTTGGTCCAGGACAGGATTGCATGATATCTTTTCTCTGGCACCAAATCTGTAGTTTGCTGAACACCAAGCAATTCTGCAACACCAACTCATTGTCTAACATTTGAATTCTGACACTATCCAGAGTCAGCACAGATCCTGATTCCAGGCTTGGTCTCAATACACTGTCCTCACTGCAGATGCCAGTTACAAACCCCTTGTTCCCATCTGTGTTTGTAAGCTACTGTTTAAAAATTCAGAACTCATATAAGCTACCGCGAAGTTCAATAATTTGATAAAGTTACTCACAGACCTCAGCATGTTTACCAGTTTATTATAAAAGCTACAACCCAGGAAAAGTCAAATGGAAAAAACGTATAGGACCAAGAAAAGAGCTAGGAAAAAATGAAGGTCATAGATAACCCTGGAAAATAGTTGTGATTAATAAAATTATCCATCCATCGTGTGCTCCAGGAACAGCTTATGGAAAGAAACACCCTTCCCATTATGACTTAGATGGTGCTCTCTTTTCTTACCTATCACATAGCCAGACAAACACTCCACATTTTCTCCTTGTTCTCATAAAAAAAGGGGCCAGGCGTGGGTGGTAATCCCAACACTTTGGGAGGCCGAGGCGGGCGGATCACCTGAGGTTGGGAGTTAGAGATGAGCCTGAACAACATGGAGAAACACCATCTCTACTAAAAATACAAAATTAGTCAGGCGTGGTGGTGCATGCCTGTAATCCCAGCTAGTTGGGAGGCTGAGGCAGGAGAATCGCTTGAACCCGGGAGGCGCAGGTTGCAGTGAGCTGAGATCACACCATTGCACTCCAGCCTGGGCTACAAGAGCGAAACTCGGTCTTAAAAACAAACAAACAAACAAACAAACAAAAAAAACCTGAATTTGTCTTCAGTGGTCGAAAGAAAACACTTATAAATCGAACTTCACTTAAGTTTATCTACTTCCCACAGCCTCCTGAACTTTTAGCTACCTTCAGTTTGAGTGAACATATAACCCCATTTTATATCCCTCCTAAGAACATGCTGACTTCAGGGTAAAACATTCTCTGATCTAAAATCTGATTTTTTTACCCTCCACTTGCCATTGCCATCCCAACTTCTTTTTTTTTGAGATGGAGTCTCGCTCTGTCACCCAGGCTGGAGTGCAGTGGTGCGATCTTGGCTCACTGCAAGCTCCACCTCCTGGGTTCATGCCATTCTCCTGCCTTAGCTTCCCAAGTAGCTGGGACTATAGGCGCCCGCCACCACACCTGGCTAATTTTTTGGGTTTTCAGTAGAGATGGGGCTTCACTGTGTTAGCCAAGATGGTCTCAATCTCCTGACCTCGTGATCCGCCTGCCTCGGCCTCCCAAAGCCTCCCAACTTCTTTATAATTTTGTTTGCTCCTCCCTATGAAGAAAGCCCTTGTCTGCCTAAACTTTGCAATCCTTAAAGATCTTATACTTTACTTTCTCCTGTTGCAATACCCCTTTGGACACTGAATTTTCTTACATAAATCTAACTTTATTTTTAAAAGTCTAGAAACTGCCTCAAAACAGTAATAACTTCATCTTCAGTAAGATCCTCCCAGTACCCTTTTATCTTAACCTTACTAGCATCTGCCTGTGGGCCCCCAGCTTTCCAGGGCTCTGTAGCTTCCCTTAGGATTAAGGCTTCTTTTATGGCTGGGGTGAGCAGGCTGGGACTTCTGCAGGGGAGATTCCCCAGAAAGAACTAACTGGGCCTTTAATAACCTCCTTTTGCAGGCTCAATATTAGCCTTTTCTCGGAGTCACTGGGCTCAAGCTTTAATTTCCACGTCAGAGTTACACACTTGATTTTTGAAACTAAGTGTTTGAAATATTCAGCAAAACTACTCAAACATAGTGTTCATATAAGGGAAAGAAATTATAAGGTGCTTATTTTTTTTTTGTTGTTTGAGACAGAGTCTCACTCTGTCACCCAGGCTGGAGTGCAATGGTGTGGTCTTGGTTCACTGCAACCTCTGCCTCCCAGGTTCAGGCAATTCTCCTGCCTCAGCCTCCCGAGTAGCTGGAGCTACAGGTTCGCGCCACGACACCTGGCCAATTTTTGTGTTTTTTGTAGAGACGGGGTTTCACTATGTTGGCCAGGCTGGTCTTGGACTCCTGACCTCATGATACGCCTGCCTCCGCCTCCCAAAGTGCTGGGATTACAGGCGTGAGCTACCAGCCCGGCGTACATTTTACTCCTCAATGAGAACAGCAAAAGTATCTATTCCTTTCAGATAATGTTTATTGTTGTATTATTTCTACTAAAAATAATATAGTAAACAATTAGTCATAGGGAAACACTTGTAGGAGGTACCAAGTTTCAATTCATGAAATTTATCATGAAACTCAGAAATCAAGATAACAAGATATAGAACAGAGAGAGCTAATGTCACAAATTTACCCTGCAGAAAGATGAACTGACGTTTTTATCAATCTATGTAACTCACCAATTATCTAAAACATTTTTCTCGTCGAAATGTACTCATTTTCTACAGCCAAAATCGAAGAGAGATTTTCCCTATTATTTTCCTTGGTAGCACTCTAAAACCTGAGCCATGGAATTCTGTTTGAAATCACCCAGTCACAAAAAACACACCTAAGAAAATTTCTAAACTCACTCTGGGAAAGAATAAGGCAAATAAGAATTTTTAACATATAAAATATATGATTAGATATTAATATTTTTTTGAAACCCACCACTTTTATATCCTTTGTAAATATTTTTGAACCTTTCAAGCTCTACTAATAAAATGTAATTTACAGTTAAAAAAATTGAAATCGGCAGGGCATGGTGGCTCATGCCTGTAATCCCAGCACTTTGGGAGGCCGAGGCGGGTGGATCACCTGAGGTCAGGAGTTCAAAACCAGGCTGGACAACATGGTGAAACCCCGTCTCTTCTAAAAACACAAAAAAATTAGCTGGGCGTGGTAGAGGGCACCTGTAATCCCAGCTTGAACCCGGGAGGCGGAGGTTGTGGTGAGCCGAGATCACACCACTGCACTCCAGCCTTGGCGACAGAGTGAGACTTAGTTTAAAAAAAAAAAACAAAAAAACTAATATATATATAAAATTGAAGTCAATATAAGTGAATAAATCTTTTCAAGGTGACAAATCCAACGAGTGGCGGTGCTGATCAAAAAACAGATGTGTCTGACTCATGTGTCAAGTCATGTCATTCAATCACATCAGAGATTTTCCCACCCATCCTGCTCACTTAAGTGCTCAATAACCAACCTTCAGGAGACACTGCACTATGTTCCAGTGAGTACCCCAGGAGCATTTTACTTTTGCAAATTCTTGCAGCGACTCTCTGGTGTCAGTTTTTGTTTTGTTTTGGATACTATTTTTTTCTTTCATAAATCTTAGAAAATCCAGGGGACACAAATTGTTTGTTTTCCCCTTAATACCAGCATCTGATTGGCTGACCAGCAATGTGTCTCCAAGATATGAAAGCTGGGTTGGGTGAAGACAATGTTAATGTCTCAAGGGGTTACTTTTTTAAAGGAAGAGCACACCAGGAGATTCCTGTCAGCCCCAGGGCATCCACCTGCTTCCTTGAGAGGCTACACTCCATACCTCAGGCTGTCCTATGAAAGAAAATGACCCAGGACCTGAGATTCCCTAGACACTCTAGTAGACATAGCCGTGGCTGATATCTTGGTTTATTCACAGGCAGTACTGAAACCCAGGACCAAGAAAAAAACTAAAGGGTGGTTGAGGACACATCACCCAATAAAGCTTCCCACCACCAAAAAAAAAAAACCTTTACCCCAAAGCATTCTCGTAAGAGCTCTGTGCGTAGGGAAGATAAAAGAAAAAGAGGCACAGAGACTTTTCACAACACAGTGTCAGGGGTTATTCTTTGCTGTCTTCTCATGGGAAATATTTACAAACAGAAAACGAATCTTTTAAAATGTGCCATCCAATGGTTTGTAAAAAAATAATTAAAATACAGTATTGAAAATATACACTAAACGACAAATAGGTGACAATGTGAACTAGGGAAAGGAGGCTGGCATTTGGGATTGTCAGAAGGAACTGGAAATTTAGTATTTTACTTCAAGCCTGAGTTAGGCTGGAAGAATGGGGGATGAGGGGTAGACTTGAGACCGCACTTGGGACACATTTAAAAAATTCAGGGGAAAAAAAATCAGTCTCCTGTGGAGTGTGTATGCTCAAATGTATATATTTTTTTGTGTGTAAATTTTTGTAAATTGCATTGGGGAAAACAAAATTAAGGCTTAATCAACTAACTGTAAATGGTCAATTAAGCTCTGATTACATAACCAGAAAATTTACACGCTCAAAGTGGAAATTAAGAAAGTACGTGACTGCCTATAGTCCCAGCTACTCGGGAGGTTGAGGCAGGAGAATCGCTTGACAACGAGAGATTGCAGTGAGCCGAGATCGCGCCACTGCACTTCAGCCTGAGTGACAGAGCAAAACTGTCTCAAAAAAAAAAAACAAACAAAAAAAAGAAAGTACGTAACTGTACCTAACCGATTATTGAATTTGTTTTTTTTTTTTAACATGGACCTTATAAAAGTCTTTCCTTCAAGTTCCTCCCATGAACCACAAACTAAAACCCATAGCTGGGTACTCTACAATTTTTGAGCCACTCTTTGATTAAATTCTTTAATATTTTTGCGGTGACTCCATAAATTTTTAATAGATGAAAAGAGGGACTAGGAACCCCACCGACCAAAACTCTTCCCATTCATGAACCCTCACCCGAGTCGGGATTCTCCCCTGACTACCCTCCCGTGATCACTGCACAATCGGCCAGAGACAAGGCGCTGCGGCCTGCAGAGCTGCCCAGAGAGGCCTCCAGGCCAGGGGACCGTCACTGGGTCACTGCGCAGGAAAGAGACAGAACGCCCAGGGTCCTGCTGTCAGCGCAGCCGCCATGTTATGGCGGAAGGGGACTGAGACCGAGTTGGGCAAGAAGTCGGGGCGCAGACTGTGGAGCTGACTGACGGGAGACCCGAGTCCCAACACAGCCGCTTCCCACCAGTTCCAATCAACTCCTTCCCTTTTCTCAGGATGTCGGACCCGGCACTCTCACCATTTCTAGGCTTCCAGGGGGTCCTGGCATCTTAGCTGTGGATCTCCCAATACCTGCAGGTCACAAGGTCACGGAGACTGGGCCTCTGAAGACTAGACTTAGAGCTCCAGGGGCAGCGGGAGACAAAGGCCCCCATATTCCGGAAGCTGTCCTGCCCGCTCCAGCTGAGTGCCTGATTGGAGGGTTTCCAGCCCAGTGTTGCTGATTGGATGACGCTTAAATCCCCGCCTCCTCAGTTCGTGATTGACAGAAGATGTGACCAAACGCTGGGCTGAATGAAGAAAGAGTGACCGCCTAAGCTGCAGCCTGCTCAGGAAGGGCTTCCTCCCTGAGCTGAGCCAGGCCCGCCCCAGAGGGTGTTTGCATGTAATCTTGTGTATAAGGTTATATGCATTTATAAATAATATACTGTGTGGCTATTCACAAATGAAACGTTATAATAATAATGATTTTGAAATTTCAGGTTTTATAACCTTCCTGGCTTTGAGAAGGCAGCATGAGGTTTTTTGTTTTTCTTTGTTTTTGTTTTTTAAGACGGAGTCGCTCTGTTGACCAGGCTGGAGTGCAGTGACGCGATCTCGGCTGACTGCAAGCTCCGCCTCCCGAGTTCAGCCATTCTCCTGCCTCAGCCCCCGGAGTAGCTGGTACTGCAGGCGCCCGCCACCGCGCCCAGCTAATTTTTTGTATTTTTAGTAGAGATGGGGTTTCACCCGTGTTAGCCAGAATGGTCTCATCACCTGACCTCGTGATCTGCCGGCCTTGGCCTCCCAAAGTGCTGGGATTACAGTTGTGAGCCACAGCGCCTGGCCGAAGGCAGCCTGAGATTTTTAAAAGGCCATCTTCTGAAATAAAACGTGAGCCACATATGATTTTAAATTTTCTAGTAGCCAAACTTTAAAAACAAACAAGAAACAGGTGGAATTGTGACTTTTTTTTTTTTTTTTGAGACGGATTGTCACTCTGTCGCCCAGGCTGTAGTGCAATGGCGCCATCTCGGCTGACTGAAAGCTCCGCCTCCCAGGTTCACTCCATTCTCCTGCCTCAGCCTCCTGAGTAGCTGGGACTACAGGCGCGTGCCACCATGTCTGTCTAATTTTTTGTATTTTTAGTAGAGACGCGTTTCACCGTGTTAGTCAGGATGGTCTCGATCTCCTGACCTCGTGATACGCCCGCTTCAGCCTCCCAAAGTGTTGAGATTACAGGCGTGAGACACCGCATCTGTCTGTTGTAACAATTTAATTAAAGCAATATATCCAAAATATTATTTTAATATGTGAGCAATGTATAATTATGAATGAGATATTTATTTATATATAACATATAATTATGTATCTATATATTGCATTATTCTATGTATTTTTATCCATATTATATATAGATATTTTTATCTATATGTTGTATATATTTATATTTATGGAACTAAATCTTTGAAACTAACTCTGCATTTTACCTCTCTTGCAAATTGCAGCTCAGACCAGCCACATTCCAGGCACCCAGGAGCCACACATGGTCAATACCTGCCACATTGAAGTGCAGCTCTGTTGTCAGGTCTGTGAAAGGCCTGAATATCCCTTTTCTTCCTGTTAGGAATAACGCTCAAAATCCTAAGGAAATTGAACACTCGAACAAAGGATTCCTAGCAAAACAATTTTAGTTCTGCACAGAGGGGTGCGTTCTTGGCCAGTCGCCATGAGAGCA
Source organism: Pan troglodytes (assembly GCF_028858775.2). Lineage (NCBI taxonomy): Eukaryota > Metazoa > Chordata > Mammalia > Primates > Hominidae > Pan > Pan troglodytes. Next base: position 24,055,922 of record NC_072418.2, read on the forward strand.
CACCTGAACAAAGGGGCACAAGAGCCTTTATTCCTGACACAAGTCCTGCCCCTGTACCCTTTCCCCATTGGCCAGGGTCGAGTCGTACAATCTAAACTAATCCTGGTTGGCTAAACATTTGATTTTTTTAGATAAGGTGGGCATGCAAAAGAACGCAGAGAGGAAGGGGAAGGGGTGTCTGCATTGAGCTAGAAAGTTAGTCCGTCCTCTTTCCAGATAAGGGAAGAAATGTGAGCTGGTACTGATAATGCCTGGTACTGTGGTGTGCCTGGGCATCTAACAAAGGCAGAAAGGAAAAAGGAGAAAAAGGAAAAAAAGGAGTGTGTGTGTGGGTACTATGAATTAAAGAATAAAAGATTGATCAGGCTATTTGAAGAGAAACCTCATCATATCCCACATGCCCGACATGAGGGAACAGCCTCTTTCTACTAACATCTGTCTTCAGTTCCAAGGGTGGAACAGATAGTGGTCATAGAAAGAGCAGAAGGTAACAAGAATAAAATAACCACAGGTAGACCACTGAAGAATGATGGGGCCACAGGAGAACAAAATTCTATGTCTTCAGACCTGTCCACAGTATTGACCTCCAATTTTTAGATATGAAGAAAATAGATTAAAGGCAAACTTTGGCTATTTGGCCTTGGCCATCATGGTCAGGCTCTGGTTATTGGTTTTTTCCTGTGGTGCGGGGGACTGTGTGCATATAAGCACCAATCACATGCATACATGTCTACAAGTATTCCTGCATTGGTCAACATTGCCTTACAAGAGATTTAACTTTAAATCGGGAAAAATGTCAGTACCTTTAGGGTGCCCACTGTTAGAAGGTGACTAGTAATCAAACTGTCTTTAAATCTTGGCACCCAATCTGCACTGGGTGCATGTATTAGTTAGGTATGGCAGCATAACAAATCATCCAAAACTTATTAGCTCATAATTGAGATGGTCAGCCATTTAGGCTAGACTCAGTGGGGCCATTCTTCTGTTCCCAGCTGAGCTCCTTCAGACATGTATTGTCAGCTGTTTGTTGACTAGGCAGCTGTGCTTCTGGGAGTGAGCTTCTGCTTCAGGATCTGTCAACAGGGGCACCTTGCCACTCCTCCTTGTGGTATCTTATCCTCTAGGTGGCTAACGTGGGCTTTATTTATGGAGACAGCAGCATTCTTAAAGAAAAGCAGAAGCATTCAACAGCATTTGAGCCCAGGCCCCAAACTAGCCCACTGTCATGTTCACAAGTATCTAATGCCTTGAGCAAATAGGGCCAGCCAGATCTAGGGTTGGGAAAACAGATTCTGTATCTCAATGGGAACAGCTGTAAGAGCACCTGGAAATAGGCATGGATAGGAGGGATGAAAAATTGCTACCATTTTTGCAATCAATATCATTATGCCTTTTTGCATATGTGGTTTATACAACTCTTTCGCATCAAGAAGCTTGTCCAAAGACTCACAGCTACTAAATGGCTGGCCTGAGACTCAGTATCAACTCTTCTGACTCTAAAGCCCATGCATCAAACTCTTGGCTGCTGCAGACCCTTGAAATCCTGGAGAGAGATGCTGCTACAGTAAAAGCAAGTTTTTAAAAAATTTGTGTCCATATAGTACTGTTTATGATTGGGAATAATCCTTCCAAGAAATTGCAGAAGCACAGGGTGCCTCACACCTGTAATCCTAGCACTTTGGGAGGCTGAGATGAAAGAATCACTTGAGTTCAGGAACTTACGTGCAACCTGGGCAATATAGAAAGATCCTGTGTCCATGAAAAAAATTAAAAAGTTAGCCAGGCATGATGTTGCATGTCTGTCGTCTCAGCTCCTCGGGTGGCTGAGGCAGGAGGATTGGTTGAGCCTGAAATGTTAAGATTGCAGTGAGACATGATTGGTTGCACCACTACACTCCACCCAGAGTGATACAGAGAGACACTGTCTCAAAAAAATTGCAGAAGCATTTGAATGGACATATAATAATTTTGGAAAATAGCTGAGGAATGAGTTTAGAAAATCAAAGCCCAAGAACACATTATTTATTTTCATCATAGAAAAAAGAAAAAGAAACTTTAGAGAAATTAAATTTATCAGAGTTTAATTGAGAAAAGAATGATTTGCAAATTGGGTAGCCTGTGGATCCAGAGTAGGCTCAGAGAGTCTCCAGCATAGTCACATGGTGGTAAAAAATATATGAACAGAAAAAGCAAATTGACATGTGGAAAATAGAAGCCAGGTACAGAAACAGTCAGATTGATTACCGCTTGGGAGTTGCCTTATGGTTTGAACAGTTGACGTCCTTTTACTGGCCAAAACACAGTGATTGGTACAAGAATGGGTACAGTCTGTTTACATATCCAGGTAGGTTTCAGTTTAGTATTTTAAATAAAAACTATTGACCGAAATTAAACATGAAAGGGGGCAGCTTTATGGTGTAATTAATTTAATAATTTGTCCCTTTGGTCATCTTCTTAATTTTGAGAGATAGACCAAAACTTTAGACGTTGACTGGGCATGATGGCTCACGGCTGTTATCCTAGCATTTTGGAAGGCTGAGGTGGGTGGATCACTTGAGGTCAGGAGTTTGAGACCAGCCTGACCAACATGGTGAAACCCCGTCTCTACTAAAAATACAAACCAATTAGCTGAGCCTGTTGGCGAGTGCCTGTAATCCCAGCTACTCGGGAGGCTGAGGCAGGAGAATTTCTTAAATCCAGGAGGCAGAGGTTGCAGTGGGCTGAGATCGCGACACTGCACTCCAGCATGGGCAACAGAGCCAGACTCCATCTAAAAAAAAAAAAAAACTTGGACATTGATATTACTCTCTCACCATTAAAAAAAGTACTTATTTAGTCTGAAATCCCACTGTGAAATAGCATAACTGTGGATTTTTTAAATTAGAAACAAGGACTTCAGGTTATTATTATTTTATTATTATTATTTATTTTTAAAAGAGTAGAGGGAAACTCGTTGTGTTGAAATGTGCTGTTTACAGAAAAAAAAAAAAAAAAAACACCTGGTCTGTTTTAGGATGTACCTATTTTCTTTTTTCTTTCTTTTTTTTTTCTTGAGATGGAGTTCCACTATTGTTGCCCAGGCTGGAGTGCAATGGTGCCACCTCTGCTGACTGCAACCTCCACCACCCGAGTTCAAGTAGTTCTCCTGTCTCAGCCTTCCAAGTAGCTGGTATTATAGGCATGTGCCACCACGCCCGCCTAATTTTGTATTTTTAGTAGAGATGGGGTTTCACTATGTTGGTCAGGTTGGTCTGGAACTCCTGATGTCAGGTGATCCACCCACCTCGGCCTCCCAAAGTGCTGGGATTACAGGCGTGAGCCACTGCGCCCAGCCCTACCTATTTTCTGAAATTTTCAATTTGATTATGTCACATTTAGCACGAGTGACTCACTTTTTTTGTTTGTTTTGTTTTTCTGTTTGAACCTAGTGCACAAGTTAAGAATGACAGCCTCCGATAATTTTGGTTAAAAAATTCTCCCATTTTGGCAAAGTTCTCGTGTAGATCAGAGTGTGATAAAAACTCAGGATATTTGTGCCACTGTCAATTTCCATTATTTTTGGATTTTGTCCATGTTATGTAATTCATAGCTTATGGTATCTTCATAGTCACATGTCTGTGATGTTGTCATTCTAGTTAAAGAGACACCATTTGTCATTCTAGAGATGATTCATGCATGATAACCTTTATAACTTTTGAGAGAATACAGTGCAGTAGGGAGACTAGTATTTTGAGTATCAGGAGGATAATACCAAGAGTTTGAAACGTGCTGTTTAGCCAGGGTCCCCATAAACAACCAACTAAAATTAAATAGATCAAATAATTAGCTAGATAAATGGTCTCTCCATTTCAACCAATCAGCCTATTCATTAATCCCCTACAACTGCATCTCTGTAATAACCAATGTATTTCTCTATGTGCAACTAAGTATTAGCAACTGCACAGATACTTCTCTGTTTATTCAGTATGTAATCTAAAAAAATTATTTAGCACAACTTTAGTAAGAAAATTTAAAATCTATTGTGGGGTGGGCATGATGGCTCACACCTATAGTTCCAGCACTTTGGGAGGCCCAGGTGGTTGGATTGCTTGAGGCCAGGAGTTCGAGACCAACCTGGTCAACATGGTGAAACCCCGTCTCTACTAAAAATACAAATCAATTAGCCAGGCATGGTGTGGGCACCTGTAATCCAGCTACTGGGGTGGCTGAGGGAGGAGAATTGCTTGAGCCTAGGCTGCAGAGGTTGCAGCGAGCTGAGATCATGCCACTGCACTCCAGCCTGGGGGACACAGTGAGACTCCGTCTCAAAAAAAAAAAGTGTATAGTGTAACCATAGCCTTTACAGTGTAATCTGCTATAGAACCCTATTATGAGGAAAAAATTTCTAACCATTGCCTAATTTACTCTAAACCAAGGGAAAAAATGATGTAACAAATGATGGTTATTCAGAACAGTAATGGCCTCCTAGCAATGCTCTTTATCCTATTCTGAGTAAGTTTTCTTTAACTTACAAAGTAGGTTAAAAACAGTGGATCAGTATTCTGTTTCTAATATTATGAGGCAACAAATGTCCCATTAAAATTTCTCACCCACTTTGGCCCTTCATCTTTTACCTTTCAAGACTTAATTTTGTTCATATATAATGTTGGCTGCAAAATCTTCTACATATAAGATTACCCCATGAGTGCACACAAGAGACCCCTCTTTTATATCTGTTTGTAGGAGCATTTTAAAAATGTGAGCTAACACTGTCATAACAGCAGAGATGTCTTGATTTTTGATCTTGTGAAAAAAGCTATCTACATTAAGGTTTTCATCTGCTTTTGAGGAGAAGCTTCCCTAGTTAGCTTTACCTTAAGATCTCCTATGGGTATACAATTGCAAGAGTTTGGAGGGGCCCTTCTAAGTTGTGAGATTATGAACCCAAGGTTCAAGATCTTGAAGTCTTGCTTCAGTGTAGATGGCAGGCAGACTCAACCTCTGGGTTCTATATTATAAAGAGTTTTACTGTCCTCAGTCAGTAAACTATTAAAGGCTTTCTTCACCTGGTGAAAATATGCTTTGTCATAATGCATTAAAGCCTTGTTTCATTTAGTAATATTAGACTTCAGTAGCAGAAGATACATGAGGTTCTGTTAGGTGCATAGGCCTTCCAATGACTATTTTATAAGGGCTGACATATTTTTTCCACTCTCAGTGAATCTGATTGTCCTCAGTCTGCAATTATGAAAGCAATCCAGTAAATTTAGTTAGTGTTGCACAATACTATTGTATCTGTAATACCTTATTTAACAGTTTCACAACTTGCTTAGTGAAATAAGTATCTTTATCGATGGAGACTTTTTAGAAATGTCCCATGAGGCAAACATATTTCCTTATATCCTTTTACATACTGTTATAACATCAGCCTTCTTGCATGAGAAAGCTTTTATACTACCAGAGAACATGCACTGAAAATAACAATTGAGTAAAATTTCTCTATAAATGCTTAAATAGCCCATCAGGTAGAAATGTACATGAAGTTTGGATTTTCTTCTCAGGATTACATGTTTAACAAGAAAACATTGGTCTTAACCTATTTTAGTAATTTATTTTAGAATAATCACCACACACACACACACATACGCACATACTGCGGCATCTGGCCAGCAGCCTGCAATGCAACAGGGCTCTTTCTTTGTTCCCACGCAGATCGTCAGGTCGAGAAATAATAGACACACACAAGATAGTGAAAGCTGGGTCCAGGGGGGTCACCGCCTTCTGGTCCCGTGATGCCACCAATGCACTGGATATGCCAGCATTTATTAATAATTTTAGTGAGGGTGGGGGTAGGTTAGTGAGGGATTTAGGGTCATTTGATTATGAGGTGAGATAGTCACATGGGGATGAAGTAATTCTTTAACATAACATCAGTATGCAGAAGTAAGAATACAGAGATAAGAATTTACAATATAGTGTGTGCATCAGTAATATCTAACAGAGCCTTAAAACAGAAATACAGTTCTCTCCATAACCTATGATTAGCAAGATATTAATCAGCAGTAACAGTTACAGCAAAAGCTGCAACTTTACAATCCATAGAAATAGGACGTCAAGCTAGACAACCGGTTAGACCAGAAATTTTCAGAAGGGAGTATGCCTTAACCCTAAAGAGGCCTAGGAGAGCTGTGGCAAGATGAGGGCGTTTATAGCCCTATCTTATCCATATGAACAGGTGCCCCTCATGCGTCCGTTTATAGGCTCTCCACAAGAGTTGCATTCCATTCCCAGAGCTATGAATATCTGCTTTTCAGGGATAGGAATCTTGGTGATGTGAAACCTCCCTGACTGCACATTGTTCATAGACTCTCTGCAGGGGGAAACACATCACGAGCTGTTGGCACATTCTGGCAGTCCAACCTGGCATTGTCATTACACAATCCTGCATGCAATTTTGTATTTACAATAATCAGGAGAATTTTATCTTTTATTCTGTAGCAATAGTTTCAGGGGGTCTCCCTACACACACACACACACACACACACACACACACACACACAATTTACATTTCATTTAGATTATTTTATCTCTTCTGCAATGAGTAATGGAATGCAGAGCTTTTCATAATGGAAGCTTTAAGAACTCAGGAATGAACAAGTGGCTGTTGGCTGTCTAGGTTCTTCATGAGTCCACACTTAACATTAAATTTATTTTCTCTTATATACATGTTTGTTTCTCCAATTTAGGAGCATAGCACTGATAACTGAGGGGCTATCACAGGTAATTTGACTTAGACCACAGAGTTCATTCAAATGTCATATCTGGCCAGGCTCAGTGGCTCAGGCCTGTATTCCCAGCGGTTTGGGAGGCTGAGGTGAGCAGATCACCTGAGGTCAGGAATTTGAGACCAGCCTGGCAACATGGTGAAAACCCATCTCTATTGAAAATACAAAAATTAGCTGGGTGTGGTGGTGCACAACTGTAGTCCCAGCTTCTCAGGGGGCTGAGGCAGGAGAATTGCTTCAACCTGGGAGCTGAGATCACATCACTGCACTCCAGTTTGGATGACAAAGCGAGACTCTATCTGAAAAAAAAAAAAAAAGTCCTATCTAAAAAAATTTTAGTACTGGCTGATTTAGCATAATACATTAAAATACGGTGCCACATTGCAATACACATAGAGTATTTTTCTAATATTCATAATTCTTGTTTTGCCTGGGTTAGCAATTTTATAAGAGTCAGTCTTTTCATTAGGATTCAAACAGTGCTTACCCAGTCTAAACAATATGATCCGAAAATGATCAGAAACCTGTACTCAACTTGACTGGGCCCTTTCCGTCCTTTCATGAACCTTCTTAGAGACACAATACTCTAGGATTTTGCAAGCTTGTCAGGTTTTCAGGAATGAAATCAGAATTAAACCATTAACTGTGGAAATGACTTAAATGGTTATAACGAAACAAATTTAAAAAGTTGATTGGGGCCGGGCACAGTGGCTCATGCCTGTAATCCCAGCACTTTGGGAGGCTGAGGTGGGCGGATCACGAGGTCAGGAGATCAAGACCATCCTGGCTAACATGGTGAAACCCCATATCTACTAAAAATACAAAAAATTAGCCGGGCATGGTGGCAGGTGCCTGTAGTCCCAGCTACTCGGGAGGCTGAGGCAGGAGAATGGTGTGAACCCAGGAGGCGGAGCTTGCAGTGAGCTGAGATGGCACCACTGCACTCCAGCCTGGGCGACAGAGCAAGACTCCGTCTCAAAAAAAAAAAGAAAAAAAAAAGTTGATTGGCTGGGCACAGTGGCTCATGCCTATAATCCCAGCACTTTGGGAGGCTGAGATGGGTGGATCACGAGGTCAGGAATTTGACACCAGCCTGGCCAATGTGGTGAAACCCTGTCTCTACTAAAAGATACAAAAAATCAGCTGGGCATGGTGGTGCATGCCTGTAATCCCAGGTATTCGGGAGGCTGAGGTAAAAGAATCACTTGAACCCGGGAGGCAGAGGTTAAAGGGAGCCAAGATCACGCCATTGCACTCCAGCCTGGGTGACAGGGCAAGACTCAGACTCAAAAAAAAAAAAAAGTTGATTATATCTGTGACCTATAATAATTTATCCCCATAATTATAACTACTAGCATATACTCAAGTATATTTAAATAATTTCATAGAAGTTTGAAATAAATGTTAATTTACTTTAAATATTTATTTAATGTTAATTTTAACATGAAAATTAAATGTTAAAAAATTTAAATTTTTAAATTACAAGTTTAAATTTTAAAAATTTAAAATTTTAAAAATTTAAAATTAAAATTAAATTTAAAATTTTAAAAATTTAAAATTAAAATTAATTTTAATTTTAAAAATTTAAAATTAAAATTAATTTTAATTTTAAATATTTAAAATTAAAATTAATTTTAAAATTTTTAACTTTTTTTAATTTAAAAAAAGTTAATTAATTTTAAATATTTATTAAAATACAATTTGAAGGTCAAACATCGTTTTTATTTTGTATTTTTAATTTTTTTCTATTTTTCAAGATGGAAAGTTTTAGTTTTTGATTACTTAATTTTTTATTATTCTGTCACCGAGGCTGGAGTGCAGTGGTGCAATCTTAGCTCACTGCAGCCCTATCTTCCAGGTTCAGGTGATTCTCCTGCTTCAGCCTCCCGAATAGCAGGGACTACAGGTGCACGCCACCACACCTGGCTAATTTTTGTATTTTTAATAGACATGGGGTTTCACCATCTTGGCCAGGCTAGTTTTTAAACTCTTGACCTCAAGTGATCTGTCCCCCTCGGCCTCCCAAAGTGCTGGGATTACAGGTATGAGCCACCACGCCTGGCCCAAACATCATTTTTAATTTGACAATGCTTCCTATGTAATTTAACACATCAAATAATTCTGTTTATTATTCTTTAAGATGCTGCACTGTCCCTCTGTGGCATCCAAAAGTTAGAAGCTAAAAAAAAAAAAAAAAAAAAAAAGACAATTTTTAAGCTGAAATTTTATTTTGGGAAGCCTGTAAAATATATCGAAGGTTAAAATACTTTTTGATATTTGTCAGCTGTTTATGGTTTTCAACACTGACTAGACCTAATGTGCCTGAAACAACTTCTTACCTTGAAATCAAGTGACTATAGACAGATCTGCTAAAAAAGACATTTTATTCTGCTGCAGTATAGCAAAATAGCTGAATACGTCTTGAAGTTGTCTTTTGAATTTTTTTTTTTTTTTTTGAGATGGAGTCTCACTCTGTCACCCAGGCTGGAGTGCGTTGGTGCAATCTTGGCTCACTGAAACCTCATCCTCTCCGATTCAAGCAATTCTGCTGACTCAGTCTCCTGAGTAACTGGGACTACAGTCACACGCCACCACCCTAGCTAATTTTTGTATTTTTGGTAGAGAACAGGGTTTCACCATGTTGGCCAGGATGGTCTCAATCTCTTGACCTTGTGATCCACCTCAGTCTCCCAAAGTGCTGGGATTACAGGCATGAGCCACCGCGCCCGGCCATCTTTTGACTTTTACAGTGGCAGAGCTGCTTTTCAAGATCCCAAAGTCAGAAGCAGCCATGGGGGACAAATCTTAGCAGCACACATGGAAATCACACATAGTGAATGCATCCCTTACCCTGAACCAATTGTTTTTACCCTAGTTTGCATGTAAAAATCAGCTGGGGGGTGATTTTAAAATCCCCCAAACACAAGTTGCCACACACCAATTAAATCAGAATTCCTGGAGTGGAATCCAGGCAGCAGTGGGGTGATCTAGGTGATGACAGAGTGCAGCCAAGCTCAAAGCCACTGCTGTAAACCAACACTTTTAGGTGACCTAGTTGCAAATTATTTCTCAAATGAATGTAAAAATGTTTGCCGCTAAGTGATGGCCTTTCAGTCTTACCACTATTAGCAAATTATTATTCTTTGTAGAACCAACCCTACTATTGGTTTTATTCCTGAATCAACCCAGTTCCATATATACTGAGTGCACCCTACGTACAAGGCACTGTGCCAGGTGCCCTGGCATTGGTGATCATTACTGTGATGGAAAAATTTTCTGGATAAAAGATTGCATTCCCCCAAAATTAAAAACATGCCACATACCAAACTGAGGCAAACATGAAAACAGCTATGGTCTCACCCAAAGGTTAGGGCTTTAATACTCCCTTTGAAATATTAAAATCTGTATGATCATGTCCTGAATGAGTCTGTTCCACCATAAAACATACAAACAAACAAAAAATGCTACCATTATTCTGAGATACCGAATTAGCATTTTGTGCAAATATGTACTATGTAATCTATTATCGATATATATAATGCATACAAAAGTACATGCACAAAGCATTCATTCATGTAAAGCTCAATAAATTGTTACAATGAATACACTTGTGTAATCAGAAAATAAAACTAGGCTGGGTGGGTGGCTCATGTCTGTAATTCTAGCACTTTGGGAGGCGGAGGTGGGCGGATCACTTGAGCTCAGGAGTTTCAGACTAGCCTGTGCAACATGGCAAGTCTGTGCTTGAAAAAAATACCAAAAAAAAAGAGCCAGATGGGGTGGTGTACGTTTGTGCTCATGAGGCTGAGGTGGAAGGATTACTTGAGCCCAGGGGGTGGAGGTTGCAGTGAGCTGAGATCACACCCCTGCACTCTAGCCTGGCTGACAGAGTGAGACCCTGTCTCTAAAATACAATACAATACAATACATAAAATAGCCTCATCCATGTTCCAACAATTACTTTCTTTTTTCTTCTCCAACAATAACCATAACCTTTTTTTTTTTTGAGACAGAGTCTCGCTCTGTCACCCAGGCTGGAGTGCAGTGGCGCAATGTCGAGTCACTGCAACCTCCACCTCCCAGGTTTAAGAAATTCACTGCCTCACCCTCCCAAATAGCTGGGACTACAGGCACGTGCCACCTCGCCCATCTAATTTTTTTGTATTTTTAGTAGAGACGAGGTTTCATCATCTGGGCCAGGCTGGTCTTGTACTCCTGACCTTGTGATCCTCTTGCCTCAGCCTCCCAAAGTGGTAGGATTACAGGCGTGAGCCATTGCACCTGGACAATAACCATAATCTTAAGAGTTAACATTGTAGCTCAATTTTGTGTTTTTATTCAAGTGTTTTGTTACAAAAAATTAAACATATGCAAAACAACAACAACAAAAATAATTTAATAGAATTATTAAATTCTATCATGAAGCTTCAACAACTACTAATCTTGTGCCATTCTGGTTTCACCTATTCTTCTCTACTTCGGTCATCCCTGGCCAACCCATTGTCCACCCTTCATTATTTTCTTCAGTTTTGTTTTTTGTGACGTCATATGTACATACATTGGAAGTCACAAATCCTAACTGAAGATTTTTGACAATACACCCATATGACCTTCATATCTTTTAAGAATAAATAGAATATTTCCCTTCTCTATTAATAGAATTTATAATAAAATGATAGAATATTCTTATTATTCTCAGATAATTCCCTCCTGCTTTTTTTGGACAATTTTAATCTCTACCGAGGCTACTTGGTATTTTTTTTTACCATTAGTTCATTTTTCCAGACATTATACAATTTGTATTATTTTATATCAAGCTTGTCTCAGCAGGTTTATGAGATTCATCCAGGGTGTGTGCTTCAGTTTGTTTCTTTCTATGGCTGAGTAGCCTTCTCTTGTATGAATGAGCTATGATTTGTTTATTCATCTTCCTAGACATGGACATTTGGGTTGTTTTCTGCTTTAAGCTATTATGACTAAAAGGTCTATAAACATTCTGGTACAAATACTTTTTGATATATAATTTAATTTCTTTACTAGCATTTAAATGACAACTCTTTACATTTTTTAGTGGTTTCTTTAGGGATAACCATATGCATCTTTAACATATCACAATCTACCTAGAGTTAATACTGCACAATTGTAATAAATGTAAAATATGAAGACCTTGCTATGGACGAGCTTTACTTACCTCCTTTTATTTTTGTGCTATTCATAAATTTTACATCTACACATTCTATATCTCACAATACTTACATTATAATTTTTCCTTTAGTCATAAGTCTTATAAAGAAATTAAGAGAAAATGGTATTATAAATATTTGGAGGCAGATATTTTGGGCTATGTAAATACACTGTTTCTCCTTTAAATTTTACCCACAATTTGTGCATTCTTTAATACATCTTTATCTACAGTAATTATTACTGTGGTGTCCTGGTAGTGATTTCCTATTTTGCATTATCTATCTACATTGATTAGTACCTAGAATTCTGTTAAGAAGATTTGCTTTTTCTCTTTCTTCTTTCCTTTTTTCTTATTCTACTTTGTCTATATCTGCATGGACTCATGTATAGCTCTTTTATTCTCTAGGTTATAATCCAAGGGTATTATTATTTTGTTTCTCACATTGTTTCAGCTTGGGCTGCTGGAAACTCTTTCAGGTTCACTTCCTCTGACATGTCTCTTTCTGTTGTTCATAAAGCACTTTTTAACTTTCTAGCTTTACAAAATACTCTACCTTAAGTTTGATTTTTCACTCCAGTCCCAGAATTATCTATTTGTCCAAGTAGTGTTGCTTCCTTTTATTGAAGAATAGTACTTAGGAACCATAATATGAGAGCTAGGTATTCTTATTAATACTGGGGTGTTACTGCTTCTGAAAGCTCTCAGCAGACAGAGTTTGGAAATGTACATATTAATATACACTCACGTATAAAAACATCTCTTCCTTTCTCTTTCTGTGTGTCTCCCTCTCTCTGAATGAATAAATTATGAGACATGCATTTATCCAAATATTCCTGGCTAGGGATGGTGGCTCATGCCTGTAAACCCAGGATGTTGTTTAGCTCAGAATGATTCATCCTGACCCTCACAGCAGACCAGTCAGGTGGAAAAGGGTACAGGGAATTATGGTCCTTATTACTTGTTTTTTTGTTTTGTTTTGTTTTGTTTTGAGACAGAGTCTCACTCTGTCACTCAGGCTGGAGTGCAATGGCGCAATCTCATCTCACCACAACCTCCGCTGCCCAGGTGCAAGTGATTCTCCTGCCTCAGCCTCCTGAGTAGCTGGGACTATAGGAGCACACCACCACGTCTGGCTAATTTTTATATTTTTAGTACAGATGGGGTTTTGCCATGTTGGCCAGGCTGGTCTCAAATTCCTGACTTCAGGTGATCCACCCACCTCGGCCTCCCAAACTGCTAGGATTACAGGCATGATCCACCATACCCGGCCAGTCTTTATTACTTTTATTGTCTGATTGTTTATTGCTAGTTTAGTTTAAAAAGTTGACTTTTGTTTATTGAAGCTGTATGTAATGAACTTGGTAAATTCACTTGCAAATTCTTACAGATTTGCTACACAAGACAATCATTATGTGCAAATGACCGTTTTATTTCTTCTTATTAAATTTTTTTTTCCTTACCTTATTGCACTGGCTAGGATCTCCAATGAAATATAATAGAATCAATAATAGCAGGCATCCTTGTCTTTTTCCTGATCTAGGAGGGGAAACTTTTAGTAATTTACCATTGAAAATCATAATAACTGGCCAGGCACAGTGGCTCATGCCTGTAATCCCAGCACTTTGGGAGTCCGAGGTGGATGGATCACTTGAGGCCAGGAGTTTGAGACCAGCCTGGCCAACATGGTGAAACCCCATCTCCACTAAAAATACAAAAATTAGTAATGCACGCCTGTAATCCCAGCTACTTTGGAGTCTGAAGCAGGAGAATCACTTAAACCTGGGAGGTGGAGGTTGCTGTGAGCCGGGGTCACACTGCTGCACTCCAGCCTGGGCAACAGAGCAAGACTCTGCCAAAAAAAAAAAAAACACAAAAAGAAATCTGATGCTTACTATAGATTGTTGAAAAGTAGGTACCTTTTATTAAATTAAGTAAGTTTTCTTTCATTCTAGATTGCTGCTTTTTAGAAAATTATGAATTGGTGTTCAATTTTTTCTTTTTTTGAGATGGAGTCCTGTTCTGTCGCCCAGGCTGGAGTTCAGTGGTGCAATCTCGGCTTACTGCAGCCTCTGCCTCCTGGGTCCAAGTTGTTCTCCTGCCTCAGCCTCCCAAGTAGCTGGGATTACAGGTGCTGCCACCATGCCCAGCTAATTTTTTTTTGTATTTTTAGTAGGGATGGAGTTTCACCATGTTGGCTAGGCTGGTCTTGAACTCCTGACCTTGTGACCTGGCTGCCTCAGCCTCCCAAAGTGCTAGGATTACAGGTGTGAGCCACTGTGCCAGGCCAGTGTTCAATTTTTTTTTTTTTTTTTTAGATGGAGTTTCGCTCTTGTTGCCCAGGCTGGAGTGCAATGGCATGATATCAGCTCACCGCAACCTCCGCCTCCCAAGTTTAAGGGATTCTCCTGCCTCAGCCTCCCACGGTGTTCAATTTTTAAAAATGCTTTTCCTACATCTGTTAAGATAATCTTGTAGATTTTTCTACTTATTCTGTTAATGAAATAATTTCATGAGCGGTTCTCAACCAAGGGTAATTTTTCTCCCCAGAGAGCATTTGGCAATGTCTGGAGACATTTGTGATTGGCTCAATTGGGTGTGTGTCTGTGCTACTGGCATCTAGTGGGTAGAAGCCAGGGGTGGTGACAAACATTCTACAATGCACAGAATGTCTCCCCACAACAAAGAATATTCAACCAAAATTGTTAATAGTATTGAGGAGTGGAAACCCTAATTCACATAGCTTAATCTTTGAGTGTTAAACGGAACTTCATGAGAGAGACGGGCCTATAATTTTTCTTTCATGTAATGTCCTTGTAGTTTCGTCATTAAGGTTTCTTTTGTTCTCATAAAATGAATTAGAACATGTTCTCTCTTTTTCAATTCTCTGGAAGAATTTGTGTAAGATAGATGCACTCTCTGCCTTCCTTTACAATCAGACCTGCCTCTGGTCACCTTTTCAACTCCAGAAGTCATTTATGTCCTTTGACCCTAAGACATTTGCTGAACCAAACAGGATTAGTGTTTCTTAAAGATCAGAACTCACCTGAGCCTACTGGATTCTAGCAGGAATGGAGACAGGTAGAAAGACTCACTTTAGCCTCAGGCTTAAATATGTTTTTATTTATTTATTTTAATTTTTGAGACAGAATCTCGCTCTGTCGCCCAGGCTGGAGTGCAGTGCCGTGATCTCGGCTCACTGAAACATCCACCTTCCCAGTTCAAGCCTCAGCCTCCCGAGTGGCTGGGACTACAGGCATGTTCCACCAGGCCCAGCTAATTTTTTGTATTTTTAGTAGAGATGGGGTTTCACTCTGTTAGCCAGGATGGTCTCAATCTCCTGACCTTGTGATCTGACAGTCTCAGCCTTCCAAAGCGCTGGATTACAGGCATGAGCCACCGCACCCAGCAGTGTGTTTTTATTTTTTATTTTTTTGAGAAAGAGTCCCACTCTGTCACCCAGGCTGGAGTGCAGTGGTGTAACTTTGGCTCACTGTAACCTCCACCTCCTGGATTCAAGTGATTCTCCTGCCTCAGCCTCCCAAGTAGCTAAGATTACAGGTGTGTGCCAGCACACTCCACTAATTTTCATATTTTTAGTAGAGATGGTGCTTTGCCATTTTGGCCAGGTTGGTCTTGAACTTCTGACCTCAGGTGATCCACCCACCTCGGCCTCCCAAAGTGCTGGGATTACAGGCATGAGCCACTGTGCTCGACCAGGCCTAAGTTTTATACTGTACCTCAGACTTTTATCATTTTGGCAGTTATTGGACACTAAGTCAAATACTAACAAAGTGAGCCAGTGATTCGCATTTAGCCATTGTTCCTTGTCTATAGCACCTTGGGTAGGAACCCTATGGGAAGATCAAGGCAGGATAAAGCCTTCCTTGGGATGCTGGCCATAACACTATCACAGCAGCGATGAAATCTTACCTTCTACCACTCCCATCCACTGTGTCTTCTGTTGTTAACTAAACATTCAGCTCCTTTCTTGGGGTGGAATGCCTTTTAGTTTATTCTACACCTTGACTGTCACAGGGGGTCAGTAATAGGGGAGAACACAAGTTTCTGGTTAGATAAATCTGGGTCGATTTCTACTTTTGCCACTATTAGTAGAGTTACCCCTAACAAAACATTTAGCTTTTCCAGTGAAGCCTCTGTTTACTCATCTGTGGAGTGGGACTTATAATGTCTACTTGTGTGGGTTAAGAAGACAAGAATTCATTAACCTATTTCCCATTTGCCCTGAGAATACTCATGTTTCTAATCCTAATGTGACATCATATACAATTCTGTTACATTAGGACTAGAGACAAGTTCTGTTTAGAAATAACTTCACAAAGTTTTTATATTTTATTTTCAAGATAAAAATCATTCAGATTTGCTTCAGCTTCAAGGAGGATGTTTATGTAAAATTAAATGAGCACTGGCAACCAGCTGCACCTTTTCTTCTAAATGGGAAATGGGTTAAGTGGTTTAGATGGCTCTCAGCCTCAAAGGGCTGAAGACAGAAACTCTAGGCTCAATTTCCAGAAATGGCTCTCAACACCACACAGAGCTGGTCCATCAGAGGAGCTCCTGCTTCATCCAAAGGCAGGAAGCACTAAATCAGAAGATTGCCTTAGAGTTAGGAAGTCAATGCTGGTCTCAAGCCCACAAAATGTCCTTTTCCTGCCTATCTCTTTGCTCAATTCAAAATCCCATTCATGTGGAGCTAATTGGAGAAATCAAAATCACATTTTTTTTTTTTGAGATAAAACAGACAAAAATTTCTGCTCTTGAGAAATGTATATTTTAAGATGAGACTTGTTAAAAGAGACCTCTGTCTTATTTTGTATGTATGTAGAGCCATGGAAGTCTAGAGCTTTGATGTATGATGAATATGTGTTTCAATCTTCTCTGTTCTATAATCTTGGGCAGCTATTTTAACTTCTTTGAGCCTCAGCTTTCTCAATCCTAAAGTGAAGATACAAATTCCTATCTTATCCTCAATCAGTTAAATGTAGAATTAACTATATGATCCTGCAAGTTCATCCTTAGGTTACATACCCAGGGAAAATGAAAGCATACATCCACACAAAAACTTGTATGTGAGTGTTCATAGCTGCAGTATTCATAATGGCCAAAAGTAGAAACAAGTCAAATGTCTGTCAATTAATGAATAATTAAGCAAAATGTGGTATATCCATACAATGGAATATTATTCAGCAATAAAAAGGAATGAAGTACCAACACATGTTAAGACATGGATGTACCTTTCACGTAGCATATTATGTGAAAGCCAGACACAAAAGGTCACATTTTCTATGTTTTCATTTATATAAAATGTTTAGAATGTGCAAATCCACACTCAGAAGTTAGATTAGTGATTGCCTAGGGCTGGAAGCTAGGGAGTAATTAGGGTGTCATGGTTAAGGGGCGTAGAATTTCTTCTGAGGGTAATAAAACTGTTCTAAGATAGATTCGATTTTAGTAGTGATAGATGCACAACTCTGTGAATTTACTGAAAGCCATTAAATTGTACACTTTAAATGAGTGATTTTTCTAGTATGCAAATTATATTTCAAAAAAGTTGTAGGAAGAAAAAGTTCTACCATGTAGGGTTCTTTGAGGATTAAATAAGCTAGGAATACAATATACCTAGTGTACCTAGTATACATAGTGCCTGGCGTTTGGTAGGTGTTCAAAATATGCTAACATTTATTCTGTTGGTAATCCTTAACAGGCTGGTTTATACAAAAGCTTACAATTATGTTCATTGTTAACATAATACTGATGCATCCTTTCGTAATCAATGTGGGCCTTGAGCAGATAGCCCTTCTTTACCCTCAGTTCCAGCCCTTTCTTTGCTTCTTGAAATTTTACATGTATCACAACCCAGCTCAGATGTCACCTTTTCAAAGCCTCCTTGTTGGTTCAGCTAAAAATCCTGGGCTTTCTGTATAGCATCCCCAACAAGGGGCATTCAGAGGCAAGCTCTGGTCACCATCTGGCTTGTTTCCAAATTATTTGTGAATGCATCACCTGCCCTCTGTTTCTGGCTTGGTGGCACCTGGCACAGAGGGAGTGATCCTGTGAGGAACGTGTTCATAGCACATGTGCTCTGAGTCCCTTGGCATAGCACCTATGGTGGGCAGAATTCTGAGATGATTCTGCTGACCTCTGCCCCCTGGTGTTAATGCTATAATTATGTGACATGGCAAGAGAAATTTTGTAGATGTCATTAAAGTTAGTGATCAGCAGACCTTATGCTAGGGAGATGGGTGGGCCTAACCTAATCACAGAAGCCCTTTGAAAGCAGAGTCTTCTTTGGCTAGTAGCAGAAAAGGCCATCAGAGGTTCATAGTGGGAGACAGATTTGACTTGAGGCTAGTTTTCAGTTACTGAGTTGGAGGGGTCCTTGAGACAGAACTGAGAACAGTCTCTAGGAGCAGAGAGCAGCACCTTGGCTGGCAGCTATAAAGAAGGACCTGGGTCCGGGCGCAGTGGCCCATGCCTGTAATCCCAGCACTTGGGAGGCCAAGGCAGGTGGATCACCTGAGGTCAGGAGTTCGAGACTAGCCTGGCCAACATGGTGAAACCCCGTCTCTACTAAAAATACAAAAATTAGCCAGGCATGGTGGCAGGTGCCTGTAATCCCAGCTACTCGGGATACTGAGGTAGGAGAATCGCTTGAACCTGGAGGTGGAGGTTGCAGTGAGCTGAGATTGGGCCACTGCACTCCAACCTGGGCAAGAGAGCAAGACTCCATCGCAAAAAAAAACAAAAAAAAGAAAGACCTGGGTACTACAATTGCAAGGACCTGAATTCTGCCAATGACCTGAATGAGCTTGGAAGCGGATTCTCCCCAAGAGCCTTCAGAGAAGGGCCCAGCCCAGCCAACACCTTGACTTTGGCCTTGTGGGACCCTAAGCAGGGAGCCCGGTTAAACCCACCTGGACTTCTGACTTATAGAACTATGAGGAAGACAATAGGGATTATTATAAACTGCTACATTTGTCATAGTTTGTTGTGCTACAGTAGAATACAAATATATCCGTCATCTCTGGAGAGCAGTTTCATTCCTATTTTACAAGTGAGGAGACCCAGAGGGGTGAAGTCACTTGCCCAAGATTGCACTGCACATGAATGACAGGGCTGAGCTACAGCCTAGGGCAGGAGTCAACAAATATTTTCTTTTCTTTTTTTTTTTTTCTGAGATGAAGTCTCGCTCTTGTCCCCCAGGCTGCAATGCAATGGCGCAATCTCAGCTCACTGCAACCTCCACCTCCCAGGTTCAATAGATTCTCCTGCCTGAGCCTCCCGAGTAGCTGGGATTACAGGTGACCGCCACCATGCCCGGCTAATTTTTGTATTTTTAGTAGAGACTGGGTTTCACCATGTTGGCCAGGCTGGTCTCAAACTCCTGACCTCAGGTGATCTGCCCGTCTCAGCCTCCCAAAGTGCTGGGATTACAGGTGTGAGCCACCGCACCCGGCCCAAACATTTTCTTTTCTTTTTTTCTTTTTTTTAATTGATCATTCTTGGGTGTTTCTCGCAGAGGGGGATTTGGCAGGGTCACAGGACAATAGTGGAGGGAAGGTCAGCAGATAAACAAGTGAACAAAGGTCTCTGGTTTTCCTAGGCAGAGGACCCTGCGGCCTTCCGCAGTGTTTGTGTCCCTGGGTACTTGAGATTAGGGAGTGGTGATGACTCTTAACGAGCATGCTGCCTTCAAGCATCTGTTTAACAAAGCACATCTTGCACCACCCTTAATCCATTCAACCCTGAGTGGACACAGCACATGTTTGAGAGAGCACAGGGTTGGGGGTAAGGTCACAGATCAACAGGATCCCAAGGCAGAAGAATTTTTCTTAGTACAGAACAAAATGAAAAGTCTCCCATGTCTACCTCTTTCTACACAGACACGGCAACCATCCGATTTCTCAATCTTTTCCCCACCTTTCCCCCCTTTCTATTCCACAAAACCGCCATTGTCATCATGGCCCGTTCTCAATGAGCTGTTGAGTACACCTCCCAGATGGGGTGGTGGCCGGGCAGAGGGGCTCCTCACTTCCCAGTAGGGGCGGCCGGGCAGAGGCACCCCTCACCTCCCAGATGGGGCGGCTGGCCGGGTGGGGGGCTGACCCCCCCACCTCCCTCCCAGACGGGGCGGCTGGCCGGGCGGGGGGCTGACCCCCCCACCTCCCTCCCGGACGGGGCGGCTGGCCGGGCGGGGGGCTGACCCTCCCACCTCCCTCCCGGACGGGGCGGCTGGCCGCGCGGGGGGCTGACCCTCCCACCTCCCTCCCGGACGGGGCGGCTGGCTGGGTGGGGGGCTGACCCCCCCACCTCCTTCCCGGACGGGGCGGCTGGCCGGGCAGAGGGGCTCCTCACTTCCCAGTAGGGGCGGCCGGGCAGAGGCACCCCTCACCTCCCGGATGGGGCGGCTGGCCGGGCAGAGGGGCTCCTCACTTCCCAGTAGGGGCGGCAGGGCAGAGGCGCCCCTCACCTCCCGGACGGGGCGGCTGGCCGGGCGGGGGGCTGACACCCCCACCTCCCTCCGGACGGGGCAGCTGGCCAGGCGGGGGACTGACCCCCCCCACCGCCTTCCCGGACGGGGCGGCTGGCCGGGCAGAGGGGCTCCTCACTTCCCAGTAGGGGCGGCAGGGCAGAGGCGCCCCTCACCTCCCGGACAGGGTGGCTGGCCGGGCGGGGGGCTGACCCCCCCACCTCCCTCCCGGACAGGGTGGCTGCCGGGCGGAGACGCTCCTCACTTCCCAGACGGGGTGGCTGCCGGGCGGAGGGGCTCCTCACTTCTCAGACGGTGTGGCTGCCGGTCGGAGGGGCTCCTCACTTCTCAGATGGGGCGGTTGCCAGGCAGAGGGTCTCCTCACTTCTCAGACGGGGCGGCCGGGCAGAGACGCTCCTCACATCCCAGACGGAGCGGCAGGGCAGAGGCGCTCCCCACATCTCAGACGATGGGCGGCCTGGCAGAGACGCTCCTCACTTCCTAGATGGGATGGCGGCCGGGCAGAGACGCTCCTCACTTTCCAGACTGGGCAGCCAGGCAGAGAGGCTCCTCACATCCCAGACGATGGGCGGCCAGGCAGAGACGCTCCTCACTTCCCAGACGGGGTGTCGGCCGGGCAGAGGCTGCAATCTCGGCACTTTGGGGGGCCAAGGCAGGCAGCTGGGAGGTGGAGGTTGTAGCGAGCCGAGATCACACCACTGCACTCCAGCCTGGGCACCATTGAGCACTGAGTGAACGAGACTCCGTCTGCCATCCAGGCACCTTGGGAGGCCGAGGCTGGCGGATCACTCGCGGTTAGGAGCTGGAGACCAGCCCGGCCAACACAGCGAAACCCCGTCTCCACCAAAAAAATACGAAAACCAGTCAGGCGTGGCAGCGCGTGCCTGCAATCGCAGGCACTCGGCAGGCTGAGGCAGGAGAATCAGGCAGGGAGGTTGCAGTGAGCCGAGATGGCAGCAGTACAGTCCAGCTTTGGCTCGGCATCAGAGGGAGACCGTGGAAAGGGAGGGAGAGGGAAACCGTGGGGAGAGGGAGAGGGAGAGGGAGAGGGAGACCGTGGGGAGAGGGAGAGGGAGAGGGAGACCGTGGGGAGAGGGAGAGGGAGAGGGAAAGGGAGAGGGAGAGGGAGCCCAAACATTTTCTATAAAGTTAAATATCTTAGGCTTTGTAGGCCTAAAATATTTACAATTTGGATCTTTACAGAAAATGTTTGCTGACTCTTTTAGGATCTTGAATCTGAGAATCTTGTTTCTATTGGTGTTAAGGATGTGCTCAGGTATCTTTCTATAAAGATACTCCTGCTACAGACCTTGCTGGGCCTTGGCTGCTCAATGCAGGCCTTGAGACATCCCTGTGGAAATGTATCATGTTCCTAGGCAGGGAACAGAGCAACCCACCATCACATCGCCCATGCTGGCCATGACATGGTGGCCTACTGCGTGCTGTTTGGAGATGGTATGGGGGTGGGGACAGGACATGACATGTCCTTATCTGCCCTCCAGATGCTGTACACAGGGGAGCCAGATATATAAGCAAATAATTAGCATGCATGGGCTATGGAAAGGTGCTCACGATGGATCGCGTTCAATAAAAAACTATATGCAATGCATGCCCAGAGTTTTGTAAAATACACGTTAGGAAAAAGTTATATCAAAAATGTCACAGTGATGGGTGGTCTCTGGGTGGTAATGAGTCTTAAGTCACTGGAAAAGAACACTGGACCCCTGTCATGGAGGAGGGAGAAAGGAGGTTCTTCCAAGAAGATCGTGGATTCTCCCATTGCTTCTCTCCTACTTACAGATTTTAAAAAAAAATAGCTAATATCACTAAGCACTTACTATAAGCCAAGCACTGTTGCCAAGCATATTATATAATAACTCATTTAACCTTCATGGCATCTCTACCAGACCTATCTGATTCCAGTGCTTAGTACTTGTTTCTCCAAGTGTGGCTGCATTTAGGGGAATGGCTGCATTTAGGGGAATGTTTTTCCTTCTTTGTAGGGTTCGAAACTGTTCTTTATCTGTGAAGGGAGATATTCTGATTTCTTTTAACTGACTGATATTTTCTAATTTTTCTGCAGTTTCCAGCGTTTTTTTTCTTTTTGAAATGGAGTCTCACTCTGTTGCCCAGGCTGGAGTGCAGTGGGACCATCTCGGCTTACTGCAACCTCTGCCTCGCGGGTTGAAGCAATTCTCCTGCCTCAGCCTCCTGAGTAACTGGGACTACAGGTGCATGCCACCAAGCCCAGCTAATTTTTGTATTTTTAGTAGAGATGAAGTTTCACCATGTTGGCCAGGATGGTCTCGATTTCCTGACCTCGTGATCCACCTGCCTCGGGTTCCTAAAGTGCTGGGATTACAGGCCTGAGCCACTGTGCCTGGCCTAGCTATCTTTTTTCCACTGGAAAAAAGAAGGAAGGCTTGCAGGTTTATTTTTGTCAGCATGTCGAGGGGTATGATGTATGGACCTGGAAAGTCCTGTGAAAGCCTAGAAGAGAGACTGGTTCATACCACTTTAGGAAACTGAAGAGAAGTCACCCACAGAAGGTGACCTGAATTTTAAAGGAAGTGCATGAGTTCACCAGATGAAAGTAGAACTTTTGTAGCCAAGGTGTGACATTGGACCCGGGACACAATAAACAGTGAATTCAGGTGCAGGAAGTGAGACTAGGAGGTGGCCAGGGACCTCATCACAAGGGTGTGAATGCTTAGGAACTGGGATCATTCCGAGGGCAATGAGGAGCCACTGAAAGGCACAGCCAGGGCTAGGCGTGGTGGCTCACGCCTGTAATCCCAGCACTTTGGGAGGCCGAAATGGGCGGATCTCCTGAGATCAGGAGTTTGAGACCAGCCTGGCCAACATGGAGAAACCCTGTCTCTACTAAAAATACAAAAAAATTAGCCAGGCATGGTGGTGGTCGCCTGTAATACCAGCTACTCGGGAGGCTGAGGCAAGAGAACTGTTTGAACCCTGGAGTCGGAGGTTGCAGTGAGCCCAGACTGCGCCATTGCACTCCACTCTGGTCAACAGAGTGGGTCTCCATCTCGGAAAAAAAAAAAAGGCACAGCCAGGTGAGGGACTGGTTGGGTGCTGTTTTGGTAGCTCAAGCTGGTGCTTCATGAAGGGCAGGCAGCCTGGGGACAGAGAAGCCAGTGAGAGGCAGGAGCAGCAGCCCAGGCTGTCACTGAGGAGGGAACAATGTGGCAAAAATGGAGAAGTGCATAGGAGTCTGGAAGGTCCAGACAGATGTGGGAACCCCACCTCCTCTCCCCACTCCCCACTCACTTATTAGCTGTGAAACCCAAGCAAGGCACTGCCCTCTGAGCCTTTATGACTTAGCCACTTTTCACTAAATGTGAAAAGTGCCTGACTGGTGACCAGTAATAAGTAGGTGAAGTGGTAGCTCCTTTCCCTGCCCTGTTGAGGCGGAAGCTGGTGACCAAGGGTCCCCTCTGAGTGACCCAGCTGGGGGCAGGGAAAATCTGAGGCTGCTTGTTCAGAGAGGGTTACCACTATGCCCAGGCAGCACGGCAGACTTGCTGCTGGGACCAGTTCTAGAGGTCAGAGACCTGGAGGGCTTGGTGTCTGACGGCTGAACAAACAAACAAGCTGGTTGAGGCGAGGTTGCCGTGAGCCGAGATCGCGCCATTCACCCCAGCCTGGGCAACAAGAGCGAAACTCCGTCTCAAAAAAAAAAAAAAAAAAAAAAAAAAAAAAAATGCCGGTTTTGTCAAAGCAGCAGGTGGCAAACACTGAGTCAAAAGACTTTCCCGGCCGGGCGCGGTGGCTCACGCCTGTAATCCCAGCACTTTGGGAGGCCGAGGCGGGCGGATCACAAGGTCAAGAGATCGAGACCATCCTGGCCAACATGGTGAAACCCCGTCTCTATTAAAAGTATAAAAATTAGCTGGGCGTGGTGGCGCGCGCCTGTAGTCCCAGCTACTTGGGAGGCTGAGGCAGGAGAATCGCTTGAACCCGGGAGGCGGAGGTTGTAGTGGCCGAGATCACGCCATTACACTCCAGCCTGGGCGACAGAGCGAGACTCCGTCTCAAAAAAAAAAAAAAAAAAAAAAAAAAGACTTTCCCCTCTTTGGGCCTCAGTTTCCCTTTCTGTAAAATGCAGGTGAAGAGGCATGAGCTCAGGATTCCTAAAGCCCTACGGGGCTGAGCAAGGACGGTGCTCTGCGTTTGCCTCCCTTCCCCCAGCCCGCCCGAGAGGGTTTGCTGGGGCAGGGTGGCCCCCGGGACGGGTTCCAGACAGTTCCAGGCGCTCGGGTCCGCAGCTGTGCTACCCCCGCCGCCCGGGACGCCCCGTCCCCGCCAGAGCCCTCTCACTCTAGCTTTAAAGAGGGCTGGGGCCGGGTGCAGCGGCACCTGGAGTCTCGGTGGAACCCGGCAGCGGTGGGCGCGGACCCCGGAGAGGCCGCCCCGAGCCCGAGCACCCCCTGACCGGGCGCTCACCACGGGTGTTGGGACAAGCAGCGGAGCCTGCGGGCTGGAGCCAGGCTCGGACCCTCCGCGCCAGGGCGGCCGGCCGAGCGGACGCAGCTGGCAGTGGCGGCGGGAGAGCGCGCCGGACCCGCCCGGTGCCCAACCCCGTGGCACTTCGGCTAGCCGGGCAGCGGCGCTGGGGACAACGCCGGGCCTTCTGCAACGAGCGCCTGCGTGGGACTCCAGGGGCCGGCGCCCCGCTCCGCTCCCCCCAGGCCTCAACCCCGCTGGCTACCCGCGCTGAAACCTCACCTGCCGCCGGCTGCAAACGGACTGCGCTCCAGGTGGGTGGAAACGTCCTTCTCCTACTTTTCTGGGCGCACTCGGCTCCCTGTGACGCGATCCCGCTTGCACCCTTGCCCTTCACGTTGACCGCAGTGGCTGGTGGGCAGTGGGGGACACCCTGGGCTCCGCCTGGGTTTTCTCTTGCTGGTGACTTGGGCCGTGGCGCTCAGTGTCCCTGGTCGTTAGACAAGGGTGCCTTGAGCCACTTGTTGCTCAGGAGGTTTCTTCTTTACAGAAAGTGGCCCCCCACACGCCCTTCCTGGTGGCAGGAGCAGGGCAGTGGGCAGCGTTTCTGCCCTGCTCCATGGGGCTGGGGGAGGAGGCGGCTCTCCCATGCCTGCTGTCCGGACAGGGGCGGGGCCTTTTTATCCGCAGACTTTTGCTGAAGACACTGTCCCCGGCCCCCGCCCCCACGCCAGCGGCAGAGAAGAGATCCAGGCTGGCCCCGCTCCTGGTTGGTGGGCACGGCAAGCTGGAGGGGGGGCAGGTACTAAGTGTTGCTGTGGAAATAAAAATCATTGTAACAGGAGAATAAATGGTTTTCGTATATTTTAATTCTATCAAAAGGATATTCTTCTGCCCATTTGACAGAGGAGGGCACCAGGTGGAGAAGCTTCATAACATGAGGGCCAGGGCCCATCCTCTGTCCATCCCTGTGTAACCTGCTTCCCTTACAGCTCGCTGTCTCACGCTCTCATCTTCATAACCTGCATCCCCTGGAGCAGAGATTCGAGCTCAGAGGTGTTGAGCAGCCTGTGCAAGGTCCCAGAGTTCAGAGGAGGAAGGACCACCATAGTGACAGGGAGTGACAGGTGGAGCCATCTGGTCAGGGAGCACCCTCCCCTGGCTGGAGGGAGATGGCGACAGCCGCAGACAGGCTTCAGGGAACGGGTGAAATGAGGGCCCTGGATGGGAGCACAGGGCTCCCTGGAATGGGGCACAGGCCTAGTAGAGGCTTCCAGGTGATAGGAGTTTGGGGGGAGGACATTTGAGGGAGGCAGGGCCACCCTCCGAGGCCCTGCATGAGTGCTAGGGTTGGGGGTGGGACTTCTCAGGGACAGGGGAGTTCCTGGCTTGCCCTGGGGTGGGCTTATGCATTCCAGGGCAGGTAACTCTTCTTTTCCTAGCAGGGTACAGGTTCTGGAGGTACACAGTGTAAGGGACCAGTAACCTGCTTCACCAATTCTCTGATATGGCTCAAGGAAATTCTTGGGGTGGGACACCCTGCTGACAGTTACTGCAAAAATAGTCACTGCAAAACAAAACAGGCTGTCCTTCATCCAGTAGACACTGACCCTCTCCACGTGCCCCTAATCCCCCAGATGGCAGGTTAGCACGTGCCCTGCCTGCCATGAGGGAGCCACATGGAAGGAGGGAGACCCACATAGAAGGAGATGACCATGATGCCACGTGAGACCATGCAAAGGGCAATTGCAGGGACTGGTCCAAGGTGTGGGAGAGGTTAAGCCAGTAAGGCAGGCAGTGCATTCCAGAGTGAGAGCTGCCTATGCCAAAGACTTAACACCTGCACCCATTCACAGCATGGCCTCAACTTTATGTATTAAAAGATAGTGGCTGGGCATGGTAGCTCATGCCTGTAATTCCAGCACTTTCAGAGGCCAAGGTGGGCAGATCATGAGGTCAAGAGATCGAGACCATTCTGGACAACATGGTGTGTTGGGAGCAAGCCCCCCAAAGTCTGGCCATAAACTGGTCCCCAAACTGGCCATAAACAAAATCTCTGCAGCACTATAACATGTCCATAATGGCCCTAACGCCCAAGCTGGAAGGTTGTAGGTTTACAGGAATGAGGGCAAGGAACACCTGGCCCGCCCAGGGTGGAAAACCACTTAAAGGCATTCTTAAGCCACAAACAAAAGCCTGAGAGATCTGTGTCTTAAGGGCGTGTTCCTGCTGCAGTTAACTAGCCCAACCTATTCAATTAATTTGGCCCATCCCTTCGTTTCACATAAGGGATACTTTTAGTTAATTTAACATCTATAGAAACAATGCTAATGACTGATTTGCTGTTAATAAATACGTGGGTAAATCTCTGTTCAGAGCTCTAAGCTCTGAAGGCTGTGAGACCCCTGATTTCCCACTTCATACCTCTGTATTTCTGTGTGTGTCTTTAAGTCCTCTAGCGCCGCTACGTTAAGGTCTCCCGACCGAGCTGGTCTCGGCAATGGTGAAACCTCATCTCTACTAAAAATACAAAAAATTAGCCGGGTGTGGTGGCACGTGCCTGTAGTACCAGCCACATGGGAGGCTGAGGCAGGAGAATCGCTTGAACACGGGAGGCGGAGGTTACAGTGAGCCGAGATCACACCACTGCGGTCCAGCCTGGCGACAGAGCGAGACCCCATCTTAAAAAAAAAAAATAGTGATAAGCTGGGCACGGTGGTTTATGCCTGTGATCCCAGCACTTTGGGAGGCCGAGGTGGGTCGATCACTTGAAGTCAGGAGTTTGAGACCAGCCTGACCAACATGGTGAAACCCTGTCTGTACTAATAATACAAAATTAGCTGGACGTGGTGGTGCATGTCTGTAATCCCAGCTACTCGGGAGGCTGAGGCAGGAGAATTGCTTGAACCTGGGAGGTGGAGGTTGCAGTAAGCCAAGATCATGCCATTGCACTCCAGCTTGGGTGGCAAGAGCGAAACTCCGTCTCAACAGCAAAAACAACAACAAAAATAGTGATAAACTTGGCTGTGCACACAGGCAGGGATTTGATTCAGACTAGAGCTGGGTCCAAATCCAGCAGCAACCTTGGACAAGGGGTCACCCTAGGAGTCCCAGTGTTCTTGGGACATAACACTATTGTGAGGAATAAGTGAAGAGATGTCTGTAAAGTGCTTAGCGTGGTGCCTGGCCTCTAAGTGCCCAGCACACACCTGGTGCCACCATCGTCCTGTGTGGTGTGGAGAGAAAGGGAGAAATGCACAGGGCGAGGGAGAAATGGACAAGATACTTTATATGGAGATTATGCTCATCCGTGAGAAGCAAGATTTGTGGGGATTTGTATTTTTCATTCTCATTTTCCTGTGGCTTTCTCTTTTTCCCACAATGAGCAGCAGCTATTGTACTGATAGAAAGTAAAATGTATTGTAAGTTGCCTTGTGCAGGTGTGCCCAGATGTGAGCTCCTCTAGTGCTGACAACCCTGCTGTACCCGGCTACAGGCAAGATTCTTCACCATTTGGGGTTCAGTCTCCTCATCTGTAACATGGGAATTTTCTCCAGCCCAGCCACCTGCCTCAGTGTAGGGAGGCGGGTGAGATGCTGGGGATAAAGAACTGTCGAGTATTGTATCACACAGACAAGGGTTACTGTTCTTAATTTGCTTGTGTGTTTCCCCCAAAGTGTTTTTTCCTCTTTTTTTTTTTTTTTTTTTTTTTTTTTTTTTTGAGACAGAGTCTCCCTCTGTCAACTGGGCTGGAGTGCAGTGGCACAATCTTGGCTCACTGCAAACTCCACCTCCCAGGTTTGAACAATGCTCCTGCCTCAGCCTCCAGAGTAGCTGGGATTAGAGGTGCGTGCCACCACACCCGGCTAATTTTTGTATTTTTGGTAGAGATGGGGTTTCACCATGTTGGCCAGGCTGGTCTCGAGCTCCTGACCTCAAGTGATCCACTGGCCTCGGCCTCCCAAAGTGCTGGGATTACAGGCGTGCGCCACTGCGCCTGGTCAAGTGTTTTCTCCTCTTAACAGCCTTTCCTGGCTGTCAACTTTGAGGAGTGGCGGGTAGTCAGGTTCTTTTTCTCTCTCCATGAAAATGCTTTGATCTGGAGACAGGAAGTACTTGCCCCCAGGACAGATTCACAGGAGGCGAACTGCAGGGAATTTACAAATGGCATTGTATGTGTCCAGTAGTCTAAGGGTTCAAAGATACTGGGGTCCATTCCTAGAGCACTCCTTTTACATGTATACATTCTCTCTCTGTCTCTCTCTCTCTCACACAGACACACACACATGCACACACACACACATTTGTAAACATATTTGAAACTATACCCCTTTGAAATCTAAAGTTTCACCTCCTATATCTTAAAAATGTACCATGCCTTTCACCTCCCACGGGAATATGACTTTGCACCACTGTGTATTGTCGTTTGGCTGGGCAAGCCCAATTTTGAAGGGATTGCTGGTTCCTGACATCTTCCTTAGGGTTTATGCTCCTTTGCTTCCTGCTGCACCAACTCAGCCTCTGGAAGAGCAGATGGCTGGTGTATCTGCAAATCCTCCTCTCAGCCTGCCAGAGAGCCTGCCCTTTAAGTGATAGCAGTCCCAGGCAGTTGAGTGGTTTTCCCCAGGACAAGCTGCAGAGCGAGAACCAAATCCAGGACTGCACTCCCTCAACAGTGCTGTGGCAGCTGGAATCCTGCATTCTTGCCCCTTTCTCAGCTCTTTGCAATGGTGGGGGAGAATTTTCACCCAATGAGCATCTGCTCATCCAGCAGCACTTTCCCTCATTTCGGAAGATTTACTCAATGGACGTTTATTGAGCAGCTATTATGTGCTAGGCACTGGGGGGATATAGTGGTGAACAAAGCCAGAATGGATCCAGCCCTCCGGGAGCTCACAGTCTGGGATAGTGGACAGGTGTAGCAGAAGTTAGGACAGGTGCATGCTGTGGTGAGGACAGCCCAGAGGACTTGGGTGTTAAAGTGAAAAGTGTCAGCAGAGAAGGCGTCTCAGGTGAGGCTGAGCTGGCCCTTGAAGAGAGATAATGGGATAACCTGGACCTAGGCTTCAGCCTCTTACCGTGGTCTGGGGCCAGGTTTTTACCCAGGTTTATCCCCCCCATCCATGGTTTTCTTTACTTAATTTAGATAACACTCTATATATTTCTTGGTATACTTAAGTTGAAAAAAAGTAACATATCGTAAGTGTTTTCTCCTGTTATTAAACCTTTTTGCTGAGCTTGATTTTTTAAAAACTATTAATATTAGTTACTTCATCTAGAAGTTATGTCATATTTTACTTACCATTTCTTTATAATTGGACATTTGAGCATTTTTCAAATGATAACCCTTATAAACAAGGGCATGGTGAACATCTTTTTGCACAAAGTTTTGCTCCATGTTGTTAGTTTCAGTTTCAGACATTTCAATGCTCTGTTTCAATGTTCTGTTTGCCCTAGGTCCCAGTGTCTTCTTTGTCCAGTGGAGTTAACAGCGTGGATCTCATGGGATTGTGACCACGTGAAGTAAGGCAGAGCATAGCCAGCAAACCCTGATTCTGGCAGGCCTGGTCCACCCAACAAGTATTCATTCTCCTCCCTCTCCGCTTCCCATAAGGCATCAGGGTGGGGAATCATTATTATTATTATTGTTTGAGACAAAGTCTTGCTCTTGTTCCCCAGGCTGGTGTGCGATGGCGTGATCTCAGCTCACTGCAACCTTCGCCTCCTGGGTTCAAGCGATTCTCCTGCCTCAGTCTCCTGAGTAGCTGGGATTACAGGCATGTGCTAGCACACCTGGCTAATTTTTGTATTTTTAGTAGAGATGGGGTTTCACCATGTTGGCCAGGCTGGTCTCGAACTCCTGACCTCCGGTGATCCTCCCACCTTGGCCTCCCAAAGCGCTGGGATTACAGGTGTGAGCCACCACACCCGGCCGTGGGTGGGGAATCTTAATATGCAGCAGTAGATGAGGCTCCTGAGGACTGGGGAGAGGCGTAGAGTGTCACACTTAGTTCCTACCATGTCCCAGGCGCAGTGCTGATACCCATTATCTCTGACCTTCAAAATAGTGCTGCAAAGTCTGGGACATCATCTCCATTGTGCAGATGAAGAAACTGAGGTACAGAGGCGTTAAATGACCTCTCCGAGGTTGTAAAGTGACCTAGGGCAAAGAAATACTAACACCTAGGTCTCCAGTACCTTTCATGTGACCCATTTCCTCTTCTCTCTCCTGTGTCCAGATGTGTGATGGGGGCCTCTACTGTTGCATGATGGTCAGCACCATGGTGGTTCTTGTGGCTGGGACACTGCTTGACTTGGTGGAGCCAAGGGGATGCAGGTGCCCAGCCTGGCCAGCTGTCCCACCCACAGAACACCCTGTGCCTGGGGACCCCAGCCCCTGCTCCAGTGGGTCAGCTCCTTCTGTTGTGGCACAGGTGGCCTGCTGCTGCTCCTCAGTCTGCTGTGGTCTGGCAGGGCCAGCACCCAGGGGTCACCTGATGGGACCCATACCACCTTTCCAGAGGCCTGCACCACCTCACAGTGGAATCCTCAGAGGAGAGCTGCAAGTCACTGGGGCAGGGTGGGCCAGTGGTTGGGGACCACAGGTGGGGGCTTAGTCACACCATTCAGCATTTGCTTAGTAAACTCTTATGGGGTTCCTTATCTGGGCCAGCCCTTGCCCTGTACTCTGGGGACATTCTAGAAGCGGAACAGTGCAGTCCTGAGGGAATTTAAAGCACCATGAGAAAGGGAGACAATGACAAACTAGAAAAGTTGGAGCTGTTAGAGATAGGCAGACATGATCTTATGGTGACACGGAGAAACCCAGGAAGGCTTTCTAGAGGAGGGGGCAGCTGAGCTCAGCATGCAGTTTGTATTGCGAGCACTATATGTAAACATCCAGCCACAGTTGGAATGCTGACTAATTTCCTAACCCAGCTTATAGCCAGTGGAAGACTCTCCTATCTGGACCCAGACAGTTGAAGAGATGTTGGTTCTCATACCTGGGTTCAGGGCCATAGGTATGATCATGGGTTAATACCAACACAGGGACTCAGAGGAATTGTGACTCTCATGCATACCAGTTAAAGCCTCAGGCCAGTAAGCGTCCTAACAGGGCCTAGTACACAGATGAGATTGTAACACTCATATGCACCCCCATCCCACAATAAAGATTGTCATCCACACACATGAACACAACTCACTGTTGAGGTTCTGAATCTCACAGCTGGAGACAGTTGAAAGTTTGAACATTGACTCTTGTAAGTGGATCCGGTCCACCAGTGGGTTGGCGACTCTCAGACCAAGATTCAGCACACCGTGAGGCTTTTACTCCACTGAGGAGACACTGTCTACAGGAAGAATTGAGGCTCTCAGTATAGATTGTCCACCATTGTGTCTCATGTACTTAGACCCAAAATACAGGTGTTGACTTTCATACCTAAAACAAGGACATGTTCAGTATTGTTAATCTCATCCCTGGGCCTTCCTGCAGGAGTGATTTCAACATCTGCCTCTGCTCAACACTTGGGTGATTTTATTCTCCTTCCTTAGCTCAGCCCACGGATGGGATTGTGACATATCTCTTGGCCACCATCCAGCTGATGTGACTCTTCTCTTTTTGCTAGGTTCTGCTCAGGAAGAGATTCTGACATATTGTTGGACCAAACACCAAGGTTATGTCACTTTTGTGCCTTGGCCCTGACCTCAGAAGGCATTGCGACATACTGTTGGGTTAATCACCAAGGTGATGTGGG
Organism: Pan troglodytes; assembly: GCF_028858775.2. Classification (NCBI taxonomy): domain Eukaryota; kingdom Metazoa; phylum Chordata; class Mammalia; order Primates; family Hominidae; genus Pan; species Pan troglodytes. Next base: position 24,088,601 of record NC_072418.2, read on the forward strand.
TCTTCTGCCTGGACCCTGCCCACACTGGGCGTTGTGACATTTAGGGCCCATCAACTATCTGGCATGGCCCTCCTCTCTTATCTGACCGTTGCCTATAGGAGAGATTGTAACACATCTCTGGATTTAGAATGTAGGTGATGTGACTCTTCTCTCCTGACTGGGCCATGGCCAGAGAAGGGAGAGTGACTTACCACTGGATCCAGCACACAGGTTATATGATTCTTCTTTGTGATCTCTGCACAAAGGGGTCATTGTGAGATATCTCAGGGTTTATCACCTAGATGATGTGATGCTCTTTTTCTTCCTGGAACCTGTCTACAGTGGGCATTGTGACATATCACTTGGCCCAGCACCTACATGTTGTGACTCTGATCTCATGCCTGGGCCCTGCCCACTGGGGTGATTGTGACATATAAGCTGGGCACAGCCTTGAGGTTATATGACACTCCTCTTTTTTTGAGTTCTACTCACAGGGGGCATTGTGACATACCTCTGGGCTCCTTACCTAGGTGATGTGACTCTTTCCAGGGTCCTCCTGTCAGTGGGTATTGTGCCCAAGATGTAATTGTGATGCATTACTGGTCCTAGCACCTAACTGATGTGACTCTCCTCTCCTTCCAAAGCCCTGCATTTATTGTTTATTGTGACTTATTTTCAAAACCTAGGTTAGGCAACTCTTTTGCATGCGTCCTGCTAATAGGGCTATTATGACATTTTTTTTTTCACCTAGGTGATGTGACTCTCCTTTTCTGCCTAAACACTGTAAAAAGGGGAGATCGTGACATATCACTGGACCCAGCATCTAGGTGATATGGCTCTCCTTTTTCACCTTGGCTTCTTGTATTTTGGGTATTATGACATATCACTGGGTCAAACCGAAGGAGGGGGAGGCTCTTGCCTAGGCCCTGCCCACAGGAGACCTTGAGACAGATCTCTGCATCCATCACTTTGGAGGTGTGACTCTCCTCTTCTGGCTGCTCCATGCCCGCACAGAAGACTGTGACATATCTCTGGGTTCAGCAACCAGGTGGTGTGTCTCCCACACCTGGGCTTTTCTTGCAGAGATAATTGTGACAAATCATTGTGCACAGCACCCAAGTGACGTGACTTCCCTCTCATATCAAGGCTCTGCCAACTGGGGTAATTGTGACATACAGCTGGGCCTAGCCCCTAGGTTCTGTGACTCTTTTGATGATTCTGAGCCCTATCTACAGAGGGCATTGGGAAATATCTCTTGGCCCATCTACTAGGTAATGGAACTCACCTGCCTGGGCTCTTTTTTTAGGAGGTATTGTGATATAGGGCTGGATCCAGACCTAGGTAATGTGACTCCTCTACTGCTTGGGCTTTACTCAAGGAGGAACTGTGATGGGTCACTGAACCCAGCACCTGGGTTATGTGTTATGTGACTTTCCTCTTCTGCCTGGGCCCTGCATCAATTGTGGTCTTTTTTTTTTTTTTTGAGATAGTCTCATTCTGTTGCCCAGGCTGGAGTGCTGTGGTGCCATCTCAGCTCACTGTAGCCTCCACTGCCCAGGTTCAAGTGATTCTCCTGACTCAGCCTCCCGAGTAGCTAGGATTACAGGCGTGAGCCACCACACCCAACTAATTTTTGTATTTTTAGTAGAAACGGGGTTTTACCATGTTGGCCAGGCTGGTCTCAAACTCCTGACCTCGAGTGATCCACCTACCCCAGCCTCCCAAAGTGCTGGGATTACAGGCATGAGCCACCGCACCTGGCCCCCTGCATAAATTATACATTGTGACTTCACTGGGTACTAACACCTAGTTGTTCTGACTCCTCAGCATGGGCCCCGCCTACAGGTTATTATGACATATCTTTTTGTTCCTCACCTAGGTGATGTGACTCTTTTTGTGTCTTGACCCTGCCTAAAGGGGTGATTGTGACATATCGCCAAACTCAGCACCTAAGTGATGTGACTCTCCTGTTTTGCCTGGGCCCTGCATATATTTGGCACTGTGACAAATCTCTGGAACAAATACCCAGGGCATGAGAGGCTCCTGCCTGGGACCTGCCCAAAAGCGGCCTTTTGGCATATCTCTGCATCAATTAACTAGCAGATATAACTCTTCTTTTCTGCCTAGGTTCTGCCAAAACAAGTGATTGCGACATATCATTGGACCAGCAACTAGATGATGTGACTCTTCTCTTCTGCCTGAGCCCTGGATATACTGTGTATTGTGACACATGGCTGAGTCCAACATCAAGGTAATGTGACTCTCCTCAATGGGTTTTGCCCACAGAGGTATTATGACATATCTTTACATTTATTATCTAGGTTATGTGACTCTTTTCATGTGCCTGGGCCCTGCTGAAGTAGGGATTCTGACATATCACTGAACCTAACACCTGGATGATGTGACTCCCTTTTATTGCCTGGTTCCTGCATATTTTGATTATTTTCACATGTCACTGGCTCCAGCACCTAAATAATGGGTTGCTTGTGCCCTGCATACAGGGGGCATTGTGATATATGTCTGGACCCATCAACTATTTGATGTGACTCTCCTCTTCTACCTGGGCTTTGCAAATAGGAAAGATTGTGACATATCTCTGGGACATATCTTGGTAATGTGAGTCTCCTCTCCTGCCTGGGCCATGCCCACAAAAGGGAGAGTGACTTCTCACTGGGCCAAGGACAATGTTCATGTGATTCTTCTGCCTGGTTCCTGCACGCAAGAGCCATTGTGACCTATCTCTGGGCCCATCATTTAGATGATGTGACCATCTTTTTCCTCCTGATTTCTATTCACAGGGGGCATAGTGCAAGGGTATTGTGACATATTGCTGGACCAAGCACCTAGGCGATGTGACTCCTCTCTAATGCTTGGCTTCTGACCAAGGAAAAATTGTGATATATCACTGTTTCCAGCACCTACGGGATTTGACTCTCCTGAATGGGCCCTGAATTTTATTGTGTATTGTGACATATGGCTTGGTTTGACACTACGTGATGTGACTCTCATTCATATGCCCACTGGGGTATTATTACATATCTTTTCTTTATCACCTAGGTGATGTGACTGACCACTTCTGCCTGGGCCATGCTGAAAAAAGGAGATTGTGACATATCACTGCATTCAATACCTAGATGATGTAAGTTTTTTCTTTTGCGTGGCTCTGCATATTTTTCATATTGTGACATATCATTGGACCCAGCACCTAGGTGACGATACTCTATTCTCCTGCCTTAGCACTGGAGAATAGAGTATCACTGGATGCAGCACCTAGAAGATGGGACTGTATTCTACTGCCTTGGCGCAGCATACAGAGGGTGTTTTCACATATCACTGGGCCCTGCACACAGGTTATGTGGCTCTCCTGCTAGTGCCCTGCCTACAAGGGCCATTGTGACATATTGCTGGGTCCAACAAGCTGGCGACACAACCCTCCTGCTGGGGCCCTGCCTCCCTGGCATTGTGACATACCTCTGTGCCCATCACCGTGGTGATGTGATTCTCTTCTCCTGCCTGGTCCCTGATCACAGAGGGGATGGTGATATATCGCTGAACCCAATCCCTGGCTGATGTGACTTTTCTTACTAGGCTCTGCTCACAGAGGAGATTGTGTCTTTTTGCTTGGCCCAACGACTAGGTAATGTTATTTGTTTTGCCTTGGCCCTGCCCTCAGAAGGCATTGTGACATATTTCTGGGCCCAGCATAAAGGTTATGTGAATCTCCTGCTTGGACCCTGCTGACAGGGGGAATTGTGACATATCTCTGGAATTTGTCACATACAGTTTATCCTAAATTCCCCTGAAAATTGGAGGTCATCTCTGGTTGCTAATTGGCTATATTCAAAGGGAAAATAAACTTATGCTTTCATGAGAGGTAGTTTGGAAACTTGGAGCCAGGTGCGTGATGAAAGTTGGCTCCTATCTTCCAACAGAAAGTGTGGAATAGAGCTCTATTTTCTTTGCTATTTACATTTTAAATAAATGATTTCAGGTCCTAGAGAAAGACAGTCCTGAGTCAGAGATACTCACAAAAGACCTATTTAGCAGTTAGAATAATTTATATATATTTCAAGTTGGCAGAAAAATAATTTAAGTATAAAAGTTTTCTGGGCTGGGCGTGGTGACTCACACCTGTAATCCCAGCATTTTGGGAGGCCAAGGCAGGTGGATCATGAGGTCAGGCGTTCAAGACCAGCCTGGCCAAGATGGTGAAACCCCATCTCTACTAAAAACTACAAAACTTAGCCGGGCGCAGTGGCAGGTGCCTGTAATCCCAGCTACTCAGGAGGCTGAGGCAGGAGAACCACTTGAACCTGGATGGCAGAAGTTGCAGTGAGCCAAGATCACACCACTGCACTCTAGCGTGGGTGACAGAGTGAGACTCCATCTCTAAAAAAAAAAAAAGTTTTCTAAAGTAAATGTGTTTTAAAAAAAGGGGAAGAGAAAAATCTCTTTTTTCATGGACATCTGAATTCTAGTAGGTGCTGGATTCAGGCACCTGAGGGGTGACCTTGGGCATACTGTGCACATCAAAAGGGTTTGTGGGGAAGTAAAAGCAGAAGAGGTTGGGCACAGTGGCTCAGGCCTGTAATCCCAGCACTTTGGGAGGCCAAGGCGGGTGGATCACCTGAGGTCAGGAGTTTAAGACCACCCTGACCCACATGGCAAAACCCCGTATCTTCTAAAAATATATATAAAAAAAAATAGCTGGGCATGGTGGTGGGCACCTGTAATCCCAGCCACTTGGGAGGCTGAGGCAAGAGAATTGCTTGAACCCAGGATTTGGAGGTTGCAGTGAGCCAAGATCCCACCACTGCATTCCAGCTTGGGTGATACAGTGGGACTCTGTCTCAAAAAAAAAAAAAAAAAAAAAAAAAAAGAAAGGCAATAGAGGGAAAGGTGTTATCAAGAACCCATGAGTGGGGGACAGTACATAATAGCTGGGAGAACTGGTTTATGCTACAGACACTAACCCAGGCAGGGCTATATTCTGATATGTTCCTGTGTCCATACAGGCAGATGAGATTATGACTGGTGGTCCACAGGTCTAGGTGGATGGAGGGAAAGGTTGCTGCTGCTGTTTGAGGATCAAGGGTAGGAAAGAGCCAGGAGTCCTCTAGGAACTTGTGTGAATTTTTTGGTGAGCAATTCTAGGTGCAAAGGCCCTATAGACATAATTCCTGATGGTCAAGTCTTGTTTTGTGGAGGGTGTGGCCACATCAATTCCTAGTGGGTATGTTCATAAGTAGGTGAGAATTGTGTGGTAGCAGGTTGGGGGCAGGGGGTCTGTTCTCAGAACTCCTTTCTTCTAAGTCCTCAGTCCCCTTTTACCCTGAGAGGAGATCTGGAATCACAGGACAATGTGCATTGTGACAGACTGTGTGCAGGGGAACAGAGTTTCCCTCCTGCCTAAACCCCTGGAATATTTTTTCCTGACACCAAATGTATAGAGTTTTAACAGCAACCAATTCTCCAACACCAATTGGTTGTCCAATAATAACTCAATTCTGATACCATCCTGAGTCAACGCAGACGCCAAAAGTTCAGGGCTCAGTCCCACAACACTGCCCCCACTGCAGATCCCAGCTGCAATTATTAGGGGCCCATCTATCCTTCTGAGCTACTGCCTATAAATTGGGGGCTCCCATAACCTGCTCCTCAAGTTTAATAACTTAATATAACTACTCACAGAACTCAACAAAACACTATACATGCATTTACCAGTTTATTATAAAGATACAAGTCAGGAACAGCCAAATGGAAGAAATATAAATGGCAAGAAAAAGCGGTGGGGGGAATGGGGTGGGTAGGTAACAGCAACAGCTGTGATTAAAGAAATCCCCCATTCTTTGTGTTTTCCAAGAGCATCTTACTGCAAAGAAACATCTTTCCTGTTTTTGATATCACAAAGCCACAGACTCTAAATTCCCTTTTTTGGGGGTCTCATAAACAATTAAATAATAAGTTTGTCTTCAGTGGTCAGAACAAAATACTTGTTAACCAAACTTTGTCTAAGTTTCTTTCCTTCCTCAGGCTCCCAAACTTTGACCTGACCTTACTCTGAGCTGACACACAACTCCTCTTTATACCCCTCTTAAGAACAGGCTAGCCAGGTGTAGAGGCTCATGCCTGTAATTCCAGCACTATGGGAGGCCAAGGTGGGCGGATCACCTGAGGTTAGGAGTTCGAGGCCAGCCTGAACAGCATGGAGAAATCTCATCTCTACTAAAAATACAAAATTAGCCAGGCATGGTGGTGCATGCCTGTAATCCCAGCTACCGAGGAGGCTGAGGCAGGAGAATTGCTGGAGCCCAGGAGGCAGAGGTTTCAGTGAGCTGAGATCACACCATTGCACTCCAGCCTGGGAAACAAGAGCAAAACTTGGTCTTTAAAACAACAACAACAACAACAAAATACAACAGGCTAACTTCTGGGTGAAACATTCTCTGATCTGGGACCTGATTTCACCATGTTTTATTCCTCCCTCCCCCTCCCACCTTTCTTTCTGTCCTGTTTCCTCCTCCTCATGAAAGAAAGCCCTTTTCTGCCTACCTTTTGAGATCTTCCAGCATCTTATAGTTGGTGCTTTCCCCTTGTTGCAATACTCCTTTAAAATCATGTAACTTCTTACCTAAATCTGAATTTGTCTTATTTTACAAAATCTAGAAATAGCCCCAGGAAAATAACGACTCCATCCTCAGAAAGAGCTTCCCAACCCCACTTTCATGCCAATCCCAACTGTGTCTGCCTATGGATTTCCAGCTTTTCAGGGTTTTGTCATTTCTCTAAGTATAAAAGGCTCTGTCCGTGGCTATTGTGAGCAGGCTAGGGCATCTGCAGGGGAGGCTCCTCAGGCAGAACTGGCTGCTCCTTCAATAATCTCCCTTTGCAGGCAAAACTATTGTTAGCTTGGGGAGTCACTGAATTCAGGCTTCTACTTCCCAGTCAGGGTTATTCACTTAGTTTTAAATAAGAAAATGCTCAATGTTTGAAGAAAAGAGCAAAATCACACAAACACAGTGTTTATAGAATATTGTAAGGAAATTGTAAGGCACTTAGTATCTATTTCTTTCAGAAAATAAACGTGTCATTTAAATATTTCCATGATAAATAATTTAATAAATAACCGTATGGGAACATTTCTAGAAGGTGCTAAGTCTCATCTCATAAAATTTAGCATTAAACTTGGACATCCAGACCACAGGATACAGAACAGAGATGTCCACTGTTACAAATTCCAGACCCTGCAAAAAGTGGGAGCTGATGTTTTGAAAAATATACGCAATTCACCGGTTAATCTATCACATTTGCTGTGGAACTATATCACTTTCTGTAGCCATAATGCAAGAGCGATTTTTCCTATTTATTTCCCTGGTAGCTTCGTGTTTTTTTTGTTTTTTTTTTTTTGTTTTTTTTTTTTTTTGAGACAGAGTTTCACTCTTGTTGCCCAGGCTGGAGTACAATGGCTTGATCTCAGCTCACCGCAACCTCCGCCTCCCAGGTTCAAGCAATTCTCCTGCCTCAGCCTCCCGAGTAGCAGGGATTACAGGCATGGGCCACCATGGCCAGCGAAGTTTGTATTTTTAGTAGAGATGAGGTTTCTCCATGTTGATCAGGCTGATCTCGAACTCCCAACCTCAGGTGATCTGCCTGCCTCAGCCTCCCAAAGTGCTAGGATTATAGGTGTGAGCCACCGCACTCAGCCTTCTGGTAGCATTTTCAAAGAAAAGCCCTGGAATTTTACTTGAAATCACCCCCCAAAAAGAACACACATAAGAAACTTACTACACTCACTCTGGGGATAATAAAGATAGATAAGAATCTTTAATGAAATAAATATATGACTAGATTTTACTGAAATCCACCTTTCTGGGTACTTGACTCTTGTAAAATGTCTTAAGTTCTACTAATAAAATGTAATTTAAGGTAATTAAAAAACTGAAGTTGAAATAAGTAAAATAATCTTTCCGAGGTGACAAACTCAGGGGGTGGCAGTGCCGATTGGAATGCAAACATGTCTGACTCAACTGTCAAGTCAGACCATGGTATCACTCAAAATATTCTCCCATCCCCATCCTACCCATTCAATTACTCAGCGACCACCTTCCCAGGAGAAACTGTACTGTACTCCACTGTGGGCCTCAGGTACATTTTGTTTTGCAGGTTCTTGCATTGCCTTACTAAAATGGGTTCTTCTTAGTCCTTTGGAAAAAATTTTATTTCTTCACAAATCTGACGAATCCAAAGGGCAGGAATTATTTCTGCCTTTTCTCCTCAATATGAACCTCTGATTGGCTGATCACCAATGTGTCTACAAAGAATAAAAATTGGGGTTTAAAAAAACCCTTTTCTTAACTGCTTGCACACTTGTGTATTTTTATTTCATTGGGGGGAAATCCTAAATACATTTCAGAGTCAAGGGGTAAATTAAAAAAAAAAATTTCATTTATTTATTTTGAGATGGAGTCTCACTCTATCACCCAGGTTGGAGTGCAGTGGCGCAATCTCGGCTCACTGCAACCTCCGCCTACTGGGTTCAAGTGATTCTTGTGCCTCAGCCTTTCCAGTAGCTGGGACTACAGGCATGCACCACTATGCCTGGCTAATTTTCATATTTTTAGTAGAGGCGGGGTTTCACCATGTTGGCCAGGTTGGTCTTAAACTGGAACAGGAATTAAAATAAATTAAAGAATGTGTAAACAGAAACTCAGTTGTATGTAAGAAAACCCAATTCCCCCTGAGAAAGAGAAAGAGCTGGAGTCCTTTAAAAATTAACGCTTGTTTTTCTGTGGCTAGTGAGCCTTATCTCTCCTCCTTTCCCAGACACTGTTTCTCTAGTTGTGCAGCTGCAAGGTCACTAGACAGATAAACTCAAGTCGTAAAACATGTTTTTCCTTGAAAAGTAAGAATGATGTAATGCATGTCTCAATTAATTGAATAACTGTCTTTGTTTCTCACTTCTGCAATATGCTTCCCCCTGCACAGATCTCCCCCAACCCCACAAAATGCTTAAAAGATAACTTAGCTCTTTGTTCAGGGCTCAGTCCTTTGGATGTAATCCGACTGGGCCAGTGAACCTAAATAATAAATATCCTCCTCAACCCCTCGGTCTCCCTGATTCTTTAAAATATCCTGCAACATTTCTGGGGGCTTATCTGGGTTTGGAGATGATAGATTTACTGTCTCCTTTGCCAGTGTGTCTAGGGCCCCGGGGCTGGGGGAGAAGCAGCATCCAAGATGCGCCATGAGGGGGCTTCACCTGGATGGAGACCAGCTCTCCCCATGTCCTGGTGCCCTGCCCAGCAGTGCAACAGAACTGGGGACAGAGATGCAGGACAATACCAGCACTTCAGGAACCATGGTAAGGAGTAGTGGCCCAAGGCAGGAAAGCCCATCCCATAGGGATGAAGGGGACTGACCATTAATCCAACCCAGAGTGGCTGGGGGCAGCAGGAGTGGCCTGCCAATTTGATTGAACTTTGTGTCCCCACTAACAAAGTGAAAGTGGTTCACTGAATCTGGAGACAGGAACTGGGAGTGTGTGGGTGCATGTGAACCTACCCGGGACACGAGAGAGGCTCATTTCGTCCGATGAGGGGTCCTGGGGTAGGAGTGATGGGTTTATGTGTGTGAATGTGGGAGCCTAACTAGGCTCACCCAGGACACAAGAGAGGCTCGTTTCATCCAGTGAGGAGTCCTGGGGCAAGGGAGGTGTGTGAAAGTGTGTGAAAGAGGTGGTCTCAGGAGAGGCCAACATGGGGACTGATGTGGGGAGGCACAGATCCCTTAGTGCAGGCTGTGTGCTCTGAGGCGAGCGTAGGCAAAATCAGACCTAGGATGTTGCATACGGCTGATCGGATCAGCTTTGCAGCTGCAGCAGGCTGTGACAGGGGAAGGCACATTCCTGGCTAAGCAGCATCCAAAACTCCTGTAATAGGACCCAGTCTGGTGAACCTGAGGGTGAAAATGAGAGTGAGAATGCACTGCAAGGGAGGAAATGAGAGGGAAAGCATTGAAACCAACTCCTTTAGAGTGCACAATAAAGAATTTTTTTAAAAAAGGATTTAGAGGTGATTATGGGATGAAACTGGATGTTCAAAAGTTAAAGACATACTGTGAATTAGAATAGCCCTGTTTTAGTGTTGGATGGCTGGTCGAAGGCACTATAGAGAAATTGGCCATGTGTTTTAAGGTGGTGACTAGGATCAGAGGACAGCCAGGACATTCAGACCTAGTCTTTATATTGACTCATGGCTAAATGAATGCAGCCCTGCTTAGCAGTTTATCGTAGAATGCTCACAGCTCATGCCAAGAGAAACCAGCTGCACTGGCAGCTACAGAGTTAAAGGGAAAGTCACAGAGGCTTATAGCACCAAAAGCCAAAAGTGAAAGTAAAAATCAGCCACCCTGGCAGCTATGGAGACAAAAGAAAAGTCTTAGGAAAAAGAAAACCAGTTTTTCAAGAACCACAGGAGGGAATAGAGACCCCTCCTCCCTACATTCCAATCTACCCCCCTTTACCAAGGCTAACTACCCCTAAGGAGTTAAGTTCAAAGAGATACAGGCTCCCAGTCTCACCCGAGAAAGAGAAATCAGAGCTCTGGGAAGTTAAAGCGAAAGGCTGGAAAAGTCAGGCAGGCCATCTGAGGTCGAGCCATGCCCAAGTTATGCTTCTGCCTCTAAAAAGGACAAGAGGACACCCACCAGGATGCAGATGATGCAGTCCAGCTTCAGCACCTACAAAAGTGCCGAGAAGCACTTCTGCAAAGGCTAAAGGATGGTAAAAGAAAAAGGCAACCAATATAAAACATCTCAGAGGTGCTCCAGGGTGCAGATAAAAGCACCAGCCAGTTTTATGAAAGACTTTGTAAGGCATTTTGGTTGCACACTCCATTTAACCCTGAGGCTGCTGAAAATCAGTGCATGGTGAATACGGCATTTGTAAGGCAGACCCGAGGAGATATCAGGCATAAATTGCAGAAGTTAGAAGCTCTGTAGGCATGAATGCTACTCAGCTTATTAAAGTGGCTACCAAGGTGTACATTAACATGATCAGGAGGCAAAGAAGAAAGCTGATCAGAGGCTTAAGAAAGGCTAATTTACTAGCAGCAGCCCTTGTGGGAAGAGAAGCTGGCTTTGCAAAGAGGCATGGATGCAGGCGTGAACACAGTCATGGAAAAGGCTAGTCTGGACAGGAGTTTGAAAGCTAGCCGAGGCTAGAGAGAGATTTATGTGCACGGTGCAAAAGGAAAGGAAACTAGAAGGATAAACGTCAAAAGAATAAGGAGAATGGGCCAGGCATGGTGGCTCACGCTTGTAATCCCAGCACTTTGGGAGGCTGAGGCAGGTGGATCACGAGGTCAGGAGGTCAAGACCATCCTGGCTAACACGGTGAAACTCCGTCTCTACTAAAAATACCAAAAAAAAAAGAAAAAAGAAAAAAAAAAAAAAAGCCGGGCATGGTGGCAGGTGCCTGTAGTCCCAGCTACTCGGGAGGCTGAGGCAGAAGAAAGGTGTGAACCCTGGAGGTGGAGCTTGCAGTGAGCTGAGATCGCGCCACTGCACTCCAGCCTGGGTGACAGAGCGAGACTCCATCTCAAAAACATAAAAAGAATAAGGAGAATTGTCAAGGCCATGGTATGAAAAAAAAAAAACCACCGGCCAAGGGCTACTGCACCCAGGAAAACCCAAGACCCCCTGCACCTGCTGTGAAAGGCAGAATATAAAGTATCAGAAAACAGCTCAAATCTGCTCTAAAAGTGTCCAGTATTTAAGCTTTTATATAAACCAAGAGGAAAGATGGCTTAGTAGTAAACAAAAGCAGGCTGTTTGTGTACTTCCTACTCCAACAACCTGGCGTCAAATAAGAGAGTTCCTAAGGGCAGCAAGGTTCTGCCACATTTAGATCCCAAATTTCTTGCTCATGGCTAAGCCATTATACAAAGCCACAAAGAGGAGGAAAGAATGAGCCTCTCCTCTAGGAGGCCAACCAGGAGAAGGCTTTTATTTATTTATTTATTTTTTTGAAGCCACTCCACAAGTCACTCTATATTGCAAATTATACATAATAGTACACCTAATCAATATATAAATGTTATGGGTTGAACATCTACAACAAACAAAATAACATTTAACATCAAGAGAAAAGAAATGGGAAATAAAGGTTAATGAACCAGTCCATGAAGAGCAACGGAGACAAAAAGAATCTCCTGGTCTGGGCCAGGCTGTCCAGTGGTCTTGCAAGGAACACCTTTGATGTGGGTAGAGCCTTTCGTGGCAGCTGCCAGAGCCTTTCATGGCAGATGCCAAGGAGCTTATCTTTTTTTTTTTTTTTTTTTAATTGATCATTCTTGGGTGTTTCTCACAGAGAGGGATTTGGCAGGGTCATAGGACAATAGTGGAGGGAAGGTCAGCAGATAAACAAGTGAACAAAGGTCTCTGGTTTTCCTAGGCAGAGGACCCTGCGGCCTTCCGCAGTGTTTGTGTCCCTGGGTACTTGAGATTAGGGAGTGGTGATGACTCTTAACGAGCATGCTGCCTTCAAGCATCTGTTTAACAAAGCACATCTTGCACCGCCCTTAACCCATTTAACCCTGAGTGGACACAGCACATGTTTCAGAGAGCACGGGGTTGGGGGTAAGGTCATAGATCAACAGGATCCCAAGGCAGAAGAATTTTTCTTAGTACAGAACAAAATAGAAGGTCTCCCATGTCTACTTCTTTCTACACAGACACAGCAACCATCCGATTTCTCAATCTTTTCCCCACCTTTCCCCCTTTTCTATTCCACAAAACCGCCATTGTCATCATGGCCCGTTCTCAATGAGCTGTTGGGTACACCTCCCAGATGGGGTGGCGGCCGGGCAGAGGGGCTCCTCACTTCCCAGTAGGGGCGGCCAGGCAGAGGCGCCCCTCACCTCCCGGACGGGGCGGCTTGCCAGGCGGGGGGCTGATCCCCCACCTCCCTCCCAGACGGGGCGGCTGGCCGGGCGGGGGGCTGACCCCCCACCTCCCTCCCGGACGGGGTGGCTGCCGGGCGGAGATGCTCCTCACTTCCCAGACGGGGCGGCTGCCAGGCGGAGGGGCTCCCCACCTCTCAGACGGAGCGGCTGCCGGGCGGAGGGGCTCCTCACTTCTCAGACGGGGCGGCCGGGCAGAGACGCTCCTCACCTCCCAGACGGAGTCATGGCTGGGCAGAGGCGCTCCTCACATCCCAGATGGGGTGGCCGGGCAGAGACGCTCCTCACTTCCTAGATGGGATGGCGGCCGGGAAGAGGCGCTCCTCACTTCCTAGATGGGAAGGCGGCCAGGCAGAGACGCTCCCAGGAGAAGGCTTTTAAAGAAATCAAAAAAGCTTGACTCAGGCCCCAGCTTTAGGACTGCCAGATAAACTAACTAAGCCTATCTTCTTGTATGTCCGCAAGTGAAAGGGAGGCCATAAGGGTTCTAACTCAAGCCATAAGTTTATGGCATCACCCAGTGACATACTTATCCAGGCAATTAGACTTTGTGGCACTTGGATGGCCTCCTTGTTTTAAAGCTATTAAAGCGCTAGCTGCCACTGCCCTACTGGTGCAAGAAGCTAATAAACTGACTTTAGAGACTGTGAATAGCCTAAACCTGGCTACCTTGCTCCTCATCAAGTCAGTGCCAGGAGACCCCTTTCATTTCTGTGTCAACATGATAGATGAAGTTTTCTCAAGCCAGAGAGATTTGATAGCCCCTTGGGGAACCTGGACATTGAATATTTTACTGATGGAAGCAGTTTCGTAATAAAGTTTTATGAAAGACTTTGTAAGGCATTTTGATTGTGCACTCCATTTAACCCTGAGGCTGCTGAAAATCAGTGATTTTCACTAAAATCACTAAAGGGAGTCTGCCGAGCTGGGTATGCAGTGGTGACTTTGGACTCAGTAGTAGAGGTGCAGTCTCTGCCTACAGAAACTTCTGCTTAGAAAGCAGAGCTAATATCTCTGACAAGAGCTCTCTGGCTAGCAAAAGACCAAAAGACAAATATTTACACAGATTCCAAATATGCTTCTGCCACTTTGCATGTTCATGAGGTGATTTACAAAGAAGAAAGACTTATAACTGCTGAAAGTAAAGAAATAAAGTACAAGGAAGAAATTCTACAGCTCTTAAATGCTGTATAGGACCCAAAAGAGGTGGCAGTGATGCACCGCAAGGGGAACCAAAAAGGAAGAATACTAAAGGCTAAAAAAATAAAAATAAAAAAGCAGACAAAGAGGCAAAGCAGGCTGCAATGACAACTCCACCTTCTAAAGAGGAAGCCTTAGCTATGCCTCTCCTCCCAGAGATTCCCCTCCCGGAGATCCCAAGCTATGCTCCAAGTGAAAGGGCTTGTTTTGCCCAGAAAAATAAGAACTACACTAAAGGAAGATGGTAAAAATTCTCCAGTGGGAGGCTAGCCATGCCAGAAATGGTGACCCCCAGATTTGTAAAACAGTTCCACCAAAGAACTCACATGAAAAAAAAAAAAAAGCACTAAAGACATTATTAAGGCATCATTTCTAAGTGCCATGGCTCACTGCTATTACTCAAGCCATTTGTAAACAAACAGTGTTTAACTTGCACTCAGAACAATCCATGACAAGGAGGGCCTACTCGGCCCCTGGGAGTTCAGGAAACAGGAGCCAGGGAGCCGTGCCCTGTGAAAAACTGCTTATGGACTTCACCTAATTGCCCTGAGAGGGAGGGCTATCAGTACATGTTGGTGTTCATTTGCACCTTTTCAGGATAAGTCAAGACCTTCCTCACCCAGACAGGGAAGGCACTAGAGGTGACCAAGGTATTGTTAAAAGACATTATTCCCAGATTTGGACTGTCTCTAAGATCAGACAATGGACCAACATTTGTGGCTGAAATAGTTCAGGACTTTACTTGACTATTAAAAATAAAGTGGAAATTACATACAGCCTACAGGCCGCAGAGCTCAGGTAAAGTGGAGTGCATAAACCAGACACTCAAACAGCTGCTGAAGAAATTTTGTCAAACTCATCAAAAGTAGGATCAGGTCTTGTCTGTGGTCCTCCTCCGAGTCAGTTCACTCCCACCAAACAACTGGGTATTCGCCCTGTAAGATTTTATTCAGCCAGCCACCCGCCATCGTAAATCAGATTAAAGGTAATCTCTGCAAACTAGAAGAACTAACTTTAAGAAGGCAAATTCAGGCTTTAAGGATGGCCATGCAAAAATGCATGGCTGGATATAGAAAAAAATGCCTATAAGTCTAACAGACCCAGTACACCCTTTCAAACCTAAGGATTTTGTTTAAGTTAAAAAATGGAGGCAGGGCGTGGTGGCTCATGCCTGTAATCCAAGCACTTTGGGAGGCTGAGGCGGGTGGATCACGAGGTCAGGAGATCGAGACCATCCTGGCTAACATGGTTAAACACCATCTCTACTAAAAATACAAAAAATTAGCCGGGCGTGATGGTGGGCCCCTGTAGTCCCAGCTACTCAGGAGTCTGAGGCAGGAGAATGGCGTGAACCCAGGAGGCGGAGCTTGCAGTGAGCTGAGATCGCGCCACTGCACTCCAGCCTGGGCGACAGAGTGAGACTCCGTCTCCAAAAAAAAAAAGGAAAAAAAATGGAATCCAACTACTCTAGGACCCATATAGGATAGGCCCCATATTGTGATCATGCCTAGTCCCACTGCTGTTAAAGTTGCAGGTGTCACACCTTGGATTCACCATAGTCGGCTGAAACCAGTGGCAGCAGTGACTCCCAAAGACGACCAGTGGATTAGCCAACAAGACCCAGATTGCCCCACCTGAATAGTCCCATGGTGAAACCCAACCACCGATAAGAAGGACAACTGCCCAGCTCTGACCACACTGGAGGCTGGTCAGTCTATGCAAGGCTGAAGCTTGAGGATCCTGCAAGCTCTGCTCTAGTCACATCCTGGAAGCTGACTAGTCTACGCACAGCCAAAGCTAAGAGGACCATCTCTGGATAAGTAAATGTGGATACAATTTATAAGCCTAGTTATAATTCTGTCAATACTGATTGTTCTGTTGTTATGTTATTACTGCAAATACTGCAAAAGTCTATGCCCAGAGGAAGGTTTACCATGCCCATGTGTAGTGTAAGCATGTTTCTATTACATACACTGATGTTGTTACCATTTCTGCCTATACTAGAAGGGAAGAAATTCCTAGAAGAATGCCCACACTGTGTACACACTACCTGGATAAGGAATACCCTAGTTGAACCTCTACTGTACCATACTGACTATGAATGTACAGGAACCAAGTTAGGAACCTGCACATACAACCAGAAACAGTCTGCAATAGTTTAACACAAGAGAGACTTAGCAGCAACAGTCCTAAACATCTGTACAGAAAACCACAAATCAGATGTCGAGACTGAACATTCAGTGGTCTATGCTAACACAGCTCCAACACTTACATTCAGGAAGGACTGCTCTGCTAATTAGTATGTCAACCAAACCAGATTGTAAGACAAGAACATGCAATCCTTTAAATTTTACTATCTTAAAGCCAGAGCTACCTTCTTGGTCTACAGGACAGATGACACTATTATGAGTTGATAGACAAGGAGCAGAACTTGGAGTTCCACTACTAATTGTCAAAAAGACTAGAAGGACTCAAATGTATGCAACCCCACAATTCCAGGTCCATAAGTCATTCTATAAGCATTTTGATCAGTCAGTGCTGGAGCTTCCCCCATCAACCAAAAACTTATTTGCTCAACTAGCTGAAAACATAGCTGGCAGCTTAGGAATTTCCTCATGCTATGTATGTAGAAGAACTAATATGGAATACCAGTGGCCATGGGAGGCAAAGGAATTAATGCCACAAGATCCCTTCGCTTAACACTGCCAGTGAACCAACAGCCTCAGCCAGCGTTTGGTTGTCAAATACCTCCATAATTGGAAAGTACTGTATCACCCGATGAGGAAAGGCTTTCACAGAGGCAGTGTGAGAAACAACCTGCCTAGGGCAACAGTATTATGATGAGACTAAAAACAAAACTCTATGGAGAAATGCCCAGACTGACTCCTACTTATCAGATCCAAACCCTTTCTCTCAATTCTCTAATCTAAGCCACACTTGGCATCAGCTAGAGGCTCCAAATGCTTGAAAGGCACCCTCTGGCCTATATTGGATCTGTGGAGCACAGGCATATCAGCAACTGCCAGCTAAATGGACAGGGGCATGCGTGTTAGGAACAATCAAGCCATCATTCTTTCTAATTCCTCTAAAGCAAGAGGAACTCTTAGGATATCCAGTTTATGATAAAAATAAAAAAACAACTAGAAGCATAATAATAAAAAGAGACACAAATACCAAAAAAGATGTGGACATAGGAAACTAGAAAGATAATAAATGGCCTCCTGAAAGAATCATTAAATGTTATGGGCCAGCTACCTAGGTGCAAGATGGGTCATGGAGGTACCGTACCCCCATCTATATGCTCAACCGCATCATAAGGTTGCAGGCAGTCCTTGAAATTATAACCAATGAAACCTCAAGGGCACTAGATTTATTGGCAATACAAGCAACACAAATGAGGCATGCCATATATCAAAATAGGCTGGGTTTAGATTACCTATTAGCCTCGGAAGGAGGAGTATGTGAAAATTTTAATTTAACCAACTGTTGCCTAGAAATTGATGATAATGACCGAGCTGTCATGGAAATCACAGCTAGAATGCACGAATTCACCCATGTTCCAGTTCAAACTTGATCTGGGTGGTCCCTGGATTCCTTGTTTGGAGGATGGTTCTCAACCTTAAAAAAAAAATTAAAACCCTCATTGGTGGGTTCTTGCTTATTTTTGGCATCTGCCTCATCCTCCCCTGCCTTTTACCTCTGTTTATTAGGAGTATTCAGTCAACTATAGAGGCAATAGTAACCAAAAAAACTACCATGCAGTTGATGGCATTAACCAGATTATCAGCCACTGCCAGTAGAAGAAGCACAGCCCTGTGAAGAGGTGACAGTGGTGCTTTCTATTAACATCTTTGTTATAAAAAGCACCAAAGGGAGGAATTGAACAGGAATAAAAAGAAATTAAAGAATGTGTAAACAGAAACTCGGTTGTATGTATGAGAAAGAGAAAGAGCTGGAGTCGTTTAAAAATTAACTGCCTGTTTTTCTGTGGCTAGTGAGCCTTATCTCTCCTCCTTTCCCAGGCATTGTGAAGACTGTTTCTCTAGCTGTGCAGCTGCAAGGTCACTAGACAGATCAACTCAAGTCATAAAACATGTTTTTCCTTGAAAAGTAAGAAATGATGTAATGCATGTTTCAATTAATTGAATAACTGTCTTTGTTTCTCACTTCTGTAATATGCTTCCCCCTGCACAGATCTCCCCCTGCCCTACAAAATGCTTAAAAGGTAACGTAGCTCTTTGTTCAGGGCTCAGTCCTTTGGATGTAAATCTGACTGGGTCGGTGCACCTAAATAATAAATATCCTCCTCAATCCCTCAGTATATCTGATTCCTTAAAATATCCCACTACAGAACTCCTGATCTCAGGTGATCTGCCTGCCTCAACCTCCCAAAGTGCTGGGATTACAGGCATGAGCCACTGCATGCGGCCTAAAAAATAATTTCTTTAAAATGGTATACTCTGCATCAACATTGACACAAAAGCTTCTGTTAAACTCTGACACCCACTCAGATGTCACCTCCCCTATAAAACCCTCCTTGATTTCCCTCACTGCTATCTCAGGGGGAGAATTAATCACTACTACCATTTGGCTGCCTCAATACCTTATATCTTTTTATGAACAAGCATTATTCTCCAGAATAAATTAATAATTTATGCATCTATCCACACTAATGGACTATAAATGGGGCAGATATGTTGAACCCTACTCATCTATGTAATCCAAATATCTGATACATAATAGGTGTTATATATATATACACATGGAATCAAAATGCTCTCAGGGAATTATTGGAAAAGGTACCAAATTCTTTTTATTTTTTAATTTTTTTTAAGTTCTTTTAAGTTCAGGGGTATATGTGTAGATTTCTTACATAGGTAAATATGTGTCATGGGAGTTTGTTGTGCAGATTATTTCATCATCCAGGTATTAAGCCTAGTACCCATTAGTTGTTTTTTCTGATCCTCTCTCTCCTCCTAATAGGCCGTAGTATGTGTTGTTCCACTCTGTTTGTCCATGTGTTCACACCATTCAACTCCCACTTATAAGTGAGAATATGCAGTATTTAGTTTTCTGTTCCTGTGTTAATTTGCTAAGGATAATGGCCCCCTGCTCCATCCACGTTCTTGCAAAGGACATGACCTCATTTTTTTTATGGCTGCATAGTATTCCATGGTGTATATGTACCACATTTTCTTTATCCAGTCTATCATTGATGGGCATTTAGGTTGATTCCATGTCTTTAATATTGTGAATTGTGCTGCAATGAACATACACATGCGTGTGTCTTTATAACAAAAGAATTTATATTTCTTTGGCTATATACCCAATAACAAGATTGCTGGGTCGAATGGTATTTGTCCTTAGGTCTTTGAGGAATCACCATACTGTCTTCCACAGTTGTTGAACTAATTTACACTCCCTCCAACAGTGTATAAGTGTTCCTTTGAGAAAAACAAAAATCTCAATGTTCTAAGAGGTTAGTTTTTTAGGCAAATGGTATACCAAGAGACTGTCCTCAGGCCCAGGCCATCCAGCTGCTCCTCTAAGAGGCTACACTCTTATTCCTCGGACTGTCCTCTAAGAGATGATCCAGGGGATGATATTCATTAGACACTCCAAGAGATATGGCCACTATGGGCATCTTGGGTTATCCCAGACAGTTCTAATACTCATGAACAAGAAAAGACTGGAGGGCTGCTGTAAAGAGCCCTGTAATTTCTCCAAAGCAAAACTTCAACCCAAAGACATACTAATAAGGTGTGTGTGCCTAGGGAAGATAAAAGGGAGAGGCACACAGATTTTTTTCTTTTTACAGTGAAGTGTCAGAGGATTATTTTCTACTTTTCTTTTCTACATTTGAGAATGTAGGAATGAAAGTGGAAATTTATAATTTTACTGCAAGCCTGAGTTAGGCTAGGGGAAAAGAGTGGTGGATTAGAGGCCCTGCTTGCCATACATTAGGAAGACACAGAAGAAAACCAGTCCTGCTCTCCCTCTCCCTCTCTCTCCACGGTCTCCCTCTGATGCCGAGCCAAGGCTGGACTGTGCTGCTGCCATCTGGGCTCACTGCAACCTCCCTGCCTGATTCTCCTGCCTCAGCCTGCCAAGTGCCTGGGATTGCAGGCGCGCGCCGCCACGCCTGACTGGTTTTTGAGTTTTTTGGTGGAGACGGGGTTTCGCCGTGTTGGCTGGACTGGTCTCCAGCTCCTGAACGCGAGTGATCTGCTAGCCTCAGCCTCCCGAGGTGCCGGGATTGCAGACGGAGTCTCGCTCACTTAGTGCTCAATGTTGCCCAGGCTGGAGTGCAGTGGCGTGATCTCGGCTCACTACAACCTCCACCTCCCAGCTGCCTGCCTTAGCCTCCCAAAGTGCCGAGATTGCAGCCTCTGCCCGGCCGCCATCCCGTCTGGGAAGTGAGGAGCGTCTCTGCCTGGCCGCCCATCGTCTGGGATGTGAGGAGCCCCTCTGCCCGGCTGCCCAGTCTGGAAAGTGAGGAGCGCCTCTTCCCGGCCACCATCCCATCTGGGAAGTGAGGAGCATCTCTGCCCGGCCACCGTTGTCTGAGATGTGGGGAGCACCTGTGCCCCGCCGCCCCATCTGGGATGTGAGGAGCGCCTCTGCCCGGCCGTGACCCCGTCTGGGAGGTGAGGAGCATCTCTGCCCTGCCGCCCGTCTGAGAAGTGAAGAGCCCCTCCGCCCGGCAGCCACCCCATCTGGGAAGTGAGGAGCCCCTCCTTGCGGCAGCCGCCCCATCCGGGAAGTAAGGAACGTCTCTGCCTGGCAGCCGCCCCATCCAGGAGATGGGGGGCAGCACCCCCCCTCCGGCCAGCCGCCCCGCCCAGGAGGGAGGTGGGGGCAGCCCCCGCCCGGCCAGCCTCCCCGCCCGGGAGGGAGGTGGGGGGCAGCCCCCGCCCGGCCAGCCGCCCCACCCGGGAGGGAGGTGGGTGGCAGCCCCCGCCCAGCAGCCGCCCCGTCCAGGAGGTGGGGGGCGCCTCTGCCCAGCTGCCCCCTCTGGGAAGTGAGGAGCCCCTCTGCCCAGCCGCCACCCCGTCTGGGAGGTGTACCCAACAGCTCATTGAGAATGGGCCATGATGACGATGGCGGTTTTGTCGAATAGAAAAAGGGAGAAATGTGGGGAAAAGAAAGAGAAATCAGATTGTTACAGTGTCCGTGTAGAAAGAAGTAGACATAGGAGACTCCATTTTGTTCTGTACTAAGAAAAATTCTTCTGCCTTGGGATGCTGTTAATCTATAACCTTACCCCCAACCCCGTGCTCTCTGAAACATGTGCTGTGTCAACTCAGGGTTAAATGGATTAAGGGTGGTGCAAGATGTGCTTTGTTAAACAGATGCTTGAAGGCAGCATGCTCGTTAAGAGTCATCACCACTCCCTAATCTCAAGTACCCAGGGACACAAACACTGCGGAAGGCCGCAGGGTCCTCTGCCTAGGAAAAGCAGAGACCCTTGTTCACATGTTTATCTGCTGACCTTCCCTCCACTATAGTCCTATGACCCTGCCAAATCCCCCTCTCCGAGAAACACCCAAGAATGATCAATAAATACTAAAAAGAAAAAGAAAAAAAAGAAAACCAGTCCTTCTGTGGAGTGTTAAAATCATTAAAGAGCACGAACTTAGACTGAAGTGGCTATAGTGCCCTGTGTTCATTGGTAAAAAATCTAAAACCTAACTCAAATGCATGTCTTATAAATTACTCTTAGGCAGAAACAAAATTCAGGCTTATCCAATCATAAACCTGCAATTAACCTGATTACATAACCAGGAAATTTCTACCTGGATCATACAAATAAGGTGACAACATAACTGTAACCAGTTATTGAATCTGGTTTGCCTTCTGACACACTTTATAAAACCCTTTTCTTTATGCCCCTCAGGTGGACCTCAAATCATGGCTGGGTGCTTTCCATTTCACCAATCACTTTGCTCAAATAAACTCGTTAACGTTTTAACATTGACTCCCTTTAATTTTTAACAGGAGAGACCGAGCATGGTGGCTCATGCCTGTAATCCCAGCACTTTGGGAGACCAAGGCGGGTGGATCACCTGAGGTCGGGAGTTCGAGACCAGCCTGACCAACCTTGAGAATCCCCGTCTCTAGTAAAAATACAAAATTAGCCGGGCATGGTGCCGCATGCCTGTAATCCCAGCTACTTGGGAGGCGGAGACAGGAGGATAGCTTGATCCCAGGAGGCGCATGTTGCAGTGAGCCGAGATCGCGCCATTGCACTCCAGCTTGGGCAATAAGAGTGAAACTCCGTCTCAAAAAAAAAAAAAAGTTAATATGCAGAAACAGTGTTAATCAATAGGACAGCCCTCAGACATGGTTTGTGGTTTGGGGGCTACCAGCGGGTCTTGAAGAAAAGGCTTCTATAAGGTGTATGAGAAAGCAAAGCAAATTAAATAGCTGATTGGATACAGTTAGGTAGTCGCTTCATTTGGAGTGTCCAGGAGAAGATTTTCTGGTTATGTAATCAGGGATTAATTGGAGATTTATGGTTGATTAAGTCTGAATTTTGTTTTCTCCTAAGGTAGTAACTTACACAAAATGCATTTGAGTTAGATTTTTGTTGTTGTTGTTACATAGGCACCCAGACCACTAGAGCCATTCCAGTCTAATTACCTGCTATCTAATTATTTTAACTTTATTTAGGGGCTCTGGTGTCCCCCTACATTTTCCAAATGTGTGGCAAGCAGGACCTCAAATCCACTACTCTGTTCTGCCAGCCTAACTTGGCTTGCAGTAAAATCTTATTTTTTATTTTTATTTTTATTTGAGATGGAGTTTCGCTCTTGTTGCCCAGACTGGAGTGCAATGGCTCAATCTCCGCTCACCACAACCTCCGCTTCCCAGATTCAAGCGATTCTTCTGCCTTAACTTCCCAAATAGCTGGGATTACAGGCATGCGGCACCATGCCTGGCTAATTTTGTATTCTTAGTAGAGATGGGGTTTCTCCATGTTGGTCAGGCTGGTCTCGAACAACCGACCTCAGGTGATCCGCCCATCTGGGTCCCCCAAAGTGTTGGGATTACAGGCATGAGACACTGCGCCAGGCCAGTAAAATCTTAAATTTCCAGTTTCTTTCAAACATTTCCCAGAGCCAACTCCTCCCCTCCAATTCACAACATTATCAACTATTTTTGTCCTTTATTTTACATTTTAGAAACAGCATTTTAATTAATCACTTATTCACAGACCTGTGGATGGCACTCTTTAAAATACTTGTTTTCTTTCCTTTTTTTTTTTTTTTTTTGAAATGGAGTCTCTCACTGTCACCTGGGCTGAAGTGCAGCAGCACGATGCCATCTTGGCTCACTGCAACCTCTGCTTACCGGGTTCAAGTCATTCTCCTGCCTCCGCCTCATGAGTAGCTGGGATTACAGGCACCTGCCACCACGCCCAGCTAATTTTTTTGTATTTTTAGTAGAGACAGGTTTCACTATGTTGGCCAGGCTGGTCTCTAACACCTGACCTTTTAATCCACCTGCCTCGGCCTCCCAATAAAATAGTTGTTTTCTATTTGTAAATTTTTTCATGAGAGGAAAGCATAAAATCATCCCCTTACACTCCACTGTCAAAAATCTTTCTGCCTTTTCTCCTTTTATCTTCCCTAGGCACAAATGCCTTATCAGGACATCGTTGGATTGAGGTTTCCCTTTGAAAACTTGATGGGGCCATGTGTCCTCAGCCACACTCTGATCTCTTTCTAGTCTTGAGTTTTAGAACTGTCTTGGGATGGCCCAAGATACACACAACAGCCATGCCTTTTGGAAGGTTTGGTGACTATCAGCCCCTTCGTCTTCTCCTTCCAGAGGACACCCTGACGTATGGGAATGTAGCTTCTCAGGAGAGCAACTGAATGCCCTGGGGCTCAGATAAATATCCTGGCTTACCCTTCCCATAAAAACAGAACCTTTTGGGATTTTAAGATTTTCTTTTCCCAATTCCAGTTCTTGCTGGTTAGCCAATCAGATGGTGGTATTTAGAGAAAAAGGCAGAAATCATGTCTGTCCTCAGAATAGTGTCATATTTGTGAAGGGAGAAAAACTATGCTGAAAGACAAAATAGACCCACCGCACGGAGGCAATGCAAGAACCTGCAAAGCAAAAAAGTACCAGGGACACAGAGTGGGGTACAGTGCAGTGTCTTCTGGGAGGGTGATCTTTGAGCACTTCGGTGAGTAGGGTAAGGGTGGGAGAATGTCCCAAGTGATAGGGTTGCCTGATTTGACACTTGAGTCAGATATGTGTCTGTTGCAATAAACACTATTACTCCCTGAGTTTGCCACCTTGAACAGATTTGTTCACTTATTTCAACTTTGGTTTTTTATTAGATGTAAATTGAATTTTATCTTCAGAGCTCAAAAGGCAAAAAACATACTTACAAAGGGCATGAAAGAGGTTAATTTCAGAAAAAATTAAATATTTGGCATGTTTCACTTAGTACAAATTCTTATTTACTTCTTTCTCCACCAGAGTGAGTGCAGTTAAATTTCTTTGGTCTGTCCTTTTTGGGGCATGATTATATTAGTTTCTCTTTTTTTGCAAGCTGCAGAATTTTTAATATTTTGAATCTCTTTTCTGTATCTTGTCACCTGAATGTGTGAGTCTGATGCTAAATTTTGTTTTTTGTTGTTTTGAGACAGAGTCCCACTCAGTTGCCCAGGCTGGAGTGCAGTGGTGCGATCTTGGCTCACTGCAACTTCTGCCTCCCAGGCTCAAGCTGTTCTCCTGCCTCAGCCTCCCGAGTAGCTGGGATTACAGGTGCCCACCACCATGCCTGACTAATTTTTGTATTTTTAGTAGAGACGGGGTTTTACCATGTTGGCCAGGCTGGTCTTGAACTCCTGACCTCAGGTGATCCACCTGTCTTGCCCTCACAAAGTGCTGGGATTACAGGCGTGAGCCACCATGCCTGGCTGAAGCTAAATTTTATAAGATGGTACTTGGCACCTTCTAGAAGTATTTACATATTATTAACTTAATTGTTTATTAAATTTTGTTTTTCAAGATGGAGTCTCACTCTGTCACCCAAGTTGGAGTGCAGTGGTGTCATCTCAGCTCACTGCAACCTCCACCTCCAGCGTTCAAGAGGTTCTCCTGTCTCAGCCTCCCAAGTAGCTGGGATTACAGGCACGTACCACCACGCCTAGCTAATTTTTTTTTTGAGACAAAGTCTTGCTCTGTCACCCAGGCTAGGGTGTATTGGCGCAATCTCAGCTCACTGCAAGCTCCGCCTCCCAGTTTCACACCATTCTCCTGCCTCAGCCTCCCAAGTAGCTGGGACTACAAGTGCCCACCACCACACCCGGCTAATTTTTTTGTATTTTTAGTAGAGATGGGGTTTCACCATGTTAGCCAGGATGGTCTTGATCTGACCTCATGATCTGCCTGCCTTGGCCTCCCAAAGTGCTAGGATTACAGGCATGAGGCACTGCACCTGGTCCTTTTTTTGTTTTTTTTTGAGAAGGAGTCTCACTCTGAAACCCAGGCTGGAGTGCAGTGGCAGAATCTTGGCTCACTGCAACCTCCAGCCCCCTGGTTCAAGCAATTCCCCTGCCTCAGCCTCCCAAGTAACTGGGATTATAGACACATGCCACTACACCTAGCTAGAGTTCCTGATTAAAGTTAAAATAATTAGATAGCAGGTAATTAGATTGATGTGGCTCTAGCGGTCTAGGTTTCTATGTAACAAAGAAAAAAATCTAACTCAAATGCATTTTTTGTAAGTTACTACCTTAGGAGAAAACAAGATTCAGGCTTATTCTACCATAAATTTCCATTTAATCCCTGATTACGTTACCAGAAAGTTTTCTCCTGGACACTCCAAATGAAGCGACTACCTAACTGTACCCAATCATTTATTTAATTTGCATTCCATCCTCATACACATTATAGAATCCTTTTCTTCAAGACCCTCTGGTAGCCCCTGAAGGGGTGGCCTGCCCCTCCACACCTGTGGGTATTTCTAGTCAGGTGGGACTGAGAAAAGAAATAAGACACAGAGACAAAGTATAGAGAAACAACAGTGGGCCCAGGGGACCGGCGCTCAGCATACCAAGGACCTGCACCAGCACCGGTCTCTGAGTTCCCTCAGTTTTTATTGATTATTATTTTCATTATTTCAGCAAAAATGAATGTAGTAGGAGAGCAGGGTGATGATAAGGAGAAGGTCAGCAAAAAACATGTGAGCAAAAGAATCTATGTCATAATTAAGTTCAAGGGGAGGTACTATGCCTGCATGTGCACGTAGGCCAGATTTATGTTTTTCTCCACCCAAACATCTCAGCGGAGTAAAGAATAACAAAGCAGCATTGCTGTAAACATGTCTTGCCTCCCACCATAGGGCAGTTTTTCTCCTATCTCAGAATAGGACAAATGTACAATTGGGTTTTATACTGAGACATTCAGTTCCCAGGGGCAGGCAGGAGACAGTGGCCTTCCTCTATCTCAACTGCAAGAGGCTTTCCTCTTTTACTAATCCACCTCAGCACAGACTCTTTACGGGGGTCGGGCTGGGGGACAGTCAGGTCTTTCTCATCCCATGAGGCCATATTTCAGACTATCACATAGGGAGAAACCTTGGACAATACCCCACTTTCGAGGGCAGAGGTCCCTGTGGCTTTCCGCAGTGGATTGTGCCCCTGGTTTATTGAGACTAGAGAATAGCCATGACTTTTACCAAGTATACTGCTTGTAAACATTTTGTTAACAAGGCACTTCCTGCACAGCCCTAGATCCCTTAAACGTTGATTTCATACAACACATGTTTTTGTGAGCTCCAGGTTGGGTCAAAGTGGCTGGGTCAAAGTGGCTGGGGCAAAGCTACAAATTAACAACATCTCAGCAAAGCAATTATTCAAAGTACAGGTCTTTTTCAAAATGGAGTCCCTTATGTCTTCCCTTTCTACATAGACACAGTAACAGTCTGATCTCTCTTTCTTTTCCCTACAGCCCCCAAACCACAAACTATGTCTGGGGGCTGTCCTATTGATTAATCATGGTTTGTACATATTAACTTTTTTTTTTTTTTGAGATGGAGTTTTGCTCTTGATGCCCAGGCTGGAGTGCAATGGTGCAATCTTGGCTCACCGCAACCTGAACCTCCTGGGTTCAAGTGATTCTCCTGCTTCCGCCTCCTGAGTAGCTGGGATTACAGGCAGGCATCACCACGCCTGGCTAATTTTGTATTTTTAGTAGAGATGAGGTTTATCCATGTTGCTCAGGCTGGTCTCGAACTCCTGACCTCAGGTAATCCACCTGCCTTGGCCTCCCAACATGCTGAGATTACAGGTGTGAGCCATGCCACCTGGCCTTAAATAATTTTATAGAAATAATTAAATGACAGATTGTGGGGGATTAGTCAAAATGCGGGGAGAAATTATAGGGAAAGGAGCAGGCGTTTTGAAAGGTCAGAAGGCTCTGCAAAACTTTGGGGGAGAATAAGCTGATGGCAGCCGTTCTCTTACCCTGAGGCAGAGGGTGAGGAATAGGTACAAGGGAATGTAGGGGAATTTATCTTAAATAGGCTTGTTTGCTTATGTTGTCCAGAAGCTGAGCTTTGATCATCCGTGTGCATGACTGCTCTCTGAAAGGGGGAACAATAATGTTAATTACCCGCAGATTGTGTTTGCTCCAGGCTTTCCGCATTATGTCTGTACTGAATAAAAGCAAGCAGCTCCAGCTGTTCGGGGCTGCTCTCGTCTTTGACCACAAGTGCTGGGCAGTCCTCTAGCTGCTCTTACACTGCATACCTGTGTCTCAGTACTCCTTTCATTCATCAATTGGCCAGGGTCTATGGGACAGACCCGGCAGCTGGTGCCCCATGTGAACAAAGCTGCAACGGAACCCTCAAAAACAAAGGTGAAGAGACTGTGCAGTAAGTAATCAGTGCCCGTTCAGGATTTCCAAGTTTGAGGGAATTTTCAAGCTAGGGTTTCATCATGGGACAACAGTTATCAGCTCAACAGCAACAGCATATAAAAGTATTGAAACAGCTGCTTCAAGCTAGTGGAGCCTCAGTTTTGGAAGCCCAATTAAGGGACATAATGCAAACTGTTGTTTTTCATAACCCATGGTTCCCAGAGGAAGGCACGCTAGACCTAGAGCTCTGGGAACAAGTGGGGAGAAATCTTAGATGACATCATGCGCAAGGGCAACAGGTCCCAGTAACATCTTTAATGTTAGGGGGCTTTGTTAGGGCTGCTTTGGCCCCGCTCTACACAGAAGTGCCTAAAAAGGGAAGGGAGGAAGAACCATCATCTACCTTCCCACCTCCTCCTCCTACCCCAGCCCTGCTGTTACCAGGTAAAGGTGCCACAGAGGAGACAGAGATTTTCCCTGTGCCCCCTCCCCCAGTAAATTGGAAAAAAGACAAGGGATACACTACAGTTATGGGACCCTGTCTTAGGCAAGCAGCATTAGAAGGGGAGCTCTTGGCATGCCCGGTGATGCAAGATCAACAAGGCAATTGGGTACATGAACCCATTACTTTTAACACCTATAAAGTTGCCACAGCAGCCGACTTCCATATGACCCCATGGGACTGGCCACTGCTAGCTAAAACAACTTTAGAAGCCAGTCAATATCTCCTCTGGAAGACAGAATATGATGAGTTGTGCTAACAACAAGCCAACCAGAATCAGTTGGCTGGGCAAAACATAACGGCCGCTATGCTCCAGGGGAGGGGTCCCTATGTCAATGTACAAGAACAATTAATTTTGTTCCCCAGGCCTATGCACAAGTGTCTTTGTGTGCTCGCAGGGCTTGGGACTGAATTCCTGAAGATGGAGTTCAACAGGGATCTTTTGTAAATGTTCAACAAGGGCCTAAGGAGCCATTTGTTATCAGTCGGTTAACACAGGCAATTAAGAGACAAATTAGTCACGCCCAGGCTGCTGAAATCTTATTGTTGCAATTGGCTTATGAAAATGCTAATGTAGACTGCCAGCAGGCAATGCAGGCTATTGTATTAAAGCCTCCTAAAGTGAAAAGGGAGAAAAACCCAAATTGTTTTCTATGCGGAGAGCCAGGTCATGTGAAGTGGGAATGCCCCAATAGTAAAGACCAAAGTAACTCAGGAAAAAAAAAAAAAAACCCGTCTACATGCCCCCGATGTAAAAAGGGGAAACACTGGGCAAATCAATGCAAGTCCAAATTTGATAAAAATGTCAACCCCCTAAGCAATCAGGTGGGACATTTCACGAGGGGCTGGCCCCAGGCCCCATTCCACACTGGGGCAATGCCAGTGGCTTTCCTCGGTTAGATGGAAAGCCCACAGTCCTCTCTTTCAGAGCAGCCACCTTGGGGAGTGCAGGACTGGACTTACTCTGCCCTGACAAATTAGTGCTAAAAGAAGGAGAACACCCTAAAGGGTTGCAACAGGGATCTGGGGTCCACTGCCTCTGGGAACAGTGGGACTGGTCCTAGTGCGATGAAAACTATCCAGTAAAGGAGTCAATGTGCTCACTGGGGTAACTGATAGTGATTACCAAGGTGAGATATTAATTATGATTTAATGTACAGGTCTACATATTCTTCCCCCTAAATCTAAAATAGCTCAGTTACTACTCTTACCATACTGGGTTCCCAATGCCCAGGGAAAGGAAAGGGGACAAGGAGGTTTTGGAAACACGGAAGCCACAGGAGTATATTGGAACCAATCAATCTCTGATCAGAGACTCATGATTACCTTAAAAATTGAAAATAAAAATTTTACTGGCCTATTGGACACAGGGGTGAACATTTTGATCATTAGTGATGAAAACTGGCCAGAAACTTGGCCTTGGGTCACTCAGAAACAAAAAATTGTCATCATCAGGGAAGTGCACACAGCCAAGCAGAGCACACACCCCTTAATATGTCATGATTCAGAGAGAAGGAAAGCAGTTATACAACCTCAAATCATGCCCATCCCAGTTAATATTTGTGGATGGGACCTATTAGCCCAATGGGGGGTTACTCTGCAGACCTCTTTCTAATAATGGCCACTGTTGTTATTCCTCCCCTACCCCTGACGTGGCTCTCTCAAGATCCAATTTAGGTAGAACAGTGGCCTTTGAAGGGAGAGAAATTACAATGAGCCCATAAATTAGTTGAGGAGCCATTAAAAGCTGGCCATTTAGAACCATCAGACAGCCCTTGGAATTCACCTATTTTCGTCATTCCCAAAAAGTCTGGTAAATGGAAACTTGTGCATGACTTATGTGCTATCAATGCTAATTTGTAACCTGTGGGGCCCCTTCAACAGGGGCTCCCTTTCCCCACGGTGATTCCTCAAGATTGGCCTATATTCATTATTGACTTAAAAGACTGCTTTTATATTATTTCCCTTGCAGAACAGGAAAGAGAAAAATTTGCATTTACAATACCAGCTATAAATAATGAAAGGCCAGCTCCTCCAATTCATTGGAAAGTACTTCCTCAAGGAATGCTAAACAGTCCTACCATGTGTCAGTATCATGTAAATCAGGCTTTGCTTCGCAGTAGAAAAGAATTTCCTAATTGCAATATCATCTGGATGACATCTTACTGGTGTCCCCAATGGAGCCAATACTTTTGAGTTTATATGCCCCTGTCAAAAGGAATACACAGTTAAGAGGTTTAATCATAGCACCTGAAAAGGTACAGATGTCCTCCCCTTGGAAATATCTTAGATACATACTAACTTCCCGGTCAGTAAGACCTCAAAATGTTAAATACTAGCAACTTATATGCCTTAAATGATTATGAAAAATTACTAGGCAATATTACCTGGCTTCACCCCACCTTGGACATAACTACTGATAAGTTGCAGAACCTGTTTTCTATCCTAAAGGGCAATGAAACCCTGGACTCCCCTGGGTATTTAACCTCCACTGCAAATAGGGAAATTGAGGAAATAGAGCAAGCTATTTCTCATAGGAAACTAGATTGCATAGACCCACAATATTCAGTCCAGTTGTTTGTTTCTCCTACAAAACATTCCCCAACAGGATTAATAGGACAGATGGCCCCAGGGCTGTGCTTCCTAGAATGGGTTTTTGCTCACACACTGGGACTAAAACACTGTCCCCCTATATCCAGCTAATTGGTAAAGTCATTTATACAGGCCACAGATGATGCAATCAATTGCAAGATTATGACTCTGATGTCATAAGAATACCCTTAAGTAAAAAACAATTCGAAGGAGTCCTGCCCTTATCTCTAGATTTTTTTTTTTTTTTTTTTTTTTTTTTTTTTTGAGACACAGTCTTGCTCTATCACCTAGGCTGGAGTGCAGTGGTGCGATCTCAGCTGACTGAAAGCTGCAAGCTCTGCCTCCTGGGTTCACGCCATTCTCCTGCCTCAGCCTCCCTGAGTACCTAGGACTACAGGTGCCCACCATCACACCCGGCTAATTTTTTTTGTATTTTTAGTAGAGATGGGCTTTCACTGTGTTAGCCAGGATGGTCTCAATCTCCTGACCTCGTGATCTGTCTGTCTTGGCCTCCCAAAGTGCTGGGATTACAGGCGTGAGCCACCGCACCTGACCTTAACTCTAGATCTTTAAATAGCACTCTCTGATTATGTGGGCCATATAGAAAGTACCCTTCCCGCTGATGAACTACTCTAGCTCTTATACTCCTGTAATTATGCCTACAAAGGTAGTTCACTCCCCCATACCTAATGCGCTTTAACAGTTTTCACTGATGGCTCTGGTAAAAATGGAAAAGCACTATCTGGTGGGAACCGCATAACTTCCTCACTCGATCTAGATTTACTAGTACTCAGCTAAGGTTGGAGCCCTAGTATTGGTCCTGGAAACCTTTTCCACTCAGCCCATCAATATTGTTAATGACTCTGCTTACTCCATTTATTTATTGCAAAACCTTGAAACCGTCCTCATTAAGTCAACTCTTGAGCCCACTCTGTGTGCCCTTTTTCTTTGACTTAAGAAATTGCTACATTAACAAACACATCCTGTTTTTATCACACACATTTGGGCCCAAAGGTTGCTGCCCAGCCCACTAGTTCATGACAGCGATCAAGCAGACCTGCAGGTTATGACGTCACTTGCTTGACCAAGCCACCCAATCACACCAATTTTTCCACCAAAATTGGAGAAACTTAACTAAACAATTTCAATTTACCCAAAGACTAGCTAAACAAATTATCCTGCAATGCCCAGATTGCCAGCTCACAGGCACATCCCCTCCTTCAACAGGTGTTAACCTTAGAGGATTAGAACCTAATCAGCATGGCAAACAGATGTTACACATGTCCCTGAATTTGGAAAACTAAGATATGTACATGTATCCATTGATACCTATTCCCACCTAATTAGCACTCATGCTCTTCCTGGAGAGTCCATCCAATATATCATTAAACATCTTCTCTTAACTTTTGCATTTATGTGGCGGCCCCCAAAAAATTAAAACCGATAATGGTCCGGCTTATGCCAGCTCACAGTTTCACCAATTTTGTCACACATGGAACATCCAACATTCCAAGACATCCCATATAACCCCCAAGGACAGGCTATAATAAAAAGCGTCCACTCTGCCCTTAAATATGCTCAGACAACAAAAAAGGGGAAATATGAGTAAGGACCCTGTAACACTTTTGGCACAAGCCTTATTTACCCTGAGTTTCTTAAATTTAGATGATAAATTTCAATGAGCTATACACAAGGACCTTGCAAAAATCACTCAAGATATAAAACCTTCAGTTTTATGGAAAGATGTAAATAGTAATGTATGGTGTGGTCCAGATGATTTGCTAACGTGGGGAAGAGGGTATGCTTGTGTTCACACCCCCTCAGGTCCTCTTTGGATTCCAGTACGAGGCATCAGACCTTACCATGGCTTGGCTAGGACCCAACTCGCTACCAGAAATGAAGGAAATGACACTGCAGGACCTAACAGCCCTGGACGATGTGGCTTCCTCGGACAACACAGACCCCGGACATTATGCTGAAGAAGATAACTCAGGAGGCTGAGTGAATCCTGGTCCAGACACAGACACATTCACTCCAGATAATTTGTTCCTTGCTATGCTTTCTGTTGTACTTTGCAACTCTTGTAGGGTATTAACCTTTTTTATTCTCTCACTTTGCCTGCTACTGTTGGAGGCCAAAGGAATGAGGGTCGTGACCAACTCAGTATACCACTGGAGGCTATATGAGCAAACAGCAAACTGCTCTTGTTAGGAGCCAAAAGCCTGAGGGTCGTGACCAACTCAGCATCCCACTGGAGGCTATACGATTAAAGAGCAAACTGTTTATCATGAATGCAGGATGTGGGCAAACTCACATCTGTGCCTGCCACCAGAAGATATGCTGAGGGCAGTCACTCCCTGGCACTGTGCTCCTTGCAGTTGTCTACTGGAACATCTGGAGTCTACTGTTCAAAGAAAGCATTCGTGCAGGCCTGCACTAAATCAAGCAGCTGATTGACAACCACCCCTTTCTCCCTATTTCCTTTACTTAATAAATACAAAGGGCTCTAGAAGCTCAGGGGCCTTGCTCACTAGAAGCAAGGAGCCCCCTGACCCCTTCTTGAAAACATACTCTAGTGTCTCTTTCTTTATTCCCGTGTTCGTCCTCTGTTACATTTTCCAGGCTCCATGACAAGTGGCACCAACAACAGGGACTTCAAGGA
This sequence comes from Pan troglodytes, assembly GCF_028858775.2. Classification (NCBI taxonomy): domain Eukaryota; kingdom Metazoa; phylum Chordata; class Mammalia; order Primates; family Hominidae; genus Pan; species Pan troglodytes. The sequence continues at coordinate 24,122,379 of NC_072418.2, forward strand.
CGTGAGGAAGAAGGTCTGCTAGAGCAGAGGAAGTGAAATTTACCAGATGAACCAGGACCCCAGGACAAGTCTGTCAGCAGGGAATATAAGGCCAGTGCTCTAAAGAAGTACTGAGAATGGGAAGTTTCTGAATCAGGGTAACATGGGGTAGAATTTGTCTGTTGAAGAAAAACATTATGTGCAGTTGCTTAAAGTTTTATTGAAACAGTCTGGAGCTCAAGTTAATTCACAGACATTAACTAAGCTTCTGCAGGAGGTTATTACACATAACCCATGGTTTCTGCAGGCAGGCACTCTCAATGTGGAAAATTGGGACAGAGTAGGAGACAAATTGAAATGGGCTCATCAAAAAGGTCCCAAAGTAGACCCTTCTGTTTTTTCCTCTTGGGGTTTTGTTCACACGGTCCTACAGCTGTTGTCTCCTTCTTATTCTGTCACACAACAGAAGCCAGGTTCTGAGTCTCAAGATTTAAAAAAATTATTTGTTCCTCCAACTGCGCCTATTGAACACAATGAACAGGAGAAAGGAGAGGAGAATTGGCCACTTGCTAAGCAGGAAACAGGAGAGGAGAATTGGCCGCTGCCACACCCTCCAATAACAGAAGTAGAAACCCCCATACAAAAAATTTTGTGCACTGCTGCTGTGGCTAGGGAACCTTTAGGACCTTGCACTTTTCCTATTACCATAAGGCCTGACCTGAATGATCCGCAAAATCTTTTAAATGAACACACTCCTGTAGAGTTTAAATTACTAAAAGAATTAAAAGCTAGTGTCGTCAATAATGGAGTGCAGGCCCAGGCACGGTGGCTCACGCCTGTAATCCCAGCACTTTGGGAGGCTGAGGCAGGTGGATCATGAGGTCAGGAGATTGAGACCATGCTGGCTAACATGGTGAAACCTCATCTCTACTAAAAATACAAAAAAAATTAGCCAGATGTAGTGGTGGGCCCTTGCAGTCCCAGCTACTCAGGAGGCTGAGGCAGGAGAATGGTGTAAACCCAGGAGGAGGAGCTTGCAGTGAGCCAAGATCACACCACTGCACTCCATTCTGGGTGACAGAGCAAGATTCTGTCTCAAAAAAAAAAAAAATTATCTTGGGCTACCCTCTTTGTGTCCCCTCCCTTTGTATGGGAGCTCTGTTTTCTTTCTTTCTTTCTTTCTTTTTTGAGATGTAGTTTCACTCTTTTTGCCCAGGCTGGAGTGCAATGGCATGATCTTGGCTCACTGCAACCTCCACCTCCTGGGTTCAAGGGATTCTCCTGCTTGAAAACTGCAATGTAGGACTAATTAACGCAGACTCCATCATAAGGAAAAGGGTAATCCAGAATGTCACTTTCAATATTTAAGTATTTAAATTTTTAGTTGAAAATGTGGTGAAATAGTGCTTTTGGTAAGCTTTGTGTAGTTGAACATCAGCATTAAGTAGAAAAAAATCTTTAAAAATGTAAACAAACAAAACCATACACCAAAAAAACTAACTTGACCAGTGTGTACATATTGATCTTTGTGTTGGTAGAGTCTAAAGCGGAACATTTGGTGAATTTGATACAATTATTTTGATCACATTGGCATACCAATAAAATCACTTATATTGGGCCAGGTGTGGTGGCTCACACCTGTGATCCCAGCACTTTGGGAGGCCAACGTTGGGCGGATCATGAGGTCAGGAGTTTGAGACCAGCCTGACCAACATAGTGAAACACCGTCTCTACTAAAAATACAAAGATTAGTTGGGTGTGGTGGTGCACACCTGTAATCCCAGCTACTCAGGAGTGAGGGTGAGGCAGGAGAATCCCTTGAACCCAGGAGGTGGAGGTTGCAGTGAGCCAAGATCGTGTCACTGCACTCCAGCCTGGGTGGCAGAGCGAGACTCCATCTAAAAAAAAAATTATTTATATTCAGTTTGAATAAAACATTTTCACATCTTAAAAATACTGCTTTGTACTTAGTATGAACAATAAATGTAAAGTCTTTATCCTCAAACGGATTCTGATTGTCAACTCAATACATATGGCAACCCATTTCTCTGGTTTATCCAAACTGACGTCTTGTGAAGGCTCAAATATAGAATGAGAGGGACTCAACAACAGAGCATGAGAAGCAAGAAGGATGAGGTAGGATGATCAGCCCTAAGGCTCAGGGATTCCTGGGGACCCCAATATAATGACGTCAACTATGAAGCTTACTAACTGAAAATAAGCATAAGCAGCTGAAAACTCCATGGCTTGCTTTGGTGGGAAGGAGTCTCTGGAATTAGAGTCATGCCAAAAGGATTGAGCCAGAATGACACGTCTCTAAGGATTATTAGGGGGGACTGTTCATAAGCACATAAACGTTTGTTCCAAATCTTATTACAGTAGCAATATCCTTTTCTGTAATATCAGCTTCCCCAACATACGGTTGCCATAGACAAACTAAGACAAGTGCCTAATATGTTGTAGGCAATTAGTTTCTAAATTTAAAAAACTTGCAATAATTTTATGAATTTCATTAAACTCTGTTTCATGTATAAATCTCACTGAAAGGCAGTATCCAGTAGCTATTTTCCTTAGTCCTTTCTGGGATTTTCTGTTGCTTGATTCCAAACCAACCTTATTTTAATCCTAGTCATTTCTAAATCCCCAGATGGAATAACAGAAAGACAGCAGAAATGAACCCAAGTTACCCCAAACAGTCAACATCTAACGTATTTTGTTCCCCAAATGAACAAAAAATCACACAAGCTAAAAAACAGTGGGTTTAAAATTTAACCTAAATTTAACAGTAGCAGTTTTACCATATGTAAAAATTAGCAAAGTCATAACTTAGATACCCATAGTCTGTTATTCTAGAAAAAATTAATACAATTATGACTTTTTTAGAAAAGAATACATTAAATATGACAAAATATACCCACTCATATCTTTGAAATATGAAGATTTTATTTTTTCTTTTAATATTTAATACTTAGACAAGTATTATAGCTATCATTCATCAATTAAAGTAGCTTTAGGGGAAATAGTGTTTTATATTAATAATGAAGATTGAAGCTCCAGGGATGTCAAATAAATTCTCTTGGATACACAGCTAGTGACCCAACAAGCTCAAATATGTTTGATTTAAAAATTTTGACTTTTCCACTGTTGACATTGTTGACATAACAGCTAAATCTGAGTCTCAGGGTTGATAATTTAGAATAAATCAAGACAAGTACTATTGAGGCAGGCTAGGTAGTCAAGAAAGTGACGATGTCCTCGGGATGCAGCAACCACAGCAATTGCATGCTGACTGCATATTGTCAACACGATAAGCCCCAGCATTAACACTGTATTTCAGCCATTCAAGCAAAGCTCTCTTCAGTAGGGAAATTCCCCTGTAGAGAACATGCACATTTTGATTTTACTTGTCCTCTAACTGACCTTTTACTCATTATAATAGTAAAAAATAAACATGTGTGTGAAGATTTAAGCGTTAATGAGATATGTGACACATAAGCATGTACAGCCACTGTGTCTGTGCACCAAAAGGACCACCCAGAACATGCTTACTACTAACACCTCTTCCCGTCTCCTTGTAAATAATTACGTAAGACTCCCATAACTGAGTCTCCCTAGTTCCAGTCTTTGCTGTCTCATTCTTACAGCAGACTGCCCTGAATTCCTCCTCTCTCAGTGAGTACTGGCTATTCTTTACCTAACTTTTAAAATAGTATTTCTACTTTGCAATAAATCACTCTATGCTGCATCTTCATTGTTTTGTGTCTCTTGTTTAAATTTTTTGAAAGTGAGAAGAATCGAGGTCTCACACAGCCATCAACACTATCATGCTTTGTTTTGTATTCTTTATTATTTCTTTCTCTGATATGTCACCATTCATATTTTAAACCCAGACAACACTGCTAAATTAAAAATTTAAATAATCACAAAATGATTTGTCATAAAAGCATGTATATGGCTGGGTGCGGTGGCTCACACCTGTAATCCCAGCACTTTGGGAGGCCAAGGCAGGCAGATCACCTGAGGTCAGGAGTTTGAGACCAGCCTGACCAACATGGAGAAACCCCATCTCTACTAAAAATACAAAATTAGCCAGGTGTAGTGGCGTATGCCTGTAATCCCAGCTACTCAGGAGGCTGAGGCAGGAGAATTGTTTGAACCTGAGAGGCGGAGCTTGTGGCGAGCCTAGATTGTGCCATTGCACTCCAGCCTGGGCAATAAGAGCGAAAGTCCATCTAAAAAAAAAAAAAAACAGTTAAAATGCCTTTGAAGAGTGAAAATAAAGGATAGATTAAGCAGAGAATTTGACATGGAAAAAGGCTGGTCAGTTGTTTGAAAATTACATTGCGGCTGGGTGCAGTGGCTTATGCTTGTAATCCCAGCACTTTGAGAGGTCGAGGCAGGCACATCACCTAAAGTCAGGAGTTGAAGACCAGCCTGGCCAACATGGCAAAACCCTGTCTCTACTAAAAATATAAAATTTAGCTGGGTGTGGTGGTGGGCACCTGTAATCCCAGCTATTCGGGAGGCTGGGTGCGTGGCAGGTGTGTGACACCATGACTAGCTAATTTTTTTAAATTTTATTTTTTGTATTTTCAGTAGAGATGAGTTTCCACCATGTTGCCCAGGCTGGTCTTGAACTCCTGACCTCAAGTGATCCGCCCATCTCAGCCTCCCAAAGTGTTGGGATTATAGGCGTGAGCCACCATGCCCAGCATATTTTTTCCAAATTTTCTAGTTTGCATGCATAGAGGTGTTCATAGTAGTCTCGACAATTTTTTGCATTTATGTAGGATTAGTTGTGATTTCACATCTCTAATATTTAAATAGATGCAGAGAACAACAGAAAAAGAAAAACAGATGCAGAATAAAAGTTTGACAAAAGTTGACATTCCCTTATGATAAATCTCTGAAAATTTTAGGTATAGAACAAATGCACTTCAGCCAATAAATGCCACATATAACCAAAAAAATGCACAGCTAACAACATACTAAACAGGGATATATTGTAAACTTTTACTCTAAAAGCTAAAACAAGACAAGGATGCCCACTCTAATCAGTCTTACTAAACATAGTACTAAATGCCCATGACAAAGAAATTAGAGAATAAAATCAAAGACATCCAGGTTAAGAAGAAATTACATTATCCCTGTATAATTATCTTTTATCTCTGTACATAATCTGAAGTATAGAACAGCCGAAGATTTTACTGAAAAATATTAAAATAAACACATTTATTAAACTTTCAGAATACAAAAGCAACATCCAAAAGTCAGTAGCATTTATGTACACTAACAAATATCTCAAAATGAAATTAAAAAATAATTCCATCTACAAAAACTGTAGTAACTATATTTTGAAAAAAACTTAACCAAAAAGTTGAAACACCTTATATTATACTGTAAACAGCATTACATAAATTGAGTAATGCGCAAATGAAATACTACTCATTTATGAATTGCATTAATAAATTTCTATATTACACAAATTGATCTACAGATGTAATGCAACCTCTATCAAAATACCAGTGGCATACTGCATAGAAAATTTAATTTATATGGTACCACAAAAGACCCTGAATAGCCAAAGCAATCAAGAAAAAAAAGTAAAGGTATTACCATACCTTCAAAATATTCTACAAGGCAATAGTAACTAAAACAGTATGGTACTTGAATAAAAACAGACACATAGGCCAATGCAGTAGAAAAAAAGAGACCAGAAATATATCCATGTATTTACAGCCAAGTGATTTGGAATAAAGCTGACAATTTCTTTTTTTATTTTTGAGATGGACTCTTGTTCTGTTGCTAGGCTGGAGTGCAGTGGCACGATCTCGGCTCACTGCAACCTCTGCCATCCGGGTTCAGGTGATTCCCCTGCCTCAGCCTCCTGAGTAGCTGGGACTACAGGCGCGTGCCACCACACCTGGTTACTTTTTTGTATTTTATTAGAGATGGGGCTTCACCATGTTGGCCAAGATGGTCTCGATCTCCTGACCTCATGATCCACCCTCCTTAGCCTTCCAAAGGGCTGGGATTACAGGCATGAGCCAAAAGAACAGTATCTTCAATAAATGATGTTGAGAAAACTTTATTTCCACAGGCAGAGAAATAAAATGAGACCCTCATCTCACACCGTATATAAAAACCATTTCAAAATAAATTAGACGCTTAAATGTAAGGCTTGAGATGAGCCTGGTGGCTCACACCTGTAATCCTACCACTTTGGGAGGTGGAGGCAGGCAGATTACCTGAGGTCAGTTGTTCCAGACCAGCCTGGCCAAGGTAGTGGAACCCCATTTCTACTAAATATACAAAATTAGCTGGGTGTGGTTGCAGGCGCCTGTAATCCCAGCTATTCGGGAGGCCGAGGCAGAAGAATCACTTGAACTCGGGAGGTGAAGGTTGCAGTGAGCTGAGATCGTGCACCATTGCACTCCAGCCTGGGCAGCAAGAGTGACACTCCATCTCAAAAGTAATAATAACAAATAAATGTAAGGCCTGAAACTCTGAAACTGCTACAGAAAAATAGAATGAAAGCCCCTTAGACTGTTCTGGGCAGTAAGTTGTTTTTTTTTTTTTTTTTTTTTTTGAGACGGAGTCTCACTCGGTCACCCAGGCTGGAGTGCAGTGGCATGATCTCGGCTCATTGCAACCTCTGCCTCCCGAGTTCAAGTGATTCTTCTGCCTCAGCATCCCAAGTAGCTGGGATTACAGGCACCCACCACCACACCCGGCTGATTTTTGTATTTTTAGTAGAGACGGGGTTTCGCCATGTTGGCCAGGCTGGTCTTGAACTCCTGACCTCAGGTGATCCACCCACCTCAGCCTCTCAAAGTGCTGGGATTACAGACGTGAACCACCGTGTCTGGCCAGTTTTTTTTTTTTTTAATTTAACCTCAAAATCTTAGGAAATAAAAGGAAAAATAGATGAGTCAGATGACTTCATATTAAAAAGCTGCTGCACAGAATCTGATACAATCAACAGGATGAGACAACTAAAAAAATGAAAGAAAATATTCGCAAATTACACGTGACAAGGAGTTAATATCAAAAGTATGTAAGAAACTTTGCTGGGTGCGGTGGCTCACACTTGTAATCCCAGCATTTGGGGAGGCTGAGGTGGGCAGATCACCTGAGGTCAGGAGTTCCAGACCAGCCTGGCCAACATGGTGAAACCCCGTCTCTACTAAAAATACAAAAATTAGCCAGGCGTGGTGGCACGTGACTGTAATCCCAGATACTAGGGAGCCTGAGGCAGAATTGCTTGAACCCAGGAGGTGGAGGTTGTAGTGAGCTGTGATCATACCACTGCACTCCAGCTGGGGCGACAGAGCAAGAGTCAGTCTCAAAGAAAAAAAACTACATATATATGTATATATATATATAAATAAATATATGTATAATATATATGAAACTCAATTAACTATACAACAAAAACAAGTAACTCTTAAAATGAGCAAAAGGCTTAAATAATTTTCAAGAAAAGACATACTTATGGCCAACAGATATATTTAAATATGCCCAATGTTAAGTACGATCAGGGAAAGGCAAGCCAAAAACAACTATGAGATATCAATTCACTCCTGTTAGAATGACTCTTATTAAAATGAAAAAGAAAAAAATGTTATGAAAGATGAGAAGGCATTGCGTGGACACTGTTGGTTTGAATGTAAATGAAGACGGCCGTTAGGAAAAACAAAATAGAGATTTCTCAAAAAACTTAAAATCAAACTACCATGTAATACAGCTGTTGCACTATTGGGTATATTTCCAAAACAAATGAAATCAGAATGAAGAAACACTTACACTTCTATGTTGTTTGCAGCACTCTTCACAATAACCAAAATATAGAATCAACAGTTCAGGCTGGGTGTGGTGGCTCACACCTGTAATCCTAGCACTTTGGGAGGACAAGGCAGGCGGATCACTTGGGGTCATGAGTTTGAGACCAGACTGGCCAACATGGCGAAACCCTGTCTCTACTAAAAATATAAAAATTAGCCAGGCAGGGTGACGGGCACCTGTAATCCCAGCCACTCTGGAGGCTGAGTTGGGAGAATCACTTAAACCCAGGAGGTGGAGGTTGCAGTGAGCCAGGATTGCTCCACTGCACTCCAGCCAGGGTGACAAGAGTGAGACTTCATATCAAAAAAAAAAAAAAAAAAAAATCAACAGTTCAGCGTCTAATGAGTAAAGAAAGACAATGTGGTAGATATATACAGTGGAATACTATTTAAAAAAGAATTTTTTTGAGACCAAGTCTCTCTCTATACAATCTCGGCTCACTGCAACCTCCACATCCCTGGTTCAAGGGATTCTCATGCCTCAGCATCCAGAGTAGCTGAGATTACAGGTGTGCACCACCATGCCCAGTTAATTTTTTGTTGTACTTTTAGTAAAGATGGGGTTTCTTCATGTTGCCCAGGCTGGTTTCAAACTCCTGGGCTCATGCAATGCACCTTGGCCTTCCAGAATGCTGGGATTACAGGTGTGAGCCACCACACCTGGCCTTTAAAAAAAAAAAAAATTCATTATTTTTAATCACATGGATTAAGCTGGAGAACATTAATTGAGATAAGGTTAATAGTTCATGATTTCACTTACACATGGATTCCAAAAAACATAACCTCATTGATGTAAAATGGTGACCATCAGAGGCCAATGTATTTAGAAAAAATGGGCTGGGCACGGTGGCTCACGCCTGTAATCCCCCAGCACTTTGGGAGGCTCATCACGAGGTCAGGAGGAGACCATCCTGGCCAATATAGTGAAATCCCGTCTTTACTAAAAACACAAAAATTAGCTGAGTGTGGTGGCACATGCCTGTAATCCCAGCTACTTGGGAGGCTGAGGCAGGAGAATCACTTGAACTGGGGAGGAAGAGATTGCAGTGAGCCAAGATTGTGTCACTACACTCCAGCTGGTGACAGAGTGAGACTGTCTCAAAAAAGAAAAAGAAAAAAGAGGGTTTGAATGATGTCTGTCAAATAATACATAGAGTTGAATAGAAGAAATAAGTTCAAGAGATTTTTTTGTACAGCATGGTGACTATAGCTCATGTTTTTGTATTTTTGAAAAGTGGTAAGACAATGTCATGTGGTCTCACCACAAAAACGTTAACTATGTGAAGTATTAGTTACCTAGAACTAATCACCTGACAATGTATATACACTTCAAAATATTATGTTCTACAGAAAAAGTACACATTTTATCTGTCAAGTTAATTTTTTAAAGCTTTATAGAAGGATAACAATGTGTCAAATACTGTCCGTGTTTTTGTCATAATCTTGGTTGAATAGTATCAAGATATATAGTTTTTGTGTTTTTATCATTTGTCAGTCATAACCGTAGGAACTCCAATACTTAACAGCATGTTCTGGACCCAGCACATTGCATGGAAGAAGCTTATGTCCTTTAGGATTTTTACTTTAAGCTCCGGGCACCTGGAGTTTCTGGTGCTGATGGTAATGGTATGAAAGACACTCAAAGAGCAGGTGTTGCTTATGGTCCCATGACTGGCCACTCTGTGAACACAGTAAACTAGTTTGCATGCAAAGTAACAGAAAATGTTTTAATCCAAACGCTGTCATGATGCCCAAAATTTATCCAGAAAAAATGACCAAGGAGTTGGCTGCATTTCAGGGACAGAAAATAAAAACTGTAGACTAAACTTCACCCACTTAAAAAATTATATGAGAAATTCCTCCAAATTGTAATATCAATATGGAAAAGCAATATTCTTTTAAGTTTCAAATTCACAGAGCTCATTATTTTGTAGTGTTATACTTTTATTATATAAGTATATATTTTATAAAAGTATGTTATATAATAAAAAAATTTAAAATTGTTCGCTTACCATTAACTCTCTTAAAAATTTAATTTCTACATTTTCTTGCAAATTTTATGTTTGCCACACTTTAAGAATCTAATTTTTTTTTAACAAAGAACAACTATTCTGATTTAATCTTCTCACCTGTGGACAATGTATGCTTTTATCTTAACTAATCCAAAAGTTATATTGATAACCGAACTCTCCAGTTAAAAACAATTATTCAGCTCCCTCTCCCTCTCCCCAGGGTCTCCCTCTGATGCCGAGCTGAAGCTGGACTGTACTGCTGCCATCTCCGCTCACTGCAACCTCCCTGACTGATTCTCCTGCCTCAGTCTGCTGAGTGCCTGTGATTGCAGGCGCACGCCGCCACGCCTGACTGGTTTTCGTATTTTTTTGGTGGAGACGGGGTTTCGCTGTGTTGGCCGGGCTGGTCTCCAGCTCCTAACTGCGAGTGATCCACCAGCCTCGGCCTCCCGAGGTGCCGGGATTGCAGACGGAGTCTCGTTCACTCAGTGCTCAATGGTGCCCAGGCTGGAGTGCAGTGGCGTGATCTCGGCTCGCTACAACCTCCACCTCCCAGCCGCCTGCCTTGGCCTCCCAAAGTGCCGAGATTGCAGCCTCTGCCCGGCCGCCACCCCGTCTGGGAAGTGAGGAGCGTCTCTGCCTGGCCGCCCATCGTCTGGGATGTGAGGAGCCCCTCTGCCCAGTCTGGGAAGTGAGGAGCGCCTCTTCCCGGCCGCGACCCCGTCTGGGAGGTGAGGAGCGTCTCTGCCCAGCCGCCCAGTCTGAGAAGTGAGACCCTCCGCCTGGCAGCCGCCCCATTTGAGAAGTGAGGAGCCCCTCCGCCCGGCAGCCACCCCGTCTGGGAAGTGAGGAGCTTCTCCGCCCGGCAGCCACCCCGTCCCGGAGGGAGGTGGGGGGTCAGCCCCCGCCCAGCCAGCCACCCCGTCCAGGAGGTGAGGGGCGCCTCTGCCCGGCCGCCCCTACTGGGAAGTGAGGAGCCCCTCTGCCCGGCCACCACCCCATCTGGGAGGTGTACCCAACAGCTCATTGAGAATGGGCCATGATGACAATGGCGGTTTTGTGGAATAGAAAAGGGGGAAAGGTGGGGAAAAGATTGAGAAATCGGATGGTTGCTGTGTCTGTGTAGAAAGAGGTAGACATGGGAGACTTTTCATTTTGTTCTGTACTAAGAAAAATTCTTCTGCCTTGGGATCCTGTGACCCACAGGATCCTGTGATCCTGTAAGGATCTATGACCTTACCCCCAACCCTGTGCTCTCTGAAACATGTGCTGTGTCAACTCAGGGTTAAATGGATTAAGGGCGGTGCAAGATGTGCTTTGTTAAACAGATGCTTGAAGGCAGCATGCTCCTTAAGTGTCATCACCACTCCCTAATCTCAAGTACCCAGGGACAAACACTGCGGAAGGCTGCAGGGTCCTCTGCCTAGGAAAACCAGAGACCTTTGTTCACTTGTCTGCTGACCTTCCCTCCACTATTGTCCTATGACCCTGCCAAATCCCCCTCTGCGAGAAACACCCAAGAATGATCAATAAAAAAAAAACACAACAACAATTATTCAGTGCATTAAAAAATACCAACTTTCAGCTGGGTGCAGTGGCTTACGCCTGTAATCCAAGCACTTTGGGAGGCTGAGGCAGGTGGATCATATGAGGTCAGGAGTTTCAAACCAGCCTGGCCAACATGGTGAAACTTCGTCTCTACAAAAAATTAAAAAAAAAAAAAAATTCAGCCAGATGTGGTGGCAGGTGCCTGTAATCCCAGCTACTTGGGAGGCTGAGGCAGGATAATTGCTTGAACCTGGAAGGCAGAGGTTGCAGTGAGCCCACATTGCACCACAGCACTCCAGCTTGGGCAACAGAGTGAGACTCTGTCTCAAAAAAAAAAAAAAAAAAAAATCCAACTTTCTCGTCAAAATTTACAAAGTACCATGTGAAATGAAACGGCATTAAGACAACAGTGAGAAAACTGAAGCCATAACACAGAAAAAGGAGAAGGGCTGTGCTGCATACATAGCTGGGATACACATAATAAATACAGAGAAATCTGAAGATAATTAAGAAATAAAAGATGCAGAACTTCTCTTTAAATTCAGCAAGATTCAGCATTGCAGCCTGGAAACTATGTCCTCTCCACATGAAGAATCAATTTTATTTCTTCACCACTGATGTTTTCCAGCTCTGAATTGAAGTTACAAGCTAACTTTAGCAGGAATACTTATGGCTTATTATGGAGCATCTGTTACACAGCAAGAACTGTCATGTATGTTTGCTACATTTAAATATAAAATCATCCTCACGACTTATAAAGCTTCCCTAGTACTTACCTGAACAAACTGACTCAATAAATAAATTTACTTATGTCAATTATAAAAAGTGAAAAGAAAAATAACTAAAGGGCTATAGAGTTCTCCAACTAAAAACAAAATGAAGTGTTCTAACTAAATAAAATGTAACTTAATACACTAATTGTGGAATTACATTTAAAAATTTTGTATGCACTAAATTTTGTAAAAATTATTCTTATAATCACAGACCAGCTCACATAATGAATACTTCATAATCTGTAAAATATTTATATGAAAAAAGATACAAAATAATTAGGGGTCTGTCATGAGTACCAGGCAAGTATAAACAGAATTTTCATGGGGAGATTCAGAACTATAAGCCACAGAATGTACAGTAATAAATTCAATACAAAGCGCAGAATACATTTTCTTTCAGCATTTTTGAGGTTTTTAGTTTTCTAATAGTCATCTTGTTAAAATGATTTGTTTTGTTCAGTATTGCTTTTTTCTTCTGAAAACAGGTACAAATTCATACACACAAACTCACTCTAATTTTCTTACACTTAAGGTTTATCTTTAGACTAACATATATTTAACTATATGTAAAAACTAAATGTCTGCATGTGTTTGCAGGCAGACAGGAAACATGCTCAAAAAATAAATATTAGAAAACTTTAAAAATACTTATTCAGGCCTCAGAAATGTATGGATTTTATTATACTTCTACATAACTTTTATTATGACCATAAAAATAACACTGTAATCAATAATTTAATTTTACATTTTAAAATAACAAAGTATAAAACTGGATTGCTTGTAATACAAAGGATAAATACTAGAGGTGATGGATACCTCATTTACCCTGATGTGATTATTACATACTGTATTCTTGTATCAAAATATGCCATAAATTGCATGAATATATACTCATATTATGTACCCCAAATAATTAAGAAAAATAAATTTAAATAAAATAAACATTTGGCTGGGCACGGTGGCTCATGCCTGTAATCCCAGAACTTTAGGAAGCCGAGGCGGGTGGATCATTTAAGGTCAGGAGTTCGAGACCAGCTTGACTTACATTATGAAACCCTGTCTCTACTAAAATACAAAAATTAGCTGGGCATGGTGGTGGGTGCCTGTAATCCCAGCTACTTAGGAGGCTGAGGCAGGAGAATTGCGTGAACCCAGGAGGTGGAGGTTACAGTGAGCCGAGATCGTGCCACTGCACTCCAGCCTGGGTGACAGAGCAAGACTACCTCTCAAAAATAAAATAAAATAAAAACAAAAATTTAACCTACAGAAATAATATTCTTTAACTTATTTGCAGTCAAAGCCACTAGCAAAAGAGATTACTAGAGATGTTAATCCATTATGTTACCAAATAGTATACTGTTACCATGTTTTACGTACACCCTTGAGTAAGGTGGAATTGGTTAATGTCTGTGGCATAATAACACTTCATTGAATGCACAATAGTATTTAACATGTTAAAAAGGTTGAATATATTAACATCACATATAATCTGAAATTTAAAAAATATACCGCATTTTATATAAAAGTATTAGTACAATATACTAATTTTAATTTACTTATAAATGAAATTTTCTCATAATGCACAATATTACTCTGAATGCCTAACGCACACATTGCTTAATATTATAAGTTAACCATAAAAGTCTCTTCACTTAGATTTTCATCATACATCTCATATTTTAATGTCTTTTTCATAGCAAAGTTTATAAATAATGCTCACCTAATAAAAAAGAATCTCTCATATCTGATGCAGCAACAATTGATCACATGCTTTCACATGTAAATAGGAGTGAAGAAGCAGCAGGAAATAATTTAAGAGTTGAATTACATTATTACTCACTTTTCAAAAAATCTAATTTTTTCAAAAAGTTAAGCATACTTTGAATGCAATAACTGCAAAAAATTTCTACTTTTAAAGTTATATACAAATATTTTACCAATTTTAGTTTTAGATTTTCTATACTCAGCACTCTGATTTAGTAAAATACCTGAAGCATCAGTGCCTTACATATTTCTACTGTAAATTCTCTGATATTTACACAGACTTAATTTTTGATTAAAATTTTTAAAAAATTTTTCCTGTATCTGCAAAAATATGTTTTAGTATGAACTCTCTGGTGTTTTCTAAGCTGTAGTTTTTGAAAAAGTATTTTTCCAACTTTATTACATTCGCACATTTTTTTTCAATATAAATTCCCTGATATTGAACAAAGTTTGAGCAACTGCTTCAGAGGTTTCCTCTAATACAAAACGTGTACAGTAAGATCTGTGATACAAGTAAACATATTACAATTCTACTACAATGTTCTTCTTCAAAATACTCTTCACTTTAAAAGCTTATGTTTTCTTAAAGATATTTTGACAGTAGTTGCACTTATAATGTTTTTATTAAGTATGAACTCTGATGTTGAGTAAGACGTGAGCATGTATTAATGGCTTTTTCACAGTCTTTATATTTGTACAATATTTCTCAAGTATAAATGCTTTCCTGTGAAGTAAGGTGTGAGCATTAGTTAAAAGTTTTGTCACACTGTTCACACATGTAGAAGTTTTCTCCAGTATAACTTATCTTACCTACAATCAAGTGTGACAACCATTTAAAACTTTATCACATTCTTCACATTTCTAGGATTTCTCAACACTATGATTTATGTTTTGAAAAGTTTGAGGTGTTTTCAAAGCACTGTCACATCTTTCTGGTTTGTAGAATTTCTCTCTAGTATGAATTATCTTATGTCTGTTAGGAATTGAGAATTTATTAAAGGCTTTGCCATATTCTTCACAGTCACAGGAGTTCCCTCCAGTATGAATTTTTTTATGTTTAGTAAGAGTTGAGGACTGGTAAAAGGCTTTGCCACATTTTTCACATTTGTAGGGTTTCTCTCCAGTATGAGTTATTTTGTTTAATAAGGCTTAGGGACTGGTTAAAGTCTTTACCACATTCTTCCCATTTGTAAGATTTCTCTCCAGTATGAGTTATCTTATGTTTAGTAAGGGTTGAGGATCGGTTAAAAGCTTTGCCACATTCCTCACATTTGTAGGGTTTCTCTCCAGTATGAATCATCTTATGTGCAGTTAGTTGTGAGGACCGGTTAAAGGCTTTGCCACATTCGTCACATTTGTAGGGTTTCTCTCCAGTATGAATCATCTTATGGGTAGTAAGGTTTGAGGACTCATTAAAAGCTTTGCCACATTCTTCACATTTGTAGGGTTTCTCTCCAGTATGAATTCTCTTATGTTTAGTGAGGGCTGAGGACCAGTTAAAGCCTTTGCCGCATTCTTCACATTTGTAGAATTTCTCTCCAGTATGACTTGTCTTATGTTTAGTAAGGTATGAGAAACGGTAAAAAGCTTTGCCACATTCTTCACATTTGTAAGGTTTCTCTCCAGCATGAGTTATCTTATGTGTAGTAAGGGTTGAGGACTGGTTAAAGGCTTTGCCACATTCTTCACATTTGTAGGGTTTCTCTCCAGTATGAATTATCCTGTGTGTAGTAAGGTGTGAGGACCGGTTAAAAGCTTTGCCACATTCTGTACATTTGTAGGGTTTCACTCCAGTATGAATTCTTTTATGTGTAGTAAGGTGTGAAGACCGGTTAAAAGCTTTCCCACATTCTTCACATCTGTATGGTTTCTCTCCAGTATGAATTATCTTATGTGTAGTAAGGTGTGAGGACCGGTTAAATGCTTTCCCACATTCTTTACATTTGTAGGGTTTCTCTCCAGTATGAATTCTCCTGTGTGTAGTAAGGGTTGAGAACCAGTTGAAGGCTTTGCCACAATCTTTACATTGGTAGGAATTCTCTGTAATATGAAATCTTTTATGTTGAGTTAGGTGTAAAAGCATGCAAAATGATTTTTCACATTTTTTACATTTGAAAGGTTTCTTTCTAGTATGTCTTATCTTATGTCTGTTTGAATTTGAAAATGTATGAAAGACTTTTGCAGATGGATCACATTGAAATATGTTGCTCTGGGTAGTTATCAAACACTGGTTTAATTTGTTATCATGTTCTTTGTGCACTTTACACTCATCCACACTTTTATAGCCTTTTTGTAACTGTAAATTGTCATGTCCATATTTTCCATATTTTTTCAGAATCGCTTCTTGAAAAGAATCTTTAATGTCCTGCTCTGCCCAAAGGTCTTGGGGAAAATGAGAACATATAACTGAAAGAAATAAAAATAACAAATTACTTTACTTACTAGACACAGATAAATATAGTTTACAAATCTAACCTCTAATATACAAACTACATAAATAAGATGGCATAGGAAAATACCAAAGGCCCTCATTCCTTTATAGACATATAAGTGTAAAAAAAAAAAAAAAGCCAACCAAATTACATCTGAAAAAAATTTATAAATGAGTTAAGTGTGTGAAGTGCCCCGGTGAGAACAATGCAAAGAGCCACTTAGAAGTAAAAGTCTGGACATTTACCCAACACAGCTCTTTCTGCTCCCCAATATAACATACTGTCTTTAGAAGTAAATTGCCAACTTGTTTTTAATGACAAGTAAAATACTGGCACATGTATCTTTATTACTTGCTTCTAGGAGCCTTTCCAGACACTGGTTTGTGTCTCTCTTGAAATACAATGCTGAAAGAAATGGTGGTATACTTTGGAGTGACAGTTTTAACTTTGCTGAGACCAAAGGTAAATGTTTCAGCAACAGAGAGACTGCTGTACCACAGACAGAAAACAGGTGTAGCACGTGATTATTATTAAGAAGAAACATGAATAAACTCCTTTAACTAAAAGAGAAAGACAAAATTTCAGACAAGACACATTCTAAGAACATGTTTGAGAGACTCCCAGAATCTCTAACCAAGACGATTGTTCAGACTATGCCAGGACAAAGCTACATTATAAAGATTGTGACAGGTAGCCTTTTTTAATGTCCAAATTTCAATCAAGGATTACAATGTATACAAAATAAGGCAATATGGTTCCATAAAAATATAAAATTTTCAGAAAGAAACTATAAAAAAGATGTATACACATTGATTTTAAAAACTGAAAATAAATTGAATAATACTCAGTGAGTGAAACAGGAAGACAGAGAACTATAGAAAATCAGAAAAACGAAGAACATAAATATTTAGAATATCAAAAAAACAAATTGTGGAGGTAATAAATATAAAAAATAGCTGAAAAATCTTGAAAGAAACGATGTAAAGATGAAGAAGCTCAACAAACAAACTAGGAAACACACAAAGATACTTATAACAAACACATATATAAGCACAATTTCAAAAGTCACAGACAAGAAGGGAACCTTGGGAGCTGCAACATAAAAGTGACGCGTCATTTGCAGGCGTAGTCTTATGAGACAGCCAGTGAATTGTCAACAAAAATTTTGCAGGCCAGAAGGGAAGTGTGTAATAAAGTCAAACTCCTGTAAAATACAGCGATCAAGTAAGCATAACATCATCAGCAAATCTGTCCTGCGAAATAAGAAGAAAATAACTTTCAAAAGTAACAAAATTCTGAAAAGTATATTGGAACTCCATAAACCCTACATACAAAATGTACTGAAAGCAGTTGCTTCTATTGAAAATAACATGATTCAACAAAAACAACACAGTCAAATAAAAATCCATTACTTTCGGGAGGGGGGAGGGATAGCATTAGGAGAAATACCTAATGTAAACGACGAGTTAATGGGTGCAGCACACCAACATGGCACATGTATACATATGTAACAAACCTGCACGTTGTGCACATGTACCCTAGAACTTAAAGTATAATAATGAAAGAAAAAATAAAAACAAAACAAAACAAAAACAAAAAACAACAAAAAAATACATTACTTTCTGGGAAAGATTATATGCACATATATACTTTTACTTCTAAGTATATGCACATACACCAAAATGGAATTTCTTAGCATTATCATAATGGTGCAGAAAGCATTTTTAATTATTCTCTAAAATTTGAAAGTGAAAATCAGAGAAATCATTATAAACATCTGTTAATAAATATACAACATAAAAAGATATAATTAGCAAAATCAATGACAGATTTGAGGGGAGATGTAATGAGAAAAAAAATGTGCATGCAACTGAAGTTCCTTTTTACCAGATTGAAATATACTGTTATATCTTTTAGAGGTTTACGTAATCCCCAAGGTCCAAAAAAGAACATGTGTGTATAGATACACAAAACAAAATAAGAAGTAAAAGCATATCAATATAAAAATAAAAAGATACAAAGACAGAGAGAAAATGAGTGACCAAGATATAAGAATCAAATAAAACAATTAATAAAATAACATTAGTATGTCTGTTTCAGAAAATTATTTAAATATGTATCTTTAACTTTCCAATCAAGAGACATACTTTCAATAAAGAGATTTATTTAAATATTTTAAAAACTGAGATCCAACTTGCCTTTCTACGACAGTAAGCTGAGATCTATTGATTAAAAAAAAACTGAAAGTGGCAAGATGGATGTAGATATTGCATGTAAATATTAACCAAATGAGAGAAGAGGTCAAAATAATATTACATAAGCTACATCTTACATGAAAAACTTTCATATTTTATAAAATGTACTGCAAGTCAAAACTGCAAAGAGACAAAGAAGGGCATTAAACAATAATAGATTCATTTACTGATAACCTAAGTCAAATGTGTGTGTGTGTGTGTGTATCTCACATTAAGGTTCCAAATACATAAAGCAAATATTGATAGAACTGAAGAAACATCTAGACAGCAATACTATAGTAGGACATTTCAAAAACTTACTTTCTGTAATAAAAATATATCAAAACAGAATATTTGTAAGTGAAGAGAGGACGTGAAGGCAGTATAAAACAATTATTTCTAACAGAGGTATAGAGAAGATTCCTCAACAATATCGGGATACACATGCTTCTCAATTGATCATACAACATTCTCCTTAATAGACCACGTTAGGCCAAAAAAGAAGTCTTAACACATTTGTTAAGACTGAAATTGTATGGATTATATTATATGAACAAAATGGGAGTATAATAAGAGAAAAACAATTAAAAATTTACAAATATATGGAAATTAAACAACACACTCTTGAGCATGCTCCTGTTCAAACATAGAAATAATAGATATTTTGAAAATGTCCATACTTTTCAAAGTAATCTACAGATTTAGTGCAATGTTGTTAAAAATTTCTCATTGCATTTTTGAGGAACTAGAAACAACAACCCCAAAAGTATATAAAATGTCAAGAGACAATAAAGTACCCAAGAGTCTTCAAAAAAAAGAAAATGTTGAAGGCATTATAGTTCCTGATTTAAAAGCACATTGCAAAGCTACATAATTAAAACAATTTGGTATAATGGTTAAAAAGTAGACTAATAAAATAGAATGCCACATCTATAGAAACTTTCACATATATGGTTATATGAAGAGTTATTTTCATATCCATAATTATTGCAGCATTTTTTACCAATAGGTAAAAGCAATGCAAGTTTCTTTCCTTTTTCTTTCCTTTTTTTTTTTTTTTTTTTGAGATGGAGTCTTGCACTGTTGCCCAGGCTGGAGTGCAGTGGCATGATCTTGGCTCACTGCAACCTCCGCCTCCTGGGTTCAAGTGATTCTCCTGCCTCAGCCTCCTGAGTAGCTGGGACTACAGGTGTGTGCCACCATGCCTGGCTAATTTTTGTATTTTTAGCAGAGACAGCATTTCACCATGTTGGCCAGGATGGTCTCGATCTCTTGACCTTGATATCCGCCTGCCTCAGCCTCTCAAAGTGCTGGGATTACAGGCATGAGCCACTGTGCCCGGCAATGCAACTTTCTGTCACCAAATTATCCAATAGATATAATTTGCAATATAAAAATACTGGAATATCATCCAGGATTTAAAAAGCAGGAAATATTCTAATAACTCTAAAAATAAAGCTTGATGACATTATGCAAAATAAAATGAGCTAGCCACAATGAGACAGAGATTGTATGAGACACATGAAGCAGTCACAT